>NC_139607.1:66805682-68005682 GCF_964270895.1 Podarcis filfolensis | reverse complement strand
CTTTCCATGGTGAACCACGCTCAACCATCTCCCTTCCCCCCAACCCCCAATACTCCATTCCACGCTGTTCAGGAGGGGCCCCCAGAAAGCCTTTAGAAGGTGGTGACAAGGAGCCGACAGGAATGTCCCAGTTTGCAAGTTTCCTTCAGTTCGCAGTACTCAGGAGCCAAATCATTTTATTTTATGTAGTTCTAAAGGCAACTAACTGGACTATCTTGCATTGTTGAGTTTGTTGGAAGAGCTGTATTAATTTTTACTATTCATATATAAATATAGTCAGAAGGAAAATGAAACATTCTTGCCCTTCCACAGTTTTGAAAGCTTTTGTGAATGTGGGAAATGGGTGAAGTGAGAAGTTGAAAGTCTTCGTCAGAAGTGTCAAACAACTTCAAGTTGTGCATTTGACACAGATTCAAAATGATCTGCAACGAATTACACCAGAGATTAAGTTTAATTTAATAAAAAAAACCCCAAACCCACAAAAGCCATAAACAATAGTTTCACTTTTACTACACAACTATATGAACCTGCTTGATTATCATCTTCATGATTGTTCTGTGCATGGAAAGGCAGCATACAAACCCTTTGAAAAACTGCAAACAAATCATAATACACTTCAGAATATTTCCAAGTATGTTAAAAAAAACCCCACTTAAAGCAGTTTTGATTAAAAATGAAGGTTTTCATTGAAACATAGCATCCTTTTAACTTAAGGTAAGAACTGAACATACTTGTCATTCTGTTGCTTGAGAGATTCATTCTGCCTTTTAATGGTCTCAAGTTGTTTGTTCAGAGAATTACACATTAGCTGCAGGTCGTTATATTGTTTTTCAATGGTTTCATGCCTAAAAAAAGAAAAATATTATTATTAAACATAATTAATTTGAAGCGCTTTTCCTAAATGTGTTCTAGAAACATGTGCCAAAGTTCCTACTTTCAAAATTACTGGATTTGCTCACAGGTGTGTTGACAGATGTGCAGCTTTCAGTATAAGCCTTAAAAGAGGGGTTATAGTGAATCATGATCACAGATTTTAAACATTTGAAATCTGTGATCAGGACTTCTTTTCGCGGTTATACTAAAAGGCAGTTCATGGCCTAGGGAACTACTGCTAATTTCCCATGTATATATAGCAATAAGAAACCTTGCACAGTAGGAAAAAGTCATAGAATTGTAGAGTTGGAAGGGTCATCTAGTTCAGCCCTCTGCAATGCAAGAATAAGAATAATTTTTTATTTATACCTTGCCCTTCCCGGTTCAGAAAACTGGGCTCAGGGAGACTAACAACAAATTTAAAACACTTAATTGTAACACACAGCTAAAGAACCCCTAACAGATGGCCATCCAACCAACCTCTGATTAAAAGCCTCCAGTGAAGGAAAGTTCTTATTAATGTTCAGTCAGAATCTCATTTCTGGCAGTTTGAAAGCATTGGTTCAGATCCCGCTCTCTGGAGCAGCAGAAAGCAAACTTGCTCTATCCTCCATGTGACAGCCCTTCAGATATTTGAAGATGGCTATCATATCACCTCTCAGTTTCTCTTCCCCAGGCTAAATATGCGCAACTCCCTTAACTGTTCCTCATAAGGCTTGGTTTCCAGACTCTTGATCATTGTGGGCACCCTCTTTTGCACAGGTTTCAGCTTGCCAATGTCCCTTTTAAAGTATGGGGCCCAGAAGTGTACACAGTACTCCAGATAGGGTCTAATCAAAGCAGAATACAGTGCCTTTGATTTGGACACTCTACTTCTGTTGATGCAGTCTAGAATTGTCATAGGCTTTTTGCTGCTGTATCACACTGTTGACTCGTGTTAAGCCTGTGGTCTGCTAACCCCTAGATCCTTTATGTGCTGCTGTCAAGCCAGGTGTCCCCCCTCCCCTATCCTTTACTTGTGCATCTGATTCTCATTGCTTACATATTCCTGCTTAACCTTACATTTGTCCCCAGTGAAATTAATTTCAAATTCATCACCAAGGACTAGCTTATTTTCTGGCAGTTGTGCCCAAGTGTCAACACACAAACCTGCTTTTGACAAGTCCTGTTCAGGTGTTCAGCCTAACCAGCCAAGGACAAAAAGTGTGTAGGAGTCAGATATATATATATATATATATATATATATATATATATATATATATGCGCCAGCCCCACCTTCAACATCTCCATGTGCACCTCATTTCACCCTCCACTCCAACCTTTATGTGAAGGTCAGCAGTGGAGAAGCAGAGCTGGAATCCATGTCCCTAGCCCTCTACATATCTGAAGAGGGCTAAAGACTGCAGAACCTAATTTGAGATGCCAGTTCTATAGAGGTGGAAGCTGCAAGAAGATGTTGCAACATAGTCTCACCTCCTAATAGAAGTGCTCTTTTTCCTGTGCTCTGGGCAGCCTGGATATTTCATCCCACACCTCAAATTTTCCATTTCTATTTTCAAACTGACACTTTGCATTCAGACACTGCTGGGAAAACTTAGCCTTCCTGGGCTGTTTGGTGTGGAGAAGAATTTGCACCTTCCTAGTATTTCCCCCCCAGATGCTTCTATGCCGATACCTCTCTTGTTTCTCTTGGTGGCTCCATTTCATCATAGTTCCCTATGAGACAGTTGCAAGCAAGCAAGGACACGAATTACCAAAATAATTCCTAGCCGAGATCAACCGTTGCCACCTAATTCTGCAAGCTTCCCTGAATATATAGATCAATCTGAATAATCTAATCTTATGAGATAAACTTCTATCCATATGTGTGAGGTCTTATATAAAAAATCACATTCATGTCTTACAACTAAGGCCTAAATTCTCAAAACCACAGGTCATGGCTCATAGGCATTACCTGCTGTTTCTAGAATAAGAAGTGGTTATAAACACCAAGCCCCTTACCTAAAGGGAAAGTATCATCCCCCCCCCAAGACTGACTGTGCACCAGACTTGACCCCATGTTGTGTGCTCTGAAACCCATGCCCTGAATTCCTACTGTTGGATACTGTGGTTTTGGTTTGGCATCTACCAGATGCCCACCTCCATCCCTGCAACAACCAATACAACTTTTGCAAGCCTAACACATATCAGTTTTGGAAAATGTGCATATTTGTATAATCATCAAGTACATAAGGTTGTGGGGTTGTTGTTGTTTTGCTTCAAAGACTCATTTCTTCACACATTTTTCATGGTAGCTTAACATCTTACTTCTGAAGAAGGTCAATGGAAGATCTTTTCAGTATCTCATGTTCCTCTGCTATTGTCTGTAGCTTCCTATTGTGTTCAAAGAGTTGTTCAATATCACTCTGGGCCCGTTCAGATTCTACTTGCTGTGCTTTCAACAATGACTCAAGTTCTTCATTTTTTCGTTCAGTTTCCTTCAACATTGAAGCAAGTGTTCTAGCCTTTTGGAAAGACAAGGAGAATGTATTTCACTAGTGGCTTATGTTTGCTGCTCCATTCCATAGCTCACTTAAGGAACATTATCTGGTCAATGAGAAGTCTACATTCCATCAGTAACTTCCGAAGGGCACCAATCTATTCTTAAACTGGATAAATGTTAAAATTTTAAGGCTTTAGAAACATCAAGTATTGTGGACTGCAAAAGGATTGCAGTTATGCAAAAATTTAATATCAGTATTTATTCCACCCCCACCCCCAAGTAAGTATAACCTAGTTTTCAAAAACAAGGCATACTGATGTACAACAAGCTTGCAGTGGTAGCTATGGGCAGACAGCAAATTAATTCTTGTGCAAATTTTGTTTTACATACCTCTGACTCAGCTTGAGCTCTCTGGCAACGGTACTGGGCAATAAGCCTATCAGCTTGAGCAAGTGCTAAAGCCTTTGCTTCCAAAAGGTCTTGCAATCTAGTTTCTTTGGACTAAAAGAAAAACCAAAAGCAAAAGTAAATTGAAATACAGGTATGGACAAAGCAATCAGATGAAAAATTGTGCATATTAAACATGTACTCACTGCTAATGCAGACAGTTTCTGCTCATACACATCCATTATGTCAGACACCCTTACATCAGTGGATGATTCTTTCACCTGTGGAAAATGTTAATAGCATAAGCTATGACAGAATCTTTCCTACTCGGGCAAATGAAAAGCTCAACAAAAGCAACAAAAAATGACTACTATATTGGCAGATAACATTGGTTATCATTCCTGTATTAACAAAACAGTAATATAAATTGTTAAAGGATTTATATAGAATCCATATAAATATATTTGTGCTTTATTCTCTGGCTGCAAGAAAGAGGGCTAGACAGTATTGCAGTAAGTCGTGTGGGAGATTCAGAGGTCTAACAGAAGTTAAGCTAGGTATAAGCTAACAGACATTTTTTTATAAATTTTGACTGCCTTTCTTCAAATCATTGATCACTTATTTTATGTAATTATTGTATACCGTATACTATAATTTTCAGTGTGGCAAATTGTGGTGGTTGGGATTGTTATTGCCTTTGGTTACTACAATAAACTTTTGATTGAACAGAATATAAATATACTGACATTTCATTCAACTAATTCTCCATGATCTTAAGCAATTTACACTTCAAACAAAATTATGGTAGAATTCAGCGTCGCACTATGATGAACATTTGCTTTGTGCAAGCAATTCAGCTTGCCTAATGGAAAAAAATTCCCTCTCCTCCCCCTCTGCATTGTTCCAGGTGTTCTCCTAATGCCCCACCAACAAGGCCAATTTGGGGGGGGGGGAGGGAGCCCTGTTGCGAAAGTCTAAGTCTTTGTGCAGGGCTTCTGCTGCTGGGACTCATTAGGTGAATACAGACTACAGAATTTAATTCTTAGTTTGTGACATACTGATATCTGCTACAGAAAGCACATTCATTTCAAGTTTATCTAGAACGCTTCTGTTCAGAAGTGTCCTGTTACACGTTATGTACTTAATCTACTTGCCAATAGGCTTTCTTGAGTTCAGTGGAGCTTGGCCTAATCCCTGGTCATTGTGGGTTCGGATCCCATATGGAACCTACTGCTTTGTAACAGTTTGGGCTTGTACTGTCTCTATCATGCCTTTGTGCAAAGCTTTCTATAGAAACTAGTCAGACTTCAGAAGCCTGAAAAATCCGATTGGAGCAGACTGCTTTGCATTTTACATATGCCAGGACAAAGCTGCTTTTATTCAAAAGCTGTATCTTAAAGCCATTAACCTCCAGGCTAGACTGGAGTTTCTGTATCAGGTCCTGAATGTTGAAAGTTGCAACATCGTCATTTGGAGCACAAGCAGCAGAACATTTCATTGGGTTAACACAGGTAATGGATGCTTGCATGTGGTTCCTTTTAGATGCGTGCTCTGCTTCCTGTTGTCTGTAAGAGTTATTGGCCGCAATACTTTCACCAAGCCTATATGAAAAACACATATAAGATTAAATCAGCAGGAAGGAATTGCAAATAAAATATAAACAGCTTTTTAATGAAGCAGGATCAAAAACTGACAACAAAAGCCCAGAGTAAACTTTTAACACAAGACAATTTTTAAAAATATGAAGAATAAGAAACTCACTCTATGGCAGGAAAATCTGGCAATGGTGCTGCTTCAAACAGAATTCTAAGTCCTGCCTGCACTTGCTCTCTGTGGTCTGATGTTAAAGCAAAAGCCAAAGGTGTAACCAAACGTTGGTCCTAGACACAAACCACTTGTGAGTGCAGATAAGCAATTATTTTAAGCAGTTAGACAAATATATTACACAAGAAGGAAAAACAAATGATAAACACGTTCACTTTATCTGTTGCATTCTTAATGAAGCATTCTTTCATTCAACCTTTAATGCCTCCTGTGGGATATTTTGAGTTGAAGCAGAAGATGTGGAAAGTAATCAGATCTGCTAAATTCTATTGGAAGATCTCAAATGCTGCCACTGTACAGCTACACTCTGCAACCAGGCCTTTGGATGATTAACACCCTAGACCCTTTAAAGTTTCTGTGGGAGGGGTTATTGGTTTGTGGGATTTTTTTGTCCTTGGTTTTATTATATACCTTGTGTTTATATCTTGTATTTTTATGTTGTAAACTGCCCTGAAATCTATGAAAGAAAGGAAGAATAAATAAAAACATACCCCATGCTATAGGCAATACTCTTCTAAAAATGAAACTGCACTAAAATTAAATTGGAACAATTATGTTGAATCAAAGGAAGTGTGAGCAAAACTCCACTTATACAGTGGGGCTTTCCTGGCCACTCCCCTTTTGCTCCCACAAAAGCTCCTAAAGGTTAAGTGATCCTTTAGAACAGGACAGATGAAAGCAAGGAATTGGGAGAGTTTGGAGGTAGAGGCCATTTTTATGCATACAAGGCACCTGTGGATTCAAAACACTGCCATGTACTACTTAAAAAGGTATGACTAAATTGCAGTCTGGCTATGATGGAAAAGGTAAGTATTTGAAGAATGGCAGCTAGTATGTTGTCTGTGGATGCTGTTAGTCACTACCACAGAATGAGCATAATCATGTACACTGTCTATCTTAACAGGCATTTAAATGATCAAGCAAACCTTACCTGAAGAACTTTGTAAAAGTTGACTTCCATGTTAGAAACCAGCTGCTTAAGCTTACTCATAAGATCCAGTGTTTTTAAGATTACATCAGCAGCAAGCTTGCTGAAAAAAAGGTGATAATTAAAAGAAAAGTTATTGTACACCATAAATTCCAGCAATGACTAGCATGTCACATCTACACACTGCAGCCACCTACCCCAAACCTGACATCTGATATGGGGCAGATAAGGACATGTCTTCAAAGGAACAATTAGAAGCTTTAAGAGCTTCAGATTATTCCTTTGCAATTGGGGCTCATTGATCAACACTGACAGTGAGCCCCACTGTGATTGGCTACATTGCAAAGTCCTGTCCACCTGACAAATCAAAAAATGATTAGAATTATTAAAACCACCTATGAATCAAGCCAACTTAGCCATATGGTAGAATTGATGTCATCCAGTAAAAGGATCCAGTCGTTCTCTGTTACGTTGGAGAGGACGCCAAATTATAGGTACATACTAACATATGTGGTGGGAATGTTCACAAATAGAACAATTTTAGAAGGAAGTTTCAAAAGAGATATCTCAGATTACAGCTCAGACAATCCCAATAAAGCCTCTTCAAATATGGACCAAGTAAGAAGCAAGGAATTTATTAACAGCAACTAGAAGAGTTATAGCCAGAACTTGGGAATCCTTGCAATTAATGAATATTGATCACTGGTATAATATAATCTGGCAAACAGCCATAATGGACAAGCTGTTGCAAAAATTCATGGTGCCAAAAGGAGAGACAAAAACAAGATTATTTCCATGCTGTATTGTGTGATTTTATTAAATACAGTAAGCCCGCAACTTACTCACATTTAACTCGGGCACATTCAGCTTTATGTGCTTGGCAAAAAATAAAAAGGGGGTGGGCACCCAGGAAAAAGGCTCTGGCAATCCCACCTGCCACTGAACCCAATGTGTTTTGACTATATGAGATTTTGGCTTTAGGCAGGATTGCTGGAAGGTAATCCCTGCATAAACTGCGATCTTACTGTATACAAATGAAACAACACAGAGACAAGAAATACTCACAACGTATTTTGCAATATGGCATAGATAAGCAGGCAGTTCTCATTAGCTCACTCCTATTACTCTGTGTTTCTCCAAGTTCATTTCACTAGTTTACTGTTATCACCTCATTATTATGTACTGTAAAATAATGTTTCATATCTCCCCTACCCTGCTGTGACCCATTTTTTCTTAGTCATGTCATGCTTTATGATTTGTGTGTGTACAATTTTGTAACAATAAAATATTTTTTAATAAAACTACTTTTGTTTGTTTTTTTAAAACTGAAATGCAAAAAACAAAAAAGTAACAAACAGATTTTCTTTTGTGAAGAAACTTTGAACCAGCTATTTATATCTTACACTGCTCTTTGCTCTGACACTGGGTCTTTCATTTACATAGCTTTTGCCCTTGGAGGTTAAATCAAACGTTGCATACGTAATAGTCAATCTGCCTTGCATACCGAGATGTCTTGGAGTTCTTTTCTTAATTGAAAGAGGCCTGCTCTGATGAGTATTACTGTGATGATGCTTACCACATTCCCCCACCCCACCCTATTTGCCTGTTTAAAATTATGTATAAATGGAAAACTTGAACACAACACCTTTATTCCTTTCAAATGCATATCCATATAAATAGAAACTTCAGAATATTGTAATTAAAATGAAGGCCTTCAATTTCAAGGATATCTTGCCAGCTGCTAGGGCTCAACAACAAGAGTCAGTGTTAAGCCACCAGGCATGCTCACTTCCCCTCTCATGCAGCCAGGCCTTCTGCAGTGTTTACTTTTATTTTCATTGGATCCTGGCTGGTTGTACTTTACTAAATTAGTGGTTTTAAAAAGCCAGCGACATAACCCAGGGTTTGAAACTGGTTCCTTTTGAAATTGATTACAGTTTGTTTTAAAACATGGTCTGCTGTCTGTAGGACATGAGCAGTCAAGCTTTGCAGAAAGTGAAACTAAAAGTTGCAGAACTTGACCGCAGGAGGGGCAAAAGGGGAAGCGAAGTGCATGAACCTGAGGCTCCACTCAAGCTTGTTGTAGCTTACACGTGGCTTGGTGTTGTAAATGAACAAAATCTATATGTTTGGGCTATTTTTCCCCTAAAGAAAGATAATGTAAGTGTATCCTTAAGAAGACTGAACCTAAGGGATTGGTCCAGGGGTTTTTAAACAAAAGGTGCTTACCTCAGTTCAGAGTCCATTACCTTTGTCCCAAAGCCGAAGTCAATCCCACTGCATGTAAAGTGGTATTCAATTAAAGATGTACATTTGTTAGCTGTTAGAGCCTTAGTAACATGCATTTTTAGCGTATCATCTGCACAAAGCGGTAGGTTCTGTTAAGGATAAAACTGACTAATGAAAGAAGATTTTTTTTTTTTACAGAAGGAAATATTTAGCAGGAGAACATTTGTACTTTACTAGGAGTCTCCAAGTAGTGTTCATAAGGGCTGATGCTATTCCTTAATTACTTTTCAGCAATTTAGAGACTGGATAACTATATGTATTTAAAAATAAATAAATAAGCCAAATTTGCAGCTCTAAGCTAGTCTAATCGATCTTGATTTCTGTCTAAATGCCAGAAAAACTCTGATCATATAATCATGAAATTCAGGGCACTTTTTGGTCCATACTTTTCTGGATGTACATTTCCTATAATAAAAACCCAGTGCATGAAAGGAAAATGCGTAAACACAGAGAATACATATTCAAGAAGTGCAACTGTTTGATTTCCAAACATTCCCTTCACATATTTAGACACATGACTCTTCACACTTATGTTTGTCATGACAAATGCTAGCTTTGTGCAGAAAATGAATCTGTTGTGTAAACTGTAAAGCAGTCTTTAGCAAACACTGTTCAAACATGTATCACCTTTCTAAAGTCCCTTTTAACCGTTACATTGTATTCCAGTTACAAAATATAATGCATAGACACCGTATTTTATCCTGAACCATTTTAAGAGCAACCTTTTCTATAGTTTGCCTGTTACCCAAAGTCTTGGGTTTAAAGTATTATTTAAATCAAATGCACTTCATCTATTTTACAGAATACTGAGTATAGTTTCATGGTAAGCTCATGATAAAAAAAAGAACGTGGATCAAGGATATTTCTCAAGATATCAACAGCCCCGATCATTCTTTCACACTTCTTCTTTGCCAACAGGTCTTCTAAGACATGATCCGGCAAATGAATATGGTCAAGAAGAACAGGAAGAAGAAGATCCACAAAGCGCTCAGCTGCAGCACTGCAGCCTGTATCAATAACATCCTGTAGTAGAAGAATGACATGCTTGTTGGCACCCAGGTAACTGATAAATAATATATACTACCCCCTCCTCAAATCTGCTTTCTAAGTCCAAAGCCACTCAGTCTTCATCTCAAGGTCCATGAAACATACCATTCCCATGATTAGTTTTTTTCTCACAGAAGATAGATTCTGAAACATATTCCAGTCCAATCTGATGAAACTTAACTACAATATTTTGCAGTGGCAAGTGCACTACTGTTGGTCTTTATACTGTAAGCTTAAGAACTTGCAAAAACTATAAGTGGCAGACATTTTATTACAAGACGCATAAGCCTTGTTAAGCAGAGGCTTAAGATCAAGGGAAAAGAAAGGTTGGAGGATCCACGTACATCTTCTCCCTCTTCCTTTAAAAACAATTCTTCCTTTCCACCCCGTGGGGAGAAACATCAGACTTCACTTCCTTATCAAGGAAGTGATTGGGGTACTGGGCTGATGCAGAGGAGTCCTAACCTGGCTATTCATGAAAACACCCTGAGCCAAGATGAGGCAAATATACTTACAGAACACCAGGTGTAAAGACTGCCCTCTCAAACACTAGTAGAAGTAGTTTACCCCAAATTTCCATTAAAGTTGATTTGCAAAAACATGCAAATAGCTAGCAATAACCTAATGGGAGTGGCCCAAATGCAACATGTATTTTTTTTTAAAAGTTAAATATGAACCTTTTGGGATATTGTTTATAAAATATAAGAACTATTTTTGCATTGGCTTCATTTGCTATTTTCATATACAGTTACCAGCTACAAAACTAGCTAAGGGCTTAACGATATTACCAAATGACAAGGCTAAAAGTGAAGCAAGTTGTTTCTTATTGGGATGTGTGTGGCACAGCTATGAGGCTGGAGCAAGTGCCTCATTTTCACATTGAATGGACTGGCTCGCTGAGAAGACATTTGAAGCCAATTGTAAAAGAAGTCGGTACCTCAAATATCTCCCTGAACAGCTCCAGTGCAAGAGCTGAGCAGTTTTCAGATGCTTCCAGCGGTTGGTTTGACCAATGTACTAAGAGGACAGATGGCTCTGAAGGCTTAGATCGAGTTGCAAGTCTTGCGCTCCCACAGCTTGCCTTATTTGGCTCCAATATTGCCTGACGCAAGATGTGACGGAGTTCCGTTACCGAACAGAAGGAAAGTAGCAACTCCAACACCTAAGCAGAAATGACTATATTTCAGATTACAGTAATGGAAAGTTTCGACTCACAAATAAACTGCTTGTTTTACCCATGTTACAGCTGTAAAGGACCTGCCAAAAATCTGACCTCCTATATACAAGTCTGTATTATACTGGAAACACACCATTGATGCATTCAGCCTACAAATGCCAAATGTTCACAGTTCTCTCGCTTCTGCCCTCAGGGATCCTTTAAAAGGAGATGTCAGGGCCTGAACTTTCTGCATGTAAAGTTTGTGGTTTTCCACAGACCTACGGTCAGTCAGCGCCTGTACCAGGGAGATCTTATACAAAAGCATGGTGGAAATAGTGTTCACAAAATATGAAGGAACTGAACAGAGCATAAACCTCACAGCCACAGTTCAAACACACACATTTTCCTCACATGAGGATGTAACTTTCTACACAATCTGCAAACTGTTTTATTTGAATACACACACTCATTCATATAATGTGGCTTACTTGGCTTGTAAGTAAAGTTTAATCTTACTGTAATAGTAAGCACAACGTGATCCATACAAGCCTAGCTGCCCAAAATATGTAGGTATCAACATTAGTGTGTTTCACCATATTTCAAGGCATTTACTTAAAGTTAAGGATGGATGTAAGAATGCTCAGTATCTGGATTCTGTTAAGGCGTATCACCACAAAGATATTTAGCTGTAAAGTACCTTTGCTGAAGAATCAGAATCCCTTCCTTGAAGGAGACCCAATACCTGAGTGACGCAGGAGGTAAAATGTTCATATCTACATTGTTAAAAGAAAAAAAATGTTGAAATGCATTTTTCATTTTGGAGACATTACTCAACATTCAAAAGGAGGATTTCTTGAGTATTGCTCATAACTCATTTTTAGTTTAAATATTGTAGCTTTAACTATTGAAGAATGTCAATGAGTCACAGTAAGTGGTGCTAGGAAAAACTGGCTACAAGGGCTAATACACCAACTAAAAGAGTAAAAATAGCCCAAACACAGCATATCAATGCTATAAATCAATATTATCAAACAAGTGTTTTTGAGTCTGGGTGTCAATCCCAATGTCTAATTCACAGCACATAAAATAAAGTTCAAATTCTTACATGTTGTTAAGGCAATTCTAATTAAGCAAGACATAAAACCTAATGCAAATATGACAATTCTATGCACAGATGTCATTTAAGCATTTTTATCTTGCTCCTCGGCCAAAGACTTACATAAGATCAATAAAAACAAGGTTTCCCTGCCTACAGGCTTACAAACAGAAAGATGTCATACAAAAGGAAAAAGGGATGGGGAACGGGGTGGGGGAAGCAAACAAATGCAGACACCACTTCTTAAAATTTCAATGCTCTGGTAAGGACCACTCGAATAGAAACACTATGGGAGAGGAGTCAACTGGAACTTCTCTCTCAGCAAAACATGCCTGTATGAATACTGAGGACCTATTTGCTTTCCATTTAGAAAGCCATACATGTTTCAAATATCTATTCTGAAAATTAGATTCTGCTGCTCCTGGAATACAGCTGGAGACCTGCTGTTGATTATAGCATTATAGGAACTGACTGCAAATAAGAAAAGGAGCATAATTTCATTTTCTGTTGATTCCAATATGGTGAAATTTCAGATCTAGCAGGTGATAACAATGTAGGCAAAGCTAAGCACATTCCACATGTGTTGAATGGGCACGAGTGATATAAAATTATATTCTGGTGCAAGGGAATAAAGATATTTATTGACACATCTTCCTGGGAATAAAATGGATGCTAACACCAAAAATGTCAGGCAGCTGGATAATCTACAGCTCTTTCTCAGTGGCAGCAGGAGGGAGAAATGACATCTAAGGGCATGATTATTGAAAATGTCCACTCCGCAGGCCTGTTTCACAAACAGAAGGGAATACATCTTCTAAAATGGTGCTGAATGAAACAGTGGCCGTCATCATCTTTTACTATACTTTGAAATTTAGAAGCACCACAGGTAAAAGTGCTCAAGAGACAAATCCAGCCTGCCTCTTGCCTGACATTGGGGTGGCTATAATCCCAGTCTTCTCACCATAGACAGTTATGCACAAAGGGTTACAGGGAAGACTGAAGTAGAAAACTTAGCTTCTGTCACCCTTAAAGCCACATGATTACAGAGCTTAGGACAGAAAAACGTGCAAAAATGGGCACACAAATTAAGGAACAACAACAGAGAGCCCCCAAAAGAATATTTGTAGGTAGGTTTATTTTGAAGACATACTTGGTAAGATAAACTGCAATCTTGGGATTTTTCAGAAGATCCATGAGAAGATCAACAGAGTACTTTCTTGTTAGTGTTCCATCACCATTCACAAGAATGTTGAATATCAACTGGAAAGTCTGATGAATATTTCTGGAATGGAAAAGCTAAACAAAGAGCTCTGATTTACAATAATGAACCATCACACACCCAGTTATATCAATGCAAACCTATAAACCTGAAATATGATAGCAATAAATATGATTCAACTGGATGATAAAAAGATATGCATAGTTAGTACAACAGGCCTGCATTACTTGATTTGCACAGATTGCTGGTGTAATTCCACATCCTGCCACAAATATTATTATCGGCAAGATTAACATGCCTGAAGTAAAAGCTATTTCTTTAAAAGAAGAAGAAAAGAACACATCCTTACCTTTTCTCCAACTTCTTCATTTAATGTAAGACTTGACAATATTGAAAGTGCGAATACAACCATTGTTAGACTACTGTGGGCCAAGAAACTGATCAGAGTACGATAGAAACTCTTCACATTTGTCTAGTACAAAGAGAAGAAAAAACATTCCTAGAAAAAGTTGCACTTGAGTGTAACCTGTTGCTGCCTAAGTCAATATATTCTATTCCTTACCATTTCACTAGATTAATTAAAAGATTGCTTTCCCATGCAATGTACATGTCATTTCACCAATATCCACTGGAACCGATAATGCATTAATGTTTTATTTTAATGTTACTTTGGAATTATGTTTAGAAACATTTAGAGTGTGAAGGACAGTAGAGATCCAGGATGGCCAACTCAAGAAAATAAAAGTTTACACTTCATCTCTGAAGTTATTTATATGCAAATTTCCACTGAAATCAATGAGATTCATACACATTTGTGAAAGATTGCAAAATATTGGTGTTCACTGAGAAGTGAAGTGTATTTTTTGAGGATTTGGATTTCAGAAATATTAGCATAGCTAAAGGGAAAAAAATGAGGAAATATTAAATCTATATAAAAGACCTTTACCGAAGAACTTGGCCAAAATTAGATCTAGTGTTTGTTAAAATAATCAAAAGCAAGAGGAGTCATATCCAAGTGCTGTGGAAAGTCCTCATTCTCGACTTCTTTTCTGCATTACATTAGTGTAATCATTTTCTCTGGGCTCATTAGCATGAGACTATAGTCCTGTAGTTTTGAAGGTACACAGGAAATGTCTTTACCACCTCTGCTAAATATGTAAATACAGAAGGAAATTTCCCCAGATTAACCAACCATTTCTTGAAATTCTAATTTCTTCCATGTTCTTTGGAGATAATGGTTGTGCTCATCTGCTATATAAGATCAAGAGAAAGAATCAACTCCCACTTGCTCACTTAAAGTGCTAATGTTTCACACGCTCAAATGATTAGACTCCCCTTTTTTCAAAAAGATTTCAATAAAGAAAGTTTCTTACCAATGACTTAATATGTGCTTGAATGGATAGATTGTGTCGACACAGATTTGCCATAAGTCCTAGGCATGGTATTGTTAACTCGTCTTCTGTAGACTGACTAAAATAAAAGTCCATAATAAAGCAATCTGCTTTGTTAACATGTTTATTAGAATTCCATACTTCGTTTCTTATAAAACTGATTCCTTCAATTTAATCGTTATCCCCTCAGAGCAACTTTCACTTTGTTATCCAAATCTGTAGAATGATCCCACATGCAGAACACAAGTAAATCACTGCATTGGAATTGCTGTATGATTATACCTATCATTTATCAAACTATGTGCTGCTCACTTTATAATTATGCACAGAGTGCAATCCTACAAAAGTAAGCTCCACTGAGTTTAACAGGACATACTCCAAGGTTAGTGTATACAGGATTGCAGCATAAGCCGTTCAAAACACTTATCAGTTTGCCCACCCACATACAGCTGCTGGTGTCATAATGACTTCAGTGGTAGGACTTAACACTTCTTGCAGAAGAGAAGCCACTAAAGAGAATGAAAACCCAAGTGTAATTAGCTTTATTAATTTTACTGAAAACAAAAGTTATATGTCTTCTTCCCCTGCCCAAATGCATATGCTACTCTTATTTTAGTGCATTTTATTTTATTTTTTTAACTTCTTTTTATTCATTTTCTATAACCAAACAACAGCAAAGAAAGAAAAAGAAAAATAGCCAACACATACCAAAAAAAAGAAAAGAAAAAGAAAACATCAACCAAAACAAAACACCTAAACCAACCAAAAAACAAACATTAATTAACAATAAATAACGTTTGACTTCCCTCCATCTCGGTTTTGGGTTATGTGAATGTTAAATCCATTCTGCAGTTTTTTTATTTTTTAACGTAAACACATCACAAGGGTTATATTAAACCTACTGTGATTTTTATATCTCTAGAATTTGTTTCCATATATGTTATGAATTTAGACCAATTGTCGATAAACCTTGTACCTTTTTGCTGTCTAATGTTCTGCGTCATTTTTGCCAGATCCATATACTCAAATAATTTAATTTGCCAATCTTTAACGGTCGGGGTATTTGGGGTTTTCCAATTTTGTGCTAACAGAATCCTGGCAGCTACAGTTGCATATTGAAACATTATATAATCTTCTTTCTTAATCTCCTCTCCAATCATTCCCAGAAGGAAGGCTTCGGGCTTTTTGACAAAGGTGTATTTAAGTATTTTCTTTAGTTCGTTGTAGATGGAGTCCCAAAATTTTTTAACTTCTTCACATTTCCACCACATGTGGTAGAAGCTTCCCTCTTTAGATTTACACTTCCAACACCTTTTGTTGCCAGTCTTATACATTTTTTGCAATTTCACAGGGGTGATGTACCAACGATACATCATCTTTTCCATATTTTCTCTGAGGGCAGTACAGGCTGTAAATTTCATTCCTTTAGTCCACAACTTCGTCCATTTTTCAAAATCCAAATTATATCCAATGTCTATTGCCCATTTTACCATAACCTCTTTAACCTCTTCGTCCTTGGTGTCCCAATCTAATAGCTGATTATACATTTTAGATAGCAGTTCAGTTTTACTTTCTATTATCTCTACCTGGAACTTTGATTTTTTCTCATTCATTCCAATCTTTTTATCTTCCTTCCATAAGGCATTAATATTTTAGTGCATTTTAGAGACTGACCTGAAGGTGGCCAATTAAACTCTCCTCTGAAACTAAACAGGAGTGGTATGGCAAATATCTGCATAGGACTCTCATTCCTTGGAGGTTTTTGAGCAGAGGTTGGATGGCCGTCTGTCATGGATGCTTTAGCTGAGATTCCTGCATTGCAGGGGGTTGGACTAGATGACCCTAGGGTCCCTTCCAACTCTATGATTTTATGATTCTATGAAACCACCTGGGAAGTGGAGAGGAGGGCAGGGAGTTTGCTTATTGCAAGTTCAGCTCTACCCACCAACACTACCTCTGTCCCATCTTCCCATCTCCTAACTCAATCGGTAGAGCATGAGACTTTTAATCTCAGAGTTGTGGGTGTGCGCCCCATTATTGGGCAAGTTTCCTGAGTTACAGGGGGTTGGACTATATGACCCTCGTGGTCCCTTACAACTCTACATTCTACGATTCTATGAATATACCTCTGCTGGAAAATATTTGGTCGTTTTGTTCTATCATCCTCAGTCTAACAGTCCTCTGTTCCTTAAAATGCACCTGCCCTTTCTCTCGCTGCCCCAAGGCCTTAACTACCTCCCTGAAAACAGCTCAGCAGTTTTTGCTCCAAGATGAGCAAGTATACAACTGTAGCCTTACTGAGATAAAGATTTAATCCTATGAGGTACTTACATATGGTGCATAAGAAATGAAATTAAGTCATCAATATTAGTACTGCCATGGAACACTCTTGCATTGTAGGTCAATTTCTGCAGCAGTTGAATACTCTTGAGGGGGAGAAAAAAACAAATTATGATACAACTAAAAGATGTAACTTCTAGATATTAGGAAAGTATTTATCTGTATTAGAGCCATTGCATTCCATTTTCAGATTAGGAACTAGACAATATACTATTTCAAAACTATTAAAATCATTTCTCCTTGATGATTAATAGTCTTCTCAAAATTCAGTTTATACAACTAATCGGTAGGTTAAGGCAGAGGTTTTCAAAGCTTTTGAGTCCGCAGCTCCCTTGACCATCTACATTCTTTCTGTGGCACCCCTGTGGGACTCAGGAGCCCAGTTATGTCACCCCTTGCCTATGGAGCTGGCAGCCTCTCACCCTTTTTTAAATACCCTCCCTTGCGAAGTGTTCCCTTAGCCTCCTCTCCTCTCCCCTCTCCTTGGGAGTCTTCCAGGCAGCCACTCTTGGTCTCTGAGCTGCCTGCTCCAACCCCAAAGAGAGGTACCTCCTCATGCCACCTACCAGGGTCCTGGGAAGAGGGTGCCCTCAGCCTAAGTGGATCAACAAAGACTGTCCAAAGGTGAACGTGAGGCCAGCACCTTATCTTGGGAGGCTGCAGTAGCAGCAGCAGGCGCTGCTGGGCCTGCATGCTGGAAAGGCTCCCCTTCGGCACTGGACACTCAGCTCCCAGGCAGGCCTTGCACTCAGCAATCACAAGAAAGGCCAGCACAGTGCCTACCTGGCCTCCCACTTGTCTGTCCAACTGCAAGGGCTGATGGACTGACTGGCTGGCTGGCTGGCCTCCCTCACCTACCTGCTTGCTTATTCCAAGGCCGCCTCAGCTCCTGCAACCAGCACCCCATGGCCAACCCCAGAGGCACCATTCGCCTGGGGAGTTTGTAGCCAGGGCTGCTGCAACGTAACAGCCGCACAAGCCTTGGGGAGGCAGAGATGCAAGAGGACATCAGAGAAGGGAGGGAGGAAAAGAAGGACAGAGACCAATGTTGCCCGTGCCACCTCTGACTATCATTCAAGGCACCCCAGGGTGCCACGGCACACTGGCTGAAAACAACTGGGTTAAGGGTTCAATTATATGCACAAGAAGCTGCCATGAAACAAGCTTAAGCCTGGAAGAGGGGAAACATGCTGTACTGTTTTTAGCACTTGATTGGGAGCTGCCCAGAGTGGCTGGGGAAACTCAGCCAGATGGGTGGGGTATAAATAATAAATTATTATTATTATTCAATGTTCTACACCAAGTTGCAAGATCACATGACCAAGCTGAATGGGCTTAGGATCCAGCCTAAGTCCCCACTCTATGGTCAGGCTCCTGCCACACCCCAGAACACATTTTTGGGACTTACACAGGCCTAGGTTCAGCCAGCTTAGGCTCACTTGGATGAGCAAGTTATGTGCTGGGGCTAGGGACTTAACATTAGCTGAGCCAGAAAAGCGCTTCACCCTAAGGTGCTCATCCTGGCTGATTGCACCCTAAGACTATTAATCATCAAGGGGAATTAATCACTGAAGTGCCGATGTGAAACCAGTAGTTGGCCAGGGGAGGGGGTGGAATAAAACCAAAACTGACTCTAGTCAATCAAGACTTGGTTTTAGTGAAGATGAGATTAACCCATTATTTCACACCAAAAAGAACATGAAGCAGAAATAATTGTTCCATGGCTATAGGATACAAATCTATTTAAATCAAGCAAGGCAGGCGTGCCATTACTTTTCCACATTTTATTAGAAATTTCTACATTTGCATTTCAGCTATAGTCTGATGGCATGGACACCTAAGCAGGTTTGGATCTCATGTGTGCTTGGGTGGGCCCCCCCCCCCGCCCCCGGAACCATGTGCACATAGCTTTGAGTTCCATGGAAGAAAGGCAAAACATAGCTAAAAATAATTTTAAAGCTTTACATTACTTACAAAAAATAATTCCCACTATATGAAGTGTTAAGCATTACATTATGTTACCTGTAATAATACTGGATCAAGAGGATTGATAGAACTTCGATGAATCACACCTGCCAGGACGCTACACAAATTGTAAGTATTCAGAAGGGCTTCTCTGATCTCATTATCTAAAACTAAAATATAAACAATACGCACATAGTCACTAGAAGCAACATGTCAAGAACAAAGGCAATTAGAAAATATTTCAGAAAATTTATTAAGCAAAATTTCCATCCAACAGCCAATTATATTTTAATAAAGAGACTTTGAGCCTATTTTTTTTAATTTTCCTGAAATGTGCTGGGATATAAAGTAACTTAATTAAGCAAATTAAGAAGAAATGCTAGCTGCTTCTATAGATCTAGTCTTACACACTGGAAACAAGTAAATTTCCATCTTAAAACAAAAGGTCAGTTAACATATTCCTCCAAAGTCTGGCATATCTGCAATAAAATCTCCTAAAGTAATGTTGACATATCTCTAGCTTTACACTACAGTGGTACCTCAGGTTAAGTACTTAATTCGTTCTGGAGGTCTGTTCTTAACCTGAAACTGTTCTTAACCTGATGCACCACTTTAGCTAATGGGGCCTCCTATGTAACCTGAGGTATATCGCTGCTCACTCAGAAGCATTCAAATCACCATACCATTTATTTAAAAATATTTTTTAACCATTCATCAAAAGTTTGTGTAAGTATACAAAAGTGTGAATAGAAATAATTCAATACAACTTATAAATACAATGTAAAAATAAAAAATAAACAAAACAAAGTAAAATAAAAGATATAACACAGCACAATTCCAAAGGCCATCTAAAATTTAAAATGCTTGGTCAAATAGGAAGGTTTTCAACTAGCACCAAAGCTTGTAATTTCAGTGCCAGCCATGCCATCATAAGGACGCCATTCCCAAGTTGTGGCACCATTGAACAAATAGCCTTCTCCTTGTGGAACCACAATATACATCTACTAAAGAAGGTACTTGGAGCAGAGCCTCTCCAGAAGATAAGACATGGGGAGGCTGCTATGGAAGGAAGCACTACAGAATGTAGGTTCCAATTCTTACAAGGTTTTAAGATGCATCAGCATCTTTAATTGGACTTGGAAGCAGATAGGCAATAAATATGGATCTTTCAAAATAGGTGCAATATGAACAGCTCTGGCTAAACCTGTCAAAATTCTAGCAGCTGAGTTATGCACTTCCATATACTCTTAAAAGGACAGCCCCAACATATTACAGAACTCCAACCAGGCTAACAGAGTGGCGATCAGCATGGCAAAGCTATGTCACATGTGGTGAACCAGCCATAGGTAATAAAAGGCACTCCAGGTATCAAGTGACAATGATGGATCAAGGAGTACTCCCACCCTGTATCCCTGCTCCCATCCAGAGCAAGTGAATACCAATTTCCTGGACTCCAAGTACTACCCACCCACATCCACCTTGTTAGGATTGTGCTTCAGTTTATTGACCTCATCCAATGCATTACTAAGTCCAGACACTGATTTTGTATTCCTGCTTTTCTTACAATAACTAAGTTGTTGCATTCATGAGCTGCACAAAAGCAATAAATTTAATATTATAAAAATTATTTTTTTAAAAAAAATCCAGCCAAGAAATTTAGGTTATGACAATCAGAACACTCTAACATTATAGTGTGATGTCTGAGAAAGTTATATACAAAAGTATGCAAGAAATCAGAGCCAATCATAAGCTTTACACTACACTTTATCTGTAATTATGAAGTATCTTGACCTATAAAGTATTAAACAGCTCAGGATATGCAACTCAAATGTATTTAAGGCTTACCCAGTTGAGAGAGCAAGCCTACCACATTCAGGGTTAACTGGGGGCTTGTATTTGGATCTTCAATGAGTTCCACTAAGCAGCATAGACATTCACTTGGTAAAATCTGGTTCGATGCAAAAAATCTTGTCAGCTTCAATCCTGAGATGACCTGGAAAAATGTATTTAATATGATAACTACTAACTGAAGCTAAATAGTAACACTGAACCAAAGACTCCTTAAGTATATTGGAACTCTAGTGAATAGACAGCAGTCTTCCACAAAGCTAAGTGAACTATGAACTCACTTTCAATGAAGTGAAAATGAAGTGATGAAGTTAAAGTTAAGTATCCTTAACTTTCTCTCGCAAAAATCAACAGAACTTAACAGGGCTTAATTTAAAGTGGAGCCATTCTTTTCAAAGATCATTCTTTGAAATAAGAACATAATCAAATACATACACAACTTATTATATGTTATGTCTTTACCATACTTCTAAAAAGAGTTCTACGAGTAGTATAAACACACCAGAGCTAGATAACATGTTAACAGCATCTTCCAAAAGTATGACAGTTGAACAAAACTGACAGTTGGAAAAAAGTGTCCTTGTGAATGCACCCTCAGAAGAACACTTCAACCTAGATGCTTACAAAATTGAGGCTCTCAAGAAGTGGCTAAAGGTAGTTTTTTTCCTCTGAATTCTATCAGATCTGCAAGAATTCTAACTTGAATACTGTATGCATACAGAATTGGGGAGCTGGTGAAAATTTTACATAAATTTATTAACTACAATAAGAGTATTTTCTGACTTGTTCTATACATTTTAATTAATTAAAGAAACTAACCAAGTGGCTTCCAACTGAAAATAGGCAATATAGGCTCCAGTGCTACAAGAACTGCCAAATGCCTATGGATAAGCACTTTCTTCCATAGCACCCACATTCCAGAGTGGGTCAAGGTTACAATTAAGCGAAATGTAGTTCAGATAAACAATGAATTTTGGTGTTCCTATTTAAGATTTATCTCCTCCACCTTTCTGAACATCAAAAGGGGTTTGTAAAGAAATAAAAATAAACAAACCAGAAAGCCAAAGCAATCAGAACTAGCACCTAAACAAAATTTCCCAAATCAGTTGATTCTGAATGCCTTTTTTAATACAAGTGTACACAGGCAACCATCTTAGACGTGTTTGATGTGTTCGACCATGCAATATATGCAATTTCATTTAAATGTGTGGTGCTTTGGAATGTAACCGCTGTATAAACTGGGAGTTGCCTGTATAGATTTATTTCAGAACGATCCAAGGGAGCCTCAGTAGAGATTAAGTTCCATAAGTCTGGTGGTCCTCTCCCCTGTGACCACCTTCCATAACTCTGAAGCAGAAAGTATAGAGCAGTCTGCATAGTTAACCACAATGTGTGACCAGGTTCAGATTGTGAATCCCACAGATCAGGGCTTTTAACATTTAGGGGGAAATTACGTAAGCCATTCCAAGTCCATGGAATACAGCAAGCTATAAAATAAAGTGCAATAAATAAAAGAAAAAACCCATGATGAGATCCTGAGTTAAGGGGTTTCAGAATCATATGCTCCTTATGATATGCCATTATAGCCCTCATATGTTGCTGGACTCCAGCTAGATAAGTTTCAATCCACAGGTCAATCATCAGAGTGGAAATTCAGCTTTGCCTGGAGGGCCACTGGGACCCCATCCCTCCTTTAACAGCTGTGCCAAACAGCACACATTGCAGTAACCACTGCAAACACACACTGCAAATAAACATGCTATACATTTCCTTGATTGGATATGCACTCATAAGAATCTTTATTTGCAACAGCCACTAGCCATAGCAATAAAATGTAAGAACTTAACTATGCAAAATATATTTTGGAGGTTTGCATGAATAATCAAATAATATATCTTATTCTAATAGCCCCCGCTAAAAACCTTACAGTTTTTGCTGATGATTGCGTATGTATGGCAGCTTCCTTTGTTGTGAGCAGGCCTGTTATAGGCCTGCCAACTAAAGAACCAGTAGAAATCAAACGGGGGTGTATTTCCCCTCCCCGCTTCCAATCTCCACCCCTACCTCTCACTTCTTTTTCAAATAATGTAGAAAACTGCACTTTGGGTCCCCACGATCTCCAAACAGGGCTTACTGCCAGGTTAAGTTTGCAAAGGTTAAGTTTGCCTCGGCCGCTTTATTTGCAAGGCACTTATTCGCTGTGCGCATCGGGGTTTGTTTGTTTGTTGCAGTTGTTTTGCTTTCGAAATAAAACTCCTAAAAACAGAAATCCCAAAGGAAAAGGGCCATTCCCAGACGCTTCGTCCACTCCCGGCCAGGCACCCGCGACCAGCCGAGCCGAGAGACGGAAAGCCGCACACCGTGCAGGTCCGCTCGGCTGCTCTCACCTCCAGACTCCGCTGCAGCAGCGCTGCGTTGGGCGGGGTCCGCGCAGCCCGGTACTGGGAGGCCGCGAGGAGCAGCGACTTCATACAAGCCGGCGCGTCCATAGCGCTGGCGTCCCAGCCGCCTCCGCGGACCTTCCCTCGCAGCGCCTCAAATCCCGCCGTCAGAAAATCGTATTTGGCGCCTTGGCCGCCATTTTGACGCGAGGAGGAGCCCCCGGCGCAGGCCGGAAGCCCCGGTGCATGCCGGGAGGTTGGAGAGGAGAGCCGTTGAAGTCCTCTCGTCACAGTCGAAAAGAGGAACGGGTGGGGGTGGGGGGGAGGAACGGGGGCGACAAAACAATAGCACGAGACACCCCCTCGTAGCCTAGAAATCGATGCTAGACGGAGTGGGCGGCCGGGGCAGAGTTATTTCCGTCCACGGCGAAAGACTTGGTTCTTTCGCGTCGTGTGGCGAAGTAGCAGCTCTGGGAACCAGGGCGAGCTCGAGAGCGAAGCAGCCCTTGCCCCGGTGCATGCTGGGAGGGAAGGGTCACAAGCGGCGCTATTTTTGTCCTGCGGCTGCTGGTGAGGTGATGCTTTTCTCCTCGCGTGGGAGCTCTCGTGGCGGATGCGCACGCGAAGCCGGTCCGGGGTGGGCGCAGCTGTCCGGTAGGAAATGAAAGATAACAGCCGCGGAAGAAACGTGGCTGGACAAACGTCACAACAAGCAGCAGTGAACTGGCCCGTTTCCTATCGTGCGTGCGTGTGTTGTGCCAATTTGGTTTGCGTGTTTGCATCAAGATAGGGTGCTGCTCTGTGGCTCTCGTGCAATAAGCGCAACAGTGCATTGTAATTCCCCATGCATATACAGTACCGGTTTATTTAACATCTCAAAGGAATGCCCAGGCTACCTAGAAAAGGCAATCAGATCAGGCAGGAACGTCCAACAGGTAGATCGTTATCTATGATAGATCACTGGCTCCCCCCAAAGAAGCTCAACAGCTTTGGCTCCCCAAAAAAAAGCTCAACATTTAACATTTTAGCCCTTTACCCCCCCAAAACGGGACTTTCCTCCCGCCTCAAAAAATCTCAACAACTTTGACCTGAACCCCTAAAACACGGGGCTTTCCTCCTCCCTAAAAAAGCTTAACTTTGACCTGAACCCCCGAAAAGGGGGTAGATCACTGTCAGTTTTTAACTCTATGAGTAGATCGCAGTCTGTTCAGAGTTGGGCACCCCTTAGATAAGGCTTTATCAGGTATCCTGGCAGACAGAAGAGAAGCAACACACTCAAATTTCTGCTGGGGACCACCTGTTTCTGTGATGCATGTATGATGTTTTGGGGGGTGATCTTGAGCTACAGGGTAGGCAATTTCAAAAGTCTATATAAGAGCTTGCACCCCAATGTTCTAGGTTCCTCTCCTCCCTCCCTGCGTTGGGTGAGCGGGGAACCCTGTTGCAACAGTTTAATAAAGATTATGCCTACTCGCTGCTTTGCTTCTCAATATTCTCTGGTTGGCCTCTGCTATTTTCTCCTACCAATAGAGAAACTACATAAGGACTCTATACGGGCTCTTGGATACCTCATAAAGGAAAAAGGAGCAGGTTTTTCTTACAACAGTGACTTACTACATACAACTGATGAGGTGGACTCTAGTCTAAGGTATTAACTTTGCTGCAGTTTTTTTTCCTGCCACTATTTAAAATACAATTTTCCACTATATAAGGATACTCATCCAGGCCTGTGCTCAGTGAAATGAATGGTGGAAAACAAGAAGCATAAATAGAAGCACTTAAATGTACCTCACAAACCAAAAACATCATGCAGAGATGTTCAGGACGGTGCTCCTTAATCTTCCCTGGAGATGACGGGGTTATTCATTTTTTGGAAATCCTCTAACGTTACAACAAAACACTGCTTCTGAGTGAATGTGGATGAAATGTTCTGCTAGCAGCTGTACAACTTCCTGCTCACATTTGCTGTCCATCTTATCTCTCCTGATCAGTTTTCATGTGTTGAGATTATTCTTGAAATTGTTGCACTGAACTTTGTTCTGATTTTGCCCTTTTTAATTCCAGCATGGAATTTGGTATTTGGTACGTTGATTGACCTGCAAGGTAGGTTTCTTCTCTTATCATTGCTTACTATCTTCATATCATAAAGAGGACATCTACAAGGGTCCTCTGGTGTTTGGTGAAGCCTAAGGCCAACCCTTTTGGCAGCCCCAAAGACACAGCTTCTGGCTCCTCTCCCTTGGCCAGTTAATCCACTTTCCATGTCTTGTTATTTCAGTTTCTGCATTCTTCTCTTCCAGATACCATTCCCATGGTCTTTAAAATTGTGTAGATGCCCTACATCTGTGGAGTTACTTCCATGGCTACAGGAACTCTTAAGTTTAATTTTGAAATTTTATTGTGCAGATGAAACTATGTATTGTTCTGACATGGTGGCTGTGTGACTTGGTGCTTACATAGCTACTTTAACTCTGTTCCAGCAGGAAGTATCACATTGGATCAGGGATGGTTAACCTATGACTCTCCCAGTATTGTTGGATTCCAATTCTCATCAGTCCTAGCCAGCATGGCCAACAATCAGAGATAATTGGGGTGAGGGGGAGGAGAGTGCAGCAACATCTGAGCTCAATAGATGAACCAGCCTTGCCTGGGATAGTATGACTATAATAGGACTTATATGGAGTAAATAAGTAGAGGCAGCCAAAATAGATATGAACTGCTATTTCCTGTGGGCACAGATAACTTTAAAGGGGTATTGACACGCTAAAACAACCAGCCACTATGAAAGTGCTAAATCCTGTGTAAGCTAGGTGCTAACATATTTTCCACCCACTTCTGACATTGTAATGTGTACAAAAGAGTTGGGTAAATTGAACAAGGGGTTTTGCAGTCAAAAACTGTGTTGGAAGTAAGCCTGATATACAGGAATGATAAGTACAATTATGACTTGAGAATAAAAATTCCAGTAAAATTAAGTTTAAAATATAATAATAATAATAACAACAACAACACAACTTAAAAGAGAGCAGCATAAAGCAGTCAGCAGAAAGAAGGCAGCATAAAAGTAGAGATAAAACAGGTCATATTAAAAATCCTGGGAAAATATAACGGTCTTTGCCTGGTATTAAAACGACATCAAAGTTGGTGGCACTTGAGAGATGTGTGTTCAGTGCATTAGTGCAACGGAGCTTTATTTCTTGCCATCTTACGATACAGGTAAAGTGGCACAGGTGTCCTACAAGCTGAAAAAATAGGAGGAAAGCTGTTGTGTGCAAGTGAATCACATAGCACCATATAGTTGTAATGTACGAGCAAACAATGGATTTTGACATCTGGCAGCCTCAGATAATGAGCATCCTAATGAGCATCCTAATGTGGTACCTTAAATTCAAGCAGAGGCTTGACAACCATATGTCAGGAGTGCTCTGATGGTGTTTCCTGCTTGGCAGGGGGTTGGACTCGATGGCCCTTGTGGTCTCTTCCAACTCTGTGATTCTATGAAATTGGTGTATGCCAACTTAAAACAATTATGAATTTAATATGACCACAGGTTGCATGTTAAAATCTTCATGTAATATTTACAGTCTTGGCTACGTATAGACTGGCTACATATAAACTGCTTTCCTTTTCACTAGAATAGGGGCATTGGGAACTTAAAGCTATTCTGAAGGAGAGACAGAGCCTTACTATCTATAGAAGGGAAAAGTCCTATTTACAGTACTGGGTTTTTCTAAATGCACTGACCTCCATTAGGCCCAAACTAGTCAATTAAGTGATTAAATTAATGAGACTGCAAACTGCACTATGTTTATTGAATGAAAATATGCCTTTAAAGCACTAGCTTCTACAAACTTTTTCTTCTTTACCACATATAAGTAGAGGGGGGGGGGCTTTCAAAAATAGTTCCCAGAGTGTGCTATGCTTTTAGATCAGGTTCTACAGTAGCTACCTGCAAACACTTGCACCCAAATGTACATGTGTATTGCTGTAAAACTGGTTATACTTCTGGGGAGTAGTTTTGGCATTTCCGGGGTATAGCTTGGAAGTCCTTTGGGAACTAAAGCGGCCTCTGACCTGACTAGAGATTACAGTGAAACATTCAAAAATAATTAACTATTCACAGTGACAGCTTTATAGTACTGTCTTTGAAAATTTAAAGATCCTTAACAATATAATTATAAAATTGCTGTGACTTACTTCGTCAGGATAACGTGATACAGTTGAAGCAAATTATCATTTAGTATTTGATATATTGTTATGGATATCAGCAGAGCTCTATGGTGTATATCAAACTTAATCCCCAATTATTTCAGTAGGATTTAATTGCAAGTAAATAAGTTTAGCATTATTCTGTTCAACATGCTGCTACTGATGGTGGTTGTGAATTGCCAAAATAAATAAGTGAAAATTTAAAAAATAAAATCAACCGGCACTTGTGTTCATGACTATTCACAAAGAGTTGCATAAAGGAAACAACTAAAGATTAGAAACTAAAAATTGTTACAGAATAAGCTTTTCTGGTCTACAGTCCACTTCATCCTTGATGTAGCAAGTTCAGACTTGAATCCATGTAGGGCAGGCATGGTCAAACTTGGCCCTCCAGATGTTTTGGGACTACAATTCCCATCATCCTTGACCATTGGTCCTGTTAGCTAGGGATGATTGGAGTTGTAGTCCCAAAACATCTGGAGGGCCAAGTTTGGCCATGCCTGATGTACGGGATGCTATTAAACTTGCTTCTCTTAAAATGGAAACACCTTAAGCACTGCAGCTTTTATAGTGGCATAAGCTTTTGCAGCTCAGTTTCCATTTCATCAGGTCTATGAAGTGGTCACTTAAGTGGGCAGGTATAAGTAACACGAATACAGACAGGAAAAGGAAAAGTGTTGGTTTTTTTGCTGGAGCAAGAGCCAAGCAAGCAAGAGATAACCATGTGGGCAGTACTATCTAGAGCACAAATGAAAACAAAATCCAGTCAAATGGACTATCCAGTTAGCAAGAGTGTGACCCACTCAAGACTAGTGTCTGTGTTGAGAGATGAAGCAAGTCATGAGAAATGGTCCCTCAGCCAATCACTCAGGTAAGACTTCAAGATAATCCTCAGCATCTTCATTTTCTGGGGAGGAAAAAAAAGCAAGTCATTTGATTATTTCTCTAATTCCTGAGTGGAGAAAGATAATATTTTATTGGCAGACCCAAACAGATGATGTGATGGCTTGTATTGGAATAATTACTTCTGACTGAAACTCTGGGCTTTTTTCAGCTGGAACTCAATTCTGGGACCTCTCAGGTGGGCAGCATTGCCATCCTAAGAAAACAGGGGAGTTGTTCGTGTTGAGTTCTGGCACTTCTTTTTAGGGGGGGGGGGAAGCACTGCGGAAACTGAACATTTGCAGAATGATGTGGTATAGAACACAATAAGACATATTGCTCAGTGAAGAAGCTATAACTACACATTTCGTTATCAGTGTCCTGTAATCCCAATATCTACTTGCTACCTCTCTGCAAAGCAGTATTAGGAGGGGGAAACTGCAGCAGAAAAGGTACTGTGACGCTTATTTATCCCAGTTGCAAGTTGCTCCCTTCTAATTCCTCTTTTCCTGAGAAGGGTCTATCAAGGCGAGGCTTTTGCTCACAAAGTTTCAGCATAATATGTGCTTCTGCGAGCACATAATAATTTTGCCCAATTTTGGCTCATTCCTTCCACAAAGCTGCAATGGGAAAGGTGGAAATAAAGCCCAGTTGCTCAAGCAGAATAACACTTGCAGTTTATTAGATCCAAACCAAGTCAGGAAATATTTCCATTTAGACCAAGGGTGGTTAACCTCTGACCTTACAGATTTTACTGGACCATAGTTTACATATCCCCAACCATTACTTGCACTGGTGGGGGGCTAATAGGAGTCTTAACAACATCTTATTTAGACTGTTCAACTGTTGCTTTGTTTTTTAATTCAATTTTGGTCCTTTAAATTCGAAGTATTGCAAATATCTAAATTGAACATTTGTGATCTAAACTTGGAACAAATGGGGAATTGTTCAAACATTCACAGAATTTACTCCCTCCACTTGCCAAATATATTAGTAAAAATATTCAATAAATTACAAGGCAGGCAAAGGTTGCATGAGATATCTTTCCCTGCCAGTGATATAGCTTCGTTCCTAATTAAAGCAAAAGTATCACTCAAATTGTAAAATATTCTAATTCATTGCTTATGTAATGGGAATAGAGGAAAGTCATGATGGACAACGTTAATATGCACCCAGCACACTACAAACAAGTTGACTCTTTCACTTAAAGAAGGGATGGAAATAATTCCAATTTCTTCCTCCTCCTGCAGTCACCTATTGCTCTCGTGATTCCACAACCCTCCTGAGTGAATGTTTACTCTGGTGAATGTACATATGGCTACTGATTCCATTTTCAAAGTTCTGAAGGGTAGAGTCCAAATAATCCAACACCTCTGGGTCAAATGTTTTATTTCCATCCCAGGATAGATTAACTATTTAAAACAGGCTTTCCATTTTGAAAATGTTATAGTTCCTGAACAAACATATATATCTTACTGGTTACTACAGTCATTAAAATATAGCGGATCGAAAGTAGATAGAATCATTTGTACAACTGATACTGAATTTATTGCTATTTATTGCTTCATTATGGGTTTTGGAAACAATTTCTAAAAATTATTTTATAGTAGAAAGATGGTAAATGAATGAAAGAAGTATGATCAAAAGCTCTTTTTGTGTAGCCTACGTGCATTTTAGCATTGGGCCATAAGCATTATGTATTCTATGAATCTTTACAAATTTAATATACAACTGTGCTATAATTTTGAAACAAAAATTAAGACCTGTATCCAGTGTTGCTCATATGCTAGTGGAAGAGACTTGCACAGTGGAATTTTCCTCTTTTAAACGCCTCTAAATAAGCTCCAGAGGGTTGGGAGAGTAGATTATGGGGGAGCAGATTATAGGGGCTGCAGATTGAAGAAGTGCACAAGTGGAAGTCTGATCATGCTGTATTTTATTCCACTTCACAGATATTCTCAAACTGACATTTCAATAGCTCCAGTGACTTGAATCACAAATTCCTTGACCTATCCCATTTTGCATTCATTCTGCAGCATTTGCAAATAGAAGAACAAATCATTTGTTACCTTTATTCATTATTTAAAATTTCATCTTCCTTACCTAATGCTTATTTCTCAAAGCCATATGTGAAAAGGAATGAACATAACATAATGTGTAAATCAATTTTCATTGCTTTATTAGCAGGAATACCCACAAAGAGAAGACCAGGTAGAATACATCCCTATTGGGTATCTCTTGATAGAGTAAGATTAAATTATATATGCTCATTTGTTGTTACTTTTGCTTTGGGATTGGTTAAAGCTATCTAGTTCTAAATATTGAATCATAACAAAACTCCAAAACTTGAAATAGAAAAGGGCACTCAACATTATCAAATGCTTTTTTCAGTGTCTATAAAGACCAAGAGTCTCTTCTTTAGCGGGATTCCCTTGAACTGCAGTCCTGTTCAAACTTGCCTGGAAGTCTCATTGAGCACAATGAGAATTACTTCTAAGTAAATGTGTATAAAATGGCACTGTGTGGCTAAAATCCAATACACATTCAAATGGGGGGTGGGGGTGGAATTCCAACTGAACTTAATGAGACCTAATTAAGAGTAGACATTCCTGTGATTCCGTAAATATATTATTTCCCCTACATTATCTGTATCCTCTTACATATAAAGCTAATTGTTCTAAATATTTTATAATAATTATTTAAGAGTAATATTTTTCTGTAAGAAGTAACTTGGAGACAAATTCTTACCATGCTTAAATGTAGGCTATATAAACTTCTATTCAAAAGTTCTTATTTTTTTTAAGATCTCATTTACAGTACCTCTTAATGCCTCAGTCAAAATTCTGCAAAGACTTTGGAATAGCTAATTAGACCAGTTAAGCTGAGAGCAGTGCAGTATAATGTTTAGAGTATTGGACTAAGCCCTGGGAAACCAAGATTTTAGCCCCCACTCAGTCATTGAGCTCATTGGGTGACCTTGGACCAGTTGCTGTCTCTTAGTCTAACCTAAATCATGTTGTGAAGTGAAAATGGGGAGAGGGAGAACAATGTACACCACCTTGAACTCCTTGGAGAGAAGGTGGAATTTAAGTATAATAATCAGATCCAGGAATTTTATGGTGCCTCACTGTTGTTGCAACCTTTTTTATTTCCTCTATGGTAACTAATGAATCTAGTTCTTTAGGCTCTGAAGCTGTCAGTTTTGTGATTTTTATTAAAGTAAACTTTTGTATATGTGATTGATATTACTTTTTATATAGAGATTTGAAATAATTCCTCTGATATGTCATCATATAGCACCTTTAAAGCTGCTGACTACTTCAAATAGGACATTCTTACTATGTTCTATTTTATAGCTCTAATTGAATTAAATAGACCATTGACATTGAGCAAACATGCATAATTTTGCATATGAATTATGAGAAAAAGCCTATGTGTTTTTAAATTCTGTACTCACATTTTAAGGATAGCCATTATCTCCTATGTGTGAGATAAAGGATATTATCTGTTCTAAGATGGTACCTGCTGGCCTTGGTTTTAGTGAGTATCAATTAGAATCTGCTGCTTGATTGAAACTTCCCTTTTTACTCAGAAGGTGTAATTGCTTAATTGACACAGCGCTGCTTTCAGAACCTCCTAAACTATTCTATGCTTTTAATGTCAAGTTCCATGGAAATTCATGAAGGGCATATCTGTTAATACAGTGGTATCTGGTTAAGAACTTAATTTGTTCCAGAGGTCCGTTCTTAACCTGAAACTGTTCTTAACCTGAAGCACCACTTTAGCTAATGGGGCCTCCTGCTGCCACCGCACGATTTCTGTTCTCATCCTGAAGCAAAGTTCTTAACCCAAGGTACTATTTCTGGGTTAGCGGAGTCTGTAACCTGAAGCGTCTGTAATCCGAGGTACCACTGTACATGTTTTCTTATATTATTATTTTATATATTATTATTTTCTCTGATTTTTTAAAAAACCATATCTATTATATTTTAACCCAGCTCTGCCTCCTCAAAACTCAGAGCAGATACATGGTCCCCTTACCCCAATGTTCCAAGTCATGGGTACATTGTGGCTGAGAGGAGATTGGTGTTTAGGTTTAGATCTCCAGAGTGCTAGCCCTGCACTCTTAAACTACCATCCCACACCAGGCTTTCTTTATCATTTTTTAAAAGACAGAGCATTCTGATAGTAAGGGCTGTTCAAGCTGTTTAAGAGTGGAACAGTCTCCTTCGGGAGGTTGTGGGCTCTCCTTCCTTGGAGATTTTTAAGGAGAGGTTGGATGGTCATCTGTCATGGATGCTTTAGCTACGATTCCTGCGTCGCAGGGGGTTGGACTAGATGACCCTTGGGTCCCTTCCAACTCTATGATTTTATTTATAATCAATCCTCTACTGCAGAGTTTATTGACCTTTCCCATTACAGATCATGGGTAATATTCAATGTTAGCCATACCCAGAATAGACCCATTACAATCAATGGTCTTTAAAGTCTTGATTTCATTGGGTCCACTGTGAGTGAAACTTAATTGGCTTTCATCCCATGTTGTTTCACTACTTTTGTTAATTTGAAAAAAATATATATACCCGTAATTTTCCTGCATTACAAGAATTGTTATACAGCATAGTATTAGTAGTATGTCATTCTTTTCTGATTATTATTATGTGTGTCTTACCAGGAATCAAATATGCTTCACCTTTAGTGACGTAGACGGTCTGAGATCTTTGGGATGTTGTAGGTCTATTTACTGGATAGCGCAGGTTGCTTACTAGCCCTTGATTTGGTTTCTCATAAGTAGCAATTAAATCCTTTAAAGTTCTGAAGTCCTGTTTTGGAGCACCCTCAGAAGTCTGCAAAAGAAGTAGATTGTTGCCACATTATCATTTGATTATACTATTTGTAAATTGCTGTTCCTCACAAGAGCGAAGATTAATTAATTTCACTGAAATGGATAACTAGAATAGTACTCTCCTTCCTTGGAGGTTTTTAAGCAGAGGTTTGATGGCCATCTGACATGGATGCCTTAGCTGAGTTTCCCGCATTGCAGGGGGTCAGACTAGATGGCTCTTGGGGTCCCTTCCAACTCTACAATTCTGTGATACTGTGAATATGAAACTGATACATATTGTGCTCTTGGCAGAGTTCCATCCCGCTGAAAATTAAGGTTGTCGTGGTGGCCACCAACTGTTAGAATGAATGAATACCCCCAAAATAAGGTCATCCAGAGACGTAGATTTTTTAAAAAAGTAGTTAAATAAACAAAAAGGTTAAGCAAGGTGGCATATGCGTCTAGTAGGACCTATTAAGTGCATATTTATTACATTATTTTACTCTAGATGTAGTCGTTTTCTTACCCAATAAACACACAAGATGTATCTGGCTATACTTTTGAATCAAATTGTAGGTTTCAACGGAAGTCTCATAAAGTTCAACGAAAAAAGCAGCAGATCCAGTGGATCAGTTCATTCTCTAGTCAGACTGCAACCACTACTATGCTATAAGATCCACTATCCTGTAATATTACGTATGAGCCTGTTCTACTGATGAAGCCTAGCACGGTGAAACAAGGCTAATATTCAGGAAATCCTTGTCTTAGACTCTGTGAAAGGATTCTGTGGAACTGTAACAACCCTTCATGTGGATTATTGGACTCTTTGAACAGACAGGTGGAATAGATACTTTTACATGTATGGACCTTATGCATGAACTGACTAGCGAATGAACTGATCCACTGGATCTTCTGCTTTTTTTTATGAGGCTTCCGTTGAAATCTACAAATTGATACAATGAATAATATACCTTATTTATTCAAAAGTACATATTGAGTATGTTTCATGTAACCATAGGTTTGTTGTTGTTGTGTCGTTTTCTTACCTGGATCATAAAGTGTCCGTTATGTTTCCTGAAGATTCGGTAAGTGTAGATAATCTGTTCATAGCTGATTTTTAAATAGGAAACAGACACATTAATAAATAATTGCCTTATTTGTCAAATTGCTGTAATAGTCATATATGTCAAAGAGTCATTAGGTCTGTAAATCCTATCCAGTTCATTCAGAGAGAAATGGTCATGTGAGCTACCACATTATGCTAGAGGAAGACTGCCATTCATGCTGCTAGATTTCTGGTTATCTCTTATGAGCTGAATGGAATCCATGCTATAATTAAATTTGTATAGCACTTCAAAAGAAATAGATGTGTTCCAAGTAGTGTGTACATGAACTCTCTTCTGATGGTATCTGGGGTTGGTAGCAATAATTCCGGCTTTCTGATAAGGAGATCAGAGATCGCACTAGTTTTGCCTAGTTTTGTCCAGCAAGCCGTTAAGATATGTCTCCAGTGTGAGACAAACAAATGTTATTTTCCTACAACTCAGAAACAACAACTAACAAATCAGAGTAATCATGTTTGGGAAACGGTGTAAGTTCGATACAGCAGAAACTATAAATATAACTTGATTTCCAGTAATATTTACGACGATGAGGTTTCTTGTACTGATTGAGATCAACAGTCCATTGTGATCAATACTACACTTGCCATCATTCATATGTGATAACTGGTTTTATTATGTAGATCACTCTGGATGTAAACCTGCACATCTAAAAAGACTCTGCTCCTACACCACAAAAACATTGGAGAAGGGATGGTGGAGAATAACGTACCAATATATGGGTGAGAGATGAAATCTGTAGCTTACTAGTTGAAAAACTTGCTAATTTTAAGATTTTTGTGTGAACATTGTTCGTGTGGAGGGGTTATAAGTACCGTTTACTATGAATATGTAAAGAGACAATTGATTTACCAAATATTTAGAGTTATGGCTTCGATAATTTGAAGAAATTAAAATAGATTTCCGACAAAAATTGTGCCAATATATATTTTACTGTATATGTACATTTTACAGCAAAAGAAGTACTTTGATCTGAGCCAGACTCTAAATGCAACTTACAATCAAAAGCAGAATCATTTTCATGTGCGCATACCCCTGGGATTACATTTATATCCACCTAGATGAACTTCTTTGATTTCTTAAAATCAGGGGGCTGTTATCTCTCAAAAATTCCAAACATAATAAAGATCGGACCCAATCCATAGAAAGTTGTTTGTAAGCCCCATTGATATCTGATAACTGAAGTGTAGTTACGTTTCTCTGAACTGAAGCTATTCTCTCCAAAAGAAAAGCAAGATAACTAGTTTAAATGAAAAGGGAAATACTTACAAAACACAAAGGCACAAGACTCCTGGAATACTCTCACTGTTTCGTATTAAAAAGCTCCCATTTTTTCCTGTTTTGCTCAGTAATTTTTCACAGTCGTCTTTAGTTATAGTTCCGTGGAAATACTGCAGTTCCATTTACCTATGAAAATGTTTTCAGATCAATTATTAAAGATTTAGATCAAAAAGAGGATCTGTTCTTTACCTAACTAAAGCCAACCTGTTGAGCACAGATGTTGAAACTGGCACAGCGCCTTTATGAAAGGCTTTCAACTGTGTTGTTTCAGTTCAACAACGTGATTGTTTTTTCCCCTATGCAAAACCTAGGAAACAGCACAGGAAATGTAAAACTGATAAATGGATTAGTCGTCACCAGAGCTCTTTAAACAAAGGACTTTACTGGGTTTCTTAGTGGTTGGTTGTGGGGGAGAAAGGTGAAGATTGAATCATTTCTTGAAATATATTTATAATCTTTTGTCAGCATGATTAAGATGATTATGAGCTACACAAAGATATGCTTATTCAAAAGGATTTTGTGTGTGTGCGCGCACCCAACAAATGATCATCTGTCAGAAATGGAAGGGGCTGGATACACGTATTTGGCAAAGTGAACAAGGGTCATTGGTTTTGTCTTGCAAGTACAATCCAGTCCAGCAACTGAAATAGTGTACATGGCAATTGGTTTGTGATACATTGGTCCAAGGAAGGACAACTGTTCCACAGCAAACTCTTACATGTGAGATTCAAAACACAGGAGATCCAATTACCTGAAAACTGCTCCACAGGATTTCTCCTGCAATGTTGGGGTGCTAGGCTCAAGATTTTGTTCAGCCACGTTTTACTCAGTGGCCTGTCAGTTCCAGTTCCCCATAGCTCAATAATGCTCCTATTTTATCAATCTCACAAGCAAGTTGTGAAGGCAGAATACAGGAAGCATTATAGAGCAATGTAAAATGTAACATTAGAGTGGGGATCAACATTTCTTTATGTTTGATGTTGCAACAACCCTATGTTATAGTCCTCTCTTTCTTCTCTCCCTGTAGATAGAGATCTGTGGCTAATTTTTATTTGACTCTTCTGTATCAAATGAATAAACAGTAAAAAACACACACGCAAGTGCCAAAGGTTGCACGGTGTGCATTTTATTATTCTGTTACAGTAAGCTCAAGAATGTATTCTTGCATATTTTAATTCAGTGGGTACTGATTCATCCAAAACTATCCAGTATTGAAATTACTGAGCTGGGATTTAAAAAAATTCATTGATTTCTAAACCAGATACTTAAAAGGTGCTACTTTACACAGTAGATCTACAGTGTCAAATGTGCCACCTATTCTCATTGTTGATTGTCATCTATATCAGTCTCCTCCATTTCTGTCTTTTTTTTGTCTGGAACCCTTTTGCTGGTGTGATCAAGGGAGAATTTTTTAGATAGCTGAGAGGGAGGAGGTGATAATGGTCTCCCCATAAGTCCCTTTCCTACGGGCAAAAAAACCATACTGATTTTTATGCAAAAAGTTGTCTAGCTCTAGGCCACATTTCCATATTCATTCCCACCACTGATGGGTCTTCTCACTAATATGGTCACGGTGATAGACTACTGCAGGTTAGGTACCCCAGCATACTGAGTACTCACATACAAGGAAATATGCATGCATCTGCTTGCCAGATGTTTATCGCCACCAACTTTGACAGCACTGATCACCTTTGAGGAGTACAGAAGGGCAGTGGGCCCATTCACATGGCCTGCCCTCTGATGAAACCCGATTATGTGTTCCTGAATGATCTGGCGGATTTTCCAGCAGAGAAAGTTGATGGCTCTGTTGAAAGCCTGGTTTCAGTATGGAATGGTGAGATGGAATGGGCGGTTTACACAGTATCTCCCAAGCATCCTCTGGTGTTGTGGAGCCCAAGTGATTCCTTGGTATTTGGGGGGAGTTTCAGGTTTTGAAGCAAGCCAGATCAAGACTGCAACATTAGTGGCATAAGTCTCACACCAAAGCTGACCAAACACTGGTTAGTGCATGTAATCCTGCCCGCCATGTGGCAGTGTCAGGTGTGAAGAAGGCTCATTTTGCAGCTTGCATTGCATCCTCTAGGAGCCATCCAGCAGAGTTATTTTGGATGTTCCAGAGATTACTGACCCCCTCTGTAATTTCAGTGCTGTAATTTCATATAATCCTAGAATTGTAGAGTTGGAAGTGATGCCAGAGGTCATCTAGTCCAATCCCCAGCAATTCAGGAATCCTAACTAAAGCATCCCTGGCAAGTGGCCATCCAACCTCTGTTTAAAAACCTCCAATGATGAAAAGTTACTCCTGATGTTTAGTCACAATCTCCTTTCTTGCAATTTGAATCCATTGGTTTGTGTCCTCCCTTCTAGAACAGCAGAAAACAAGTTTGCTCCATCTTCCATGTTATAGCCCTTTAGATATTTGAAAATGGCTATCGTATCACCTCTGAATTTCCTCATTGCCAGGCTAAACATGCCCATCTCCTTCAACCACTTCCCACAAGCCTTAGTTTCCAGATCTTTTCTAATCTTGGTTGCCCGCTGCACATGTTCCAGTTTTGAAATTTACCACAATTCATGCAGCTTTCTTCAAAATTCTTTTTTTTTTTTAAAATTATATTTTTATTCATTTTCCAAAACAATAATACAAATTGTACAAATTTCCATACATTTGATTCCTTTTTGACTTCCTTCAACTTCTCTGATAATCATCCGTATTTACATCTCAGATACGCATTTCTCTGTTTATATTGCCATTAATCTTCCCTCCCTCCTCTATTGCTTTTTAACAATATATCTCAACTTTTACAGTGCTTCTTGAAACCCCGCCAGCGTTGTTTGCACATCACATATTCTTTTCAGATATTCAACAAATTTCCCCCAATCCTCGATAAATTTTTGGTCTTTAAGATATCTAATTTTTCCAGTTAATCTGTCCAATTCTGAATAGTCTGTCAACTTCAGTCTCCATTCTTCTAACGTCGGAATTTCTTCTTGTTTCCATTTCTGGGCCAGTAGGGTTCTTGCTGCTGTGACCGCATATTGAAAAAGTTTACAGTCTTTCCTTCTTATTTCATTCCCTGTAATTCCTAAAAGGAAGGTCTCTGATTTTTTAACAAATGTATATTTTAACATCTTTTTCATTTCGTTGTAAATCATCTCCCAAAAACCCTTCACTTTCCTACATTCCCACCACATGTGGTAAAACGTGCCTTCTTTTTCTTTGCACTTCCAACACTTATTGCACGTCTTATACATTTTTGCGAGTTTTACCGGAGTGATGTACCATCTGTAAAACATTTTCATTACATTTTCTTTTAGTACTGTACATGCGGTAAATTTTAAGCTCTGATTCCACAGTTTTTCCCAATCCTCAAACTGTATATTGTACCCGATATCCCTGGCCCATTGTACCATCACTGATTTGACTTCTTCATCTTTCAAATTCCATTCTAACAAAATTTTATACATTTTCGATAAAATTTTGCACTCATTATTTATCACCTCTATTTGAAACCTTGAATCTTTTTCTGCATAGCCCCTTTCTTTGACATCTTTTTTAAACATCTCATTAACTTGAAAATAATGCAACCAATCATAAACATGTTCTTTAACTTGTTCATATGGCCTTAATTTCCATTTTCCTCCTTCCTTAATTATCAATTCACCATATGTAATCCAATTACCTCTCATATTTATTTTCTTTACAGTCATTACCTCTAGTGGTGACAACCAATGTGGAACTTTTGGCTCTAACAGATTTTTATACCTGTCCCATATTTCCAATAATGAACCCCTAAATATGTGATTCCCAAAACCTTTATGAATTTTCCTCTTTTCACACCATAAGTACGCGTGCCACCCGAATCTGTTGTCAAAACCTTCTAAGTCTAATAGTTGACTGTTCTCTAATTTTATCCATTCTCTCAACCAGCAAAGACCTGCTGCTTCGTAATACAATTTCAGATCCGGCAGGGCAAAACCGCCTCTCTCCTTTGCATCCGTTAACAGCTTATATTTGATTCGCGGCTTCTTGCCCTGCCAGATATATCTTGATAGCACTCTTTGCCACTCACTAAAGATTGTTACCCCCTTTAATATGGGGATAGTTTGGAACAGAAACAGCATCTTCGGGAGAACACTCATCTTTATCGTGGAAATTCTTCCCCAAAAGGATAATTTCATTCTCCTCCACACGTCAAGGTCTTTCCTTATTCCATTCCAGACAGGTATATAATTATTCTGATACAAATCAATATTTTTAGGGGTTAGCCAAATTCCTAAATATTTAACCTTTTTTGTCACCTCTATCTCTGTACTTTGTTGCATTATTTCTATCATACCTTGATCCATATTTTTTGTAATTATTTTTGTTTTCTTCTTATTTAGTCTAAACCCTGCCAAATTGCCAAACTTCTCCATCTCATTCAAAACCTCTTTCACGCTTTCTAATGGTTCTTCAGTTGTAATTACCAGATCATCTGCAAAGGCCTTGACTTTATATTCATTCTGACCAACTGTTATCCCTTTTATTAATTTATTTTGTCTTATTGAACTCAGGGAAACCTCCAGGACCATTATAAATAGTAGTGGAGAGAGTGGACATCCCTGTCTAGTACCTTTTGTTATTTTTATATCTTCTGTGGTTACATTATTTATAATTAACTTTGCTTTCTGCTCTGTATAGATTGCCTTTATCCCATTACAGAACTCAATTCCCGCGTCCATAAACTCTAAGTTTTGCAACATAAAGTCCCAAGCGATATTATCGAAGGGATAATTCATGCAGCTTTCTTCAAAATTCTTGCAGATACTTTGCCCCCCTCCAACTCCAGCTCCAAATTTGCTTAAAATAAAGTTTCATGGCAATGGTAACATTCAGTTTTATTTATTGCAAAATTCGTATCCTGCCAAGTAACTGACTCTTGCAGCAGCTAGTACTAATTTAAAATAGTAAATTAAAAATACAAGAATTACAGATACAGGTAGGTAGCTGTGTTAGTCTGCTGTAGTCGAAACAAAATAAAAAAATTCCTTCCAGTAGAACCTTAGAGACCAACTACGTTTGTTATTGGTATGAGCTTTCGTGTGCATGCACACTTCTTGTGTAAACTGCAAACAAGAGAGAGCGAAAAGGCATGAAAAAGCAATGCAGCTGCCCTCCAAGTAATATCTTGGCCTGCTTTCTTGACCACAGAGGTATTTCTAAATGAGTAGCCAGCCAGCCAAAGGAAAAGGCCTAGTTGCCTCCCTTGCGAGGGTGGAGTGGATCAGGTCACAGAGGCCAAAGATGACAAGTACCCAGGTTCTACTCAAGTCAACTTTCTGGCAGCAACTGCAAGTCAACCTGACACCAGGGATCTTGAGGTTATGAAACTGGCATTGTTTTTGTGTGCGTGTGTGAGTGAAGTGGTTTTGCACAGAGAAAGCCTCCCGTCTGCCAGCGTAGTTGCTAAAGCCATTTCCATCAGTGAGCTGTCAACATATAGTTTCCTGTTCCCCTCTGAGAGTCTGATTAAGCTCTTAGAGTTCATCCTTGCCTGTTTTACTCCATGCTGTGCACCTGCATGAAGCTGAAGCCGGGAGTTATTTTACTGCTTGGTGAAAAATAAGCAAAAGCCTGTCACATCAGTTTTTCATGCTGAAACGATCCGGCAAATTGCCTTCCTTGCTCAGAAAGCCTGCTTGTTCGTGATCTTTTGTAACACGAAATGTCACTCAAACAGTTACCACTGCCCCCTGTCCCTGTCAGAATATCAGGACTGTTCTATACAAAACTATCATTGTTTGATACATTATTCTGTAATGCAGATATATTGGAATGTCCCCCAGGAGCAGGCATGTACAGGATATATCCCTTGCTGAGTTTTTTTTTCATGAGATTTTTGTCATGAGGAAGAAATTGTACTTTACTGTTATGGGCTGTTGCATTTTACTTCAACAGGAATGCATATTTTCTAGGCTTTGTTTAAACAGACGGTTGGTACAAGCTGTTGCATATAATATCAGATGCATATTTTCACTTGTTTGTTCAATGCGGATTATAGGGTTAATTTGGAAGCCTAGCAAATGCTGAGAGTTTCAGCTATCAAGGCAATGAAATGCCGTTGTGGAAGCGAACGATGGCACATATCTTGGCTTCAGGGGTTCTGTGACACTGAGTGGAGCATATGATTGACAAGTGGAGACTGTATCTTGGGATAGCCAGCCTGGAGACAAGCAGTTTTGATGTGGTACAAGGAAGAAAGGCCGCTACTCAAGAGTAAGATTCTCCTGAGAGCCTGGTTGAGTTTATGGACTGATTCGTCCAGGGCTATTGGATTGCTCCAATAGGGAATATGCTAGTTTCCTGCAACTTATGCATTGCATTATCTGTCTTTTCCATCTTGGTGAACTATTTTCTTGTTTCCTAAACCTGGGGTTGCTTCTCTTTATTTTAACACCTTCATGCCTGGAAGCCATAACCTATTCTACCTTGCAAAGCTTCAGAGGAGCTCAGGAAGGCTGATCGATGAAGGGGAAGCCTAGGAGAAACTCTCCCCCCCCCTTTATCCAGGGGCAGCAAATTCTTTTAAAGATGGGGCTGAGCAGAGAGGTACACTCTGTGCTACCTGGGAACAGGCTTCCTCAAAAGGCAGCGGACCTAGGGGGGGGCTGAGAGGTGGCTGCCATTCAACCCAGACTTGGAGTGAATGAGAATCTTTTGGAATCGTGTGCCATACTCTTCCTTCCAAGAAAAATCCAAGACATGGAGTGAAATGGTTTTGACCTCATTCTCCCTTTCAGAACTTCAGGAGGCCACCCCCTCCTCCTGCAGTATGCTTATATTCCAAGCGGTGGCGATATATCTCAATCTGCCAGGCCACTCCACCACTGACCTACATGTTGAAATTCTTCTACAAAGGAGTTATTCTTCTACAGAGTGTAGCTTAGCTCAACAAGGCTAGGAGGCTGCTGTTGTGAATTGACACAGTGTTTATCTTGCATACATCTCACCTTTAGACGAAATCCCTCCTTTCACCCTCCACAATATCTGAAACCCACTGCTTGTTGTTTTCTACACCCTCATGGGCTGTTGGTGTTGTTGATTATAGCCTCTTGAAACCTCTAGATGGCACTGTAACTCTGCCTAATGCAAAGGCATGGGAAGCAACAATATCAGTTTTAAAACGTTCCTTTCCCCCAGCGGATAAAGAAATCAAAGCCACTCAGTGATATGCTTCTAACTCCTGATATACTGTTCCGTATTGGGCAAGTACTGCAATCATTTGATTTATATATTATTAATAGGATTTTGTGCCACGATACTCATGTATGCTTGATGGAGAATTTGGAAGCAATGCCTGAGCGATGAATAAGGGCATAATTGTTGGTGCGTGAATAAACAAGCAATTCACTTCAAGGAAGTGTGCAAAAAACGGCTAATATTTCGTTTTCATCTTAATGTCAAAAGTTGGTCTGTGTTGAGCAGCAGAGTTCATAACCATATGTTCCATTCAGGGTCCTGGGCGGGGCTGTCCCCTGGTGCTGAGTGCAGGGCAAAAGGACATTCTTCAAATTCTAGGGAACCTCTTAATATAATGCTCCATATTTATAAGCTATCTGTCTGCACAGCATGCGCACCTCCTGAATTACTTTGCTTCCCCAAGTAGAAGAAGGGAAAGGAGTAGACTGTGATTTAGAAACCTGTTATCTTATACAAGAGCGAGGCTCACCAGTGCATCTTTCCTCAAGGAATGGGATTGCTGGCTGAGACTGATGGGATTCTTAGACCAAAACGCTGGGTTGGTTCTCAATGACTAGGCTCGTTTAGAACAGGAGGCAGGATTAAGCCCCACACCAAGAGTGTGGTCCAGTACTAAAATGTAACCACTGCGACTAGTGGACAATCATTCATGGAGTGCTGCAGATTGTAGACGTTTTGCTTGTGTAGTGCCATTTTCAAATTCCCACACCCCCTTTCTGAAAAAGAACAGAGAGCGGTATAAGCTTCCCATCAGTCATTTCACTCTTTGAAAGCTTACCAAAGCAAGTAAGCAGTACTGATGAAATAATGCTCCTGCTGCGATGTCATCAGGAGTGTTTCTGTAACAGCCCCATGGGAACATATATTGCTATCTAATTAAGGCTTATTTTTCAGCTATCAAACAGACAAATTTGTTTCTAACTGCAGCTAGCTGCTGCTGAATCAGAAGCCTGTGAGATTTAAAATGAATTATATGCTACAGAGAGGGGAAGAGATAATAGGGAAGATCCAGTCCAATATCACACAGACTTGCTTAAACTGTGAACCCAGTCCAGAGAAATGCTGCAGTCATATGCAGATTTACATGGGAAATAGTCCCATCGGATTCAGTGAGGCTTACTTCTGAGCAGACATGTCTAGAGTTGCACTCAAAGTTGCATTGCTGTTGGCATCAGGGGACATCTTCATCATAGCTAACTTGTCCCATTTATTTCAATGGAATTCAAGGTCCATTCATACTCTGGCTTGGGGCATTTGTCTCTTGTATGTGACCCTGATCTTTCTTGAAAATGGGCATCATATATTCATTCACTCAGAAGAACCAGAGTTTTGTGGAAAGTGCTTTTGCTTACTATTCACTCAGCAAAGGAAAATGACCTTCCATTTTCGGTATTTATGTTTCCTTGTTGACAACAAAGGAAACTGCCTTATACCAGGTCATATTATCTGCACATCTAGATCAGCATAGTTGCTTCTTGAATGGCAACAGTTCCCCAGGGTTTCCGACAAAGAGTGATTTCCCCAATCACTACCTTACCCTTCTCACTCGGGTTGCAGGTCCAACCCCCTGCCATACAGGAATCATATCTGAAGAACCCCTGACAGATGACCACCCAAATTCTGTTTACAAATCTCCCCTGAAAGTGAGTCCATTACCTTCTACTGTAGTCCATTCCACTGTCAGGCAGCTCTTACTGCCAGAAAGTTCCTCTAATTGTTGAATCAGAATCTACTTCCTTGGAATTTTAAATCCATTGGTTCGTGTCCCAACCACTGGAACAGCAGAAAACAAGTTTGTTCCATCATCCACCAGCCCTTCAGATATTTGAAGATTGCTATCATATCACTTCTCAGTTTTCTCTTCTCCAGGCTAAACGTCCCCAACTCTCTCAACCATTCCTCATAAGGTTTGGTTTCCATGATCATCTCCCTTGAATGGTTGTGGGCTCTCCTCCCTTGGAGATTTTTAAGCAGAGGTTGGATGGTCATCTGTCATGGATGCTTTAGCTGAGACTCCTGCATTGCAGGGGGTTGGACTAGGTTTACCCTCAGAGTCCCTTCCAACTCTACAATTCTATGATCTTGGTCACCTTCCTCTGCACATGTTCCAGCTTGTCAATATCCTTCTTAAATTATGCTGCCCAGAACTGGGCACAGTACTCCAGGTGTGGTCTGACCAAGGCAGAATAGAGTGGGACTATTCTTTCCCTTGATCTGGACACTATGCTTCTGTTGATGCAGCCTAAAATAGCATTAGCTTTCTTTTTCTTTTATTTCTGGTGCATCACACTGTTTCCTTTATGGAAAAATAATAATCACATTTTAGAAGTGTCCAACACACACAGTAAAAATGCCTGTGATTGGGCAGGCTTCATCCACTCTGAAGGGGCTACTGTGCCTGAAAATTCATCCACTTCCATCAATAGGAAAAAAGCATAAAAATTAATTTAAAGCATAAAAATTGATTTAAAAATCCCTAATAGTAAAAGTGTTGAGAGGCATGAAGGAGACCGGTTAGGCTGCCTCTGAATTGGCTATTTTATAAAGTGCTGAATTGTGTGAACCAAATCTTGTACTCCAGGGAACACCCTTAGTAGTTGATAAACTGTTTTTTGAAAAGATAATTTACACAGCACTATTTTACAGTTGGATCATCCTTTCCTAATATTAATGTCCACAGTCAAGTGTGATAACAAACCACCACAGTTCTGCTGCTGACTGTTTCTGTGCAAATGCTCATTAGATCCATTACCTAATTAGCTAGCACATTAGCAATGAAAGCCTTTTGTGTATATATGCAATACTTTATGTATAATGGTTGCGCAAGGCAAATTGGAATGATGTCATATCTGGGCGATGTTCCTAATTAAAAGGCTTTCTATAACCCAAACATTGTAATTGCTGTGTACTCACAATGTGGTCTCTAAGGCTATTCTTTTTTAAAAAAAATCTGTACATCCACAAAATAAAATTTCAAATGCTTTAATTGAGACAATTTATTCCTTAGGGAGGCCAACCACTAGAACCCAACCCCCTAGAACAGATGTGTGGTGCAAGGTAGAGGACATACATACAAGACTCAAATATAGGCTGTGTACACATTACTGCCTTAAAATGCAGCTAAACTGTTCATTTGCTCAATTCACATCAAAGCTGGTTTCAAGGGGAAAGGTGTAAAAGCTTAGTATTCCCAAAAAATGACAGGGTAAAAAAAAAAGCACGCCTTGACATTCCACTGTTGCACTCATAACCTAGTTTTAACGTGCCTTTTAGCTCCTAGCTTTCATATCTCAGTTTCTAACACTGGGGCTGGGCCTCTTTATACACGCTTAGAGTGATATCAGCTCTTATATAACATTCAGTCAATTTGGACATTGGTAGGAAAAGGGATAAAATCATCCTACCCTTGTCAACAGTTTTGAGAACATAACACAATGGTTTTGCTCATCTTTGTATTTGATAAATTGTCTTTCCCTTGTACAAATATGACTTTATTTTGTGCTCACAAGCAATTGTTTCTAAGTCATTCAACAATGGGTTAACTGGAAACACACCAACATCCTTATTTGGACATGTACTACGAAAGCTGACTTTCAGTACTGGTTTCCTGTTTCCGATTCGTATCTAGCTTCCGTCACATAAAATCTCTTTTTTTTAAACACCTTCATGCAGATTTTGGGTTCTAAGTCTAAAACGACTTAGAATTACTATTTAGAAAACAACCCAATCTCAGCCAGAACCCTTGATGAATGGAGTTCTGCTCAAAACATTATTACAAAGTAGATCAGCGTCATATCAGCGCGTTGAAGTTTTTATTGCCTTTCCATTTCAAGTAATGGTTCCCTTGTCACAAGGGCTTAATAGAGGGCATCTTTTAGCTTGACAGCATGATTGATATAATCTGCATCATAACTCAAGAACAGATATGCAAATCAGAAGTATTTATTGAAGCAGTGAACTGGCCTCTAGTCTGCAGGATGAAGCCTGTGAATACACGGCCATTCGCTCTTTTGCCAAACGCAATAGTTCATTCGGATTCAGGGGCGATAACACTAGTGGAGAGTAGTTCTGTGCTTTTATTAAGTAGCAAGCTTGAATACAGAATAAAAGACAGTGAAACAGTCTTAAAGCATAATAACAGAGCACAAACAAGATAAAATACTTTCCCATTCAGTTATTCAGAGCTCCAAGGAATGTGAACAGAGAGACTAAAGCTGGCTAGTACACAGCCCTCTCCGAGTCAGGGCCTACACTGAAGCCCAAAACATTAGATCCCATCAGGGAGATTTATATATCTGAGAGCCTGAGTGGCTATGTGATGGCTGGCATATTATCTCTCCTGCTCCAGAAGCCATTATTGGGATGGTATGAGGATGTTACATTACCTGCAAGGTGAGCTAGGCTAGTAAACAGGGGCCAAAACAAATACCTTGTTATGCAGATGCAATAGTTACAGGCTGAATGGTAATGTTTGTAACAAATTTCTTTACTGGTTACTTCCTACAAGTTGGTAACCGCACTTATAGAACATGGTTACCCACGTACAGTGGTGTCCGCAGCCATACAGAGAACTAAAACTAAGGATAGATCCACACTTTTAAAAACCCAGACTGACATTCATGAGAACATCAAGAAAATCCATTCTTCCTTAAAATTTAGTCACATGATGAGAGACATTGAGAGAATAGTGAAACGCCGCTGGCATATCTTAAAAGAGATTCCTGGTTGCGAGGTTGCTCCACTCTTCAGGAAACGACACACTAGATCCCTTTGAGATATACTGGTACACACTGATCTAAAACCCATACCACAACAACAGACTTTAATAATAGCCCCGAGAGGTTTTTTTCAAGTGCGGACCCTGCGTTGCATGCAGATATGCACTTCCAGTAAAAGAGTTCGCCAACAGTGAGGGTTTTAAATTCACCATACGATCATTTGCCACATGTGCTACTGCATGCACTGTATCTATATATAAAAAATGTGAATGTGGTTTATTATACGTGGGACAAACCACAAGACCAATCCAGGATATCGGAACATCATTCTAGGATCAGAAATAGAATTTTGGATGCTCCTCTGGTATCCCATTTCATCCAAAAATCACACACTGAGGATGTCCTGACATTTTTTGTACTTTGGACCTATCAAGGACCTCTTGAAAATGCAGGAAGAGTCCTTACACAGAAGGAAAGCAGGTTTGTTTTCTTACTCAGCACTTCATCCTTTAGGTTTAAATACTGAATTGGACTATACCTGCTTCTTATAATGACATATCCCATACAAGCTATATGAAATATATACTATATAAGAGCTCTGCCTATGACACACCATTGTGGTCATATTCCTTTAAGATTACATTTAGGTTAATTATCTATACCTGTCTCATCACCTGTTTTGCTTATTAATGGTGTATTGAGACTCATTGGCCATTACTATTGAGAATTGTCCAAGAATCATTGCTTACGTAATCTGTTACACACTTTGATGGTATGTACAACCTCTGTATCTTCTAATGCTTGATAATGCTTAATAATGTATGAACTCTAGTCAGGATGTAACAGATTTATATTTGTAATTTTTACATGTCAAATATTAATCATTGTATTACCAGGTGTTAATAGTTCTATATAATATAAATATAAACAGCTGAGGAAGCCCTTCGGGGCAAAACAAGGAAATATCCGGAAACCTTGTTCTACCCAACCCAGCTGCCTGAGCCAGCCTGCCTATGTCTGCTACCTATGCTAGCCAAACTCATCAGCTGTATTGTCTGTGACATTCCAGGGACCTTTCCTATATCACATTCGAGGACTGTGTAATATATGAACTCAAACAAGAATGTATTTAGAAAGGAAGAAATAGATCTGCATTGGATTTAATTAAATAGGTTATATACCTTGCTTAAGGATTGTATATGGTGTACATCCTGGACTTGAACTGTATGTTAGGAAGTAACCAGTAAAGAAATTTGTTACAAACATTATTATTTAGCCTGTTGCGCTCTATATGTTGTAACTAATAAACAGGGGCCAGCATAATTCATTGTTTTTAACCGAGTTGTAAGGGTATTGGGTGGGATGTACCTGGCAGGAGAGGAGTGGGGAAGAGCTGGGGGAGCCCCAATTGCAGTGGTTCTGGCTAGGGGAGGTATGGTGTGGGAAGAGAGGCAGACCGGGTAAGGAGCACACGGCCCAGGCACTTCGTGACTGTGCCATGTGCCAGCTCCTCCTCTATTTAAGGGAATTGCAGTTGTCATATCAGCCAGCCCTCAGGTCTGTGACTGCTGCTGTTAAATGCCAGATCAGCCCAGGAAAAAATTTAACTCATCCAGCATCTGGTTATGGATGAAGAGGCTGATATGGCATGTAACAGTAGACCTGGCTGGGTGAACAGGGTGGAGTTGGTCTCACCCAGCTGTGCCCACCTGGGTACTCAGTGCAGCACCATGCCAGACTCAAGGGTCAGGGAGGGGCAGTTGCTGTGAACTGTAGAGATTCTCTATCTCCAGGCGCTCTGTCCAGTTGGGAGGGAAACCAGAGTGTGCGTTCCTGGCGTTGGGCAATCAGAACATATTAGGGATTCCCCTGTTTTACCGCCTGCCTCTCTGCCCAGCAGTCTTCCTACCTGAACTGACAGAGCTGGTCTCGGAGACAGCGGAGACAGTGTTGAGGACTCTCAGACTTCAACATCCATGCCGAGGCAGCTGGCTCTGGGGCGGCTCAGGACTTCATGGCCACCATGACAACCATGGGGCTGTCCCAACATGTTACCAGCCCAATGCACAAGGCAGGCTACATTCTGGACCTTGTTTTCTCCACTGGGCAAGAAGGGGGTGATTTGAAGGTGGGGAACATTGTCATCAGTCCCTTGTCATGGTCAGATCACTTTCTGTTGAGATTTTGTATGTCAGCACCATTTCCCCTCCGCAGAGGCAGAGGACCTATTAGGAAGGTCTGCCCTCGGAGGCTGATGGATCCAGTGGGATTCCAAACAGTACTGGGGGATACTGATACGACTGGTGCTCCTGTCGAAGCCCTGGCCAATGGCCAACCTCTGGAACACCGGAATGTCTGAGGCTATTGACACAATTACCCCTGAGTGCCCTCTCCCACTTTGTGGAGCCCGATTGGCCCCCTGGTATACTCCAGAGTTTAGGGCGAAGAAACAATTGAACACAAGTTCAAGATCCAAATGAATGCAACTGAAGACTGGTAAGGGCTCATTATCAAGTCTACCTAGTGGCAGTGAAGGCAACAAAGGCGGCATACTTTGCTGCCTCCATTGCATCCTCATTACGTCATCTGGCAGAGCTTTTCCGGGTTGTATGGGGCACAGGCTGGCCCAAAGGAGGTGATAGAACCAACAGTAGCTCACTGTGACTTGCTTGCAAAGCATTTTGAGGATAAAATTGCTTGCATCCACCAAGACCTTGACTCTGCTGTTATAGCAGATGAATCTCACAGGGTGTCCAGGGCACAGTCTAGTCCTGTTGTGTCGGATGAGTTTCAGTTGGTAAGTCTCGAGGATGTGGACAAGGTGCTCGGATCAGTCAGGGCAACCAGTTGCGCTCTAGACCCTTGCCCCTCTTGGCTGATAAAAAACAGTAGGGAGGGAACAGCTGACTGGACCAGGGAAGTGATCAATGCCACTTTACGAGAGGGGGTGGTCCCTGCCTGTTTGAAGGAGGCAGTGGTAAAACCGCTCCTTAAGAAACCTTCCCTGCATTCAGAAAACCTAACTACCAGCCAGTTGCTAATCTCCCTTTCTTGGGCAAGGTTCTGGAGTCAGTGGTCGCAGGCCAGATCTAGCTGCTTTTGGGAGAAACTGATTTTCTGGATCCATTTCAATTGGGGTTTAGGCCTGGTTTTGGCATAGAAACTGCCCTGGTCGCCCTGTACCTCTGTCGAGAGAGGGAGGGACAAGAAAAAACATGTCCCTCTTAATTCTTCTTGACCTCTCAGCAGCTTTCAATACCATTGACCATGGTATCCTTCTGGAGTGACTGTCTGAACTAGGGTTGGGTGGCACCGGTACAGACTTTATCTCATCAGATGTATATATATATATATATATATATATATATATATATATGGAATTGTAATCTATCCTAATCCAAAATTAGATCCGAAACTATTATTTAAGGATGAAGGTAGAATTATAGTTTAAATAACATATGAAAGAAAGGAAATTATAAGAGGAATTTATGCTCTAAATGAAAGGCAGAATTTTATAAATTACTGGAGGAAAGAATGCTGGACTATAGTAATGAAAAGATAGCACTATTAGGTGACTTCAGTTGAGTAATTCGATTAGAACTAGATAGAACAGTAAGAGAAAAAGAATCTAAAGAAGGAAGACCACCACTGATCTTCTTCCAACTGGTGGAGAACCTTAACTTAGAGGATGTTTGGAGACTTAAACACCCAAACGAGAAAGAATTTACTCACTTCTCAGATGCCAAACAACCAGCAGTGAGAATAGTTGTGATATGGATGTCAAGTAATTTAATATTTCAAGTAATTTAAAGTTTCACAAAATATGTCAAAGATCTTTATCAATCAAGAAAAGAAGATGATGAGAAAATAGAAAAATATCTAAGTGAAAGTAAATTTTCAAAAATCACAAATGATAAAATTGAATATTTAAATTCACCTATAACAATGATGGAAATTCACCAAGCAATCTCCCGCTCCATCAATTAGTAATAGGAAGATATCCTGTCTGCTCTACGCCAATGATGTGGTGCTCCTATCACTCTCCCGATTAGGTCTTAATAATCTGCTCACAGCTTTCAGCTGGTATTGCAAGCAGGAAGAGATTGTCGTGAATTATTCCAAGACCAAAATTTTGGTCTTTGGGAAGCGTAGCCCCGCTTTCAAATGGAAAATGGACCAGCAGAATATCAAGCAGATACGTTCCTTTAGGTATCTGGGAGTTCTTTTCACTGAGACACTATCATGGAAGGGGCACATTGAGGCTACAAAACTCAAAGCATAGAAAGCTTGTGGGGCATTAATGAAATTCTATTTTATGGTGGGTAGCCAGTTACTAGAACCTGTGTTGAAAATCTATGCCAGTAAAGTGGTTTCCCAGATGCTTCATGGAGTAGTAATATGGGCTTGGATCCAAATGCTAACAAAGCCTTAGAAATAGTGCAGAATAAATTCCTCAGGAAAGTGCTCTCGCTCCCAGTGGGACCCCAGCTGCTCTTCTCCGTGTGGAAGCGGACGTGACAACAATATGGGCTAGAACTGACTATCTGTGTCTAAACTATGTGAAAAGACTTCAGTCTCTCTTGGAGGAGAGATTCCCCGTTATGGCCCACACAGAACGGGAACAGACCAAATGTTGGAAGGATGGCATCCAACGCCTCTTGACCCAACATCAATTACAAGATCTTCAGGTGTTCACGAAGATGGATAAGAGGCACTTAAGAGACTGTCTCTTCAGGTCCAATGCAGAAAGGGATTTAACCACGTTTACCTCTACCAAAAGGTCACCCTGACTGAAGATGATGGATTTTTTGGAGCTAGCCGACCTGACTGGAAGTGTCTGCGACCAGAAGGAGGAGGACTACCAGGAAGAATGGATAAAATTCAAAGACTATTTAGCTAAATATGTTAAGATAACTTAATTGGAAAAGCTTGCAAATATGAGTTAGGCTTAGGACTTAAATATGTTAGGATAGGAATAAAGATGTTTAAGGCCAGATTAGAAAGAATGAAAGATGTTAAATGATAAAGATAAATTTTCTTTGAGAAGATTGATTTTTGAAAACTGTTAAAATGATATATAATGAAATTCAATCAGGGGGATTTGAGGAAGCCACTTAACAATGTTATCAAGATTGGTTTAATTACAAATAGGATGTATGTTTGCTTGTTTGTATGTATGCTATGCTTGTTTGTATGTACGTTTGTTTCAATTTTCTTTTGAAAACAAAAAACAAAAGTTCACCGTGGTTCCCACTTATCAAAACGGAGCACATCCGAGCTAGTTATTTGACAAAGCTCCCACTTGCCGTACTAAGAATCGCTTTTACAGAATTACGATTCCAATTGATGCCCTCGGCGGCGGTGGATGGTCGGTACGGCAAAGTACAGTACAAGGAGAGACTTTGTGTGGGCAACCTTGCGTAGAGGACCTGTACCACTATTTATTGCAATGCCCGCTATACATAGAACCAAGAGACTGATTACTAAAACCCCTGCTCATGAATGGAACACACTGGAACAGGGTGGAAAGGGTGAAATGGCTGCTGAATGATACTGATGACTTTGTAACTTATAAAGTAGCACTATATGCATTGGCAGCTAAGAAGATCAGGAGAAAAGAACTAGAAAAAATAGTGGACAATTGAAAAGGTGATTCGAACATTTAAGCTGACACATTCTACCTGAGAACCCCTTGCCATTCTATCATATGCAAGAAATAATTTTTAGGGGAAGTGATCGTGGTTTATTGTATCTGCAGTGCCGGATGTTTTTATTGTTTTTTATGGCTATTGTTGCTTTTCTTTTTGTTCCCTTTGTGAATGATGCCATGGCCTTTGGCTAGTGCAGTAAAGTTTATGATGATGATGATGATGATGATGACCAAGCAATAACCAAGGCGAAGTTAGGAAAATCTCCAGGACTGGACGGACTGTTGGCAATCTACTACAAGAAACTAGAAGTGCTATCATCACCAATTAATACAATAATGAATAAGATCCTAAAAGAGGGGCTGATACCAGAATTATGGCAAGAAGCGTTTATAACATTGATCCCAAAGTGGGGAACAGACTTAACATCAGTCAAAAACTACAGACCAATATCACTTTTGAACAATGACTACAAATTATTTGCATATGTGTGTGGGGAAAGACACATTCTGCAAAGAAACAGTAAAGATGTTTGTACCTTTAAGAACAGTTTTTGTGAGCTCTGGGCTAATTGGTTGCAGCTGGCCATGGCTACAAAAGGAGAAAAACTGCAGTTTGAACCCTGCCTGCAGGAAAACACCCACAAGCTTTGCTGTTTTTTGTTTTGAAATAAAGTCCTTTATTTAGTTTGGTTTTACACCAGTCTCATGGTGTCACAGTCTCTGTCATCTGCCACCAGTAGAAAATCCCCTTCTAACAATGTGATGGCAAATAGGTTAAAGAAAATATTGAACGGCGTTATTAACAAAGATCAAGCAGGGTTCCTTCCAGGAAGACGGATGAGTAACAACATGAGAATGGTGATCAATATTCTAGAATATTTAGAGATAAACCAGATATGCAAGTGGCTTTGATGTTTGTAGATGCCGAAAAAGCATTCAGTAACGTTTCATGGAAATTTATGGAAAGAACTATAGAAGGAATGGGAGTAGGGCAAATATTTCAAAGGGGAATAAAAGCAATTTATAAGAATCAAAAAGCCAAAATAATCATAAATGATGAGTTATCAGAGACCTTCCAAATAATGAAAGGAACCAGACAAGGTTGCCCGCTCTCTCCATTATTGTTTATAATGGTCCTGGAAATACTTGCAACAGCTATAAGAACAGACTCGGAATTCAAAGGAATCACATTAGGAAATAAATCTTTTAAGTTAAAAGCCTTTGTGGACAATCTTATAATGGCAGAAAATCCATTTGAAAGCATCCCAAAAACGCTGGAAAAAATGCATGAATTTGGTCAGGTATCAGGATTTAAATTGAATAAAAATAAAATGAAGTTGTTGGTAAGAAATATGGGTGACCAAGAAAAACAGGAATTACAAAGAATGGTTTGATGATAACGGAAAAAATTAAATACCTGGGAATTTGGATCACAGCAAAAAATATTAATCTGTTTAATGATAATTACAATAAGACATGGAAAGAGATCAAGAAAGATCTGGAAATTGGGAACAAATTAAACCTGTGGCTTTGGGGGAGAATATCAACTATTAAAATGAATGTGCTGCCAAAATGTTGTTTCTATTTCAGATGATCCCAATTATAGGGGGCGGGATTGGATGAGCTTCTGTTCTGCTTGTCATGTGCTCATGTCCCTGGATATGGGCCACATCAGCGTGACGGGAGACCGGAGGAATGAATCCGGGGTGACGCTGAGTTGGAGGGAGGCACCAGGCCTCGGCGATATCACCCAACAGTTTTAAGGATTGGCAGAGGGAGTTATCCAAATTAATTGGCAAGGGAAGAAACCCCAAATTAAATATAAACTACTACTAATGGATATAAAGGAAAGAGGGGTTTTTGCATTACCAGATCTAAAGCTTTATTATGAGGCCTCATGTCTGTGTTGTTTAAAAGAATGGATGACCCTGCAAAATACTGATATATTGGACATAGAAGGATGAGACAACAGATATTTAGGCTATAATAAAGTGAAAGTACATAGGGAATTTCTAAATCATATAATTCAAAAATCTCTATATACAGTGTGGGACAGATATAAAAAATTGCTGGAACCAAAGACACCTTTGGTGCCTGTCACCTTTAGAGGCTTTCTCAGTAAAGAGAAAGAATATGGAAACAAATCGGGGAACTTATAAAGAAATTCTAGAGGAAGAGCATAACCAACTCAAACTTTTTTTTAAAGAAATCATACATTATTGTATGGATTGGCTACAATACCACCAATTAAATGATGTCTTCAAAATAGACAGGAAAATTAGGTTTGAGAAAGAAACATCATAGCTAAATAAAGAATTACTACAAAACAAAAAGGAAACACTATCTAAAACCTACAGACTCCTGCTGGACTGGGAGGTCAAGGACGAAGAGATCAAAGAAGTGATGATCAAATGGGCAAAAGATCTTGGTTACTCCATCCAGATGGAGGATTGGGAAAGATTATGGCAAAAAGATTTAAAATTTACAGCCTGCTACACAATAAAAGAAAACTTCATGAAAATGCTATATAGGTGGTACATGACCCCCAGCAAATTGGCCAAAATATATAAATCAAAGTAAAATGTATGCTGGAGGTGTAATCAAGGGGAAGGAACGATATGGTGGGGTTGTGACAACATTTTTAAAAATCTGGAATACTGTCTATGATATTTTTTTAAAAAAAATGTTCAGACAAACATTTGAGAAGAAACCTGAAAGCCTTTCTTCTGGACATTATGAGAATTGATATTTCAGATGATAAAAAGGGTGTTCCCATGTTCTACAACAGCAGCAAAAATGTTAATGGCAAAAACTTGGAAGCGGGATAAGGACATCAACAAAGGAAGAATGGCAAACCAAATTGTGTGAGTATTTGGAATTAGGAACCAACCAAACCAAAAACTTAAAAAAGGAGTGGGAATGTGTTAAAGAGTATCTGGGAAAACACTGTTCTCAGATAAAATCCTTGATATGTTTCGACTAAATTTTGCAAATTAAAGAACAGATAGATAAGGTAGATTATGTAGTAGAAGGGTAATAAGGAAAAACAACACAGTTGAAAAGAGAAGGAAGAGAAGGAAGCTGCAATGAGGTGGTTGGGAAGTCACTTGTGAAGAAATATTGTTACTGTTTGGACCATATATGTGTACAATATATGTTAAAGAACGAATGGAATATGAATATGAATCATAAACTAAAAACTCAATAAAAAGCTTTTTAAAAAAAGAAAAGAAAAGAAGGAATAGCCTAACTGTTGTCTGTGCTCTGGTAACTTCAAGGTTAGATTACTGCAACACATTATACGTAGGGCTGCCTCTGAAGACAGTTCGGAAACTTCAGCTAGTTTCCGGGCCCAATTCAAAGTGCTGGTTTTGACCTATAAAGCCTCAGGACCGCAATACCTCAAGGACCTCCTCTTCCCATATGAACCTACCCAGTCCCTGAGATCATCTTCTGAGGCCCTTCTTTGTGCGCCTCCTCCTCAAGAGGTCCGGAGGGTGGCAACACGAGAACGGGCCTTCTCTGCAATGGCATCCTGTCTGTGGAATGCTCTCCCCAGGGAAGTTCACCTGGAGCCTTCATTATCCACCTTTAGGTGCCAGGCAAAAATGTTCCTTTTTAACCAGGCCTTTGGTTGATCTTATTGACACCCAACACCCTTTTAGAATGTGGTTTTTTGGGGGTGGGGCTTATTAGGTTACTGCTTTTGGTTTGATTTTATATGTTGTGGTCTTGTTGTAAACTGCCCTGAGACCTTCAGGTCTAGGGCGGTGTATAAGTTTAATAAACAATAATAATAATTACTACTACTACTGCTGGCAGGCAACTCGGCCTTCAGATGGCCCAGAAATGGGTTGTCCCACATCCTGCAATACTTATCCCTGAAGCACAAGCGACAAATCAACACAATAAAGCAAACAAAAAAACCCTTGAGAGTCCTAAAGGGTTAATCCCTTCAGGATACACCAATAAGCAAGGAAGGCGAATTGTACAAACCAATAAAGCTATCTCCTCGAAATACAAAATTCTTCCGCAGTGGGTTCCCCCTAAATTCCACCCGTTTGGTATATACAATTCGCCTCCATGCCCTGGCACTCTTTTACTTCAGTTTTGAATGTAAGCTATATTTTTGCATACAGTTTGAGTTCTGACATACAAAAGACTTACTAATACAAATGAAATTGCTACAGAAATCAAAAATAACATAGTAGATTCAGAATATTTTTCATCATTGGGCTCCAACCTGAGAAAATGTCCCACCAATGATGCAAAATCAGATCTTCTATGCCTTGGGTAACCCGAACTAACTCAGCTCACTCTTGCTTAATTCCCATCTTCATCCCTTTATCATATTTGGATAAAGCATGCAATTTGGCCTGAATGTCCTTACTTTCCCATAGCATTTGGGCTACTGAAGCCCCAAAGAGGCAGGAGCAGCTTTGATCAGCCCAGAAGTCATCACACTCGCCCTCTTTGTAGGAGGGGCAGAGCGTCCATTACCTGGTTGCCTTTGCTGGCTATGCGGTGCAGCTCCTGCTGCAAGTTGAGCCTGGAGGTGTTCAGATCCCACTCTGAGGGGTGAGGAGGGCTCACCCTCTATTCCTCACGTCACACAATCTGCTACTCAATGACGCTGGTACTCAATGTGCCAAAGAAAGCTTGTTCAAATGAATTTGTTTTCTACTCCTGCTTGATTCTTAATGATAAGTAGCAGAACTTGAAACATCGTCCATGCAAATGTCACACTGAGAATTCCACAGGTAGCATCTTGCTGATGGCTGGACAGGACCCTGGTGACCCAAGTGGTGGATCTATTACAGCTTGCTCTTGGTATCAGTGACTTTTGGAGGAAAACCAAAGGCTGAAGACTGCGATAGAAGCTACTGAAGAAAAGTCACCCTGGCTTGAAAGAAAAGATGAAGGCAGTGAAGACATGGAATGCTCTAAATCCCAAAAGACTCCTTAGATAGTGTGAAGAATCCCTGTGGCTATTTTTGTTTCTCATTTTATATGTATTTCTATAATGTTTTTTTTAAAGGTTTATTTCAAATGAAAATTGCTGCTGCTGCTCCTTAATAAACGACAACTGCAAATTCTCTTGGCTCTTCACATTCAAATTCTCAAATTGGCTCTTCACATTAAAACACATGCCGTTCAAATTTCCTTCATAACTCAGAAAACTTGAGACAAATCAAAATAGTTCAAGTTGTTGAGGAACTTCTACCTCCTTTACTAACCACCCGTCTTAAAAAGAAAATCTGTGGCATGCATCTCCTTTGCTTGGTACAGTTTGAAAATATGGTCCCAGATTGTGTGGAGTGTGGAGTGTGGGAATGCGATATTTCTATAGCCTCTTGAAAATGAAACATTGCTTTGTGTATTCAGTTCCCCACTATTTATGCCTACCACACCCCTCACTAAATCCTAGTGCAAGTGCCCTGGAACATTCACTGTTACAATTCTGGGATTTTTCAAGACAAATGAAAATCTGTTTTATGCTTACAATGCTATACTCACCCTTGCCCAATTCATCGTCATCGCTACAAAACCCATTTCTCACGTAGTGGACAAGGTGTTCTCCAAAACTGCCACAGGGACTATATGGCCATCAAACAATTATATATAAAAAATAAATGTTAGAAATCATTGCATTCAGCTGAGGAAGGAAACAGCTTTGCTGGCACTCCTCATATAGCAATGAGAATTCCAAACATAGAAAAGAAGTCATTAACACATTGTGGCCTGGAAGGAAAGCATTGTATTGCTTGTAAATGGGCTGTCATATCACCTAAGTTCTGGGACATTCATGAAGACCTTTCTCCACCTGCCCATGGCATTGGACACAGACATTGAGGTAGTAGAAATGCAGAAGATAACTGGTTAACCCAAGGAAGCCTTGCACAATTAACCCTTCATGTGCTCATATGGAAGCAGGACTTTACAGCTCTCCTAAGCTCAGTAGTAGTGATTCTAATGCCGACTGCTGCTGACTCGATTGCTTGCAGCAGTGCTCCTTCTGTGGTGATAACACAGCTGTAGATTAATTCCTTTGCTTGCCTGCTAGCGTAGATCATGAGACACACCCTCCCCCCGGCCAGGTAAAGGTAGCTTAGCAATTAAGCCTCATGACTTGAGGCAGACAAGGGTATAAAAATCCTTAGCATATTTAGTAAAGAGATAGGGTGCTTTGATGCATGCTTGAACAGATGTAGGCATCTCCATCCAATGGAACAAATTTATTACATGGAAAGTATTTTTCGGGGTGGCAGGTGGTGACATCATCAACTAAGATAGCTGCTTAATTTGCCTCTCCACCTTACACTGTTGTTTAAATGCAAATTAAATTGTCAAAAACAAGAGCCTCAGATGGGGTATGCCTCGTAGAAGAAAGAAAAACAAACCTGGTCTGCTCAACTCGTGGATTTGACCTTCTCTTCCTTCAGCAACCTTGCCGGTGTCACCAGACCCACAGAGAGCAACAGTGCTGGCCAGGATCTCACAAGGTGGGAACAGAGAGACAAGTCTGATGAACAAGAAGAATAACAGCTGAACTAGTGGGTCCAGATCAGCAAACAACTGGCTCAGGATCAGTCCAAGATTGGTCCATAGCTCTCTTCCCTCTGAGAAAGGATGTTGCTAACTCTAATAAAACACTAGCTGAAACGCAGACTACCAAAAATGAAGCCTTCAGTACAAAGCATCCTTAAGATCCCTTGAAAATTCACAAGCAGAATAAAAAATTCAAATGGAAGACATTTTGGACCGTGAGAGATCCTTTAACATTAGGGCCTCAGAGTTGTCGGAGGACGTTGGGGAGCAACACTTTCAAGAGACCTTCCTCTCACAGATCAACTCTTTTTCAAGATCTCTCTCCAAGGACTTTGCAACAGAGATGAGAGTTCTGAGCCTGTACCCTGGTGCTAACTGCACCTGGAGTTCAGTATAATTGGGGCTACCCTTTTAAATTATAAGCCACAACATCATAACCAAATCGACAACAAAGCTAAAAAACTACTTAATCACCTCAATTTACAGCCTGAATTGAAATACCAGGAAATACAGGTGGGGATGTGCTAAAATTAATTTTTTTTGGGGGGGGGATATACATGAGGAACTGAAAAAATGTTTAAAACAACAATTGGTAAGAAGCCGGAAACATTCCTTTTAGGAATTATAACAAATGACATCCCCAAAGACATGAAGAGAATCTTTTTATATGCAACAGCCGCCGCAAGGTTACTGATTGCAAAAAAATTGAAAGACTGGCAACATATTTTTTTGAAATGATTGTATTCTAATTGTTGCCGTCATTTTTGCTAATTCAATCTAATCAAAATCTCAAACAGGAATGGAAATGTGTAGAAGAATATATGACCAAAAGATGCTCCAACAAGAATTTATTGATGTGTATAGACTGATTTCACAAAGTTAAGCAGATATGTAAAATTGAATGTTTAATTATTAAGGTACAAAAATACAATCTCAATAATAAAGTTACAATAATAATAAGGAAGTCACGCATGGGTGGAGGGAAGACACAGGGCAAGAAATAAGAAATGGATAAATGTTGGTACATAATGAAATGCGAATTTACAAATATAATGTATATATAAAAGGTAAAGGTACCCCTGCCCATCAGGGCCAGTCGTGACCGACTCTAGGGTTGCGCGCTCATCTCGCTCAAGAGGCCGGGAGCCGGCGCTGTCCGAAGACACTTCTGGGTCACGTGGCCAGCGTGACTAAGCTGCATCTGGTGAGCCAGCACCAGCGCCGCACACGGAAATGACGTTTACCTTCCCGCTAGAAAGCGGTCCCTGTTTATCTACTTGCACTTAGGGGTGCTTTCGAACTGTTAGGTAGGCAGGAGCTGGGACCGAACGACGGGAGCTCACCCCGCCGCGGGGATTCGAACCACCGACCTTTCGATCGGCAGGTCCTAGGCACTGAGGTTTTACCCACAGCGCCACCCGCGTCCCAATGTATATGTATATGTATCATTATGTAAAGATTTCTTATATGTATTGCAACATTAATAATAAACAAAATGTTTTTTTAAAAAAAGAAATACCAGGAAATACAGTAAAGAAGAAACAGATCCAGATAACCATTCCTGGCAGCTCAAGCTGAAAAGAGGAAGAAAAAAAACATAAGACAGACCTTACGGGTAAGGAAAAACGTATTCTGTACCCAACAGGGCTGCTTAACATGGATATATAACTTGACAGTGATTAATCCCACCTCCTTGAAATTTTGTGGGAGGGAGGGGAGGGGTCCACCAGGTTTCCTCTGACTTGTCCCTGCTGCATCAGATTCAGAGTTTTCTGTGGATCTGCCAGTGATTTGGGAATTGTTATTGTTGTTTTGGAGAAAGAGGGGAGGAGGCTGGATTATTTTATGGTATTACGGTGTGGGAGGCCACTGCTTCACTCCTCAGAAATTGGAACCATCAATATCTTTGACCATGCCCCTGGGGAATTAGTATTACTAATGGGAAGTGAAATACTGCCCCCTCCCTTTTGGAGGCCTGGCTCATAACTTCTCCAAAGTACAACCACTCTCAAACCTACAAAAAGATCTTCCCAAATTTGTTGAATTAGATGATTGTGGTTCATACTCTTCTGCTTTAATTTGGGAGACTTTCAAAGCAGTGGTTAGTGGAATTTTAAATAGCAAGCATAAAAGAATCAAAAGAGAAAAAGCCATTACTTCTACCCTCTCCCAAAACTGAGGAATGTGAAAAGAAACACAGATCCACTGCAAGCAGAAGGATCAACAGTAAATTACTATGCAAGAGAAGAGATTGAGAATACCGGTAATTAACAATACCCAAAATAAAAGACTCAATGCAATACTCAAAACAGAAATGCCATTAATTTGGCAATAAAAACTCTAGATTACTAGTTAATCAACTCCACAAGTGTTAATCTAAAAGGCAGGTCCAGTCTTTTAAATTTGGTGACTAAATATTCCAAAATTAACTCTAGAACAGAAGTATCTCCTTTTACTATAAAGAAACTGCAAAACTGAAAGCCCTTTAAATCACCAGCTCCAGATACAGTCTGTCTGTACAAAACTTTTACTGACCAGTTGACACCATTCATCTTAAAACTTCTTTTTGCTATCCAGTCAGGGTGAGGGAATGGATCCCCAATACTTGGAAAAATAAAAACATAATAGCAATACCTAAACCTCAAAAAGACCTAGAAGCAGTTGACTCTTATTGCCCAATATCTCTCATTAGTGTATATAATAAGCTTTTTACATGGTTATTAGCTTTAGTTTTACCAAATTACATGCACCCAGAACAAGCAAAGTGACAGACTACGGATAGAAACATCTAGGTAAAGTGATAGTTATTTGACTATTTTAGAAAGAACATCGTATCATTCACCTTTTGTTGCCATTTTAGGGAAAGGGAAGGATGGGTCAAATGTTTATTATTATTATTGATGTTTGTTATATTGTACCTTCTATATTTCAATATATGTACAAAAACCAAATACACAGGATTTTTTAAAAAAGTATTTTTAAATAGTGTCTTCTGCAGTGACTGCAAACTATTCCGGACTTGTCCATGGTTGGGAAAATCCATATGAATACCCCTTCATCTCCCTTCAACAGCAGTGACATTCAGTTATTATCAGCCTAAGCCATGTTCAAGCCAGTGAGGTGAAAGGCTATTTGTATCCTGTTACCAATCCCCCTGAGCCAAACAGGCATTCTATGGTGCTTCTCTTAATCCGGTTACCCAAAGCCAATTTGTTTCTTTATAATGAATTGTGACTTAATAAGATTGTACAGGGTGTACTAGAAGGGGATGCACAATGCAAAGCAAACTGCTGCCCCTCCCCGCATGGAGGCAGATTTTGATATAGGTCTTTCAATAATATTCCGTGCTATCTAAAATTAATTCTGCACCTACCTTTAAAAAACAAAAAGACAAAAAGACACCAGCTCCTGCATTTTCCTTTATAAGACATAATTTGCTTTCGTTTTCGGAAATCATTTGCTAACTCTGATTAGTTCACTACTACTTAAACCAAGCTAATGCTTATATAATTAGGAATCTGTTCCTATGCTGCCATGTCATTTAGAAGGGGAAAATATCACATAGGATATTATCAAAGGCAAGCCCATAAGTGGAAGCTGTGCAAAATGTGCTCGTCAGTAGCCCCCATTCGTTTTAATGGAGAAACATGCCCTAGGAAAACATCCCCCCAGTCTCAGATTGTATTCCGTATTCGTGGACAAAGTAAGCAGCTAGAGAGGTAAAAATCCTCAAGGTTAGAAAGCCTCATATTGTGCGGAGAATGACAGTGCTTAAATACAGATGTCAGTCACACTTGCTTCCAGCAGTCCGAATAGATTATACAATTGAGAGGCTAAGTTAAGATTAAAGAGCAATGATTTGGAGATGTTACCCTAAATCATTTCAATGAAGAATAATGAAGGTTTAAATTGGCTTAGCATCAAGACGGACAACTGAGGTTAAGAAAATAGGTCACCCAGGACGTTGTAACGCCACTGGCAAGGAAGGGGTATAAATGAAGGCAGCTGCCCTTTGCACTTATCTCCTTAATTATTTCACTTGGCCTGCCACACAGCTTCACCGTGCTTGACAAAGAGCAGAAAATCCAGTGATAAAGATTGGCTTTCCTTTTTTAAAAAAAATGATATAAAATAAAAATAAACTCCAGCTAAAGATCCTTGAGCTGTGAAATACAGTGATCACCAGTTTGCATGATAGAGGCTCTTACACGACCTTTAGCCAAGTGAAACAGGTAGAAATTAACATGTAAGACCTTTGCCTGGCAAATGCAGTGATAGGCAGAAATCAACAGGGGTAGCTTTTGCTGTTTGTGAAACTGTGTAAAAAGTGACAATAGTCTCAATCTTGTGCGACAAACACACAGAGTGCAATGAGATTGAGTGTTTGGGATTGCTGTTTGTGAAACTGTGTAAAAAGTGACAATAGTCTCAATCTTGTGCGACAAACACACAGAGTGCAATGAGATTGAGTGTTTGGGGAGGGAGGGAGGCTCGGTTAATTTCATTGTACACAGGTTGTACATTGACAATAAAGGTATTATTATATTAATCCACATCACAACAAGCCTCTCCAGGTTCTGTGTCATGTTAAACAAATTTTACCCAGTTGCTAACATTGCCTTCTTTGGCAAAGCAAAGGATAAATGTCCATTAGCTAGAAAGAATGATTTGGCGGGCAATTCCTTTTTTCTGTCAGTGCTCCTGTGCTTTTAACATTACACGGCAGTTCAAAACTCATCTGGTTTCCACTGCCATGGAGATGCAGCAATAGGGAAAGCTATTTAAGGTCAGCCTGCCATGGAGATGTCAAATCCTTTGGGTAAAAGAGGTAGCTGCCCTAATAACTGAGCTGGAGGCTGGAGGCTGTTTGTAGAATGAGAAGTCACCTAGAAGAGAGCCTGCAACACAAGAGATTGAAAAAGGTTGGAGTGACACACTTCCTGAACAGCTGGTAAAAGCCAACTAACAATGAAAGCCACTATTAGCCATCTCCAAATACAGGGCAGCCTGTCTCTAGCCCTTGGCATATTTGTGTTCAAAGTCGTATAGACTTCGAAGCAGAAGAGCAATTTGATCAGAAATGCCAAAATGGACTGTGATGGTGCATGACTAACCTCATTCACGTCTACATTTAAACATGTATAGACTGTATAGGCAGTTTGTCAGGCCTTTGGCCAGGGCACAGCCTGACTCCCTCCTTTGGCAATCCTCACAGAACTCTAGCCCAATGGTTGCCATTAATCTGATTTGAATTAATTTTATAATGAAATGATTTTAGAATGTTTTATCATTTTACTGTTGTTAGCTGCTCTGAGCTCGGCTTCGGCTGGGGAGGGCGGGATATAAATAAAATAATAATAATAATAATAATAATAATAATAATAATAATAATAATAATAATATTTGCAGTGCATAGTCAATACAAAAGACAGTGAGCACATATCACCACAGATAGAAGCAGTTCCTAACAGAGTCAGCCTAATAGATCAGCCAACCCAACCCAACTGCTTCAATGTCCAACATTCATGAGATTTCAGACTTTTTTGGTTTCCGAAAAGGAAGGAAGAAATGGTGAAAAAATAATTTAACTGAACAGTGAAATACAAGATTTGGTTCCCAGCAGAACAGCGCAACATCTACATTTGCTTTGATTTTGAGAGCAGTGTGGGTGGTAAGCATGCATTGCCTGGGCATCTAGGGTCAGGCATTACTGAACCACAGAGACTTCACATGAGCAACTTGCCCCCCCCCCAATGCCAAAAGCAAAGCAAACCAAGCTATTTTTTAAGGCTCGCCTTCCTTCCTTCCCAACAACATTTCCTAAGCTCCAGCTGCTAGTGGAGAACTTCACTTCTTAAAGGGCAACCCTTTGGCCTGAAGAGAAGTGTTTCTGCATTCCAGAGACTTTTGCCTGTGAGACTAGACTATTGAGGTATTAGGGGGGGCCACTGGGTCCCTTGGGCTCAGGAAAAGTTGCCCATGAAGGTCCTGAGTCCCTGGTGCTGTGGGAGGCTGTTTTGTGCCCCTGTCTGTGTCAGCTTCAGGCCCAGTGGTCTCTCTATTGCTAGGTACAGGCTCAGAGTCTTGAATCCGTCTAGCCCAGTGGTTCTCAACCTGTGGGTCCCCAGATGTTGTTGGACTACAACTCCCATCATCCCAACATCATCTGGGGACCCACAGGTTGAGAACCGCTGGTCTAGCCCCTTAGCTGGTGACTCGGCAGATGCCAGCTCTGCATCTTGGTTGCTGGACCCTGGGGTCATTCCATTGGTTCTCCACTTCCAAAACTAACCCCAGCAGGAACTGCCAACACTGAGAGGCAGCAGGAAGAGAAGCATTTTCTAAGCGGTTCTTTTGAATACCTTGAAGGCCAAAGTAGGTGTGATATTAAATAAGTTTAGCATTTAATATGCAGCTTTTTAAAAATAAAAAATGCATGTGGCATCAACAGTGTGGTGGGGCTGATTGCTATTGAGACTGCAGTAGGTAGTAGGATACTGAACCCTTCTTCCCCAGCTTCAATCTTGAAACAAACCTCTGCTTTGAAGCTGGTGTTTTCAATGGGAGGAATACTCCTGTCCGCAGCTTTAGAGATATGGCTTTCTCCATTCATATGTATTTTCTCATATGTATTTTCTTCTTTGCTAGAAATAATAAAATCTACTTGTGCCTGTACTGTAACTAACAGAGTATGATTAGTGAGCGGTAGCAAAATTGCACCATTTAAAATTTTATTTTAGAATTTTTTGTTCTGTTTCCAAGTGGGCTCTCAAAAAATGAAAGATAATAATAAAGCAATAACTATATCCAGATACTCAGTATCAAAACACACATTGGTGAACAAATATAGCCTAAGAGATGCAAGAGTCTGACTCAGAAGGGTAGAGAGGATGAATGGTGAATTTCCCCAGGGAGGGTGTTCCAGAATTGCAGCACTACCCCTGAAAAGGCACCATCTCTAGTAAAGTATTAGGAACAGGGTGGCAGCACAACTTGTTTGGTCAATATAAAACTTCTAATTCTGCCATCCAAGCCACTTCCAACAATTACTAATTATATACCACATGAATGTATTCAAATACTTGGCAATACTGTATTAATATACTTCTCACTTCAGACAACATGTTGTTGCAAACAGTGTGGTACATTGCTACTGATTAACAGTTTCTTATGTTTCAGCAGCATCCAAAGGAACTGCAGGTTCTGAATGAAACACCAGGTACATAACAGGAATGAGTTATTGATTTGAGCTTGTGAAGCACTTCCAGCCACACAAAAAAAACCTATTGTAGGTGCAAAACCTTTGTCACAAACGTCAAATCACTACAAGTCAGCACAGTGTGGCGTTTCATATTAGTATCTAAAAAGTGTGTTAACCAGACATTATAGTTGACACCGCTGCTTAAAAATAGATTAAGTACTTTGACTTGGCAATCAAACACGGTAACATCAATATCTAACTAATGCAGCAGGGGTTGCCACATTTATTTTTGCAAGAATTCCTGTATGCCTTCAATAGCTGCGTGTCAAGCAGAGCATCAGCAGGTGACCAATGGCCAGTCTAGAGCTGATGGTGAGAGGGCCCATAGCTCATTGGTAGAGCACATACTTTATATGCAAAGATCCTAGGGTCAGTTCCCACTATCCCCAACCAACATGGCTGTAATGGACCTCTGGCCAATCCTTGCAAGGCTCAGCACCAGTCATGGTACCTACAGGCTCAGTATTTCATAGGAGGCATTGGGTTCCTCCAGATGGGTGTTTTTGCAGACACATTCCGAACATGCTATTTATGTAGTAATAGTGCCTTTGCGGTGAATTTATACTGGACCATCACTGTTACCGCATGCCATCTGGAAGGTTAACCTTGTGTTCTTGTGCTTTAGCACTGCAAAAGCAGGACTAACACCCCTCCCAGAACATTTGTTGTATGGAAAGTTATAGGTTTTCAGCATGAAATTAGAAGACATGCACCGATTGGAAACAAAGCGTTATATCCACCCTCAACTTTTTGCAGGCATGCTATTGAAAGTGTGGTTTGTGTATTACCACCCTGATCCTACAAGGAGCACAAATCATCATGAATACACAATAACAAGGATGTCTGGAAGGGCTCTGGGTTTGTGCCCTAGCACAACAAATCTATTTTTTAAAAGTAGACATTTTATGGGTGAGGAAAGGGATAGCAAAGTGCATTGGAAAGTTTGGATGTGTAAATGACCAACTGGAAACCAGGATGAGTACTCAATAAAATAAATGAGATCACTGCCTGGTGCAAGTAGAATTAAACTGAATATGTGTGTTAGGATAGAGAAAACAAGACATCATACTGCCTGAATAACCAATTGGACTTCAAAACAGTGCCCACCCTCTCTCACCCCTGGGGCAGCCCTCATTCCCCCTCAGTCTCTTACATAAAGAGAGCCCCACTCTGTACCTACAGACTCTGCCTCTTGAGCAACTGGGAACCCTTCACCCAGCAAACCCAGGCTCTTGCATGGACTGGCATAAATCATTGCCTCCGAGCAACCATAGCAAAAAATAATAAATCCTCCCACATGCTTTTTCACAAGAGTAACAGAGAAAAACAAATACAAAAAGGAAAGAGGCTGGTACCCTCACCCTCATGAAGACACTGAGATAGTAGTTCCAAGGGAGAATTCCCCCTTTGGAGCAGCCCACCGATAGTAAGCAGCCTATTGTGGGGTGGGCAGCAATCCTTAAATAGTGATCTCTGGGTTGAAAGTCAGTTAATAAGCCACAGCTGCTGTTTCTCTCCCCCACCCAGTTCTGACAAGACTCACAGGCCTCAAGGCCAGCAGGGCTACAAGGAGATTTGCTGGCCTGTCCCATCACTGTGCTCCTGATAACAAGCCGGGTCAGCATCGCATCTGAAGCTCTGTCAGTGCACCATGTCTGATAAAGAGTGTTCAATCCAGGGGTTGAGAAAAAGAGATACAAATTGACTTGACTTAAGGGCAAGAATGATATGAGCAAGCCCTGTAAAGATATCCATTCAAGCTTTAGGCTGCAATCCTGTAAATATATGCTTGTGAGCAAGTCCATTGAGCCCAAAGGGCCTTGCGTCTGTTTCTCATTTTTACCATATTGAATTCAGTTTTATACCTTTCTACAACAATTTGCAATTTTTAAAAAAAAAAAATCCTCATGAAAAATCCTCAGCATTTGAGTGTGAATTTCTCATAATAAACACAATTTTACATGCTGTTTTGACTACTGTACACATTTTTGCAAGCGATTTCCCCTGTATAATGCATTTTTGTATTTCTTTCACAAATAAGTTCACATTTATGCACACTTTCCCATAATACATGCATTTTTGTGGACATTAGTTGGAGAACTGCATTACAACATTCAGATAAATGTGAATTTGAGGATGGCAGGGCTTCTGTTCTCATGTTATTTCAGAAAGTTTAAATTTGATAAATTCAGTTTTGAGTGAAAATGGAATTTCTCCCCCACCACAACCTTCTGAGTAAACACACAAAGAACTGTGCTGTAAATATATTAGTTGCAAATATATGAATATTGTCAACTGACGGTTCAGACATTACCAGAGAAAAAACCATTAGCCACTAATCACAGTTGATTGTTTTATTCCAATAAATACCACAGTGGTAACTATATTCACAGTCACTTGCTGTGCTATCTCTACACATTAGTTACTTAATCACTTGTTTGCTTAAGTCATGTTACTTGGTGATCTGAATTATCCTTCCTGTATCAATTGAATGTATTGTTTTTGAATAGTGTTGCTTCTTCTCTCTGAAGGTTATTGAGAGGTCTGACCTGGACAATATTTTACCACAACAGGAACATAGACCTACCTCTTATCTCCTACCAGTAAATCCCAATCTCCTTTTCCACCATCTGCCCTAAACAACTGTCCCCAGTACAGGGTTATTCTTACATGGCCTATAGAAGAGGTCAGTCTATGCTTCGGTTAATGCAATACATACTTCTGGGTTATCAAATGTGACCTTGTTTAACTCCGTTGCATCATTAGTCTAACCAAAGTCTCACAAGACAGGCAGGATTTCTTTCAATGGAAAATATCTGTGTGCAGAACTTCTTAGAGGCCCATGTCTGAAAGTGTCGCTCAAAGTTCTGGAAAAAACATAGTGGTTTCTCCCCAGGAAGTCTATGGCTTTCAGTAGCTGGTGAGACTATGAAAGTAATGGTTTCAAGAGAGACACCTTTGTCTTCAAATACAGTTAAATGTTATTTAAAACCAAGGCCATGGTTTATTTTTAGAGTTGTATGCTAATTAAGTAAAACTAAGGATGATATACAAGGTTAGTCAGACTCAAAGTAGATCTATTGAAAGCAATGTGCAGTTACTGATGCCCATCAGTTACAATGGCTCTGCTCTGTGCATGATTCAATTGGAATGCCACCCTGAGTGAGTTAATTGATTAAATTTGCATAAAACCTCACATACAAATAACATTTCTGAAGGAAACAACATGTTTTGTTTTTTAGATGAGACACTCATTTGTCATAGCAGGCATAATCTTAAAAAGACATTTCCTCTTGCATGAGGTAGAAGGACACATGTCTCTCTTAAGGTAACACTTGCCACAGTTTTTATAGGTATTTGTATTAAAAGTATTTTTAAAAAATATGTAAAGGAAAACAAAAATCTTCTGCCCAATAAATTGGGAGTAACCTTTCAGTTAATGAAAAAGCTATATGAAAAAGTTAATAATTATGTACAGAGCAATTGCATACATTCCTTTTTAGAAGTAAAGTCTATTGATTTCAATGGGACATACTATCAGGCAAATTAGTATAGAACTGCAGCCTTCAACTGACCAAAATCCAGAGCCTATCATTACTTTATTAGAACCAATGCAACATGTTACAAAATATGACCAACGAAAATGTTGTAATAATGGTATAGCCCAATTATGGATTTTGATTCCCCCCCCCCTCAAGTGGGTCATCATGGATCAAAAAGCACAGGAAGCAAATTAAATGTTGCAGCCTTATTCATTTCTTTGTTCTTAATAGTCCAGCAGGTCTCTCTGTGTTATATGCATCCCTAGCAGAATCTTGGTTTTGCTAAGTGAGAGACAAAAATTGGCAAATGTTGATTAGTGAGCACATGCCCTGAGTCAGCTGTGACTGAAATTAGGGTGGCCAACTTTTTAACCAGCCTCTTCAGCTGGGGCTTTAAAAGTGGCTCCACATGTGGCATGAAGATAAATATCATCTGCTCCTTGCTGCCTAGCCCAGGTTTACAAGCACAGCTGCAGAAGCTTGTTGAAAATTGGCAGACCTCCAGTCATCCAAGCATACTTCCAGTGAGTTCACATGCTTTCTTAAAGGGGCTGCACTAGTTACCAGTTCATTGCCTAGTCCATTTTAAGGGGCTGCTATTGGTATAAAAAGTCCTAAATGACTTGGGCCCCAACTATCTGAAGGAGCACTTCCTCTCATTTCACAACCTGCTCCTTGCTGCCAGTCCCAACTGTGGCTGTCCCAAGTTTCAGACAGGGTTATTTCCCACCCCTATCTGGTGATGCTGGAGAGTGAACCTAGAGTCTTTTGCATGCAAATCATGTACCACAGAACTATGGATCCTCCCCAAGTGCATATCTTTGCTTTCTTCTTCCAGTTATACGCTCCTTTGAAGAAAAAAGCAAAAGTTTGCATATTTCCCTTCCACTTTGGGACCCAGCTGGGACAGGCACGACAGCACTTTTCCCTCTCACGCCGTTGGGCCCGCTCTCACTTAAATTGCCCCCCACCTCACTGAACAACCCTTTACCTGAAGGTCTCTTTCCCTTTCCCCTTGAAATTTTAGCCTGGAGAATCCTGCGTGGGATCTTTGTGAGGGGGTAACTAGTAAGTTGGAGTCTCAGACTGGTTTTCTTTAAATAAACAATAAAGATTCATTTAAGGCAAGATAGTAAATCACTCAAAGGGATTCAACTTAGGTTGCTTCAGGAATACAGTGTGATTTCTCTTGAATTTGTCCTCAGATCAAAGGGCTCTCCACACCCCCTCCCTTCACTGAGTCTGGGAGTTTATTCTTTTCCTTAGAAGAATCTCTCCCCTCCAGACTAGAGTCCCAAGTAGGCTGTTCCTTTCCAGCTCCTACTTCTCCTGGCTCAACCTCTGCCTCCCAGTAAAATTCCAGTCCATTCCTCCTACAGGACACCACATTCTGTCCTTCACAATATGCTTAGAGCGGAAGCTGTTTCCCTCCCAGAACCAGCTCTTTCTCCCATTCACTCTTTATACCTCAACCTGTCTCCCTACCTATCTCCCAACCTCTCCAACCTCCATAATTCCAACCCTCTCAACTCCCACAACTAACTGTCTCTTTTCAAATCCTTTCCTTTTAAACTCTTCCCTCCTGGAACCACGGCTAATCAGAGGCTGCCGTTTGTTAACCATTTGTTGGCAGTGAAGAAAGGGGGTGGGAAGGAAAAGAAACACTTGTTGATCCAACCTGTTCAGCAAAAGCAGGGAAGGGAGTAGAGGGTGTCTCATGTGCAGTGTATGCATAACATGCCTACCCCCTGCCTATATCCTGCGCTATATGGAGCGATTTCCATTCCCCCTTCTACTCATTCATCATCATAATGATGCCGCGGTGGTGGGAAATGAGAGCAGTCAGACATGAGAAGCCTCTTACTGTATTTCTGCCTCGTGGCTTGTCAAGATTCACAATTTGAAATTGGATTCAGAAATTAGGAGAGGCTGCACTAAATGAGTGTTATTGTTGTCTTAATGACAGAAAAATGTGAATCCCCACAATGCAATGCATGTTCTATGTGAATCCTTCATCAGAAGCTCCACTCAAGAGTGCTTCGATTGGAGGTGGAGGGCTCTCACTGTCACACTTCAAATGCATCACTTGAACACATCTTATCTGTTCTTAAGAAAACAGTGAAGAGAGGGGAATCGTAGCCCACGTCCCGTGGTTGTTAGAGAAGAAGCCTTGGTGTCTACTCTGTTTCCTGTTTGCATCTACAAAGATTTAAACTTGCGCTTCAGGTGCCCATATTGACTCAAAATTGGGCCAAGTAAACGCATCCCGCATAATCTGCAAAGTTATCTCAACTCTGAAACCTTTTTTGTTTCTATTCGGGTGAAAGTGCTGAATTTATGAACGGCAGGAAATTGAAAGGTATGTACCTTTTCCTCATTACTGGTAATTTGGGGCATGCTAATTTAGGCTAATTATTTTTGCAGAAGGTTACAAATCTTATGGTTCAACACTTGCATTAATTATTATGATGACTAGTTATTATTGTCATCTTCATAAACCTTAGATAATCTCAAATTAGGTGGAGGAACAATTCCATTAATATTGGTAGGTACAATTAATGTTTGTGCTTTATAATTGCTACCTGATCTAAGGGACCGCTGCTTTTTATGCTGTGGCTTTTACCCTCTGAAGCCACGCAGCTTGAATATTAAAAACCCAATTAACTGTGTTCTGATTAACTGCTGTTTAAAGATACCTTTCAAGAGATTCAGACCCTTTTTAAGATGTTCAAGCCTATTCTGAAAGGTCATCAAGGTGATTACTTTGTTTACACCAATTTTATATTGTTCAGTAACTTGCAGGAAGAAACTACTGTATGCGTGTTTACTCACAGAAGGAAGTCCCACAGAGTTTCTCAGTAGGCATAGGATTGCTACCTTAATGGATTTGCTTTTGTTTTTTTAAAAATAATTTTTATTAACTGGCCAATCACATCAAATTAAATCACATCACATAAATTCCAAATTACAAAGCCAAATTTTTAAATTTTGTTGGGGGAACCCATACTTCAAGATCCAAAGGGGGATTCAGATCATCTTCTTATTACTGCGTTAATGTCCAAATCAGTCCCAATCAGTCCAAACAAAATTCATAATTCTATCCAGTCTTATCTTGGTGTTTCCACATCATATCTTGTTCATATAATTTCTCTTTTTCCTTTACGATCTCTTCTGTTAGTCTCCTTAAGCCGATAAGCAAAATAATAATCCTGTGTGGATTTCCCATTCCTCCACTAAGTCCAGATGGTTTCCATATATCTCCTTCGTAGATAACATCGCTCTTTCCATCATAAATTTGGCATTTGTTGCTCTTAAGTCCCACCGAGAAGTTGATCCACGATATGTAAACAACTCTATTTCTCTCTTTCTCCTCCCAGACCCAAGAGCTCCAACAATGCCTCCCAAAATGGCGACGGCATTTTTAACTGCATCATTCCAAAACTCTTAGCTTTCCAGCTTCATCTTGAAACATTGCTTTGGTTCGAAAGTTTATCTCCACACAGCCTTAAATCCACAGCTTAAGTCCTTAGTTTCTCTTAATGGATTTGCTTTTGGTAAGGGTCACTGCTACAGGAACTTATTTATACTGCTGAGGGTTTGGAGAAAATGTTTTCTTTGTTTTTAGGTATAGGTAAAATTATAGGTGCAGTATTAAGCAGATTCTACTTTCATTTGCCTGGTATGTAGTGAGTAGAAAATAAACTATAGTCTTTTCATTCAAAGGACTATGGTCCCTGGATGCTTGGATCTCCTAGCCTTTTTCTTAAGCAGGTGCCTAAAAGACTGTTAGCTATGTCCACACTTCCATATATACTGCATCCAGTGTGCTGCCACTGCTGGTTTGGGACATCACGTACACACAACATTACGCCACAATCCATATCTTATGAAATACTGTTTGATGTGTTTCCTACCGATCCAACTTCAATCTGAATTGAGAAAAATATGTCCTCTCTGTTTTATGTCAGTAATGTGTAAGCAGGCTTAATCCTAAAGTTCGCACGCTACCTGTTTCTGACACAATATACTGAACGTAGCAGTGTATTTAGCTTGAGTTGCTCACATTTGTTTTAATTTTATTAGGTTCTACAAGGCTTTTTTTCAGCCAGAACTTAGTTCCAGCACCTTTCAGGTGGGCGCCATTGACTTCCAGCTGTAGAGGCATAGAAAAGTTTTCATGAGCTGCTTGAAAGATGCCAGTGGAAACTACTGGGAACACTCCTGTTTCTTCTGCATCCAATGTGCTCCCACTGTTTGTTCTGGAGGCAGTTGTTCATACAGAAGCCATATCTATCCTGTGGTTTCTTATGAAATTCTGCATTTGGATGGCCTTCCCCAGTGCTATTGTTCTAGAAAAATAGGTGCCGGAACTCACAATGAATGCCTCCCTTGTTTCTGTTATAATGCGCTTGTTCTACAGGATCAACAGCATTATGTCAGATATAATAGACATCTTGTTAATTACAGCTTCCATAACATGCTGGCCTAAATATCTCTTCAGGCCTATTCAAGCCCTATGGCATCCTCACAAAATTGCTGTATATTTTGCATTTTATTTCCCTTTGACCTCACTGCTTACATAACCTATATGTGCCTGCCAGCTTAGGTTAACTCTTCATGCATCTCATGACGTGGACTCTGTTCCACAAAACTGTATGTCATAACCAATTCATTAAACTTTAAGGTGCCACAAAAAATATTTGCTATTCCTGCTGCAACAGGTTAACATAGCTGCTCACTTGGAAATTGACACTAAACAAGAACAGGTAGAGATACTAATTAATTCAGGTTGCAGTTCTGTACTGCACATACTTCGCAGGGAGCAATCCCTATGGAATTCAGTGGAGCTTACAACTGAGACCTCAGGGAGCCCTTCTGAACCAATTTAAGACACTTAAGTGCTAAATACTGATAAAAGTGCAGTGTTTAAGTATCTGCTGCTTCTTTGCAAAGGGAGAGAACCAGAACAGGTGGAAGCTGCACACCTTGCTTCCCAGCAGAGAAACAACCGTGTCAGTGTGAGCCCCTTCTGTACCAACGACAGACAATTTTCAATTTAGTTAGGTGCTGAGTATTTGTAGATCTGCAAGTATCCACACTGTCTGTGCAAGGGAGGAAAATGGAGAGAAAATCAGAACAAATGGCCCTATTTCAGAGTCTTCATTGGCCACACCCCATGACTTTGTAGCAGCCCTGCCAGCTCTAATGGGCACCAATTGGCCCTGCTAAGCAGCATGCGTCTGAAAACATAGACGTTCAAGGGAAGCTTGGTCTGAAAATGGCTGTTCGTTTCTTTCATTTTGTTCCTGGATTTGTTGTACAAAATGGGGGCAAGAGAGACTGGAAACGAAAGTGGAAGACTTAAGACCTGTGCACTGCACAGGGGAGAGGATTTTCTCCCCAACCCTTTCAGCCTGTGCCATTTTTCTGCTAGAGATCCTACCCCCAGCCCTTTGCCTGTAGCTCAGTGGTCTAACTGATGCTTTGCATGCAGAAGGCTGCAGGTTCAAGCCTTGACATCTCCAGGTAGCCTAGGAAAGATGGACGCACCACTGCCATCCGGGCTAGACAGTGCTTAGATAGATGGACCAACTCCTTCCTCCTGTGTCCTGCAAGTGAGACAATTATGCAGCAAAGATGTATTGTTCTTTCCCCAAGGGAAGTACCTTGAAAAGAGAACCAGAGGGCTCTGTGCATTCCACTATTCTGTAGCTGCATTGCACAAAGACCAAAGTTGGTCTTGACTCGAGTGCATAATGAGCCATGGCCTACCCACACCATCTTTTTTTGTTCTAAAAATAGAGCACATTTCTAGCCTTTAATGCTCATGAAAATAAACATGAAAGGGTGTGGTCAGGGCCTGTAAAAACCTCAGAAGCCAGGGTGGGTATGGCAACTGAATGTGCTGTTGAACAGGATTTCCAGTGGTAAGAGGTTATAAAGTTTATAGCACACCCCACAATTATAGGTACAAAGACCAGAATGGGGTGGGGGACATAGATGGACAGACCACATCAATGGGGCGGGGAGAGAGGTGTTTATTTTCAATCCTCCTCCTGGTTGCCCAAGCCACTCTGAGTGGCTTCCAACACATATAAAAACATAATAAAACATCAAACATTAATTGTAACAATCTGATCCAATATAGAAAGTCACAATAATTATGAAGTGTGTGTATGTAAAGGTTGTTTTATTTTTAATATGTGTAATTTTTTTATTTATTATAGAAATGGACTGTTTCCAATGTATCCCTTGCTGGGTACCTCTTGGTTTTGTAACGACAATTATGATTATTTCCTTGGCGAAGAATGTATCGTACTACTTGAAGGAAAAGAAAAGGAAAAGTAAGAGGCAGTAGATTTTTTTGGCTTATGAGATCCTTGTGCTTCATCCAGAAGTCGGTGCAAAATGCTGTCGTATGATTGCTAACAGGAATGATATCCTGACAGCATATAATCCCTTTGCTCAGAGACCTGTGTTGATTTGCTGATTTTCAACCAAGCAAAGTTCAAGGTGTTATTAGTAGTATATAATTTCCTTAGCAGCTTGGGACCAGTTTACTTGTGAGATCGCCTGACCCCTATATATATCCTCTCAACCACTTTATGATGCTCGTTCCACATTTGCAAAAAGTTGATCTGTTGGTGTGGCAACACTCACACTTTTGAACTTCCTGCCTATTGATATCAGGCAGGTGACTTCCCTGTACTCTTTTTGGTGCCTGCTAAAAACCTTTTCTGGTTCAGGAAAAACATAGCTAGACATGTAGAATGCAGATATGTTTCTAATCTGGTTTATAGCTTATCATTCATTTTAATTATGTTTTAAATATTTTTAGTTGGTTTTAACTATCCCCCCCCAATTGTATTATTATTTTTATATCTCACTTTGAGGCTTTACAACAATCAAGCGTATATAAATCTTGTAAAATAAATAAAATAGTTACTAGAACTCTGTAAAATGGTTTCCTCCCTAATGCGACCAAAGCTTCAGTTATCCAATATAATAATGGGGAGAGTACCAGTGCTATATAAAATCACAAATATTTATTCAGCATTTTCTTTCAGTGCCAAGGAATTAGGCTAGATTTGAGCAAAGTTAAATGCTATTTTTTCTTAAGTAAATGTCATCTGTATTTAGACTGATCAGTTTGTAATTCATATACAAAAATAATACACGTTAAAAATGCCATAGTAAGTTTTCAGTAATGTGAGGAGTAATAAGAGCTCAGGGCTAGAACACATGCTTTCTATGCAGAAGGTCACAAATTTAATTTTCAGGGAGGTTGGATTACATGATCCTCTTGGTCCCTTCCAACTCTACAATTCTATGACTTTGCTGTATTTTAAGTCACTCTGTGATATTGGGTGTGTGAGACTTTGTTGTTGCCAATCATAGCCAACTCTGAAGACTATACTGGGCTTTAGGGACACATCTTCTCTCTGTGTAAGTCTGCTTCTTGTGTGGAAGGGGAGCAGGTGGCGCTGTGGTCTAAACCACTCAGCCTCTTGGGCTTGCCAATTGGAAGGTCGTCGGTTCGAATCCCCGCAATGGGGTGAGCTGCGCTGCGATCCCACTGGCTGTTCTAGCTTCTGGCTTAGCTGCACAAAGCCTCCGCAGGGGAGCGGGCTATCCAAAAGCCAGAACAGCTAGAGGGAGTGCTGCACAGTTCTCCCTCTAGCTGTTCTAGCTTCTGACTTAGCTGCGCGAAGCCTCCGCAGGGGAGCGGGGAGCCTTCATCCCGCTGCCCTGCGAAGGCTTCATGCGGCTATCCCCCAAAAGCCCCCAAGAGCCGGGGGAAAGCCTGCAAGCCCCGCACACACGCTCCACACGGCTAGTGAAAGGGAGCGCTGAGCAGAGCCTGGGATGCATACAGGCTCTGCTCAGTGCTCCCTTTAAAGAATACTTTTTTCTTGCATTCCCCCTCTAAAAACTAGGTGCGTGCTATCATCCGGTGCATCTAATAGAGCGAAAAATACGGTAAATAGGTACTGTTGTGGCTGGGAGGTAAACGGCGTTTCTGTGTGCTCTAGTTTCCGTCACAGTTTCCCATTGCGCCAGAAGCGGTTTAGTCATGCTGGCCACATGACCCAGAAAACTGTCTTTGTACAAACGCTGGCTTCCTTGGCCTGAAAGCCAGATGAGCTCTGTATAGTCGTCTTTGACTGCACTTAACCATCCAGGAGTCCTTTACGCTTTTTTACCTAAGTCTGCTTCCTGTGTGGAAGTAGAAGTCTGGAATTAGTCTGGAATTAATCTGGACATGATCACAAAGAGCTGCGCTCCTGCCACTGTAAATGAGAAAATTCTGCAGGCAAGACAGGCTGGGAAAATGTCCTTTGTAAACTGTAGGAACTATTTTATTTTTGTACGCATTCAAATAAGAGGAATGGTGGAGTCTAGTTGGTCGCCTGTGGGAGAGTTCAACCAAGGACGATTGGGTTAATTTTTATTAAGTTACTTTGCACATACTAAATACCCTCAGTTCTGGTTTTACTATACATTTTGATCACTTAATTTGGGATCTTAAAGGTTTTAAGAAAGCTTTTCTCTTGCACACTTTTACTGCAGAGTTGCTTAGACACAAGAAAATGTACAAAAATATGGATTAACTGAACTTATTAAGGGGATAACATCTAAACCTGAGCTGTTAAATTGAGGCTGCTGCGCCTAATTACTGACTGGAAAGGTGTAAGTCAGGAAAGATTTAAAAAACAAAACAGCTTTATAGAAGATGAGTTAAATGAAGGTGTGAAATGATTTCCTAATTTGCTCAAAATATTTTCCAGATAAAATATATGAAGACTATCAGCAATACGACCCAAGGTATGGCAAATGTGTACTTTCCTTTTTTATGGGTAAAAAGTGATTGGGCTGGTATGGAAAGTTATCTTGATTACATATAAATACAAATATTTATTTAAGACATTTCTGTACGGCTTTTCACATCATTCACATGACTGTGAACAACTTTAAAAATGCAAGATTGGCATTAAAACTGTCACATATAAAATGCAGCTGAAACCTTGTCCAGGGTTCACATCAATAGCCAACCTACTGAAAATGAAGCATTAGCAAAAGCGTTAAAGCATGGATTTTTTAATGTGACAAAAGGACCTTAATGTTGGTGCTTGTCCAATTTAGTGGGGGGCGGGGAGTGGTTCCATAGATTGGGCACCACCACCAAAAAGGCCATCACCTCCTCGTGATTGCCAAACAGAACTCTATCAGCTGTAGCACAACCAGACTCTCTTGCATCGTGGCATACAATATAGCTATAATTTCTTTTGCAGCTCTGGTGAGTTCTATACTGAAGAATGCCCTGTTTATGACAACCTGAATCATCATCACCATCAAGACATACTAAGTAAGTTGCGCTTAAGATGTCTGCCTCCTGCACTTAGGATAATATGTCAAAGCGTTTATTGTGAGAGTAAGCAAAGATTTGAATATTTTTTATTTTTATTGAAAAGGAACAGACTATTGCAGTACGTTTAGCACAGCTGAATACAACGTAGCTGGGTACAATGTTCAAAGGTGCAGTCGTATACAATATATACAGATATTTAGATTTGAAGATTTTAAAAGCTCCACCCCCCTGAAATTAAATGCTGATAACTGGACGCATGTCTATCATATGATTTTAACAGCCCAGGGAATATTCTAAATGTATTTTCATATTTTATGACATGTTTAAAACGGCCATATTGCAGATTCTAATGAACTTGCTACAGCTCAGCCCAAGATATTTAAATCATTGGTAGCATTACTTAACTCTTTTTTAAAAATGTTCTGTTTCATACAATCTCCAGATGAAAGCTGCTATGAACAAATGAATGCCCACCCTCACACATCTGCCAATGAAGTACAGGTATTACTATGGAGACTTGCTTTCGAGAGAAGGTTGACATTTTGCATCGGAGCTGTTTGTGTGAATGTAAATGCCAGAATCGTATGTTCTGATACTCTTCTGTTGTCAACTTGGTGCCCTTCTACTAGCAGAAGGACTCTTCTGACCTCCAGGAAGAATGTTATTTAATAAAAGTCCCTTCCTCTCCCCGCAAACCAGTCTTTACGTTTGCACAAAGCTCTTTCCACAACCTTTCTAAGGCCCACTATTTGCACCTAATCCAGATGTCTTAAGGTGCTGCACTTTAAGTCATCTTCTGCTAGTGCTTCTGCAAAAGTTCACTGAATAGCCCCAATACATTTTCTCCTTATACTCCACAGTTACGGTGGTACCTCGGGTTACATACGCTTCAGTTTACAGACTCCACTAACCCAGAAATAGTACCTCAGGCTAAGAACTTTGCTTCAGGATGAGAACAGCAGCGGTGTGGTGCGGTAGCAGCGGGAGGCCCCATTAGATAAAGTGGTGCTTCAGGTTAAGAACAGTTTCAGGTTAAGAATGGACCTCTAGAACGAATTAAGTACTTAACCTGAGGTACCACAGTATTGCGTTTACACTTAAAGTCTTTATAAACAGTTATTAAGCACCATCAGTGTGCATGGCACTATAAAAAGTGGGGTTTTTTTTAAACTGTTGCAAACCAAAGACTAAGACAAATAAACAATGGCTCCATTCACACTAGTTTATTCTGTTTTCTTTACATTTCCCTCACTCTTATTTTGCGCATTATATTTGAGCTTTCACACGAGCCACTTCTGAGAAACTAATGAGTGTAGAGCAAGTTTACCGCTCGTTTCTGCTTTAGGTGATTCTGGAGAAATCCATTTGCAGCCCCCTTAACCTGGGGGTTTTGTGCGGTGATTTCCCAGCCTTTTTCACATGTTCATGCCACAGCCACTCATGTGATGAGCCGTGAGGTGGCCTACTGGCATGCACTGTGCTACCTGCCCATTGCAAGGTGTGTACCTTTCCCCCCTTTTGCCTGACGAGAAAGTGTGCCAGTGTTTCAGCACAGAAATCCATTCTAGGTAAAGCCTAGAAGAATGGCAGAAAGCAGAGGGAAAGGAATAGCGTGGAGGAATGACAAGGGTGAATGACAACATGTCGGTCACAGAACAGGTGTGTTCAGTGTGAAAGTTAGAAAAGGGGACAGAAGCGCTGGCCTTATAATCTGTTAAACTAATGTAATAAACCCCACATACTGCAACCTCATAGGTTCTTTTAAAAATAACTACAATCCCATGACTGAATAATATGAATTACTTATTCTTTGCCTTCTTGTAGCAGACAGCCGAGCGTCAGATGTGCTATGCTTCCTTGGATCACAGTGTCAGGAGGAAACACAAAAACCCTCGAAAAAAGAAATGTCCTACCTTGGAAGTGGATGAAGACCAACTCACCAGAAGCAGCAACTTGCCCTCAGACTCCTGCATTTACCTCAACAGTGAACAACTGAATGCTGAGAATAAACTGTCTGAGGATCCAACTCACGAGGATCCTCACAAACTATTTGGGTTAATTCACACTATGAATGATGCCAATTTTTAGTAGGAATTTGGCCCAGCCAAGTTAATGTAGCTGATAAAATACTTGGAAAACAACTGAACAACTGGGTTGATACCAGGTAGCTTAAAAACTAATTAGCTGAATAGGAAGGATGTTTGTTCAGTAATAGCTCTACATTTATCTGACCTTGGCCTAGCAGGGTCCATTGCCAAGTAGATGGTCAACTGAGAAATAATATACTCTCTCTCTGTGTGCGTGTATTTATATATATAGGGGGACGGGGTGGCGCTATGGTCTAAACCACTGAGCCTCTTGGGCTTGCTGATTGGAATGTTGGTGGTTCGAATCCCCGCGATGGGTTGAGCTCCCGTTGCTCTGTCCCACCTGCTGCCAACCTAGCAGTTTGAAAGCACACCAGTGCAAGTAGATAAAAAGGTACCACTGCGAAGGGAAGGTAAACGGTGTTTCCATACACTCTGACACTCGTCACAGTCCTCTGTGTGCCAGAAGTGGTTTAGTCATGCTGGCCACATGACCCGGAAAACTGTCTGTGGACATACATAGGATCGAACTGTTAGAAATAGAACAATACAAACTTAGAAAATTGGGGGGGAAATGCCTTTTTTTCTTTCTCACCACCACCCTAGGGCAAAGCTTTAACAAGCAAACCAGAGATACAATTGATTTAAGAACCAGGCTCTGATCCCATGACTGAGAAGCAAGCAAGCTATCTTCCCTCCTAGCAAGATCACATCAACTTCTTAATGGGAGACTTGACTGAACTGAAACTCCGTCTGACTGGGTGCTTATGTAGATAAGCCTGATTCACACAGGAAATTCCTTTTCTCCCCTCATACTGTTTCAGAGCTGACCCCATTCCCATAAATGTGTATGTACAAACCCAGGGCACATAGCTATGTAGCTAGAGCACTAGTCCATAAAAGGAAGCCCTTAGGTCAGGCATAGGCAAACTCTGGCCCTCCAGATGTTTGGGACTACAATTCTCATCATCCCTAGCTAACAGGACCAGTGGTCAGGGATGATGGGAACTGTAGCCCCAAACATCTGGAGGGCTAGAGTTTGCCTATGCCTGCCTTAGGTCTTATACCGGAAAGACTAAAGTGTTGCTAACTTTTCAACATGAACCTTGTTCATCCATTATGCATTTAGGATTTGCCACATTGTACATTTAGAAACACCATGCATATTGTGTGTCTAGTAACATGGTGCGATATTTAGGGCTAATTAGTGAATAATGTTAACAGCTTTGGTTCATCTAATTAACACATGTACAACGAGCAGATTTAATGTCCACATATGTTTTGTTTCCTGCTGATAAGTACTGCTAGAGCTGATCCCCATTGCTCAACGAGTGTGTAATGTCTTGTGCATCTGAATTCAATTGTCTGGAAAGAAAGGGGTAAATGAGGTGTAAAAATAAATCTCCAAGGAAGAATTTGACATTCTTCTAGGTATTTGAATTATGACTACTGTCTTTTTACACAGTAGTCTGTTTTATAATCTATTCCTTATTATTCCCCAGATATACTCACTTAGCTTAGTCTAAGGCTGTACCTGGTAATAAATTTTTAAAAGATTTTTTAAGTCCGGTACTGAAAAAAGAGTTGCAGTTAAGCGAATGTAATCCTGTTGAAATTGGTGAGTGGCATTTAAGTGCAGGCTGTTGGGAAAAGGCTGGTTGATTTAGGATTGCGTCTAATTGTAGCCTTGATGACCTGATACATCTTCTACTAGCCTTTTATATGCCGAGACATCTTTTGTTAGTTTAATGGTAAATATTTAGAGATGACATTTGCTCTAATTTTGTCCCCTTTGCCAAAATGTTTATTCAAACTTATCCTCACCTAATGACCTAATCAAGTAAATTAAGAAGTTAACATTGTTGTTAATTCATGCTTGATCTGTAGAACTGCACAAATGCTAGTATGTATTTGCCAGGCCATCTGGCAGCCCTTAGCATGCCAAATTTCTGTGCTGCCAAGCGTGTCTCAATAAGTAGTTCAGGATAAGTTTGCACTCAACTGGATGCACTGTAAAAACTACAGCCACAGCCAGGCATTTTAATTTATTTTTTAATGTGGGAGTGAAGTGCAACTTTCAAACAGCAGGAGAAACTAGCCATTTATATGTATAATAAATACATATAATGAATAAATAATGAATAAATACATTCATTACAGCAATCATATAGTGCTACCTTACATCAAAGCCCTGTCTGAAAAAGTCTCTAGGATTTTATCTAAAAGAATGCGAGGTCAACACACATTTCACTAAGTCCCACGGTAGAAATTTTGAAAGGCATCTTAAATGATGGAAGTATAGATATTTCTGATGGCAAGCTGCCATATTATCATTGTAATATACTGCTGCCCCAAAGCACTGGTATGTGCCATTATATGCTCTTATGTATTGAATACAGCTTACTATTTATAAGGCGTTCCTCAAATGTCCAATGTATTCTCTGTAAAATAGGCTAGAATAATTTATTCAGTATTATCGAGGGGAAGCTGATAGCTAAGGCACTAAGATCAATAAACATACTCATTCCTAAAGGTAAGCTATGAATCCAAGAATTCCCTATTTGTAGTTCATAATAACCACTAGTGCCAGATTTGGCTTTGTGGTAGAAATGGGTAAGGAAGCTCTACTGAAGCAAAAAATGACTATGCGCACATAAAAACAGAAGATTCAGCACTCACCTTGTCTAATCATTTCTCTGCTGGGAAATTGTTCCTTCCTGGGTCTACATGGCAAAGCAGCAGCAGCAGCTGGATGCAAAACTGAAATGGATATGGTAGGATGAAAGTTCTGTCTCTACTGTCATGACCACTACTTTCTGCATTTCTAGAAATTTAAGAAATACGACTGCAAGATTAAGGCTGCAATCCTTAACATATTTCTTCCCAGCTAGGATGTTGGTGACTAAAAAAGGCTGCTGTTTATTAACAAAAAGGAAACACAAAGCTATAAAAGTTAATCTGCTAATGGAATGTAACAAAATTCACACAACATATATAAAGGTTTATTAGGCAATATAAGTGCCAAGTACTCGTAGATACATACATTAAAACACATTTGAAGCATACTATATTACATTATAAATCTTCACAAACTGAGCACTTTCAACAATGGAATAAAGCTCTGCTCATCCCTAGAGTAGCTCACTGAATAGTAAATTAAATGCATTAAATAGCCTGTTAAAACATTATTTCTACATTAAGAGTTGATTAGCCAAGCAAAACACAATAGAAATAGCTGAAATTACACCTGCAGAAAACAAAAACAGCATTTGCTTCCATAAATGACACTCAAGCAATGATAAGCCTTCAAGAAGGAACAGTGCTTTCCCTTAAGACAGATAATACTTTGCCCCTAGATGCAAACAGCTGCATTAACTGAATTCCAGAAACAGATGCTTACTCAGCTCCTTGAAGGATATGTAGTTCTCATAAGACAAAACATATCTGCAATGGGTTAGATACTGAATTAGGGTAAGAATCATGGAACATGGCGCTCTCAGCTCCCTCTGCCCTCTGGAGATTCCTGCACCCTCCTGAATTCTGCTTCAGAGGGTTGAAGGAACATCTGGAACAGATGTGGTGGTACTGGTGAATAACATAGGGAAAAGCATAATTGGTGAAAATTCCCTTGCTTCCATTCGTGAAAGGTCCACTAGATTCAAGTTCTTTTCATAAATAGAAAGGAACTTTTGCATTCAGTCAAACAGCTTTCCCCTTAAAAATCATGAATCTTCCCTGTAGTCATCCAGAAATGAACTATCATAGTCTTCACACAGAAGTTCTTCCACATAAGCATTTCTTCTTCTGATTCTCCCACCATGATAGCTGAGCCTTCTGGAAACCCTGAAAAGGAAAGAGGATCTTGTCTGTTCAAAATAGTAAAAGGTGCAGTAAAATGAACTGGCAGCCAACAAATTCTTCCCAAAGACTAGGATATTTTTTGCTGTTTCAACGGAAATAAATAATAATAAAAACAACACATTTCCCTCAATCTCCAGCTCCTTGCATAATCCATTGGTGAATATTCATGGCGTTTCAAATAAATCTGTGCAAAATATAATCCATTGTATATCACATAAAAAGAGTGCAATAAGTAAAGAGACTTCATATTAAAGTTACTAATTTTAAACCCAACAAAGTGCTGCAAGCTCAAAAGGATGCTATAGGTGCAGCAATTTCAGGATCTCTCTCAGTAATGGCATTATTTTCACTGTGGCAGACAGCATCTATTGTCTCTAGAAAAGCATTAACCATTTGGAGATGACTCCTGACTAATGCAATAAAACACCAATATAAAGTAACTCTTCAATCATCCCTGAGTCATATACAAAAAAGTTATGCTCTTAACAGACTTCCTGCATTCTTTTAAATACCTTTCCGGTTTCCAAACCAACCCCCAATATTTGGCACACTACTGCCAAGACCATATTTCTCAAAAAGGAATCAGCACTGCAAAGGGGAGGGAAGAATGTATTAAGCCAACTTGACAATATGCTATCTATTATAATACCAATAAATGCTACACGGAACCACACTACCTTCAGGACAGGGCTACCAAATTTCATCTGGTCCTAGCAAACTTGAAAGGAGCAAATTTAACACATTCATGTCAAACATCCAAAAGTTATTAACAACCAATAAGTGGTCAGTTAGATGCCAGTCACATAAAGCACCAATGTGCAAAGTAGATTTTAAGACAAGTTATAGTGCAAGTCCTTCAACTCATCTTAGGTGTAGCTTATAGGAAACCATTATTGCTTCTCCTCATCATATACTTTCACAGAGAAATACAGCAAAGGGATACTGAAAAGGAATTCAGGTGATACTTAACGGTGATGTATAGTTCTGTGATTTTCTTAGGGAATCACTATTTTGCACAAACGTGGGCATCTTTTCATCCACACTTGTAATTCTGGATTCTGTGATGAGATTAGATACAGTAAGTAAAGCAAGAAATTTGCATGGAAATTATAAAAAAGCCATTTCTATACCACTTTATATTTTTAAGAAAAATCTCAAAGCGGATTATAGAATATTAAAACATCAATAAAACATCAATAAAGCCATCTGAAGAAAGTCAAATATAGAGTATAGAGTCAAACCAACATAATTAACAGAAAACTAAACTATTATCTTAAAGATTTCAAAATAAAACATTACAAAGGAGGTCAACTACAGAATACGCATTTAACGCAAACAAAGTTAACAAAAATACTTTAAATCTTAGCAGGGTGAATAAATAAAAGGGAATTACAATGTTTTTGTAACTTGCTGGGAGAAAGTTTACCTGTTTGACAAAACGGGAAACAATGGTTAATTGGAGACTTCCTGATTTAACTGCAGCATGAATGAAGAGAGGAGCAAAGGGATGTCTGTACAAGCAAAATGATTCTGTGTATCTCAGCTTCCCCAGTTTTAATTTAAGAACTTCAGAACCAATACCCAAATTAAAAACAGACAAACCCAGATAATAATCACTGCAGCAGATGTGAGCATCACTCAGACATTAAAAATTACTGCTTCTTCCTTTAGAATGAGCGGAGAAGGAACTTGCAATTTCTGGGATGTGCCTGCAAATGTTTAAGAGTCCATGTAGCAATTTAAGTGTTCTATCACAGTTCTCATGCTTTTGCAAGATGTGACATAAATAGAACATTTTGGTTTTACAGTGCAATCCTAATCATGTCTAATAAGCGAGTCCGATTCCATTCAATGGGACTTACTCACAGGGAACTGAGGTTAGGATTGCAGCCTTAGGACTTATCCACACTTACCTTTCCTCTGTTTTTTCTAAGCACAGTCCGTGCTTTAAAGCACTGAGTCCCCCCCTCTTTTTGCTCCAGAGCTTTCTTTGTGAAAATCCACTCTTTAAAGCTCAATTGGAGTAAACAGCAATCCTTGGAAACCCAAACAGATGTTTGCTCTGTTTGAGTGCTAAAGAGTGGGTTTCCATGAGAGAGGGACCCACATCCAGACATGGCGTTTTAAGGGCAGAACTATACCTGGAAATAGCAGGGCAAAAGGTAAGTGTGAATAAGCTCTTAGTGTCCATCCTTCTTTTCACACAATGCTCTAGCCACTAGTTTTAAAAAACAACCCTGCCACAAGTAGGACATCTTTGGGACTAACACACTGAACTGAACTAAAGGGCTACAAACAAGCCAACCAGACGAAAATACACGCAGTGGAATACTGACTGGAATATAAGAGCTTTGTTGTTTGTTTGTTTGTTTTTTCCTTAGCTCAAGAAAAACCTCTTTTTCAAATCTGGAAATCCCCCGTTTGCTTGGCTAACAGCATAACAATTCAGTAAGTCAATGCTTATGTTTGACATGTATGCATATCTAGATTTAGGTTCAATTTTCTACTGTTGTATTTAAAATAAGCAGGCCATGTGAATGGAATATTATTTCTAAGACTGAAAAAGGTTTCAACAATTTCCATGAATATTTTAAGTTTTCCAGCTTTACCCAGTCAGTACCAGGAAATCCGCCCCCCCATCCCTAAGTATTTAACTGCACTCTGTCCATATCTATTTCCCCCCTGGAGAATTGCCCATCAATGGACCTGGGAAAGAGAATGGGTACTTTCTAAACAATGGTTATCTTCTGCTGTGGAACACCTCTAGGCGATTCTTATTCTATTGTTCTTTCATATACAGCTGATGCCCCCTCCCAAGTTTTTCAAATTAAAGCTGGCCAAGTAACTAAAGACTGGATAGCTCTTGGAATCACAAGAAATGATGGGCTAGAGAAAGAATGGGCCTCCTGTCAAAGATCTAAAGAGAGCTGCTTCAATTTCCTCTGGACAACGCTTATTCGATACCACAGATTACTTTCTCATATTTAAAACCTACCTTTTATACAAGTACTTGGAACAGCCATAAAGGTGTGATTTGAAGAAATACAAAACCCAGAATCCTGAAAATAAAATGTTGAAATATTAAAAATGATGCAGTTTTACAATATGGATTATCATCCAGGGATTATGTTAATCAATGTCAATTAGCTTCTTTTCTGTCTCAGTTTGCTTGCTTTATATTTGTGGTAACTGGGGGCATATTTTTCAGAAGATTGGGAAAACCTGAATACAGTGGTACCTCAGGTTACATACGCTTCAGGTTACAGACTCCGCTAACCCAGAAATAGTGCTTCAGGTTAAGAACTTTGCTTCAGGATGAGAACAGAAATTGTGCTCCGGCAGTGTGGCGGCAGCGGGAGGCCCCATTAGCTAAAGTGGTGCTTCAGGTTAAGAACAGTTTCAGGTTAAGAATGGACCTCTGGAACGAATTAAGTACTTAACCCGAGGTACCACTGTATTACTTTTCCCCTCCCCTGCTTCATATACATTCTGTTCAGTTACCAAGATGCAAAGTGATGCTGTTCTATAGTACCATAATTCACTCAAGAGTGGGATCGGGGACACGCATAATAAGACTTCTAGCCCAGTCCTATGCAAGCTTACTTGAAACAAGTCCTGGAAATTTACATTTTATCTACTTCAGGAATCTTGTCACTGAGGGAATACTTAAGTGTCTTTCAGTTTGGAGTACTTTTTCATATATTTCAAAGTCAATAGTTTACTTACCATGTTTGAGGTCCAATTGTTGGCATTAGGAGTATGAAGTGTAAAAGTCATGTCAGTTTTCTGACGATTGTTTTTCCAGTACGGTAGCTTCTGACTTATTCGATAAGGTGAGTTCTCAGATATATTTTTTAATCTTTTCAACGGTGAGGTCTGAGAGTCTTCAATGCAGAAGTTTGCTGCTCTTTTAATTCTGGCAACTGCAGGTAAAGTTCTTACAGGAGAATTAACTAGGGCATTCACTGTGTCAGACATCGGGATTCCTTCATATTTTTTTAAGTTTGCAGCACGCATAAATGTAGGAATTTTTGGAAGCCCTTCAGAACACAATTTCTGATATATACTCTCAATCATATTTTTACGCTTCTGATTAAAATTTGAAGAAAGACTTTTAAAACCAAACTTGCACAGTTCTGGAGACTTCCTAGGACTTGTGCATATAGTTGAGCACTTAAATGGTTTTTGCATCTTTGAACAACAAAGCTCCTTATACATTTTTTGGAAGGCATCGTCACATTTCTGGTGAGTTTTGATGGGACTGCGATTAACAGGAAGTGATGAAAATGAATGACTTCGCTGTAGTGAAACAGCTTTGTTGAATGTTTTAATTTCATGATTCCCAGGTAATCTATTTGAAGTTTTCACCGGAGAAGACTTGTTATTTTGCAAGACACAGCTTATGCCTCTATTCAAAGCCAAGCTTAAACATGATGTAGCATTGAATGTCCTAGTGCTCATCTCAGTTTTATAATCTTCTGCTAGATTAAATGTTGTTCCTGTATCTACAGTGCAAATTGAAGAGTACTCTTCAAATGTTTGAGCCTTTCTTCCAAAGTTTGACAATGAAGGGATATAAGATGCAGTTCTGACCAGAAATGTTTCTTCTGTAGAAAGATCGCTAGGAAAAATTGTGGTCTCCACACCATTTAGTCCGACATTCTCTGTGTATGAATGATCTTCTACGATGCCAGAAGCATCCATTTCCACACTATCTGTATTACAGTCCATGGAAGATACTACTTTAGTTGCCTTGTTCATTGAGCACTGCATTTCATGATTGCCATCATACAAAGGACTAATTTGCCCATTATTTGCCATGGACAATTGATATCCCTTAGAATCATCTTCTCTAATTGTCAAGCTAGACTTCCGTTTTAATTGTCTGGACTTCCTTACTCTCTCTGTACTGGTATTACGCTGTGTTTTCTTAGGGTGCCAATAGCCATATCTGTACCGTTTGATCAATGAATTAGAAGAAGCTTCGCGGGATGCTTTATGCAACAATCTGCTAAGTGCCTTCACCATTCCTGGATACAAGTCTACTATTGTTACGTTATTCCAAGAACAATGCTCATCCGCAGACTCGTACATTTCCAAAAAGCTACTGCAGACAGTTTCATTTCCACCCCCAAGAGACTGATTTTCAGGCAGAATTGTCATATTGTCTGAGTCTGCAGCAGCAGAGTTGGACAGAGGCAGAGATGTTGATGCAGGATGCCCATTTATAGATTCTGTTTGCTTCCTCAGGACCACATCATGGTGACCTACTAGACCAAATAAAGGGAAATATAAGTACTAATACTTATTTTTTAAAAAACATTAAGACTATTGCTAATGATGTTCCAAATAATCTATAATGTAAGAAAAGAAATTTAAAATAAGAAGGCACTAACCACATTTTTAAATTACCTAGGATTTTCTCAGTTCCCATTGTGAAACCAGATATTTTCTATGTGTTTTAAGAAACAATCATTGTCATGATTACTTTTAAATTAAATTTTGTAGCAGCAATTTATAATTTCACTTGATAATGAGGCAATACACTATTTAATGAAGATACTGGCACTCTCTACCTAGTGAAATCAAGTCTACATAGCTTCAGGCACCAACTTAAGACTATTTCAGAAAGTCATCTTATGAAAATTTTATATATATATATATATATATATATATATATATATATATATATTTGTGAGATTACCCATTTTTATATTTGTCTCTTTAATGTGTTTTTTATTTATGTCATTTTTGTTTTAACACATAGATATATTTTTATATGATTTTGCAAGTATGCAAGTAAATAAATATATGAAACAAATTATTGGTAACCCCTTTAAAAGACCCCCAACTCTGATCCAAAGGATGTCATGCAGTCTAATAAGTTGAGAGCTCCTACATAAACTCATATTCCCGCTCCTATCAATATCACCCATCTACACACATAACGGTTAAATGAGACAGAATTTTGCCCAGCAATGTAGAAACTTCAGTAAAGATTCTATGTATATAGATATGCACAGTTCTTTAATTAGGCTGAATTGCTGCATTCATCATTCTTCAAATCCATCCAATAACTAAAAAAAATCAAACTACAGTAAAGCATTTTTAAGCTAAAAAAATTCAGAGATTTAGAATCCTCATTTCGCTTATCCTCAAAGAATAAAATTGGTTGAAAAACTGTCATTTTTCCAAAGCTATCCAGTAAATTTCAAAGCTAAATGGGAATCTGAAGCTGCATATCATACATCTAAATGCAGCTTAAGCCACTGCACCATGTTGCCTCAAATTAATGTCAATCTATGTAATTTAACTACATATAGCTAGGAGGAACATGAAACAAATTGCTTTGTAAGACAGAACGAGAAAATACGACATCCTTTGACATAAAGCAGCATTCAATTTACTACAGCTGATAGAGAGTACTAGACACCTGTTACCTGTTAATCTGTTCATAATGATACTTCAGGGTGTTGTAAAGTACAGGTTTATTACCATGCACCTGTAAGCATGTTCATTTAAAATTATCTAGAGTGCTATCCTTATAAAAATTGTTTGCAGCTGACTTAAACAATACAGCATGCTACAGTAGAATCTAGCTACAGTGGTACCTCCGATTACGAACTTAATTCGTTCCGGAGGTCCGTTCTTAACCAGAAACTGTTCTTAACTTGAGGCGTGCTTATGCTAATGGAGCCTCCCGCTGACTTCCACTCACATCCTGGGGCAAAGTTTGTTACCCGGAACACCTACTTCCAGGTTAGCGGAGACGGTAACCCGATGCGTTTGTAAGGAGGACGGTACACAACCAGAGGTTCCACTGTACTGAAAATGAGCTACTAAAGGAAAACAAGTTCTGACAGTGGGCTCATATCAGCCACCAGAGTGTTATACAGGGGTTGGGGGAGACACACCAGATACTTCCATGCTTGTGAACAAATGCCAAAACCCTGGACAGGATGGAGTTACTGTAGGGACAGGAGGGACCACAGATCAATGGTAGAATATATGCTTTGCACAAAGAAGAAAATACTTCTTCATGCAGTGCATAGACCAACTATGGAGCTCACTCCCCTAGGAGGCAACCAAGGTCACCAACTTGGATGGCTTTAAAAGAGGATGGAGAAGAGGACTATCAACAGAAGGAGCAATGCTTCTGGATTCCAGATGCAGGAAACCACAAGAGGGGAGAGTGCTCTTGCGCTCATGTTCAGGGATGTTGGACTGGATGGGCCATTGGCCTGATCCAGCAGGCTCTTCTTATGTTCAGAGGTGGGAAATACTCGTGCCAGAAGCCATGAATAACTACTGCCAATAAGCATAGACAGTGCTGTGCTAGTTGGATCAGTGCTCTGACAGGTAGGTAAAGTGCTCTGACAGGCCATGGCACAGCATTAAAAGCCCTCCATGGCTTCCAGCAAAACGCTGGACCACTCAGGTCCTGAGCAGTTGCTCTTGCAGCACTGAAGGTCCAGCTGAAAAAAAGAATGGTGGTGGCAGCGGGGGGAAGGAGGAGATGTTGCAGTCCTTACAAGGCCTTTTCATAGCAGATGCAAAGGAGCAGGCTGGAGCTAGATAAACAGATACGCTGTTACAGCCATTGCTTGTCAAAGGAGCCATAGCAGGTAAGTACATGCTGGTCCAGTTGGTCTTTGTATACTCCACAAAAAAACTCAAGAGCTAGACTCATATGTAGCTCATTTCCAATTCAGATAAGAAAGTTCCTAAAAACATCAATTAATTAGGTTTTATAAGGAGTGCTTAGCATTACGGTACCGAGCCAGCCAATCAGAGCTAGCATTTGTGCTCACTAGATTGGAAAGTTTGTTGTGCCAGCCTTCTTATGCAAGTAAACCATTTACTTCTCCTTTAAAAACTATATTTCAGTAAAACATTTAGGATTTGTCATGATGCTCACCACTCAAGGATTCACCTCCTAGATTTTGCAAAGGAGACCATTGGTAAACACTCTTTGCTCTGGGTCTTGTAACCTAAGCCAAAATCCCAAAGGTAGATAGTCAGTAAACAGAAAAGATTTGCAGAAAGACACAAGCCTTAAATGACTGAGCAATTAAACACTACTTGAGATATATATCCTATGTACTATAGTTTGATGCTTTCCAAATTGAGTATGAGTGCCAAATAATACATTCAAACTTAAAATATTATGTAACAGTTGCATTTTTATACCCCATTTATTATGTCCCAGCCCAATGAGACCGAAGCACACACAGGAAGAACAAAATCCCATCTCAATAACTATTAACCTGGTTTTATACTTTATGGCTATTAGGGTGTCAGTACAGGAGATATTACACTTAAGTCTTCCCCATCCATTTCAATAGAAACACAGGAATGTGTACATATAATGTACCTCCAAGAGAAAAAAATAATAAATGGGGAAGACAGGAAAACTGAACTGCACATAGAAATCTGGACTTGCATTACTAGCTATTAGTTTAAAGATTTCAATAAAATCAGCTGAACAGTTACCGTAAGTGATTTTGGACCAAAGTAGACACTATTCTCCAACAGAACATCCATTTTGACTTGGTATTTATTCTTTGCGGGTGTTCCAGAAAAGTATACGAGAGAGGTATCTTCCTTTTGTTAAAAAAAGAGTGAACAGAAGTTGAAACAAGATGTTGTATGGGCCTTCCACCCAAGAGTGTTGTTGTTTTTTATGTTGAACCAACAAGGGTAGTACACACAAACAATGTAGTCTATTCTCATTCTTAAGTTGTTGAGGGTTTTGCCTTTAAGGCTATGTTTCTAAATCCATATGTGACAAAGCCTTTTTGAGCTGTTTGAACAGGTTGCACATTCCATTTGTCTCATCCTACCAGGTTTCAGTAATGCCTATTAGGCCATATTTGCTTGTCTGTATTAACATCTCAAGCAAATTATTATTATTATCCCTCCTTGATTTCCATAGGTACCACTTGCTGTACATGGCAATGACCAATATTTTCTCTTCTCTCTTAAACTAGAAGAAACCTACAATAATGACTGCAGTCCCTGCAATAAGGAAGAGAACGGCTTTTCATATACTGTTTACTCGAACAGCCACAGTAGTACACTGTGATCAAGAATTTGGAAGGGAATCACAGGTTTTGAAAAGTAAGTAAGAGCAAACCAGAACTCATGGCTATAGTTTCATAAACACAGACAGAGCCTATGGAATATTCAGAAAACTTTTGGCAGAACTCAGGGGAGTTTCGAGTTCAGAGCCACTCCTCATATTCCTTATTACCTGCCAATCTTCTTCCTAATCGTATCTCTCCTAAGAAAAATATCCTAAATTTTCAAATGTTCAAATACCAAAATTCTCATTTACCTTGATATGCATATTTTCCAAATGTCTTTGAATGGATGCCGATTCAACATCACTTTTGTGACCTACAATTCAAAGTTAAAAAATGAAACATTATCTCAAATATAAGATTGCTTCCAATTTCTTTGATAAAAGAAATTTGTACAAAATTTAACCTGGACACAAAACCTCAAGGCAATGAACTATGCAATATTCTGTTTCCAAAGACTTACAATTTTCACTGGGTTTATTATTCCCCTCATTGTTAGCACACCTCTCTTTGGGTGTTACTTGGATGAAGCAGGTAAGTGTGGTGAAAGTAGCTGTAGGCTCATGCAATTTATAACCCTGACTGCCCAGGAATTTAAATCACACAGGGAGTCTCACGCACAATGCAGAGTCCCCACTTTAGAAGTTATGCCTCTGTAGGCACTATGAAGGAGTCGCACAACTCTGGGGAAAGGAGCAAACTGCACAAAGTCAAAACCCCTTTCCCTGCTCTAGCCCACTTCACATGGGCAACACCTGAAGGAAGAGATTGTGAAGCTTATATATTGTCCCAAAGCCATTTCATTACTCTCATCTCTTGACTGTTTAATTTGGGCAGAGACCAAAAACAGAAGGCGGCTCATGAATATGCCACGCAGAAAAGCTGCTGGGTCAAAGTTAGGGGTGTGGTCTTGTTTTCCCTTTGCAATTATAGTTACCCAAAGTAGAGCAAAATTAATGATATAATAAGAGTGTAGAAGGGGCTACAGTGTGGCAACAATACAGGATTCAGCAAATGATAAGACAAGTAGTTGATGTTGCTCCTTAAGTTACTGACTTTGGTAAGTCCAAGCAGTACCCCAATTTGGTTACTGCTATATTAGATATCTCACTTACAGAAGAAAACTTTTGATGAAGGGTTCAACTATTTGAACAAGAAATGAGTCATGCTCAAAAGAAAATGAGAAATCGTTTTTCAATTAAGGTGTATGTCACAACCTTAATGTACATATTTATGTACAAAGTCTATAGATTCCCCCCTCCCCCAGAAATTGGAAATAAATAAAGCAAAACAATCATTGCTCAGTGGCATATAATAATTTTAAAATGCATGTGATCATCTCTCTCAATTGTCATCCACATCCAAGACAGCTTAGATTAGTCCTATAAATAAATTGCATGCTCTTCCACCAAGCCTGCCTTACCTGTATCAAGTAGGCTGTTTCCACATGAGTCCATGGACTGTTCTTCATTAGGTGACTTAATAATTGCAAAAAACAAAAGAAAAAACAACAGCCCTGTATTAGCTAAATTTGGGCTAGAAAATCAACTTTAATATTAGAGTCAATATTATAATATTAATATATTCTCCAGGCTAATATTAGCCTGGAGAAGAGGAGGTTAAGGGGTGATATGATAGCCATGTTCAAATATATAAAAGGATGTCACATAGAGGAGGGAGAAAGGTTGTTTTCTGCTGCTCCAGAGAAGTGGACGCGGAGCAATGGATCCAAACTACAAGAAAGAAGATTCCACCTAAACATTAGGAAGAACTTCCTGACAGTAAGAGCTGTTCGACAGTGGAATTTGCTGCCAAGGAGTGTGGTGGAGTCTCCTTCTTTGGAGGTCTTTAAGCAGAGGCTTGACAACCATATGTCAGGAGTGCTCTGATGGTGTTTCCTGCTTGGCAGGGGGTTGGACTCGATGGCCCTTGTGGTCTCTTCCAACTCTATGATTCTATGATTCAACGTATGGGGATGTAATGAATCTTCATTCTATCAAACTTACATATTTACTGTACTTGATTTAAACATTCGATCAAATGCTAGCATCACTCCACATAAACCTGCGATGGCTATGGCTGTCAACAATCTAACTGCAATACATATGTTGCTTCAAAAGACTTAAGCAAGCATTTTAAAATATATACTACACATTTACCTGCCCCCATCACCTTCTCAATGCACAGGAAATTTAATATTACCTTCAATTATTTGTACACTTTTCTTGCTACTAACAAAAAAATAAAGTTATGGGATGGGAAGATTAATCTCCTTATGATGGAGAAGAGGGCTATTGATGGCTACTAGCCATGTTAGCTATGTTTTGCCTTCACAGTTGGAAGGAGAGAGTGCTCTGGTGTTTGAATCCTGCAGGTTTCCCACAGGCATATCTGGTTGGCCACTGTGAGAACAGGATGCTGGGTCATTGGCTGGATCCAGCAGATAAAGGATTCATGCAGAACTGTAAGTTTCAGGCAAATTCTAAATGCAGAAGCACACAGCTTTAGCTGAAGCTGTTTTCATGAATTTTACAGGGTGTGAGGCTATTCAAGACTGCAGGCGAAGTGCCAATAAGTTGGCACAAGCTATATAATATTGTTTGGGGGCCTTTCTCTAAGCAAGGACAGTTTTCTTGCACATTTCTTAATAGGGTTAGAAAAGCACCGTACAGCTCTGAGAGTTTGGGTATTGTTAAGCTGACACTTCTGACACCACAGAAGCAATATTTTATAGGGTTGCAGTTCTACCCTGTCCTACGTTGGAAATCTCAATGGGATGTAAAGTACACCCTTAAACCTGTTAATGTTATTCTCACCGCCCCATGCTGGATGAAGGTTCATATCTACATGAAGCTGCTGAGAACAGTCATTAGGAGCTTTGGTACTATCAGTACACTGATGACACGGAGCTCTATTTCTGCATAATAACTGAATCAGGAGAGGCTGTGTGAGCCCTAGACCAGTGTCTGGATGCAATGGTGGGATGGATGAGGGAAAATAAACTGAGCTTGAATGCTCGTAATCCACTGTGAGTGAATGGTTCCCATGGTCTACCCTGGACAGAGTTGTGTGTGTGTGTGTGTGTGTGTGTGTGTGTGTGTGTGTGTGTGCTGGATCCAGCTTTGTCACTTGATGCCCAGGTAGCCTCAGTGACTGTTTCAGGACTGGGAGAGCTTGACCACAGTAGTTTAGGTACTGGTGACTTCAACATTGGATTACTTCAGTGTAAGTCTTCTCTTTTGCTACATTTAGTTTTGAGTGCTGCAGTATGGTTGCCAACAGAAGTGAAAAACCTTGTGAGCATATAACAGTTCTGGTCAGAGATCTGCACGGGTTGCCTATTTGACACTAGGTCAAGTCGAAGGCGTTACTATTAGTATATAAAACCTTTAATAGGTTGGCATATTTACTTGCAGGATCACCTTGGCCCAATACAGTGGTACGTCAGTTTTTGGACATCTCCGTTGATGAATGTTTCAGAACCCGAACGCCGAAAACCCAGAAGTAAATGCTTCCATTTCCGAATGCGCCTCGGAAGTCAAATGACTTCCACTGTGTGTTTTCAATTTTCTCAATTACATTTGCGGGCAGCCATTTGCTCCTCAGTTTTTGAACGTTTTGGAACTCAAACAGTCTTCCGGAACAGATTACGTTCGAGAACCAAGGTATCACTGTATATATTTCATAAAAATTATAAACTGTTTGATTGTAAAACACTTCCAAGTGGTTTACAAAAAATACTCGCTAGACTGGTTCGAGCTATGGAACTGGCACTGTTGTACGTATCACAATCAGTATTTTTGTGAGGCAGCGCCTACACTTTGAAACTCCCTGCCTATCAACACCAGCCAGGCATTTTCTCTGTACTCTTCCTTCAGTGACTGTACCATTTCCTCAATATGCCCATGAACAGGATCCCGCAACAGACCCCATTCAAATACAACTCCAGAAAAAAGTAGATGGATAACTATTCTGGTTGACTGCCGTCATGAGTCCTACATACCTGATACTCCTCGTAGTTCTCATTTTCAGAGTCAGAGGCCAGCTGCGTCTCAATTTCTTAATTGAAAAATAATTCATTGAAATTATAAAACTGAAGATAACAGCTCTCTCTTCAGTGACAGGTTATAATCAGTCCACATAGTCAAAGGTAGCCACTTGGCTTTTCCATCTGAGAACCCCTACCCCACTTTACAAATTCTATGGAGAAACCTGGCTGTACAGCCACCTCTATTGTAGTGACTGTTCTGAATGGGAAAATGATTCATGTGATCCTGGAAATGCTTGTTTGTAGCACAAGACTCAGTTTTGCTACACAAGCGCAATTCAACTTTTTGAAATCTAGATCTTACACCTACATATATGCAACAAAAAGTCAAAATGCATGAATCACGCCAAACTGGGAAGTGATCCCAAAACATCACAAAAGGGGGAAGACTTGGGTGGGAAGGGGCAGAACAGGGTACTTGCAGGTTTTGACAGTTGCTTGTAATTCAAACATATTTGGGTGAGCCATAAAACACATTAAAAAAGCAATTCCATAACAACTGAAGAATTAAGCTCAAGTGACCATTTTATGAATACCTTGCTAGAATGATTCTGCGTTATAACGCTCATAAAGTCTTTCCAAGTGAAAAGCAGGCTTTTTAAAAAACCTATACAAATACATTCATATGACGAAACAGTACACTGATAAAGCTAAACATATATCCAATAAAAATAGCCAATTTTATATGGTATTTTTCTTTTGCAATAGCTTATTTACATTAAGATTACAGCAAGATTATCAATCTGTGGATTTAGTACAAAAAAGAACAAAATCATGTATCTTAAGCCAAATTAATCTTCTTTCATAAAAACTGTTGACTATTATATTTGCAAGCAGTTATTTTTTAAGAGCCAACTCTAGAAAGGAATACTGTCTCAGATTTATAATTGATCTTTTTCTTTCATCATTAAGAACCGTTAAAGTTAAATCTTTACACAATTTAAACATACAAGTATTGCAGAACGTTCTAAGATTTCCCTTACCTGTGTTTTCCTGAAATGGTACAATATTCTGTAATATGAAAAGCAGGAAAATTTCAGGGCATAAAAATTATTTCTTGTACAAAAAAGGCACCGTGCTTTCATTTTCAAAAGAATGCATTTTTTTTCTTTAAAAGATCCTCCCATTCAGAAATAAGCATATTGTAAAATTGCTTATGTCTGTAACCCTTTGCCTATTGGTCTGGAAACATGAAGGATACTGGTAAAGATTTTCATTTGGTTAATTACTGACAGACTCAGGGCAATCAGGCAGCATGATCTGCCAAGAATTCTAATACCTGAAATATTTTGATATGCAATTTCTACACACACTGCCAAACTCAAGTCACAGGGCAAAATGATTAGGTACAAAGATAACAGTTTTCATATTTCTTAGTTACAGTGGTTCCCAAGCTACTTTCCCCATGGATCACTTGAAATTTGCTGAAAGATATAATTCTGCTTGCTATAGCACCTGTATAATTTGCTGCATATTTTTTTATATATTTTTTGCTTTATTTCTTCTATTGGATGTTAATAGTATTACAATATGAATTCCATAGAACTCAAATATGAATTCCATAGAATTCAAATTGTAAGTGTCCTTTACACACACACTGAAAACTACTTGAATGAAGCTCATGAACCACTGGTGGTCCGTGGACTAGTTTGGAAACCCCTGTCTTAGTGCATTGAATTTGATACATCTGAACTGTATCAAGTGAATTATTTTCCAGTAAATATGGAGGGGTAATTAAGACAAAATGTGAGAATTTTGTTCTGAAGACTGGTATCACCAATTTAAACCACCCCACCAGCATTTCAGATTGCAGGTAAGAACACAAAAGCTGTGTTTTCATCAGTCAAATGTCTCCATTGATTAGAGCAATGTACAACAATGAAAACAAATTTCATTGAGCAATTTGGATGTGCTCATTTTGGTATCAACTTTACCAATGGTCTGAAATTTAAGGAAAAGAGAAAGCTAAATGAGAGACAGCAATATTCTCCAACTTAAGTTCATAAACCCTGAAGAGAATCTATGGCTTTTTTTCGATTCAAGTTGCCACAGAAACATTGTTTAAAAATACTACTGTTATAGCTATGCATCCAGTCTCCCAGAGAGATCATTACAAGTTATGCATTTACAGTACCTGAGAGCGATCTATAATTTCGGTGCTTGTCTGTTGCTCTTCTCCCCAAACTCTTGGCCCTAGAAACGATACAAAAATTTCTACAATAAATGCCACATGCATAAGAATTTGTTAGAACAGACATTTGTGATAAACAGAGGAATAATGTCAATCTTTTGCAATAAGCATAGTAAATAAGTCATGTGGCACTCTGAAGACTAATTCATTCTGGCATAAGCTGTCATAGACTACAGTCCACTTCATCAAATGCATGAAGAGATATACAGTGGTACCTCGGGTTAAGAACTTAATTTGTTCTGGAGGTTCGTTCTTAACCTGAAACTGTTTTTAACCTGAGGTACCACTTTAGCTAATGGGGCCTCACGCTGCCGCACAATTTGTGTTCTCATCCTGAAGCAAAGTTCTTAACCAGAGGTACTATTTCTGGGTTAGCGGAGTCTGTAACCTGAAGCGTCTGTAATCTGAGGTACCACTGTACTGGGTTGTATGTCCATATATACATGATTGGGTAGGAGATTGTAAAAAGTAAGCTCAGAATTAAAATTCACAGAAATACAGTGATACCTAAGAGTGGCAATCCACAAAACAGTTTCTGATGACAGATCGCTCCTGCTTTGCCACCGATTCTTCCCTGCACAAAGCAACAAACCACGATTCTTAGCTTAGTATTATATCTGAACCAAATCATAATTTATTTTGCTCCATACAAACTACAGTTTGAAGCCACGGTTTCTTATTGGCTTCAGATAGTCATTTTGCTTGCAGTGAAATAAACCAGAACCCCCAATTTTGAAACAATGCTAGGCAAAGATTGTGGCTATCTCACTTGTGCTAGGGGAAAAGCAAAATGACAGCAATTTGTTTATTCATGGTAAACAGTTAACCATGACTTATGGCATGCAAGCCCTATCACTGTTATGTATAGTCACACTGTTACAACAAACCGCAAGGTTTCCAATCAGCCTTTGATTCAATAAAGTTTGATACATTTTCATCAGACTTTGTAAATTGCACTACAGACACAGCATCCACACAGGTTTCAAAAAGTCTCTATACTATGTTTTTATAAAGGCAAACTAGAATATAGTAATCAATAAAAATGATCTTACCTTCAGGTGTATCATAAGTCAATGATCTGATAGAAATGACCATATCATCATCAAAGGGGAAGTTGTACTGGATTAAAAGAAACACACACCATTTTTACCTAAGCCTACGTGCTAGAGATTATAAAAAAAGCTTTTTTTGGGGTAAAATTCATACATTATTAAACCTCCATTAAAACTTCTAACTAGTCTACTTGCAAGTTAACTCACTCCTATCTAGTTGGAAGTACACAGGGCCCAACTACATGTTACATGACACATCCATGATGGAACATCACATCATTATTATTTGAATTTGTATACTGCCCTATACCCGGGGGTCTCAGGGCAATTCACAGAATAAAATCAAGATATAAAACCATAACATACATGATAAAAATAAAAACAACCCCCACCCCCAATCCAACATTTTGATTTTTACATTAAGGCAGTGTGTCCAAATTCGGCTGAAACAGACAGACAGACAGGGCTGGATTTAAGTTTGATGAGATTTAGGTTGTTGCTGGTTTTTGTGTTGAATATATGCTATAAGGTAATTTATGGACCTAATAGGTATCTAAACCCATTTGCACATAACAAATAGGAGCCCACACAACACAAAAAACTGTTGCTGTATGTAGGTTTTAGTTTATTTGTTTTTTATCTTATATTTTGGAAATGTACATCCAGGGTTTTTTTTTCTTTGCATTTTGGGGGGGGGGGCAAGAGAGTGGGGCCCTAAGCTATAGCTTGTCTGAGAAAGACAAAAGTTAGCCCTTAAGAGTGCAAGAGTTATGGTGCTGGAGGAGACTCTTGAGAGTCCCATGGACTGCAAGAAGATCAAACCTCTCCATTCTTAAGGAAATCAGTCCTGAGTGCTGGCTCACTGGAAGGACAGATCCTGAAGCTGAGGCTCCAATACTTTGACCACCTCATGAAAAAAGAAGACTCCCTGGAAAAGACCCTGATGTTGGGAAAGATGGAGGGCACAAGGAGAAGGGGACGACAGAGGACGAGATGGTTGGACAGTGTTCTCGAAGCTACCAGCATGAGTTTGACCAAACTGCGGGAGGCAGTGGAAGACAGGAGTGCCTGGCGTGCTCTGGTCCATGGGGTCACGAAGAGTCGGACACGACTAAACAACAGCAAGAGTGCAAGGAACCCTGCTGGAAGGAAGGAATGAAGGGAGGGAGAGAGGGACCGAAATTTGACACTTCAATTGCATTTATTAATTATCTCCCCGCCCCCATGACGTCACACAGCGGGTATTTCGAACGTTTCCCCACGTAGAATCCGTGGAAAAGGGGGGGAGGAACCGGCCCAGGAGCCCCGAGCAGATCCCGCCCGGGGCCTCTGCCTTCCGGAAAATGCCTGCGACCCTCGCCCCGTCCAGCTCGCCGAAGCCGCCCCTGGAGCCGCGTCGAGCTCACCTTTTCTACAACGCTGCTCATGGCGGAGGCGAAGCGGAGGGTGCTTCTCCTCAGGCGGCGCTCCATGGCTGTGCTGCCGCCGCCTCCGGGCCCTCCTCTTCGCCGGCGGTCCGCGGCCTCGCTTTCCCTCCCTCCCCCGCTCGTTCTCCCCATCTCGGCCGTCGCCTCGGCCCGTTCTGTGCGGCCCAAGGCCGAGGATTGGTCACTTCCAGGTTGGGCAACTCCTTCAACCCGATTCAAATCCGCCGCTGCGCTAGTCCCGCGAGAGTGCGCTTCAGCTTGCCGTCGCCGGATTGGTAGTTGTTCGCCAATCGGGAGAGGCCCGAGGAGCAGTTCTGTTTTGATTGGCAGGCTGCCGCCGCCCCACCCCTGATCCCTCCCTATCTCTAGCTGAAACTCTCTGCCCTCGACAATCTCTGCGTTAAGCGCGAAAGTCGAACGAGCAGGAGAGTTTTGGGAATGGCACGGGCCAGCGTAGCGACGCAAACTGCGTAAGAGTGCGAATGGTAGAAGCAGAAAGATTTTGTTGTTAAAGGAGATGTAAGGAGAAGCCAAATGGGTGGTGGATTAGTTTTGCCCGTTCGAAGTTAGCTGTTCCTACTGACTATATACATAAAGATCGAAGAGTCTTGTGGCACTTTGGAAGCTCACACACATAAACTCTGCCGGATTGGAATTGCTCTATCATCATTCAGTGCAAGGCAATGGTAGTTTGCTTTCATAAAGCTTTTGAAAAATGCCAACTGCTGATTATACCAGGGAATGACTGTTGCAGATTTTTTTTTATTGAGTCTGTTATTTTCATTGTGTTTGATTTGCGTTTAATTATTTTGTTTTTGTTCTGTTAAATAGGGTTTTTTTGTTACCTGATCTGCAGATTCAAAAGTTCAAGTATTTTACGGTTGTTTTAAATAATAAAGAATGGAAAAGAATTGAGCAAGCTTTTGAGTTCATCATGAACGTTGATCAAGCTGGGTGTTAAGCTTAAGCATAAAAGCGAAAACAAAAGGTGGGGGATGTTACGTGGTGAGTTTAAATCTGCAGATTATCATATTCCGATGACAGGAGGTAGGAGATGTCACATCGACTTCCTCAGATTAGATTATGCTTCTTGCAAAATGTTTTCGAATTGCCCCAAATGACATCGGGGAGGGAGAAGCATGTTTAACTCTCCATATGGTGCAACATGAAATCACAGAGTGGCTGAACAGTCTTTAACAGTCTTTTATTGTTTAGTGCCTGAACTGGAACTGAAATGAAGAATTCGAAAACACCAAGGAACCTGAACTAGAGCCAAAATCAATTTTTGTATGTTTCTACTGCTTAATTTACTGGAGTATAGTTTTTAGCTGAGAAACAATGTGTTTCCCCTAAATCCTTTATGTTTCGTGTCAAAAAGGCAGAGCTCTTTTTGCATAATGTGTCAAAGGGACAAACAACTCAGGCACCAGTAATAAGAAAACCGTAGTGTCTATAGAGTTTATCACAGTTGTTAAATTATTTCTAAATACCATTCAAAATACCTTTGAAGTGTTACTAGAAAGTCAATATGTAGAACAAGAACAGTGTACAATTTTACTATTATTATTTACATATATCAGTTGTCTTTAAACCTAGTCCTCTGGGTGATGTACAGCAAAAAATGAAAACACAAATCAAATAATGCAGTAAAATATCAAATCAGATAAAATGCAACATTTTATCAAAATATATAGGTACATAAAAAGGGCCAAAATAATCCCACAGGGTTAAAATAGCATGTGCAAATGCTGTCAGAGCAGAGAATAAAATCATACAATAATCAATAACAACCTAAGATAATATTTTTTATCTCCATGGCTTGTTAATCCTTCCCATTTGCTTTATTCTTTTTTCAGCCAAGACAAGCCCACAACAGTGAATACTGTTTTTTGTGTGATTGTGTGTGGGGTGTTTTCAAGCCCACATTTCCATGCTGGCCACAAAGGAGGACAAGCATGGAAAATGCAGGCTGGTAAAAATGAAATACAAAAGCAGGCCTTAAAAGGACAGATGGAACAAACCCTCAATCCTCAGCCACCTGCCACATTTCTATACTGGCCATAGAGGAAGGTGTTTCCCATCATCTACAGCTACCATAGAAACCAAAGATGGAGTGATTCATCCCTCCTTCACCAGCCCACTCACTATCCCAATTGCCTATGGCGGTTGAGAAAGCTATTAAATACAAGACTGCTTTCTTCTCAAGTTATAACTTTTTGGTTATTACCCAGAAAAATAAGTTGCCTCTTCTAGAGACTTTGCAGAACACCATCAGCTCTTAAATCGTTTGAAATAGTTTTATGTAAAATGTGAGTCTTTGACTGATGTAATTAATTGCCATTTGAAAACATGGTTTTTTGTCTTTTTCTGTGGTTTTCTTTAGCAATGGATGCCATTAAATTTGAAGAGCATGGGATTGGATCTGTGCAGATTGTTAAGAGATGTGTGGTTATGGAAACGAGAAGAAAAGGAGTGCCCATTCATTGGTGGTGTTGGCTGATCTGCAGGAACCCATCCTACATTAAGGCTGCAGTCCTATATACATTTTATGAAACCTGAGCAAGTCATGCATAGGATTGCTTGGTTAGTCTATGTACTTTTTCATCCAGTGTTGATATTCCTCTCTCTTTCCCTTTCTGCACTTGTAATTTACAACTGAAATAACTTAACTGGCACCCTCAATTATTAAAACATCATAGAGTATAATAAGCTCATTTCTCACTCAGTTATGCCTATAACCACAATAAAACATAAGGATGTACGAAACAAAAATGCCACCCTTCTCACCTGTTTCAGTTGCTCCAAACATAAAATAGTGACATAAAAATATAAAAAATATAAAAACAAAGTATATACTTTGAGAGCAATGCTATGAAGCGACAGATTTGCTCAATGAAGTCTTCTAATAAGTATTTCCCAGCCCTTTCACAATTAAATCCTATACATATCTACTTGGAAATAAGCCCTATTGAGTTCAATTTACTCCCAGATAAGAATGTATAGAACTGGGGTGTTAGCCCACTATTAATCTACATATGGAGCTTGCAATCTGGAAAAGGACTACTTGGTAAAAAATGAAGTCTCAGAGTTTGGACTGAGGCTTTTCATGATCTGAGTTATGCCTGTGCATTGAAAACTCTCTTCAGCTATGGTGTTACCTGCACTGAAAATCATACTCCTTCAGAGGGGGAGAAATTTCCCTGTTTTAGCTTACTAGGCTATAAAAGCAAATATAGAAAATGGCTTGCCTGACACACAATGGACTAGAATTGTTGTGTCTTCAGGGGAGCGTCTTCATTTATTCTGTTATATTTTCAGCAACACTTTTTACATTATTATTAAGCTAGGTTTTTTAGGATGTTTAATTCTGACTGATGGGATTATCAGTTTTTCCAATGTCTCCTCTGCCTCCTGTGATCTTATTCTGATTATTTATATATCAATATACCTGAAGGAGCGTCTCCACCCCATCATTCAGCCCGGACACTGAGGTCCAGCGCTGAGGGCCTTCTGGCAGTTCCCTCACTGTGAGAAGTGAGGTTACAGGGAACCAGGCAGAGGGCCTTCTTGGTAGCGGCACATGCCCTGTGGAATGCCCTCCCAGCAGATGTCAAGGAAATAAACAATTATCTTACTTTTAAAAGACATCTGAAGGCAGCCCTGTTTAGAGGAAGTTTTTAATGTCCGATGTTTTATCCTGTTTTTAATATTCTGTTGGGAGCTGCCCAGAGTGGCTGGGGAAACTCAGCCAGATGAGTGGGGTATAAATAATAATTTATTATTATCACTATTATTATTTATAAGACTGGTATTATTTCAACATTTTGTACAGGCAGCAGCCATTTTGCATCGGAGTTCCATTCCTAGCCGCCGTTCTGTCTCTGCCTCCATTCCGCCCGCATTCCGCCCTGTTGGCGGTCATGCATCAGTTGTACGCAAACAAAATGGTTGCCGGTTGTAGGCCAATTTGAAAGGCCGCAAATCCCAAAAGTGGTGTAAACATGATTCAAATAAAAAAAAATCTCTCTTCACCAGGTAACCCCCTCTCTCCCCCCCCTTCTAGTTTTCAGTGGATTTTTAAGAGCCAAGAAATAACAGAATTTCATTTTATTCAAATCAGTTGGCTCGCTCACAATACTGGTGCTCTGCACATCATCATTCAAATCAAAACTAACATTTTCAACCCTAAAAGGACTCCAGAAAGCTCAAAACTTTTCTCAGAAGGGATGTAACCTAGTAGACTGCTGCTGCACTGTCTCCATTCACTTCAGGGGACTACAGTTTCAGTTTATTTAATCCTTCCTTTCTACATTGAGTTTGTCCTTCAGTTATTAAAAAGTACTGAGACAGACCGTAATATATTACTGTACCTATGTTGAAGAAGTTGAAGTTCCCATTCATTATTGCAGGTTTTTTAGAGGGTGGGTGGAAATCATAAAATAATCTAAATGCCAAAGCTATAATGTCAACTCTGCTTTATAATACCAAGTGATACATTGCATAGTTTGGCTGTCTGCTATATCGATCAAACTACTGGTAAAATAATTACAGATGATGTGGTGCATTTCATGTGCACCTATCCACAGAGGCTAAGCAAAACTGAAAACATTTTCATTTCTCAGGTTTGATCACCTTTTGGGGGAAATTGCTTGCCCACCCTTGTTCACCATTCACTTGCAACAGAATTCAAGCACTTAACAAGGATTCAAAGGAAAGTTTCAATAAGGGATAACTGACGAAATAGATGCTGGGCCTCCGCAATCTTTTCATTAAGAGGTACGCCCTTAAGGCTGGTCTTGCCCAAATTTGAAGTGATTCCCCTATTGTTTCCTGTTTCATGCCGCTCTATATTTTCATTACCCTGACAATACTTCACATATTATTATTATGCCATTATTTAGTATGTTTCCCCCCTCAAAGCTCAGTATAGATTCGTGTCTGTGCTTACTTTCCTACATGTCAAAAAACCTGTAGATGAAAGTGAGGCTGACCAGCTTTAGGCATCCCTTTCTCTTTGAAGCATGGCCAGCGGAACATGTTTCTTCCGCGTGTTAAATAAAACTAGGCCTCCAGTTTCCTGCCAAAACACTACGGAAGTAAATCAAGACCAACCCAGTATACTTTCTTTGCACCTCATAACTATTTCCCTAAGTATTTTCTGGGATGAGCATTAACTTGAAACAAGCCTGGTTTATAATCCTGTAAAATCTGAAATCACACACATTGGGACTTTTGGATACATAAAGAAATATTCAAATTAATTTGAATAAATGGAGAAGTTTTGCTATCATCCCTGCTTTCAGCACTGCAAAGCCCTCAGCTTATGCCTGCTGCAGTGGGTTTCTGCTGGGCTGTGTGGGTGACGTACACTGGCATGAGTTCTATGCACGTTCCACAACTAAAGAATGACATCGAGCTCCCTACATGGGGTGGTAAATCTCTGTTGTAACAAAAGAAAGCTAGAATGAAGAAACAAGCTGTCACATCAAGCAATTGGGTTGGAAGCCAGGATGCAGTGTGACAGGAGAAAAACAACCCATAATCAAACATCGCAAGCGCAAATTTGAAGGGGAGGTGGAAGTTTAGAATGGTAGTTAAGGTCAGCAGACACCAATGAACTGAGATAGGACCGAGATGGGAGGTCTTCCAAACTGAGAAAGTGCCACAAGGCATATTTTGCCATTTCCAAAGGTGACTTTGAGGCAGGTGAAACCCATTTAGGACTCTCAAATAAGAACAGGGGATGTTGTAAGCAAAGCAACTCCTTCTTATGTATACATCCCTCCCGGAGTGATCAACTGTTTCCCATTTATTATTAAGAGTATTAAGCTTGTGTATTTTTAAAAATAAACTGTAGGGGGTGGGGATTGTGTGAACTGGCTTTCGGTTGAATCAAATAGGCATAAATTCTCTTTTAAAGTCATGGAATTAATCTTGGATCACTGAAGCCAGTGTTTTTGAAGCTTTGAAGTTTTAATTATTTCCCCGAAACGGTGTCACTCCATGACAAATGTAAAGCTTCTCTAAAAAGGTTAATCCTTTTTTTCTAACTGCATCATAAAGGTAAAAAGAAAAGAAAAAGGCAAAACAGTTGAAACATCAAAGCCCTAAGTCACATTAACTTACAGATGTAATAATAATACCAAAGTGGTAAGCAGCTTCCATAAGTGGATATTTATCTTTGGAGTCATAAGCTGATTGAGGTGTTTCCCAGATAATCCATTCCTATTTTAAGCACTGATTAGTGCAAATGTTAAGTTAATGCAAACCATGCTTCATCCTTAATTGATCTAGAAGGAAGCCAATCCTATCTAGTGGTTTATCACCACATTGTAAATTTCAAGTTAAACAACCAGTACTTAAAAGGAGCAATTTATCAGCACAGGATCTTCTGGAAGTGTCCAGTTTTTCTTCTTCCTCTGTATAGTTCTGTTTTGCTAATTCCCCCATTACAAGCAATGAGAGACTGTGTCTGTTTTTGCTGCACTAAATAGCTTTTGTGACGCATGTAGACAAATGTTGTGCTCTCACAGTGGCTGCCACATCCACTGGGAAGGAGAAACGGGGAAAATAGATGGCAGGTGGAGCTGAAGTGACAATTCCTCCTGGAGCTTCTTATATCCTGAACAGTGGATGGGAAATGTAAAAGTCAGTGCTGAAATTTAATAGGTTCCTTGTCACAAGTCCCATTTATGTTATGAAAAGTCTCAGACGCTGTGTCTTCGCCCACTTTGTATAATTTTCAGTACATTGGAAAGGTCAAAGCTCTTTGAAATCATTTCCAGGAGATTTTCATCGCTTTCCACTCCGCTGATGAACTCTTCTAAACTCAATTCCCCTAGAATAAAAAAAAACCCCATAAGTGCTTAGGAATATACATAGGTAATTATAGATCATAAGAACTATTTCAAAATACCATATCTTTTAACCCCTAAGCTCTTCAGTGAAGCAGTAACTCTCAAATTTAGGAAAAATATTATTAAACACCACTGGAACATTTTTAAGCTCTCATAGGACTTGGCAAAGACAATGCATGAGTTGAAGGGTCTGCACCGCATAATGAAACTGGTCAAGACCAGCATATCCCAGTTGTTTAAAAAAAATGCTATCATGTTGTCGGAGACGCTTATCAGTTCAAATCTAGGAACCAAAGTTTAGTCAAGCTAAGCTGTTTAATAGAATTCTCACTTGTCTTCCAAATCTCCTGGCTTCTTTTGGGGAATCTATGATGTTCTCCTTGATTTGGCTTACCTCCCCATCATAACATATTAAACAGACTCGGGTCATCTTAATTCTGTTTTTGTTTTGACGATTTATATACCGCTTAATTAGAATTGCATTGAAGCTGCTGTTTAGCAAATGATTTATAAAGAAATTACATCTAGTACCACCTTAACGCTCTTGGTTTAAGATAAGCTCACTTAATAGCCTTGCTGCCCATAGAAGTCAATAACAGAAATGGCTGATTTTAAATTTCAGATATTTCTAATATTAGAGTCTGGAATTAGTTAAATTGATTATATGACTTGCATAAAAAGCCCATTGTCTATATTGCATTGTATACCTTTTAATAATAAAAGTTTTTTTAAAAGTAGATGCTTTAAATATAACTATGACATGCTTTTACTCCAGCAATAATCACCAGCTGGAGCTACTACAAGAATAAATGACAATATCAAAATCCATTTGCACTGCATTGCCATGTAGTATTTTAAAATCCCCCTTAATGCATGTTGTTTTTACTAAAGCCACTGCATCAGATACTCCTTTTGCTTTGTACAGTCCAGATGATTTGGTAGAGCATTTAATGCATTTCTGAATCCTGCGCTGCACATGCAGAGATAAGGTGGAATGGAAAGAACTAGTGTGATGTAGCAGGCAAAGTGCAGGCCAGCGTCAGACTTGGCTTAGATCCAAAGCAGACATGAAACGTGCTTTCCTAAAGAATCATAAGTGTTGGGGATTGCAGCTCTGTAAAGGGTGAACTACAGTTCCCAGGCTTATTTGGAAGAAGCCATCTGCGTTAAATGTATGGTGTGGAGAAAAACATGGCAGGTATTTGGAAATCTGGAACAGAAAAATAAGCAGAGAGGACAAGAGGAAGCAGCCTGCCTTCAAATCCCTGCCTTCCTTAGAATGCTTTGGTTGAAAAAATAATTGAAAGGCAAAAGAAAGACCCATGTAATTGTATGTCTCCATTAGTTTGGGCCTCAGCTATAAAGTTCCCCAGACGGCCTTTCTAAAGTACCTCTAAAGTGAGGCTAAAATGGGGTTTCCCATGTATTCCAGCCCATGTTCCTTGGATGAAAGATGGGTTAGAAATGTGTAAAAAGTCTAGAATAGACCTGCAACACTATTTCCCCCAAATCATGCCTGATATACGTAAAGTGTGGGGCAGGTAAAGGCATTGCTGACATAGGCAGCACTAGGAAATCCCATATCGAGAACTGATGTGATGGGGCTCAACACCACTGGCCCTGTGAGCAAGTCCTGTTGGAGTCTCATTGTGGGTGTAGCTTGCATTCAAATGCTGCTTGCAAATGCACATGTTTTTCCCTGCTGACCAGCAAAGAAAAAATGTAAGTTTGAAGCCATGGTTTGAATCCATACCACACCTGCTGAGAGCAAGTCCCTTTGAAGTGGTCAGCTGCTGTTGTCATGACGCCAAGTGATTGACAGGTTGGCTGCCCAACCAACTGTCAAACTGGACCCACACTTGAAATTTTTTATAATCTTACCGTCGTTGTTAACGTCTATCTTCTGGAATACCATGTTTGTGAATTCTTCTGGAGTCAATTCTTGGTTGCCATTGATAGCTTGAATGGCCTGAAGGGATGGAAAAAATGCAGACATGTCAGCAGGTCATAATGTGAATTTAATTTATGGCTGCTGGTTCGCTCAGCATCTGAGGCAGGGGTGGGTGGCAGGAGCAGGCATAATCTCCAGGAAATCTTCAGTAATGAGGATTGTAAATTAAATTAATATAACAGAACCTAAAGGATTATAGATCCAATTAGCATATCATTGAAGATCCTTTTGGGACACGTGATTATTCTTAAACCCAGCTACATTTTTATCCTGCCCTGGAGAATCTGTTTTTTCAGAATATTCCATGTCATTTAAAGTAAAGATTATTGTATATGTATGTACATGGTGTGGAAGCTTAAGCAACTTTTCTCATCATATACATACATACATACATACATACATACATATGTACAGTGCTTTTTTCTAAAAAAAATGTTTAGGGGTACTCTCATTTTCCTACACATAATGAAATATTGCCCCTCAATGAGGCCAGACTTAGATTCACAAAATGTTTAGGGGTATGCGTACCCCTGCGTCCCCCCAGAAAAAAGCACTGCATACGTACACACACACACACACACACACACAAACTTAATCCTACCTCGGGTGGTACCTCAGGTTAAGTACTTAATTTGTTCCGGAGGTCCGTACTTAACCTGAAACTGTTCTTAACCTGAAGCACCACTTTAGCTAATGGGGTCTCCTGCTGCCGCCGCGCCACTGCCACGTGATTTCTGTTCTCATCCTGAAGCAAAGTTCTTAACCTGAAGCACTATTTCTGGGTTAGCGGAGTCTGTAACCTGAAGTGTATGTAACCTGAAGCGTATGTAACCTGAGGTACCACTGTATAGGTATTTTTCACATTGTGCAGGAAAACAGGCCATACTGCCTATGATCTATCTTCACTACTGTTGTGCTCATCAGTGTTAGAAACCGAGATATGAAAGCTAGGAGCTAAATGGCACCTTAAACCTAGGTTATGGGGGCAATAATGGAATGTCTAGGCATGCTTTTTTATAAGAAGAATACAAAACTGAACATGAGTGAACTGCAGCTAAAGTGTTATGTTCATTTTTCACATGGTCTAGTCCTTGCCCTGCCCACCCCCTAATATTCCTAAGAGGGTCTCTTCTCCAGTCTTCAGAGAGTAGCTGGAAGTGGGGAGGCAGAAAAAAGGCCCTCCTTTCCTTCCCCTCAGCAGTTTTATTCTGAAATCTTAGATGCAGTACTGCGCCCAGAGCTCAGAAACTGCTCGCACTAATGAAATTCCCTTTTGCAAAATGCCCCTAGAACAATGGGAGTTTCAAACACTGCTGCTCTTGTCCAGCTCACCGTAGACTTCCCACAGACATGTGGTCGGCCACTGTGAGAACAGGATGCTGAACAAGATGAGTCATTGGCGGCTCATTTTACACTCTAATCTTGATCTACTTGTCAGGAAGGGAAAAGTGGAAGGGAGCTCTTTTTTCAACTTAATGTACTTTCTTATGACATTTTCACATTGCCCCAGTTCTGGCTGGGGCTGATGGGAGTTGTAGGCTCAAGGTTGGGGAAGGCTGATACAGAGCCATGCTAGGGAAGGGACATTGTGGGAAACTAAATCCAACCACATGGAGCTGCTGAGAGTGCCAGTTCAGAACCTTTGTTCAGAAAGTGCCTAGTGTGGGTATCAGCTGTGGGCCCTGACAGCTACCCAATGATGCCTGGTGCTGGCACCAGCCTTGTGTAATTCCCTCTCTTTCACCACATTGGGGACAGGGAGATCTCATTGCAGGCCCATCTTCCCCTTTCCCATTGATTTCTGGAACAAAAGAGAAGCCGTGAGTGACCGTCTAGCCAGATAATGACTGAAACAATCAGTGAACTACAGCCAAAACATCAATAGGTTTAAATAATTGATTTCCCATAAAACGTTTATGGCAAATATATGCTAACATATACCATTCCCTTACCGTGAATATGCTTAAGAGTTCTCTTTTGTCAATAGTTCCATTCCCATCAGCATCATAGAGTTTAAAATACCATTTCAATTTTTGGTCAATTTTTCCTCGTATAACCAGATTTATTGCAGCTATAAATTCCAAGAAGTCGATAAACCCATCCTAAAGAAGGAAAGAAAGATAAGTTTGTAGCATGTATAGCCCTTAATTTATTCTGGCAATAATATTAATAAGGGGCTGGTCTGCTGCAAAGAGTATACAAGCTTAACTGAAAGCATCTTACACTGAAATCCCCCCCAGGGCATTCAAAAAATGTGAATATATCAGTTCATACAAAAGCAATACAGAAAAGCTTTAACACATAAGGGCATGTCCCAACTGGTGACATTAAGATACTCTCTTTTCCTCTTCAGTGATTATTTCTTGTATAAACGATCAACCTTTTGTTCTTGGAGACTTCATAGGCAATTGGTTTTTCACACAAGAAATGCACTATTGTTATTCATTTGTTGTTAGGAGTCGGATAGCTGGCAGTTCTACTGCAGGGATACCTCATTTTCTAAACAATCACACTGCAATATTTTGTCCCCAATAAATAACATTTATTTTTGAGGAAAGAACAGTTATTACTATTGCCATCGTCATGTCAAATGTAGTTGCTGATGGCATTGTCGATGAACCATGCTATTTCCTGCATCTCTCCCATGCCTGCAATATTTTGTGACTTTTTTTTTAAAAAAAGAAAGTTATATGATGGCAATTTATTTGCATTGATTTTTTATTTGATAAAGGATTATTTCTCTCTGTGTACTACTGCTTCAGAGTGTCCATAGAGTCTGAAAAAGAAAAAGCGATGAACCGCAGAAATGCCACTGCATGGAGTAAAGCTGTCTATTGCAAAAATGGCAGCCCTGTGTCAAGTCCCTTAGCCTGTGTCCTGATGTCACCAGCCAGTGTTTCCTCACCTTGTTATGCAGAGGTTGGGAGCACACAGATCTTAATAGGTGTGGCTGTGTATCACAAGGCCACATGTCAAGCCTTGCCCCCATCCATGTGTTTGGTGCACATGAGAAAGGGATCTACATGCTTTTATGTTTGGTGCATGTAGAGATCTCCTACGTGGAGAAGGGATCATGGCTCAATCAGGATCTATGTGTGTACGTCATGCTTCCCAGAGAATCTAGACACACAGATGGCAAGGGGGCATGGCCATTTAATGCATTGGCAGTGAGGGCAAGATTACCCCACATAGCTTTATCACACACACACTCACACACTCTTTGAATGCACAGTGGGCAATGTGAATGGAACACAGGAAGGTGCCTTATACCAAATCAGACCATTGGTACATCTAGCTCAGGATTGCCTAGCAGCTCTCCAGAGTTTCAGACAGAGAATCTGCTCACCCTACCCTTCTTTAATACCAGCTGAGTCGCATCCCAGTGCTTGAAACAGTTATATCATCATGCAAAAAGAAACAGCATTTTTAAGATGGGTAAAAGTGAGTAAATGTCAAAACATCTGTTTTGTGTGGACTGGATATCTCACTCATGTCTTTGAGCAGTATGTTCCACAAAGAATAAATGGCAGATGGGGCCAGCAGGCTATACCATCTAGATCAGACTGTCTCCAGATGTTGTTAAACTACAACTTCCACCCTGTGGTATGCTGAACGAGATTTTACTAATGGGTGGTAGTGGAGGATCCAGACACAGGGATACCATTTTCAGCCACCATCCCTGACCATTGATCTGACAGAGTTCCAACATTTGGGGGACAGAGGCGGGGCAGGTTTCCTATTTCTGATCTATATAAATTCTTGAAATTCTGGGTTAAATCACTGCTCCAGTATATCAGTTTAAAATACATTGGTCCCTTTCCCATTCACTGAGCAATTGCCTTCTTTTTTTATTTTGCGAGTTGCCATACAATAAAAAACAACAACAAACAGTTACAGATCTCTCACGTGTCGTTGTTGCAGTATATGATTGGAAAGAAGTGATAAGCACTGAAAACAGATAAGCAATAAGTAAAGCAACACTGTGGGACACGGGTGGCGCTGTGGGTTAAACCACAGAACCAAGACTTGCCGATCAGAAGGTTGGCGGTTCGAATCCCAGTGACGGGGTGAGCTCCCGTTGCTCGGTCCCAGCTCCTGCCAACCTAGCAGTTCAAAAGCACGTCAAAGTGCAAGTAGATAAATAGGTACCGCTCCGGCGGGAAGGTAAACAGCATTTCCGTGCGCTGCTCTGGTTCGCCAGAAGTGGCTTAGTCATGCTGGCCACATGACCCGGAAGCTGTACGCCGGCTCCCTTGGCCAATAAAGCGAGATGAGCGCCGCAACCCCAGAGTCGGTCACGACTGGACCTAATGGTCAGGGGTCCCTTTACCTTTAAAGCAACACTGTAGTTTTCTGTGGATTATTCCCGCCCTTTGGTGTCAGTGACAGTGTTCTTTGCTGTGGACTCAACCCTTGCCTTTATGTTATGACCACCTGCAGACCTTTCTTAGACATTACATCCACCTGGGGCGCTTGATTCAGCCCTGTTGATCACCACAGTTCCAATGCATTGCTGTTTCCTTCCACACATTCTCCTCAGCGGTCCACACAGTGGACAAGGTCCATTATAGGTGACACAGTCTAGATGGCATGGCATGTCTTGGAGTTTTTTAAGCAGAGGTTGGCTGTCACGGATTATCCAGTTGAGATTCCTGCATTGCAGGGGGTTAGACTATAGATGACCCTTGGGGTCCCTTTCAACTCTACAATTCTAAGAAATTCATCCTTATTAATTACAGATTCATTTCTTTTCAAAATGTTTGATGGCAGCTGATTTTGTGCTCAAAAGCTATGCTGAATGAACTAAATGATTCAGAAGACCAGGAAGGATGTTTCCATTCAGCACAGATACCATATAGTTTTGCTTTAGGTTTCTCTCATTTCTGGAGGAACCTTCTTCACATGATCACATGGAGTGGGCAGTGAAGCCACATCCACTAGCCTACTGCAACTTTCATGTACCAACCAACTTTGCCTCCCAGTCTCTGCTCTCTACACTTTTGGGAACTCCATTTGACCAAGGTTCCTCATAGCACAGAGGGCCTGCTTTTGTGTAAAATTTTCACACTTAACTCCCCTTTCCAAAATAAAACACGTGTGTTGGGGGAGCTCTGGAAAGTCATAGGGATGAGACCTGTGTCCCGCTGCCGCCTTGATGGGTTGACAGAACAAATGTCTAATTTCACTGGAATGAGACATAAAATAGGTGCCCAAACTAGTAAGATGTAACACAACAAAACAGGATGCTGTTACTGGTGGAATTTGGATGCATCAGCAGAAGCCTGAACTGAACACTGAATCTCTGCTGGAGGAGCACACTTTATTTATAGATGCAATCTCACTTAGACTCTCCGTTTGGAAAATAAGAAAGCTGAATTTATTAAAGGAAATACAAGTGTGATAAAGAGGATCCTAGTTATATCTAAAGAGGATGCCTGTTTTCAGCAGGAGACACACACAAAGATATTTCCTCAACCCAAGGGGGTGATGAAGAAGGGTGGAATAGGAAATGAGATCAGCAAACCCTTCATTCCATTTGTGCCACAAAAAATCATAGAATTGTAGAGTTGGAAGAGACCGTGAGGATCTAGTCCAACCCTCCAATACAGGAATTTCACCTAAAGCATCCATGCCTGGTCGCTATCCAACCTCTGCTTAAAAAGGGGAGAGTTCACTACCTTCCAAAGGAATCAATTCCACTGTCTAACATTCCACTTCCTGATGTTTAGTCAGAATATCCTTCCTTTTAATTTGAATCCATCGGTTTGGGTCCTACCCCCTGGACCAGGAGAAAACAAGCTTCGGTAGCTTAATTCCTTTTCTTTTCTTTTTTTAAAGTTTTTTATTTATACAACAAGAAAAAAACACAAATACCAAATTACACACAAATTACAAAAAAATAACCATAGACACATAATTTTCTTAGCAAACAATAAAACATCTATTGGTCTTGACACTAAAGACCCAACCTCCCGTCTATTCCATATTTCAAATTCTTATTACTTTTTGCCAATACACACTTTTAACATAATTTAACTTATTCTCAATAAATCTAATTTTGCTATGTACAAAAGGAAGCCACCTCTTGGTGTAAATAAAACAAAAAACAAAAAATTTGAATAATTTGGGTTCCGCTATGGTTCCGCTCAATTCACTATAATGAAAAGGTCTGTCTGAGGGTTTATCCACATCTTTGAGGTTCTATTAAGTCCGTCCCTACAGATATAGGTAAACATGGGAAATGGTGCTGAACAATTTTTTGCGCCTTTCCTGGAGAATAATTACTCGCAGTTTTCTGCTAGGATTGTTAAGCTATAGCATGTCAACCAAGTTTATCGATACATAGGGCGACTCCCAATGCTGTCCACCTACTTGTGCAATGGGATTTCTGCTCTCCTCTCTGCAGCAACCCCTCAACCTCAAAATTGGAGGCCCCCTAACCATCATTAACAATTCTGCGGGTGTGAGAGGGCTTGGGGGGGAGGGGGGGAGATGAAGCCAAAATTGCATTGCAGAAGTGGATCCTTGCCTATGCTATGCTGGATGTCACCCATTTTATATAGCCTTCCAGAACGTCCTGGCCCTCTTTCATTATTCTGATAAACCTGGTTCTGGACAAAGGCATTGAAACAAATTAGTTCTCCAGAATCTCACAACTGCATATTCAAATTATAACTACATATTTTCAGTACAGTAATCTGTTAAAAAAAAAAGTATTTGGTGCTTACAAGGCTATTAACATACCTGGCTAAATAGGAGGGTCAGCCAAATTCATGAAGGACATTACTGGTGATTTTTTGGTATTTATAAAAGTGCACTATATAAGTCTATCTTTTATATAACTACATTTAAGGAGAGGAGGGTGATCTCACTGGGCCAGAAAGCATGCATCAGTACATCCTTCGAAGTTGAAGATACATATGCACTAAGTGACCAAAAAAAGAGAAAAAAACTCAACCCTTGAAAACAGACTATCAAACTATATTAGACTTGTATGGTAACATGACATCCAATGGCATGTGGTAAAATGGCATCAAAGCATCCTATACAAACACCCAGATGTGCCAAAATGAAAAAAGATGCAGACAATCACAGAAACATTAGGAAAAGAAAATGGAGTCATTTGATGTACAATAATTCCTAGTACAGTGGTACCTCGGGTTAAGTACTTAATTCGTTCCGGAGGTTCGTTCTTAACCTGAAACTGTTCTTAACCTGAAGCACCACTTTAGCTAATGGGGCATCCTGCTGCCGCTGCACCGCCGGAGCCCGATTTCTGTTCTTATCCTGAAGGAAAGTTCTTAACCTGAAGCACTATTTCTGGGTTAGCAGAGTGTGTAACCTGAAGCGTCTGTAACCTGAAGCGTATGTAACCCAAGGTACCACTGTACAACGTATGTCTATCCAAGAGGACCTTATTCATGTAACAAACAAACAAACAAGCAGCTCAGTCTTATAAAAAATTTTCTCAATCTCGGAGCATGATTTGAAACTATGGTTGGGAGCCTCGGGCAAACTATGGTTATTGCAAACACAGAAAGAAGGAAGAGCAGAATGTGTGCAGATAAGTGTGCAGGGCCTAAAGCACATTCCTGAGTGCCAGATCTTTATATTTGATTCAATGTTCTTTGTTCAGAGAATTTCTACAGCTGTGGTTTCATGAATATAACAATCCCTTCTGTGCTTATAGACCTATAGACTGCACAGAATTTTGCTTAATGGTTGCCATCAATTTGATTTTAATTAATTTTATAATGAATGTTTTAAGAATGCTGGATTATTTTGATTGTTGTTAGCCGCCCTGAGCCCAGCTTCGGCTGGGGAGGGCGGGATATAAATAAAATTTATTATTATTATTATTATTATTATTATTATTATTATTATTATTCTGGGGCTTCCATTCCAGGAACCTTCAGGCAAGAGGCTGTTCTAGCCTCCCCCAATCTGGCGCTTTCCAGATGTTTCTAGACTACAGCTCCCATCAGCCCTAGCCTGATGGAGAATGATGAGGAGAGAGAAAGACATGATAATTTGGGGGCATTGGGCTTGTCCACACTTCTGCTTGTGGCGTGCCTACAAAGCATGGAGTCAAGCAGTTTCCCCCTTGTCCCACTCCCTTCCAAGGGAAAACCCACTCTTTAGTGATACATTGGAAAAAATGGCAATGGTTTTCCCCAGGAGGTAGGGGGAAGCAGCAGGAGAGAAGTGTGGATAAGCCCACAGTACAAAATCAAACAAATCTGTCACTACAGAATTCTGACAGAAACTCCAAATTCTGCCTTTTGACCACTAGGTGGCAACAACATGTCCATATGTTCAGAAGGCTTTCATGCCATCCAAATGGAATCCTGATCTTCCATCAAGTATTGCCATAGACTTCCAAGCTTATTGTTACATCCCTGAGGGCTAAAAACTCGTGGGATGATCCAATCCATTTACAGGGGGCTGGGAGATATGCAGAGAGGAGGCGTCTATGTTGGAGAATTCTTCATGCAAGAGGAAAAAGGTATCAACTTTCCTTTTCTAGCTTCCCAGGATGGAGAGATATTTGCACCTTGTACCAGATTCTGCATTTCTGCAGTAGGACTGCAGCATCATGGAATATATACGGTCTTGCGATTGGATGCTGTATATCGTAGAATGTGTGTATAAAGGACAATCCCAGAAAGAGCTACCGCTTTCTCTGCCACGTTCGGGTGCACATTCTGTGACCGCCAGTGGATTTTTGTAGAACGAAACCCCTGTAAAATGGCTGTAAAATAGAGGAGGAACAACCCCACTGCTTACAGCCACGGTCCTTCAAAGCCCACTGTCCTTGTTCACAGCCTTCAGAGACAGTGGTGCCCATAAAAAAACAAAATGGGACATGTGAGATTAGAACATTATGCAAGGGTTAGGTAACAGGCACTGGAAGCTGGAAGCTTAAGAAGGTCGTTATCCTTTTATATTTAGAGTAGCGTTAATAATCCCCTGTTCAAACTGCAGTTCTTTCCCTTCTGATAGCCTAACCGAAACTGATACATAGCACAGGTGATCCCACTGAGACTGCTTAGAAGACTGGGGTGCCTATTTTTTAAGGGAAATTCCGAATAGGATTCCTCACAAGAAAAGGGAAAAGTTTGCAGCTATGCCCATGGTCCTAATGTAAACAACCCACTCACAGCTGCTCTTAGCACTGCGGGGGGTGGGGCAGGGGGCGGGGCGGGGGGGTAATGGGGCAGGAAGGACCAGAACAGGATCTCTTGCCTTCAGGTTTTATAAGACAAAAGTCAGTACCCACCTGTAAAGGGAGAATTGCTTGGTTAGAGCTTAAGAATCTTGAGATGTTTTTCTTGAGATCGGGTGTGAGGAACCTTTGACTCTCCAACTGCTGAACTACAACTCCCAGAAAGCTTGGCCCAATGACTAGGGATGATGGAAATTGTAGTTGTCCGGAGCTGCATTCCGGAGCAGGTCAGCAACAAAACACTTGGTGTTAGTGAAGTTAACTCTTTATTCAAAGAACCCAAAACAGTGCAGGCCTAGTGCAGCAACTGTTCCCAGTAGGTCTTGCCCCAGTGAGGCAGTTGTGAGGACTGAAGGTCTCTGCCTTCCCACCACTCTCTAAGATTCCTCCTCCCCCAGCAACCTGAGGCTCCTTTGTCTTGTCTCTCTTTGCTCTGCTCTCTTCATACCTCTTTGGGTTCTGGTAGACCAGGAGGGGAGGGGAGCTGGTCACACCAGGAAGGGGAGACTCCTTGGATTCTTCAGCAGCCTGTTTCAACTCTGTCTCCTGCCCCACCTCCTCTCCAGCCTCTGAATCAGGACTGCTCTCTGCCCCAGCTCATTCCTGCTCACTAAGCCCTGTTGCCTCTTCTGCTGCCGATACATCCTCCTCCCAGTCTTCTCCCTCTGACCACTCATCGTCTTCCCACCACCAATCCCTTGGCTCTGAGCCTTCTTCCCCTGGAGGTTCCCTTGGGGGTTCCCCAGCTGGTGCCTCCCACCAGTCCTTTGCATCTGGCCAGTCCATGACAGCTCAGCAACATCTGGAGGGCCAAAGAGTCTTCATGCCTGTTTTAGATACAGCACTTATTTCATCCCTATATGCCCACATGGGCAAGTGATGGCTTAGCACTGCCCTCAAATCCTGTTCTTCTTGGTACCATTTCCTCTTTATTCCTTTGGTTTCATGGTCCTCTGACTCATCAGGACTCTGTTGTTGGCTCTTGTGATCTCACATGATGTTATTGATGTCATGACACCACATGTGATAAAGTCACAGATGCTCATAAAACCAAATCCACAGTCAAGATTAAATTGCAGGGTGGGCAAATGATGCTGAGGGTTCTGGGAGGAAAGGAGAAGGTTCAAACAAGCACTGCAAATAGGCAGCATCCAGGGAACAAAAAAGGTGTGAAAGAGCAGTGAAACAGTGCAAATGTTCAGCCGGTTTACTACTCTGATCAGCTACATATAATAGTAATAATTAAAAGTTTATTATTATTATTGCCCACGCTTCACCATAAGATCCCAGGGTGGATGAGAACGATATAAAAATATAGATTAATATCAGTTAAAACAAGTCTCAAAATGTGCTAACGTTGGAACCAGCGTATATGAAGTGCAGCCCTAGAATAAAAAATCATTAAATAGACTGTGTATTGTAGTAGAATTCTGGCCATCCCTGTTACCTTGGTTAAAAACTCCCAACAGGGCTACTGTTTTTTAAATGATTTCCATTATCGCAGTGTATATCATTTATCTACAGTGAAAGGATGAAAAGCTAAGTCACAGCTTCATGAAGCTTATAAACCTGTCAGTCTTCCAGACAGTCTGGGCATTCCTAACCAAAAGCTTAGACCACTAAGCCAACCCCTCTGCCTTTTAAAACACTTCTTAAGAAGCATCAGCAAGATAGTGGGAAGAGGTTAATATCAGGTCTGGCCAAGGGCTGGATTCTGACAGCTTAGAAAAAGTAATCCCACCTTTCATTACCAAATTTATTTGAAAAACGAGATTATCGGAATGAATGTAAAAATTCCACAGGGTTGCAATTCCTAGATATGGCAAGACTCTGGCCATCTAGCTTTGTTGCCAAATTACAAAACCGTATTGTTATTGTTATTTTTAATTGCAAACAATGCTGGACAAATGTGCTGTGACAGATGTGCCACTTAATGCCAATGTTTTTGATAGCATTTAAATGTGCTGAAGATTGTACACTTGAGCCCCCGACAAACATATTATATACCAAAGGATGAGAACAAAAGGGAAATTGAACATATGTGAAATTTAACTGAAGTCTCTCTGTTTCCCCTATACACACAAAGATATATCTGGATGAAAAGCCTTCTTTTCTTCCTAATACTGCTGGAAAATGAGCTCCAGAAATGCTGGCCTGGCTCACAAAGAGCCAGACTAAAGGCATAGTCTAGCCAGCTGAGGCGTCTCATCAGAGCTGGGTTGCAAGAACCTCAGATTGCCTGGAACATGCTTTTCTGTAGACCTTCAGTAGTTGTGAACTGGGGTTGCGATGCAATAGCTGGCATGAAATGAAATGGTTTTACTGCTCTTATTTTAATTGCGAACCTCGATGTTTTGTTTTACACAACTTTTTAAAATGATAATTTGAATTCTGTTTTGGGAAGATATTTAGATTTGGAAAGGTGGCTTTGAAGAAGGGCCTGAAATAAATCAATACATCAGACAGAGGTGAGGTCCTCCTTGACCTCACTGACGTTAGCAGAGATCAACCTGCATTGGACAGGTAGTGAAATGTCTTTTAGGAGTGTCTGTGGTAGCTTCAAATATCCTGGAGAAATGGTAGTTTGAAGTGTTAACACAGACGGTAAACGATGGATGATAAATTGGACATAGGGAAGATCAAGTGCCCATATGTCGTCATCTGTTTAGGAGACAAATTGACTATGAGTGGAATCATTTCCTCTAACAGGGCCTTAGCTAGGACACTGGTGTAAAGAGATGGGACAGACTGAATTAGAACTAGATGAGCAATTGTTCTCATCTTCAGTACTATGTGTATCTTGCCACCTATCAGCAGGTTCACCATTATTCCACCCATTAAATTGTGTGGAAATGAAAAATAAATCCACAGAACATATAAGTCCTCTGTCTTCAGTCTGTCTCTCTGTCTTCAATAGCCTATGAATCCATAGAGATGTAGGCTATACACTTACCATACAATTAAAGCATATTATTTCTTCCCAAAGAATCTTGAGAACTCTAGCTCACCATTCCCAGAGCAACTGTTGCTGTTCCCATGATTCTTTTTTTTTGGGGGGGGGGGAGATGTCTTTTAAATATCTGGTGAATATGTAGCTATAGTTTCAAGATCCAAAGATACAAGGAGATGAGCATCCATCCCTAGACGTGTAGGGTTTGAAAACATAACCTGTATCTTGCAAAAATGGAAGCTACAAATAGAGCACACTGAATTTAGAGGTTTGGGTATGTATGTAAAGGCACCAGTGCAGGCAAGGCCTTGAAAAGTGGTGAAGACTGGGGTGGTGGCAGCAGGCACCACCTCAAACCTCTTCTACGTAGTCATCTGTGCACAGATTGAAGGCCTCCATGGTGGTTTGCTATAAAAAGCTCACAGACCCACTGCAGACCTGTGCCTGTGCAGATCTCCAGTTTATTATCATCATCATGTTGGAGTGAGGAGAAAAGAAGAAGAGTATCAGAAGGTGGGTACAAAGGAGAAGACAGATCAGAATGTGACTGGGAAGAGGTAGAAAAGGATCAGTGGTGGTACCTGGGGGAAGGAAGCATGTTGTGTTCAGTAGCCTTCATCCACCTGGTGCCCTCCAGCTGCTTGGGACTACAACTCCCATCAGCCACAGCTGTAGCACAGGGGTGGCCAACATATTTGGCCCTCAAACATTTTATTGAGCCCTCTCCAGGTCGCCCTAGATTTTGTAATTTTAGATTTTAGGTGGATTTTAGTAAAAAGCAAAACAACAACAACAATTTTTCTTCTTGCTCTTCTTCCTTATTGACACTAGCTGTTTCAGGGAGAGGGTTGGTATCCAAACCTGCCTGGACACCCACCCCAATCTTGTAAAATTGTTCCCTGCTGCGTCCTGTCCTTGGTGCCTCCTTGGCTTCCTGGCTCTCTTTCAGGAGAGATTGCATCTTTCTGTCAGCCTACAGAGCCAGCTAATGCTTCAGCAACTTGTGTATATAGAGCCAGATCATTCAGTGTGGTGGATATGCTTCTATCTACCTCTCTAAGTGTTGGCTGAGGACGATCCATAGTGGCCAACAACCCTTACACTAAAATAAAACTAATGCATCAATAGAGCAAAACTTCAGACCAGGAAAAGATCTGAAGGGTTCACACTGAATTGATCCCATACCAAATCCAGTTAAGAAGCCATTGTAAAGGTTACTGAGCCTGAAGGAATGGGTTTCCCAAAACCCAAAACTGACTGTGCAGGCAGTTTTAAACTGCAGCAAAATCCCTATTTTTCCTTAGCTAAAACGCATAAACTTGAGCCGTTGAGCAAATGCATAACAAGAACACAGCTCTCTCCTTTATCAGTTTGTGACGTCAAGGACTGCACCAGTAGAACAGAGAAAACACGTTTGTGCCTTATCTTATGTTCTGACCACAAAGACGCACAGACCCAAGTCTGGGAACAACGCCAGAAGCGTGTTCTCGGAGATGATGACCTCTTCCTCCAAGATAAGAGTAGGAAGAGGAAGATCCTTTTATGGTCAGAAGTGCAGGAAGGAAATCCCTTTTATGGTTAAGAGTGCCGGAGCAGGAACATCTGTGATGTCAACCTGCATGTACAAGCTGACGTGGCTGGGGAAGGGGGAGATGGTGTCTGGAGGATATATATACTGCATGAAACTTCTCATTTCTTTGGACTTGCTGTGGATTTGATCACGCAAGTGCCTTCTGCTATCCGGAGAGCAGAATGAACTCTTTCTTTGAATCAACCTCAGTGTCATTTGACTTCTTTCCTCCTGTCCAGGAGCAACGCAGACCCAATCAGTGAACTTCAATAAGGCTACAAGCCCACTCTGACAAAGGCCCCATCTCCTTTAAAGTAGTATCATACCACATTAAACAGCCATGGCTTCCCCCAAAGAATCCTGCAAATTGTAGTTTGCTATGGGTGTTGAGAGTTGTTAGAAGACCCCTGATCCTCTCATGAAGCTACAATTCCCAGAATTCCCTGTGGAGAAAGATTGATTATTGTACCACATAACTAAATGATCACACTGCCAAATCCTGCTCACCCCCTTTAAAGAAGTGCCACAGTTTCCAATATGTTTGCTCCATACCTGGACATACAACACACCTTTTTATGTTCATTTCCTTTCCTACACTTAATGTGAAACTGATATAGCTGTAATGCCAAATACCACCTGATAATTACATTCTGTACTCTTCATTTGATGTGTGGAGCACTGCCTGTGATCATACATGGGTATCTTCTGCATGTGTGCACCAGCGCATGTAAGAACATAAGAAGAGCCTAGTGGATCTGACCAATGGCCAGTCTAGACCATCCTGTTCTCACAGTGGCCAACCTATGGGGAGCCTGAAAGCAGGACCTGAGCACAACAGCAATCTCCTCACTTGTGATTCCCAGCAACAGGCATTCACAAACATACTGCCTCTGATAGTGTTGGTAGAACAGAGCCATTAGGGTTAGTAACCACTGTTAGCCTTATGCCCTCTAATACTCTTTTAAAGCTTTCCAAGTTGGCCATCACTGATTCTTTACTCCACATTTTGGAGAAGTCCAATCCAGGTGTACTGGGTGTATTCACACAAACAGCTGAACATGTGGCAGACTCCTTGTATATATGGACAGCACAACGTGAACAGCCCCTGTGTTGCTAACATCATGGTCATATGCATTTCAGTGGAACTTACTTCCAGGTAGGGGTGTGTAAGATTGCAGTCTCAGACAAACTGTGCTTCTGAGTACAATCTGCATGGTTCGATTGCCCATATATACCATTTAAAACCAACAGCACGTACATCATCATCACCATCATCATCATCATCATCATCATAGTAATTTATTATTTGTACCCCACCCATCTGGCTGGGTTTCCTCAGCCACTCTGGGTGGCTTCCAACAAAGATTAAAAATACATAAAAATGTCACACATTAAAAACTTCCCTGAACAGGGCTGCCTTCAGATGTCTTCTGAATGTCAGGTAGTTATTTATCTCTTTGACATCTGATGGGAGGGCGTTCCACAGGGCAGGCGCCACTACCGAGAAGGCCCTCTGCCTGGTTTCCTGTAGCTTTACTTCTCGCAATGAGGGAACCACCAGAAGGCCCTTGGCGCTGGACCTCAGTGTCCGGGCAGAATGATGGGGGTGGAGACGCTCCTTCAGGTCTACTGGGCCGAGGCCGTTTAGGGCTTTAAAGGTCAGCACCAACATTTTGAATTGTGCTTGGAAACGTACTGGGAGCTAATGTAGGTCTTTCAAGACCGGTGTTATGTGGTCTTGGTGGTTGCCCCCAGTCACCAGTCTAGCTGCCACATTCTTGATTAGTTGTAGTTTCCGGGTCACCTTCAAAGGTAGCCCCACATAGAGCGCATTGCAATAATTCAAATCAATTCAGATCCAATACAGATGCCAACTGCGATAGATATTTTCATCTAAAAGACTTGTGTTAACACATGGAGGGCTGATTGCAGACATGTGGGCTGCACCTACAGAGAGGCATGGCAACTCCTACAAAAGTTCTCCAAGGGGTGGAGTTGGGCAGCAGTTTGATTCATTAAGTGTTTTTTGATGCCAAGTCTCCCCTTGTTGATCCAAAGCAAATTTGCAAAGAAAACACTAGGCTAGATGCTGCCTTCTCCCCCTTGAAGCTTGTCACTTCCTACTCGGTTCAGACCGCATCTTTTATTTAAATAAAGCTTCCTAGCCTGGTACCCTCCTGGTGTTTTTGACTACGATTCCCATCAGCCAGAGCCAGCAGGACCAGCTACATCTGAAGAGCACTAAGTTGGGGAAAAGTTAATTATTTTCAAAGCCTCTTGTCACCATTTATATAACCAGCCAGCAGTCCTGGATTGTAATTTTTTAAAGAATAGAAAGAGCGTATGCTGTGGTGACTAAGGTCAGTTGGCATGCCCATGCTGGCCCAAGTGCTGATGCTGGACTTGTTTGTCACTAGCATCTGGTGGCCATTTTTTTTCAGAGGATGGGGGCTGTAGGGCCACAGACTTTAGCTCTGAGTTCCAGCCTCAGCTGCACCACTGCATGAACTACTTTATTATTATTATTACTTTTTGTTATTTTCTGAAGTTATGTAACAAATCTAGTCAATCAAAAATTCAACAAAGGAGAAAAGAAACATCACAAAATCTAAACTACAACCAACTAATCAGAAACAGAAACACCAAGTGGCTTCTGTGTGCAGACTCTGCAGAAAGTTTTCTAATAAATGCAGAGATACAGTATTTAAATCAATAGAAAGGAAAAACAACACGTAAACATAGCTGTATATTGGAGTACCCCCCAGGGATTGTATTTCCTTTTGCATAAGCCTCAAAAAGCAAGAATAGTTATTTTCCCTGTGGCTCATATTCTTTTCTCTTTTTCTACCAAGACAACGGAGCACCAGTTGCTCTCTGTCCTTGGGCATGTATGCAGTTAAACACAAGAAAAGGGAGAAGGAAACAGCCAATATAGTGGTCATCCATTTTCCAGCAGGAATCATATACCTGTACAGCTAAGGAAAGGTGGAAATTCCCTAGGTGAAGCTTTCCTTGACACTGGACATAAAGTGATAGGAATAGAAGTTTGCCAAAAGGAGAAGTATGGCAAGGGATGAAATACGATAATTTCTACATTATCTTATTTTAAAGATTTTTCTACCACTTTTCAGAGTTTCAGAGAGCACATTCTGCTTCATTTCCAATTAGCGCAGGTCCTGTAACCTCCAGCTGAAATCCTGTAACTTTTTATAACCACAAATGTTCCGGTTGTGTCCCCCCCCCTGCTTTTGTAGCACTGTATTGCCAAAGTGCCCCTCCAGGCAGTAATAATATGGTGACACTGTGGAAGCATTGCAGGACTATGAAAATGCAATGATATGCAGATGGCCCTGTATAAATCCACCATTAATGCTTGTATCCATGTTGCGGATTAGACTGGCAAACAAAGAAACAAACAAACAAACACACAAAACAACAACACTAGTCTGGAGGGGTCCTTGGAACTGAAATTTAACCATAGCCTAGAAAGAAAAGAGGGTTTCAGGGCAATTACCATAAGGATGAAATCTGGCAAAAATGGAATACAATGGAATAAACCTTTGATGTTGGACTGGTCAAGCTCTGTATGTGAAATACGAACCTTAGCGTTCCTGGCCTTTGTTAACCTGAAGCCCTTCAGATGTTTTGGAATACAACTATCAGCCCCAGTCATCATGGCTAAAATAGAAGAACTAGCAATGTCTGCAATGTGCAATGGCACAGCTTCATGCTCCGGCACTGGGGGGCAGAGAGCAGGGCTGGCGCGCGTCCCAGGGGCATGGCGTGCCACCCACAGGGGTGTGGCACCCAGCGCACGCGGGGGGGGGCAGCCACGATAGCACCCCACCGGCATCGCGCTGCCGGGGGCGGTGTGCTCCTCCCGCACTCCTCTTCCTCTGCCAGTGGCAATGTGTTGAATGTATTAACACACCCTGCACAGGGTTCAGCATGATTACTTCTGAATATTATAGACAGGGAAAACCCTTTGTTGAATGTTAGTAAGAGTAAAAACACTAAGCAAATACTGGAGCTGCAAGTTTGTAATTTCACCAGTATCAATTTCAACTTAACTTTCCTTATAGCCCCAAAATGTTGGTACATGTGAAGTTAGCCATTTGAGGAAAAGATAGCATAGAAAATTGTTATCGCTCTTGTTATTTGTGGTAGGCAGTTCAGCTTATGAGCTGTACATGGCATTTAATAGCATGCTAAACACCTCTAATTGGAATCAGCAGGTAATTTAAGCAGAAATTGCCCCAGAGTGACTTCAAGCAATCACAGGAAAACAACAGAAAGTTAATTGAAATAAATAGAGAAAGCATTGTTAGTCAAAAGTGTTCCGTTAAGATGGCTTTCTGGTTTCTGTGAGTGCTACATAATAGTTTCTAAATTAATGTTTATTGTGTATTTCGGTTTCTTTTTCATCTATGCAGTGATCTGAAACTGGTTCCTTCTAGGAAAGGGTATTAAACTGCAACTGATAATTATGTACCTTACAGTGCTATCCAGTACATGTCTACTCAGAAATAACTCCCATTGAGTTCAAAGCAGCTTACTCCTCAGTAGGTGGAGATATGATTGCAGTCTTAGTTATAGGTGGCAAAATGTGTTGGAGATTTTTTAAAAAGGAAGTCTCCTGGTGAAGTCTCACTATAGTCACGAACTTCCTAGCTTACTTTCGACATGCTCCTATTCTCTCATCTTCAGCCCTCCATCTGTGATGTGGGAAAGATAATAGACAGTGTTCTTCTAAACAGTAAATTCCACATTTTGCTGGTGGGTGCCGAGGTGTCCTGGTTTTTACTTTTTGAAATATGGCAACCCTAGGTAATGGGGAGATGTGGTGATAAACGTGCTAGTTCTGCCCTGAAATTGCAATTCCATCACTCTCCATGGGCTGAAGGGTGACTTCTGAAGTGGGGAGCTTCCTGCATTTGTGGAGGCTTCTCACACAATTTAAATTATTGCAAAATTATGTTTCTGCATTTCACAGGAGTCCTCCATGGAGGCTGGGATGGTGTGGGAAGAGATAGCACATTCATCACCTCATTCACTTCTCATTGGAACTGCTGTAAAGATTACTGAGGTATGTAACCTATAGGAAATGTTCTGAACACTCTGGCTGCAATGCAAAGCCCCTTTGCTCTGGGCTGCAGGAAGTTTGGATTGACTTGAGGTGTCCCTTTGCCCAACCCACCAGTCTTTGCTAGTCTCCGCCCACAGAATGATGCCAACATCTCTCCACTGGTGTGGAACTCCCTATTGTGCCCACCTAATGGGTGTGCAGGAAAGAGTACCACCGCTGGGACCCTTTGGGCAGTAGCCTACAAAAAGCCCTGAAGGGGATGGACTTCCGGGTTGGCGCCATCGCCGAATGGCGGACTCCCTCCGAGCTCCGGAGGGAGTCTGCTCGGCAGGGGCTGGGTTCTACCGCACCGGCGATGCGGGGACCCTTAGAAACCACGGCCACGGAGGCCGTGGACATGGAGACTCGGCTTGCACCGTTAGCGCCCTCCCGACTCGTGAAGGAGCCTTTTTAAAGGCTACGGATCGGGTGCCGGGGAGAAGCGTGGTGCCTTGAGTTTTCTGCTTCCCCTGCTGAGCGAAGCCGCATGCCATCCGGCGGAGAGCGCTGACTTCTTCCATTGAAAATTCGGACTTTTTAACAACAACCCGTGAGTAAATTTGGAAACCGGGCTCAAAAGGAGGAAAAAAAATTTTTTTTTTTTCGAATTGGATACGAGCGGGGGGGGATCCAAAAAGGAAGTCAGTCCCCTCCCTATTGTAAACTTTCCAAAACAAGGACGGGGAAACCAAGACCCAAAAAGGCTTGCATTGCTGATAAAAATCCAAAATTTCACGATGGGGAACTACAAGAACTGTGCTGGAGGAGGAACTGGAGAAGGGAAACGCAACCCCCCCCCCTGGGAACCGGGGCGACTGAAGAGAGAGCCTGGTGAAAGGAGTCGGAGATTTTGACAGCTGTCAAAATAGCTGTCAAAGTCGAAAAGCGGAGTGGATTTTATTATGAGAACTTGGCTGGTTAAATTTGATACAATTTGATACAACTTGTTAAAATTTGGATACAAAATGGCGAATATGGATAACAAATTGACTTTTGGATTAGAGGAAACAAAGTCACAACAATCCCCCTTGAGGAGCTTCGGGACATTACAAGGATTGGGAAAGTGGAAAAACACCAATGGAACTTTACAGGACTGGTTATTTTCTGGGAAAGCTGCAAAACGGAAATAACATCTCGTCTTCAGGGTGTTTTCTTTTTTGTTTTTTTAAAGGAGACAATAGATTTTTCTATTGAAGAAAGGAAGGGACTGAACGTAAGGTTTTGCCCCTGAATAACAACCATCCCTGCAGACTTACCAAACTTTCGAATTACAACGTTTTAGCAGCGGAACAAAGGGAAATTAGACTACAACCTGGAAAGAACAATGGAGGGAGTTCTATTACAGTTTTATTAAAGACTGAAGTTAAAGTTTTGAAAAATAATGATAATAATAATAATTTTGATTTTCAAAAAAATTTATTTTTAATTTTAAAAAGAAATAGCCAGCAAGGAGTTGGGGAAAAGTTGTGATTTATGGCCTTAAGAATTCCAGGCAGACACTAGGGGTTGATGGTCAGGGGGAAATTAAACCGGAGACAGGGGGGGGAGAACTAAAACTCCAAAGGCTTGCCAACTTTGTTATTTTTTGCTGAATTGGTCTATTATTCATTATATTTTTTTTATTTTCTACCTTTTCTGTTTCTATTATCTGGGGTGCTTCTTTTATTAAAAAATGGAAATTGTGGAATGACATGGGGTGGGTCTTGGGGAAAGAACACTGGGTTTTTTTTCTTTTTTTTTTTTTTTATTATTATTAAGGGTAAAACAAATTAAGTTTCAATTTGAATGGGGAACTTGTTTGGCCAACAATATGAAAGGGGAATATGGTAGGGGTGGGGGAAGGGGGGAGTCCCGTAAAGTGATATTTTTTGTATTTTTGAAAAATTTTAATAAATATTATTTAAAAAAAAAAAAAAAAAACAAAAAGCCCTGAAGGGATTTACTAGGGACAGGAAAAGGCTGAGGTGGCCTGGGAGCCTGTGGATCCTGAGCTGGTCCCATTGCTGTCATGTGACCACATCAGGCCTTGTTTGCCTACCTGCCTGCCTTCTGCCCCTGTTCCGAAGCAATGCTACTGAATCTAAGTACCTGCATGCAAAGTTCCTATTCAAGAGAAAGAGACTTATTTCAGGGGAAATTGGAAAGCGACGCAAAATCAGACATGCATGTAAATAAACAGAAAATGCAGACCCGTAAGGTAAACAAATGAGGAAATTGCTGAGGAGCACTGTACATCATTTGTATAATTAGCAAGGGGCATTGGTAGTCAATTTCAAGAAACATATAGAAACCTATGTTTCTCTCACACTGAGAGCCAAAGCAGATGTGAAGTTAAACGTGTCTTTGCAATAAATGTGCAAGAATTGTTTAAAAGCAAATAGTATCAGCTGGAGGGTGGTAGTTATTGTGATTGTGGCAGACATGGAGGGGGATTTAACTCTTTCCTCCCATGTGGCCCTAAGGAAAATCTCTTTCCTGAAGCTGGTATTTGATTTGGGGGGGAATTCCAAGCCAATATTAGCTTCAGAAAAGCAGGCAACATTTTTCCTGAAAAGATTGTTTCTCCATGCCTGCTGTGATCCCATTAATTAGTCCAGTCCTGGTCCTGTGTAGGGGCCTATGAGGTAGAGCAGCAAAGCAGGCCAGTCGTTCCAGCACCACGGAGAGCTCCTAGTGGACAATTTGCTCTGATATGGGTTGGAAACTAACAGAGCCCTTCTGTACAGTGGTGCCTCGCAAGACGAAATTAATTCGTTCTGCGAGTCTTTTCGTCTTGCATGTTTTTCGTCTTGCGAAGCACGGTCCGTCGCAACTGCGCCTCTTCAAGCGGCTTTAAGAAAAAAGCGAACGAACTCGCAAGACGTTTTCGTCTTGCGAAGCAAGCCCATAGGGAAAATCGTCTTGCGAAGCAACGCAAAAACCGAAAAACCCTTTCGTCTTGCGCGTTTTTCGTCTTGCGAGGCATTCGTCTTGCGGGGCACCACTGTATCTCCGTATCTCAGTCCATTCCTTCCAGAATCTGCCCCCTTATGGAGAAGCAGTGTCTTTTGAGGGGCCAATCCTGTGGCCTGAAGAAAGGCTCCGCTCCTTTGCTGCATTGTCTCCTGTCTGATATGCTCCTGGCACTGTTGGACTGATGAGGGACTGTGGGAGGCATTTGGCTTCCCAGGCTTGGGGGAAGACAGACGTGAGGGTATTGGCTCAGGTTCATTGACACTGGTGCTGTGGCATCTGACCCAATGGGCTTCTGTCTGCCACCCTCGTGTTCAGAGGCTCTCCAATCATCAACTTCAGAGGCAGGAACCTAGTTTGGTTCCTTAGCTGGTAGCACTGTGGCTTCTAGCTCGGTGTTCTGGTAACTGCTGAGATCATGGCATGCACCCAGCTGGTAATATTTGCATTTTAGAACACCAGCACATTAAGGATGCAAAACAGCACAGCTAGTTTGGCTCCCTAAGTGGTTGATGGAAAACCAGGAACAACTTAAGATAAACAAAGAGAGAGCTAGGGTACACCACTTTTTATGGATGAGCTTGTCTGGGGGTTTGCACAGATTGACAAGAGAAGCCAAGGATGAACACAGATGTTCAATAAAGAGCACTCTCAGCGGGTTCTTCCAACTTTACAATTGAACTGACAGATGAGCACAGCAGTGAATCAAATGCTGGTTCAAGCTGTCACTCATATCTGCCCCACTTCCACTCCATCTCAGTTTTCCCAAGTGCTCAAAGCACTTCCCAAACATTATCTCAAGAGCCTTTACAACTATCATGTAAACTAAGACATTATTGTTAAGTTCGGATTACATTTTGTCTGCACAAAAATGTAGGTTTTTCTCTCAATCTGGAATCATTCATGCTCATCCTCAACATGTTGCTTTCAATCTAGATTGATTCTAGATCCTATCACCCGCAAGGTGGGGTGTGATTACTTGATATGCATTTGAAAACCCTCCTCTTGACTAGGTTATTCACACATTTTCCTTCCTGCACGTGCCCCATCTTGTTTGTGAGTTCTAGAAGACCTGCTCCCTGCCTTGTAGGTCATTCCCCACCTGGCCTGGGAGGGTGGGGCCTTGATTGACTCCAGCTACAAAAGATGAGGCTGCTGAGCAGAATCTTGTGTTGGAGTATTGTTTAGGGGTTTTCTGGAGGTTTTTTAAAAAAAATTGATATTAAATTTTTGTATTTTTATTTGAAATCTTATGCTCTATGTGGAAATTATTTAATTTGGTTTGATGTTCTATTGATTGTTTATGACTAATTTTTTATGTTTGTAATTATGTATTTTTTTTCATCTTGTATGCAGCCTTGAGCATGGTTTTACTTCTAAAGGTGGCATACAAATAAAATTATGTTTGTATGTGTGCTAATGAAGAAGGAAGTGGTGACTGTGATCTTGGTTTACAGCTACATCTGTTTTCAAATGGACACACTGCAGGGTAATGCAGTCTCAATCTGCGATGAGCTTTTATTTTCAGAGTGAAGCCAGTTTTTCAAGATGCACTTTTCAGGGGCAAAAAATATGCAGCAGATCTGGATTGAGTGTGGACCATGTAGAAAAAACAAGAACCTAGTCTCCTTCAATTCTAGATTAACCTGTAGTGTGTACACAACCTTAGTGAGTTCCCAGCCAGGATTAAATTTGAACTAAGGATCTCACATCTTCCAGATCTCACATTTGGCCATTAGGTTTCTTGGTTTAGTGTGCTAACCATGTGCACCTGGTGTTCCCCTGTTGAATAGAAATATGATGCAAACCCTAGCTTCTAAAACAATTCCACAACCACTTAATGTTAATAGAGCCCCACTGAAATCAGTTGGAGTATGTCTCTGTAAAGTAGTAACTGAACTGGCAGCTTGGATATGCTCTTGTGCAGATTTATTTACTTACATATTTAATTTTGATCTATACTTTATCTTGCACTTCTGTTCTGAATTTATTTTGGAGGCCAATAAAAAATTATGGCTGTTTTGAAATTGCTATTGAGGTGGAATACCACATGGAACATCAGTAAAGCAGTGGAACATGCTGATAAATGGATTACCCCAGTCTGAAGGAACGGCAGGAATGAATCACTCTTGAAATCTCCTAAACCATTTTAAAAGGTGAATGTGTACCTTGAGCTTGAATGCAATGCTTAATTTGGGAGGCATTAGGTGCCCTAGGGTTCCATGTTAAATAAAACACTTACATTATGCAGTCATTTTGTTTCATAACCTCCAATAGCTCCTTGTTTTAAATTGTTTAGGATTGGGGAATTAATTATAGGACTACTCAAGCTATTCCAATTGCTTTTTTATTTCCACTTGCATTTCTGAATAGAGGAAAACAAAAATACCATCACATACTGCTCTAGCTCTTGAAACCGCGACAGTTCTCTTTGATACACAGGTAATCTCTTACTAGAATTTGCAATATATATATATATATATATATATATATATATATATATATATGCACAATATATGCAATATATATGCAAATATATGCTACACACACATGCACACATAATCACTTTAAACAGAGAAGAGGGAAGAGAAAATTTAAAGGCAACTTAAAACTTACGAATAAAATCCAGAATAGTAAAATCTAATAGGTGGAATTCAACAATGTACTATTACAAATGTTCTATTGGAGCAAGCATACCGCCTGCTGAAGGAACGATCTGCCTCCCCTCTCCCAAAGTGCTGTTTTAGGGGTTCTCCTGGGATCCCCTGAGCCAATTTCAGGGGTGTGGGGCACACAGGCGTGGGGAATGAGAGTGGGGGGCAGTGTCATTGTGCAGGTGGAAGACCTTGCATGGGGCTTCTGCTGATGGGGTTTGATAGCTGAATCCTTCTCTGTATCTTGCTTAATGTGGAAAGGGTTGCATCCAACTCATGCACACGTTTCTCTGAGCCCAATTCAAGCTCCCCACATTAGTCTGTCAAGCCCTAAATGACTAATAATAATAATAATAATAACAATTTATTTATACCCCACCCATCTGGCTGGGTTTCCCCAGCCACTCTGGGCAGCTCCCAACAGAATTAATAATAATAAAAATAACAATAATAAAGAGATAAAACATCAGACATTGAAAACTTCCCTAAACAGGGCTGCCTTCAGATGTCTTCTAAAAGTCAGATAGTTGCTTATTTCCTTGACAACTGCTGGGAGGGCGTTCCACAGGACGGGCGCCATTACCGAGAAGGCCCTCTGCCTGGTTCCCTGTAACCTAACTTCTCGCAGTGAGGGAATAGCCAGAAGGCCCTCGGAGCTGGACCTCAGTGTCCGGGCTGAACAATGGGGGTGGAGACGCTCCTTCAGGTATACTGAAGACCCTACCTGCCTGCTGATTGTCTCACCAGAGTGATGCATACTCTAGTTATCTCCCGCTTGGACTACTGCAATGCGCTCTATGTGGGGCTACCTTTGAAGGTGACCCAGAAACTACAACTAATCCAGAATGCGTCAGCTAGACTGGTGACTGGGAGCGGCCGCCGAGACCACATAACACCAGTCCTGAAAGACCTACATTGGCTCCCAGTACATTTCCGAGCACAATTCAAAGTGTTGGTGTTGACCTTTAAAGCCCTAAATGGCCTCAGCCCAGCCCTGAAGGAGCGTGTCCACCCCCCATCGTTCTGCCTGGACACTGAGGTCCAGCGCCGAGGGCCTTCTGGTGGTTCCCTCATTGTGAGAAACAAAGCTACAGGGAACCAGGCAGAGGGCCTTCTCGGTAGTGGCGCTCGCCCTGTGGAATGCCCTCCCATCAGATGTCAAAGAGATAAACAACTACCTGACATTCAAAAGACATCTGAAGGGAAGTTTTTTAATGTGTGACATTTTAATGTATTTTTAATCTTTGTTGGAAGCTGCCCAGAGTGGCTGGGGAAACCCAGCCAGATGGGCGGAGTACAAATAAATAATAATTTACTACTACTACCACTACTAGGCTTAGACCCCAAATGCCTCAAAGACTATCTCTATCCCTACCAATCCTCTTGGCTGTTAAGATCAGCAGAAGGGGTCCTCTTGGTAGTTTCAGCAACTTCTGAGGTTCAGGAGGGGAACCGCCTGAGACTTAGTGGCAGCCCCTACCTTGTGGAATTCTCGTAACACAAAGGTATGCCCAGTACCTTCTTCCTGATGCAGTTTCACATGCTGAGGGCACACCCCTTTTCCCTGGCCTTTGACACCTGATGTATATTTTTAGGACCATCTTATTATTTTTGGGTTTTGTTTTTTTAAAAAAGAAATCTATACTACTCTTCATCCGAAGATCACAGGGTGGTTTATAATATAAAACACTAAAATACATACCATGATAACAAATAAAAACTGATTTTCAGATTGTATTTTTAAATTGCTATAGCACACCCTGAACCCTCGTAGTGAAGGTTGACTAAGAAATAATAATAATAATAATAATAATAATAATAATAATAATAATAATATGCCGATAGAGCTACTTGATCCAGCAGCAGAAGTCTGGGGAGGGAGATCCCCTTGCCGTTCCTACACCATCTTCCAAGCTACTCTGAAGGGTCTTTGAATCCCAATTCTTTGGATCACATTAGGGGCCTTGGGGAGCTTCAAGGGGAAGAGGAAAATCAGGGGGGAAATTAGCCCCTTCCTATTCTACCGATGGAAATTTTGACTGAATCAAAGTGCCTTCTAACAGCAGTTGGACGCCATTGAATACAAGCCTGTATATGAACAATTAGCAAGATATGACCTCTGATTTTAGCAGACAAGAGTCAATAGATTGGTGCCTGAAAAGAAGGGTTTGATTTTCTTAACATATGCGATACCCATTGCATATATGTGCCTCAATGCAAATCCTATTGTTAAAGGCAGGTAAGTTGCTGTTATTATTCCGGTAATATGTTATGAAATTCAAGCCAGTGGTGTTTAATGAATAACTTATTTTCATTTTAATATTTTATATAGGGGGTAAACAATGCCATAACTATTGATTGGAAAGAAAGCTTGCAATGAGTGCAGACAAGCAGAAAATAAAAATAAAAACAAATGGATGGCTTGTGGAAAGCTTATTTAAAATGCTGTATATGTTCAGTAATAATACAGTTTCTTGTGGTTTAATGACATGTTAGAAATTTGATTATCTTATAGAAGATTGCATTGACCTGACAGCCAGTGGGACTGAATTGAAATAGCAAACAGAAAAAAGGGGTCTTCAAATAGGATTTCAGTTTTGTGAATAAAAGACACTAGACAGTCCTGTTTCTTTATAAGCCAATTGTGAAGTTCCCATTAATTTTAATGGAGTAGGGCTTAAGATTCTATATATTCAGCAAGGCTTAGGGCAGGTCATGCAGTGTTTGCTCAATACTTCAATTCCCATTTTCGACAGCAAAAAAATATTCTCCTCCTATCTCTATGGGTTGAAATTGTGATAATATACTCTTGAGTATTTTGAAAGTGCTTTCAAACTATAGTAGCAACTGCCAGCAATTGAGATAATGGTTAACTGGGGAAATTATATATATATATATAACATAATTTTCAGACTGGCTTCATTCTTTTTTCCATCATCTATCTAGCTATCTAGCTATCTATCTATCTGGCACATCTATGTTTTAAATACTTCCACATAAATAGATGATGACAATAATTAGGAATGCTTATAGAGGCAGCCAGATTGAGCATAGCAAAATACTATGTTTACAGTATAGGCCTGTGAGCCATTCTGCTGTTTTTAGAGATCGTTTAAATGGTAGCTACCCTAGCATCAAGGTATAAAATTGGGCTTACCTTGTTTAAGTCAAATGTGTTGAACACTTGATCGACATAATGATTTGCCTGTGGACTCAAACCAGTGAGACCCAGAAGCGCCTTGAATTCATGCAGGCTCAGTTGCCCCGATGGACACTCTTTCATAAATTTGGTATACCAGTGGTGGGCGTCTTGGGTCAGAACATCGTCGGCAGGTGCTGATTCATTGGCGCCCATTGCATAGCACACAGCAAGTATCCTAAATTCCAGTGTTTTATTCATCTACCTCATTTCCCATCTTCAGTGGCTTCTATCCACATACACACAAACCCTGTACTGACAACTCGTCTAAACCTCTTACACGATGGGGGCACAAAGGCTAAGTAATAATAGAAACTTAAGCAAGATTACCTTCAGCCCCCTGTTTTAAACCAGAAGAGTTCTGTAACATATGTACAGCAAACAGATCCACTCTCGGGATACATTTAAAGAAAATGTATTCGTATCAGAAGGCTTCTTATATGGCGCATTGCAATTTTAGTGAAGGCATCTCACACACACACACTCCGTCCCAAAGAGTTACCAAGCTTTCAAACAAGTTCTCAGGACCTTGGGAGCTATTCCTGGCAAAAAGCCAATCTCTAAGTAGTCGTGACTGATAGGTTCCACGTATGCGGTAACTAAGAAGAAAAAGATCAAGTGGGTGATGAGCACGTGCTGGTAGTGAACGGGAGGGGGGTGATAAAGGAAAGAGTGAGAAGGTGAAGCTGAGAACAACTTTGGGTAGATGATACATCCTTAGGGACTATAATAGAGGTGGGAAACATCAGGCTTAAGAGCCAAATGTAGGTCCCCCTGAGCCAGTCTGTCTGGTCTTTGGAACTCTACCTGGCCACCCCAAAACTCCAGGCCACACCCCTCGCCGGTCCTGGTTCACATCCTGATGTCATGCCTAGTCCTGACCTGATACTATACACAAAGTCCTTAGAGGATGAACCAGGCACCCCACAGGTTGAGGAGGAGCAGCCAGGGTCTCCTGGACCCACTGCTGAGGATTCCCTTGAAGCCCCTAGGGAATGAGACCTGCTGAAGAACACTGGAGCTATTAAAGGAGGCAGAGTCACCGCCACACAGTCCTTGAGAACAGTGAGCCAAAGAGCAACAACATAGTGTGTATTATGGACCCAGAGTTATCACATAGTTCATGAGTAAGATGTCTCCTCATGAGTAAGGAATCACCAAAATTTCTTCCTCTGCCAACAGCTGTGGTTAGGTTGTGGCCCAGGAAGGGTATATAATGCTTCCTTCTTGAGTTGCTGAAAACAACGGAGGTCTGTGGTTCTTCATTCCAGAGTCTAGTCCCCTGTGTTGTATGTTGCCTGAACACCCTGTGATATTGACCTTGGATTCCTGCCTGACCTTATGTCTGGATTGGATTTTGGATCAAGACCGATACCCTATGCTTGACCTTAGTTTGTCTCAACTGCATTGCATCTGTAACCCTGTCCTCGTTGGTGAGTATTTTGGTAAGAGGCTTATGCCAATTGGAACCCCACCGCCTGAGGGCACTCACTAGAGCATGACAGCTGTGTGTTTGTGCCTGGCTGAAAAGTGTTGTTGAACTCTGCTAATGTCTCTTGCTTATCTGGCTGGAGGATAAAGAGGAGTCTATGTAGAACGGAGCCTAAAGCAGAATTTGTATTTGCTGCACCACCCACTTTTGCTTCTGGACACACCCATCACTGTCATGTGGCCCTTGGGAGGTTGTACAGAAGGAAGTGTGGCCCACAGGCTGGAAAAAGTTCCCCACACATGGTCTCTAAGTTTCTTTGGGCTTCCATTGGATGTCTTTCCTACATCCACTGAGATCTTTTCCTTTGCCTCAGGCAGCAAAATGTCTTGGGCTGGCTTGGGCTTATGAATTCAACCTCTGTGTAGACTGGTGCTCAGCAAATGTTGATAATACCCTTTATCAAATATTGATGGAGCCTTTTCAAATCTGAAAGAAGCTCAAGAAAAGTGAGATGCTGATTTGATCCCTCGCTGTTTTGGGGGGCAAGGAAAGGGATCTCTGCCATTGAGATCAGAAATAGGATACATACAGATCTTTCAAGGACTGTACCTAGCTTGAGTGGTCCCATATACTCTGGTGATCCATAAAATCATGTCTTGATTTGGTTCCCCAAACAAATTGCCACAAAAAATGAGGGCTTATCCAGAAAGAAGGGAAAACCTGAATTAGAGGCTGCACTATTCCCATGGTTGCTCATGCTATTAAAGTAAAGGTTCACTGAGCAACGCTCACCAGGGCTTAGCCCTAGAGCTCCCCCCACCCCCAGATGCTTGGTCCTGCAATATGCCAATTCAATAAATAAAGATAAGAATGAATATATACAGGTGTGTTGTCTCCATTGCTAAGTAACTAACTATATACAGCTATTAATATACTTTAAGCAGTAACACCCTGCTTTTCACCAGGTGGGTCCCAAAGCTGCTTATACTGTATAGAAAAACACAGAAGGATAATGAGATTCTACACACTTGGGCTAAAGGGAAGGACTTTCAGCTCAGAGAGTGTTACATTCATGCAGGATTAACCTTTAGTGTGTAGCAGTGGTGGAGTGACCCGTAGCTAATTGTTTTGGTGTGGACTGCTAGTTATGCCCTCCTCCAGGACAGAATTCTTTCTCTTTCTTGCCCCTTTAACATAATGTGTATGCCCGCCATCTTCACTGTATGATGTTTATATTGCTATTCCCAAATCTGGTAATAGTGCAAATTACAGGTCAATCTCCTTAATTAATGTCGATGCCAAGATATTACCAGCAATCCTGGCTTGCACCTTGCAGGGTGTGATATATCAGGTGGCGTTTGTTTGCCAAAGGCAGGGTGCACATAATTTAAGACTAGTAGCAAATCCGGTGGCTTTAAAGAGTGAAAGAAATTATGCTGCTTTGATTCCCAATCCCCCTTGATGCTGAAACAGCATTTTATAAAATATATTGGCTGTTTCTTTCTGTTTTTTAAATTTGGGTTTCCTCAGGAATTTATTAATTGGATTATAATATTGTACCTGTCTCCCCAATCACAGTTGAGGGTAAATGGGATTCCCTTCAGCATGGCTGGTTTAGAGAAAGGTAGGAGGCAGGGCTTCCCTCTCCGTTGATCTTTGATTTGTGTTTGGAGCCTTCAGAAGAACAGAGATTCATGGCTTTGTACACAGACAAGTGGAATTTAACACCGTGGATATCCAGATTCATTGTTGTAATTTATCAGTAGGCCCAAATCATCCATAATTTTTGTGTGATTTCTGGCTATACAATTAACTGCTTAACATTTGAATTAATGTCAGGGGGCGCAATTAATATATCTAGTTTATATGCTAATTGGCAATTTATTTGGTACTTAGAGGTTATAACAGATTAAGTTACAGTGAAACCTCGGTTGTCGATTGTAATCCATTCCGGAAGCCCATTTGGTTTCCAAAATGTTTGACAACTGAGGCACAGCTTCCAACTGGTTGCAGGAGCATCCTGCACTCAAGTGGAAACAGCGTCAGATGTTCGGCTTCTGAAAAACGTTCGAAAACTGGAGCATTTACTTCTAGGTTTTCGGAGTTCAAGAGCCAAAACGTTCCAAAACGGAGCTGTTCAGGAACCGAGGTTTGACTATATTTTGTTTCCAAGAAGCATTTCTCCATGATTAGATTGATTTTCAATAGTTTGACAGAGGAAGCTGTTTGGAAACATGGGTGTTTCTTGGACTTCATATTAGGGTGAGGCTGAATAAGATGAATATTTGGTCATGGATCATATGTGCTTTATAATATTTATTTATGAATTCCCCAAGTGTTTTTTTCTCAAATTTCATGGGGCATTTCAGAGGTTTGCTTGGGAGACCTTCCTCTCTCTCTCTCTCTCTCTCTCTCTCTCTCTCTCTCTCTCTCAACCCCCCCCCCCCAAAAAAAAAAACTTTAGTTGTCAATATTGGAAGAAAGATTTAATTTTTAAGGTCTTTGTTTATACCTTAAAGCATACTTTTTACCTTGTACAAATGATTGGTGAGCCTCATTTTTCTACAAATACCCTCATGTGTATAAACTTGGTAAGGGTGCATTTGGTACCCTTTTATGAATGGATGTTGTTAGGGTCTACAGAAATAAGAAGAAAAGGACCAGCGTGGTGTAGTAGTTAAGAGTGGTGGACTCATAATCTGGTGAACCGGGTTTGCTTCCCCGCTCCTCCACATGCAGCTGCTGGGTGACCTTGGGCTAGTCACACTTCTCTGAAGTCTCTCAGCCTCACTCACCTCACAGAGTGTTTGTTGTGGGGGAGGAAGGGACAGGAGATTGTTAGCCACTTTGAGACTCCTTAAGGGGAATGAAAGGCGGGATATCAAATCCAAACTCTTCTTCTTCCTTTCCATCTGTAGTTTCAGTGGCTAGGGAGGCATGACATATAATGTCTCATCAGTTGTATTTTGACAAATATTTTCATGCCAAATTAACTCCTTGTACCTTTGATCAGTTGTTTGGATGGGATGGATAATTTTAGTTCTTTTCAATGCTGCTGTTTAGGTACCACTTACCTGCTTGGGCGAATGGTATTATCTTCAACTGCAGCACCTATTGGTGCCCATTTATGGATCATCAGCTTTGAGTTGCCACAGCATCTCATATATTGCTGGAGGAAATAATTGGATATTTGCAGAAAGCTAAACCCACAATAGTTGTTTATAAATGTTTATTGGAATGTTCTAAATTGGATGTTCAGGATCTTAGAGATGAATGGAATAAGGTGTTAGAGGGTTCCATACAGCCTAATCAATGGAAAGTTGCTTTAGTGGCTATATTTAATATTTTTTAGATTTAAAATGGAGACCAACTTAACAAAAATGGATGTTCTTGGTATACTGGACTCCACAGTGTGTTTTTAAGAAGAAATTGATTAGTTCAGAGAGAAGCTGACAATATAATTCTGATAATGCCTCTTTGAAGCATATGATTCGGGCATGTCCTGTGCTATTCTTTTTCTGGTCAGAAATTATTGTTCAGGTCGACTCTTCAAAAAAGCAATGCTTTGAGAATGTTCATGCACTCTCAAATTATATTCTTGTGGTGTGGAGACTAGCAGATGGACAACAAAAGTGTCTGTCTTATGGTTACAAATAGATTTATACTTCAAGCTTGGAAGAACAAACAATTTGAACACATAGCTTATGGTCATCAATCTAGTTTGGATATAAGTTTATGTGTGGAAGTCAAGATTGATGGAATAATTTTGTGTGTGAATGTCAGCTGACTATGTTTCTTTCCTGTGTATTATATTTGCAAAAATAATGTTGGCCACCTCAGTTGCCAATCGCAATCCTTTACACCTTACCCAACCTTACCCAAGCCTGCCATATCTTCACAGCTTCCCTGTGTCCATCCATCCCTGCTTTATTCAAACTTTTGCTGTTGTTTAAAACTCTCATTTTAAAACCTGCCAAACCTGCCTTCTGTTACAGTCTCATTCCCTATCCTGGCTTTATTCTGATCCAGGACTGTGATGTGGTACTACAAATCCTCCAATGGAGGAGGGGGGCCACTAGGTGGCGCATCGGAAGATGGCTGACAATAACATCTCTCCGACCCACACAAGGTAATTTGGAGGCTATGATGGGGGTAATTAGCCTCCTTAACCCCCCCCCAGGATTGTGGGGGGGACGGCCCTTGCCTGCTGTGCCCTATACCACCCCCGAATTTGTGGGGGTGGGGGCACTAGGCACAAGGCCCTCCTGTGGGATTCCGGCACTCCTGGACGCCGTCCCTGATTCGCGCCGCTAGTTGCAAGCATCTTCAAAAGAAACAATTTGGACGAGATAAACTGCACATGCTTCAAGGAAAAAGGGGAGTAAAGACTGCTGACAGAAGAGATCTCTGATAACAAGACAAGAATAAAATATGAGAAGATACGTCAAGATACGGTATGACAAATGAATGAGGGGGGAGGGGGAAAAAACCTGCCTTCCCTTTTCTTATGTGATTTAACAAGAATCCCCTCCCCTAATGAGTCAGAAACTAAGGACTTAAGCTGTGGATTTAAGGCTGTGTGGAGATAAACTTTCGAACCAAAGCAATGTTTCAAGATGAAGCTGGAAAGCTAAGCGTTTTGGAATGACGCAGTTAAAAATGCCGTCGCCATTTTGGGAGGCATTGTTGGAGCTCTTGGGTCTAGGAGGAGAAAGAGAGAAATAGAGTTGTTTACATATCGTGGATCAACTTCTTGGTGGGACTTAAGAGCGACAAATGCCAAATTTATGATGGAAAGAGCGATGCTATCTACGAAGGAGATATATGGAAACCATCTGGACTTAGTGGAGGAACGGGAAATCCACACAGGATTATTATTTTGCTTATCAGCTTAAGGAGACTAACAGAAGAGATCGTAAAGGACAAATAGAAATTATATGAACAAGATATGATGTGGAAACACCAAGATAAGACTGGATAGAATTATGAATTTTGTTTGGACTGATTGGGACTGATTTGGATATTAACGCAGTAATAAGAAGATGATCTGAATCCCCCTTTGGATCTTGAAGTATGGGTTCCCCCAACAAAATTTAAAAATTTGGCTTTGTAATTTGGAATTTATGTGATGTGATTTAATTTGATGTGATTGGCCAGTTAATAAAAATTATTTTAAAAAAACAACAACAAATCCTCCAATGGAGACTGCTCAATGACAGGAATGTAGGAAGGTGCATGTAAAATCTCATGCTGGCATTTCTGTCAAATTCTCCTAGGGTAGTTTATGTTAATAGAAGAATACAGTAAAAACACATTAACAAAGCTCCATATTAAAATGTTAAATCAGCAGGAAACAGGAAGGCACAAACATGATAGAATCTAACAAAACATCACTAGGTGTTCTGAGCGAATGAAAAATGTTATGCCTAGCACTGAAAAAAGCTGGAACTACACAAGCTTCTTTAGAGCAACACAACCAAGCAAACCCTCTCCCCATTCATATTATGCCTAAGTTCAGAATATACTTGTAGAAGTGCATGCTTTCTTCTTAAATTCTTCACATGAAAAATCTAATTTGGAGTCAAAACGTGTTGGGTGGGACTCCCTGCCACCGCTCTGGAGTAGCCATGTGGATAAAGTTGGAAACATTAGTGTTACTTCTTAACTATCCATAGATGGTTTAATCCAAACTGGAAACTGAGGTTAATTTTAACGATGGCTTATTTGAAAAAGCCAGCGTCAGAAACCATGGTTTGACGTTGGCTTGTTTGCGGGTGGTGTTGTGGGTTAAACCACAGAGCCTAGGACTTGCTGATCAGAAGGTCGGCAGTTCAAATCCCCGTGACGGGGTGAGCTCCTGTTGTTCAGTCCCAGCTCCTGCCCACCTAGCAGTTTGAAAGCACATCAAAGTGCAAGTAGATAAATAGGTAAATGGTGTTCCTGTGCGCTGCTCTGGTTTGCCAGAAGCGGCTTAGTCATGTTGGCCACATGACCCGGCTCCCTCGGCCAATAAAGCGAGATGAGCGCCGCAACCCCAGAGTCGGTCACGACTGGACCTAATGGTCAGGAGTTCCTTTACCTTTACCTGTTTGTACAAAACCTTAGCTAAACTAACTACAGTGTGCCCCTCTTCAAACAAAACAACAAACTGTAGTTACTTGAAAATGGTGTTGGGTGCTTCCAAATTCCTTCCAGCAGGGGAGCAACAAGCCTGAGTTTCCTTCATGTAGAAATCAGCAGAGGGAGCCTTCTTGGTAGTTCGTCCACCCTTGGGTTTTGAAAGGAGTGACTTGCAAGAGGGAATTATTTGTGGCAGCCCCTGAGCTGAAGAATTCCCTCTCCACAAAGCTGCACCTGGCACCCTCATTGCACAACTTTTGCCCTATGCTGAGGAAATGACCTTCTCTGTATGAAACCTGCGCTGGAACCTTTCTGGTGAAGAGAAGGTTGTTGTTATTAACAACAACACAATAATACTAACATGAGAGATATGTCTATGTATGACAGTTCACCAGTGGTGCTTTATATGTTTCTCCTTAGATTAGAGATAATGGTAGATATTTATTTAAAATTGCATACCGTATTTTGCCCTTCACAGAAGCATTTCTCTGTGCTTCTTCTGGGGTAGTTTGTCCATCTTTGGTTGAACATGCAACTAAAGGAAACCAAGAGTCCTGTCCTTTTATGGGGGGTGGGGACTGAAGATTGAAGCAAAGGATGACACTATCCTTACCCTTGTGACATTGTACAGTCATTTATGTGCAAGGACTGGAGAAGGTCAGAAGCAAGAGTTTGTGAAAAGCTTATTGATGAAGCTCATTTTAAGAAGAGTTTTTCATTAGAATTTCCATGCCAAAAGTAAGTTACTTTGAGTGTAGATTCATTATTTAGAACAGGGAGGCCAAATCTGTAGTTGATCTATATCTCTTCCTCCAAACTTGTGTTAGTCCCTCAGCACAATAACAACACACACAAAAACTATTTATCATGACTGTTTCTCCCCATGATAGGACAAGGATCAGCTCTTTCTGTGTGGGGGATGCATATTAATAAAATGGCAGGGAAGGTTTAAACACCTTTTCCCAGTGTCTGCCCCCTGGGAAGATCTTTTTTAAAAGTCAGGCCATCCAATCAATCACAGAAGTCACATGTTATGTTGTTTTGACATTTAATGAATGGATTACTAGTACTAAAGCTTCATATGAAGTCATTCTGTTGCCTTTTAAAGCTTGCCCTCTCGCATTATACAATCTGCAAAGGTCACTCACAGCATACATTCCGATTATTTTCTAAACGAAAAAAACGGGCAACAGATTGTAAATTGCTGGATGCTATAAAACTCCATAAATTGAATAGGAATTGTGGAAACAGCCCACAGGAACTTTTTTCTTTTGCATAGCTCACAGTCCATGGCCCTGAATCTCCAAAGATCAAGTACTGCAGTTTGCTATCTTATACCTCACTGAAATAGGCATGGCTACTCTAAAAAGTTTTGTTTGATTCCAGTTCCTACAATTTCTATGTGTCTGTTTCTAGAAGACAGTGCTGCTTTTAAGTTTTGTCAGCAGTCTTGTTTTTAGGAAAGAAACTGAGCTCGTATATAAAGAAATGTGGAAGTAAATGTGGAGCAACTTCCCTATAAGGAAGGGTTACAATATTGGGTGCTCTTCTTTTAGTTTAGAAAGAGGGTATAAGCAAAATGTCTGGGGAATGTTTGCCATAGCATGCTGAAGTCCCAAGCCCAGATCCTGCTGTCTCTAGGTAGGGCTAGGACAGACCCCTAGAGTCTGATTTTGTAAAGGGCAGTTTCCTATTCTATAATAGAGGAACATAAAATTATGCCTGGAGTGAAGAAGGTAAACAGAGATGTTTTTTCTTCCTCTCTCATAATATTAGAGCCTGCAATCATCCAGTGAATATGAGTACAAAATACTTGGGACAGACTCAAGGAAGCACTCCCGCAGCACTAGAGATTGTGGTGGAGAAGATGTGATTCAGTTCACATTTAACAACAATTTACTTCATTTATGCTTCCTGAAACCATAGATGAACTGAAATGTAATTGTCCTTCAAAATTTGCACTTCTCCAAATTGTGCAGTACATTTCTCCAAGCCATGTAAACAAATATGCATTTACTAGGCAAAGTGTGCCTAAAACCCAGATATTCTTAAAAATAGTCTTAAAAAAATAACATATGAAATGCATTATATTAGGAGAAATTCACACAACGCTGATGAATGTTCATGAAGCCTTTTTTCCATATTTTTTTTAAATCACAAAAAGATGTGGAAAACTGGACTTCATTGGGGGGAAAATTAAAATCCAAAATGGACAGATTAGTCTATAGCTACACAGCACTTAGTTAAACTACGGAACACGTTACAAGGTATAGTGATGGCTTTACAAAGGATTTGGACGATAAGAGTTATCAGTGGCTACAAGCCACAATATCTATGCTCTACCACCACAGTCACTGGGAATCTCGAATGACTCCTATCCTGTTTGGGAGCTTCTGATAGGTATCTGGCTTCCCACTTTAAGAACAGTGTGCTGGATGAGATGGGCCTTTGGTCTGATCCAGCTGGGCTGTTTTTATATTCTTACGTATATGTATAAAATGAGAAGACACAATTAAAATTACAATTTTAAGAAATGCTGGTAAGATTTTTATTAAATCACCTTCGATTGAGAATTTTCTTTTTCTTCAGCATCGTTGCTGAAAAATGTCGTTCTATGGCTATCAATATAAAATTTCAATGCATGGTATGAGTCATAAACCCCGAAATATCAGGAGAAATACTGCAGAATAATTTGTTTACTGTCATCACGTTTAGAAAGTTTTAAACTGGCACAGATTCTTTACTGCCTACGGTTATTTCATGTAGATGCCGCTATTGCTAAAAGAAACTGTAAATCTGAATATGAGTCAAGAATAAAATGTGAGCTATTCAGAATTTAAAATAATTGAAAAATAAGTGATGCACAATATAATCCAAACAATGTACTCTATAAATAATTCTTACCTTATTTGAATCAAATATATTAAACACTGTCTCAACATAGGTATTTGCCTGATCAGTTGGGTTATCAAGACCAAGGAGCCTCTTGCATTCATACATGCTGAGTTGTCCAGACGGGCATTCTTTCATGAATTTTGCATACCAGTGATGGTTTTCCATAGCAACAATCTCCTCAATTGATTCATTGCCACCCATCTTGTTGTAAGATGCTTGTCCTTCTCTTTGCTCAAGTCTGCTTCTACACAGGAATCTACCCTCACTATCAATGGCTCTCATCCAACTGGGATACACAAAGAAACTACAAACCCTATAGCTATTGTAAACCTCTTACACATCATTATAGATGTAGGCTGGGTAAAAATAGAAGCCAAGTGGGATTACCTACAGCAATCCATTTTAATATGGGTGGATTTCATCGATAAGTGCACTCCCATCGAGTTACAAAAATAGCAGTAGTCTTCTGTGAGGACTATAAAGAAGGCTGATCGCCAAAAAATTGATGCTTTTGAATTATGGTGCTGGAGGAGACTCTTGAGAGTCCCATGGACTGCAAGAAGATCAAACCTATCCATTCTGAGGGAAATCAGCCCTGAGTGCTCACTGGAAGGACAGATCCTGAAGCTGAGGCTCCAGTACTTTGGCCACCTCATGAGAAGAGAAGACTCCCTGGAAAAAGACCCTGATGCTGGGAAAGATGGAGGGCACAAGGAGAAGGGGAGGACAGAGGATGAGATGGTTGGACAGTGTTCTCGAAGCTACCAGCATGAGTCTGACCAAACTGCAAGAGGCAGTGGAAGACAGGAGTGCCTGGCGTGCTCTGGTCCATGGGGTCACAAAGAGTCGGACTCGACTAAACGACTAAACAACAACAACAATTGTCAAAATGGGGCATCATTCAGGCTCAAAGGAAACTGATATTCCATCTACCATTAGATGTCCTATGAAATGTTTTGCATGGGCAGGGAACAAAATACTGGTTGCCCCAGTGATGGTCTGAAAGTCCCCACTGTAAACAGCGTTCAAAAATTCCCATTGTTCTAGGCGCATTTTGCAACAGGGAATTTCATTAATGCAAGCTGTTTCTGAGCTCAGGGTGCAGTACTGAGCCAAAGATTTCAGATTAAAACTGCCACTGCTGGAAGAAAAGGATTTTTTTTCTGCCTCCCCACTAGAAGAGACCCTCATAAGAATATTAGGAGGGTGGGCAGGGGAAGTATGGCTTTGTTTTTTGCAGTCTTCAGATGAGGACTAGACCATGTGAAAAATGGACATAAGATTTTAGCTGCAGTTCATTTTCAGCTTTGTATTCTTCTTATAATAAAGCGCACCTAGACACACCATTGCGGCACCCATAACCTAGGTTTAAGGTGCCATTTAGCTCCTAGCTTTCATATCTCTGTTTCTAACACTGACTGTAAAATGTGCTAGCAACCAGCGGTGCTCTTTGCCTCCCAATAACTGTAGCTCATGCGTTACCAGTATCCCTTCTTCTCCTTAAATGTGCCTAAGTTTGTATCCCATGTGCTGATTCCACCAATATATATTCTGCCCCGAGAAGGGCAGTCCTGGGACCTTGCTTTTGGCCAGGTGAGTAGCTGACAGCCTGTAACCCAGCTGGCAGTGTTCCCCTGGCCAGGGGCTAGATTTCAGTTTGGTGTGATTCAGTGCTTGGGACAATCTGGGCTCTAGGAGAGAGTGGGAGCCCATCAAGATTTGAGACATGCTGGGATGAGTTCTATGTTACACAAAGGACCAAACTCTACCAGCACATCCCTACAAACATGTGTCAAAAGAACTGAGGAAGTGTCTCAGTGGACTTTGCCGACTATCTAATCTAGCATCCCGTTTCCAGAGTGGCCAATTGCAGCGGTGGACTTTGGGCTCTCAAATTTCTGTGTGATGCTAAAATTTGGTGCCCCCTGTCTCTCGTGCTCTACTCTACAGCATTGTGTTGGATCTTAAAAGTGAATTCCTTGTACTGAATTCTGCCCTTTATTTCCTTAACTTGCATTGTGGATGGTTTCTTTGCTACTAAGAGGGCAGTTTATTGTGCCACTTCCACCTCAGTTCAAACATGGCTCTTATTCAGTTCCCTCTATTTAGGCAGTTTCCTATTCCTTAAAAGATATTAAGCATATAACTTCTTGGAAGAGGATTCATTAATTTGTCAAAGAGGTAATAAGAAAGACGCAGCAGGGCTCCCAATCTTTAAGCTTTATAGCATTAATTTTATCTGATTAATGTGATTATATCTGGATCACAGTTTTCACAAGAAAATTCATCGGCCTCGTGCAGAAGTTACACTTATCAGTTATTGAGCTAATAATTATTTTGCCATCAGATTGCCTGATCTATGAGCCACTGCACCAGAAAATATCTCTAAGCATGGGGGGGTGGGGGTGGCTGCTCACAGTTTTCACAACAAAATTAATTGCTCTCATGCAGACATATTCTTGGTTCATGAGATAGTATCTGTATTCCCCCAGGTTGCCTGATCTATGAGCCACTGTACCAGCAAATATATGTTTTATGTATGGGGATGGATGTGTGTTTGATGTGCCATCAGTGTTATGAATGGTGATGCTGTATGGGCCTCATGATTCAGCAACCTTAGAATCTAGATTATGCTGAAGTAGCTGCATACTTCATTTATGCTGAAACGGCTGCCACTGTTGATGGTGCAGTGCTGTACATTTTGGGATAGTCCATCAATGTTGAGGGGGGAAATCCTGGATCACGTTTCTTCTCTGTCCTTCTCCTGTGGTCATAATTCAAACACACACTATTTTACCCTAAAGTAAGTTCCATTGAGGGACGTTGGTGGCGCTGTGGTCTAAACCACAGAGCCTAGGGCTTGCCGATCAGAAGATTCGCCGGTTCGAATCCCCGCGACAGGGTGAGCTCCCGTTGCTCGGTCCCTGCTCCTGCCAACCTAGCAGTTCGAAAGCACATAAAGTGCAAGTAGATAAATAGGTACTCCGGCGGGAAGGTAAACGGTGTTTCTGTGCACTGTTCTGGTTCGCCAGAAGCAGCTTAGTCATGCTGGCCACATGACCCGGCAGCTATCTGCGGACAAATGCTGGCTCCCTCGGCCTATAGAGCGAGATGAGCGCCGCAACCCCAGAGTGGTCCACGACTGGACCTAATGGTCAGGGGTACCTTTACCTTTAACTTCCATTCAATACAGTGGGACTAACCTAAGAATATACATTTGAATGCAGCATGAGGGTGTTTATGGGCTTGCACAAGTTTAGCGAGCTTTTTCTTCTCTTTGGAACATTCCCTTTATTCAACACTGCAAACTACATTTAAAATAGGCCCGTGTCTCCAAAAGCAATTTGGAGTGCGTATCGGGCCAGGCATGCAGTTCTCTAAGGTGTGGCCTCTTTCAGCAGAGATGGAAAGCCCATCTTCAAAAATCCTGGCTTGTGCTTCCCTTCTATCAAGAAGAGCTGACTCCATGCTTGGGGGGGGGGCACTGTCCAAGGGCCCTTTTGTGAACCTCCCCATATATCGCCTGGCTCTCTCCAGCCCTTTGCCAGTGTTCCTTTTCTGGTGGGGAGCACTGGTAGTGGCATACAAGAGCAATACTGCAGGCAGCTGAATCGGGAAACTTGCCATTTAAATTCCCCACAAAGCCCTGGCATGACACGAGCTCAGGAGCACTGTGGGATATTAAAATAGTGGGCTCCGGACCTAGCTATTTGGTGCCAATTGGAGCAATGCCTCCCTCCATCCCCAGAAAAGGCATTAGTGGCAGATCCTGCTGGGGTCTTGATGGCTGCCTAATATTACTAATAATACAGAGCCTTGGGTGCTAATAAATGCCCCTTTACTCTTCAGCAGATAAGATTTGCTTCGCCTTAAGAGGTGTAGAAAGAGTTCTCCTGAACAACAGGAACAGCTTCACCCTGTCCCTTGATAATCACACCAGTCTATCAGAGGGAAGGGAGAGCCCCTTCTCTCCATTTTCCTACCATCTAATTGTTGCAGCAGTTGCCCTTTGGAGGTCAACAGATGAGACCAAAAGGCAAGCAGTTTCGGGGCTAGTTGCATTCCCCAATGAGGGAATGACAGCTGCATTCTCTTCTGAGATGTAAGAAATTTGGTTTTACTCCTGTTCGATTATACAATTTTGAATAGGCCACAGCTCCGTTTCCAAGCAGAAGCTTCCAAATTCAATCCCTGGTATGTCAGATTCATTGGACTCTTGAAGGGAGCACAGGGATGTCTCTTTGCCTGTGGGCCTGCAAATATACCACTGAAGAACAAAAGTGCTCTGAAATTCACGAGAATGTAAGAGCCGACTGGATCAGGCCAGGGCCCTATCTAATCCAGCATCTTGTTTCTCCCAGTGGCCAACCAGATGTCTATGGGACACCCACCAGTAGAACCTAAGCTCAACAACACTCTCCTCTTCTTCAGAGCATACTGCCTCCTACAGTGGAGGTTAAAATATAGTCATCCTAGTTAGTAGAAATTGATAGCCTTTCCTCCATGCCTTAAAAAAGTCCATTGAGCTTCCATATGGAAACCGACAGGTAATCTGTCACCTATTGAAGGCTTTCCCTGGTTGGGGAAAACTTCCCTCTGGTGGACCTCTGCCCTTCATCAGAAGGCTTGGCAGAATGACCTGTCTGTGGTAGCAGCACACCAAGCAGAACTAGGTGGCTGGATTGAGTCAGCTTTTGAGTTTCCCACAATGCCTCAGGGCATGGGCATTGTTGGAGGTTAAAAGTGTGGCTAGATGCAGCCACTGGACGATGCTCATAATGCTAGGTCATATTATTTTTTTAGGAGTCCAGGGCAGGTAACAGCAGTAGGCCCCGCACCTGCTCAAGGCTGCCAGATGCCAACACCATTCCTTTTTATTTTTCATATACTACAATCTTTGACTAGAGAAAAACCTGTAAACACGGATCTAGGTTTTTAGGTCTGCTAGGTCTAGTTGCTTGCTAGAGATGGGCACCATCCCTATAACTATTCTTTGAGTTGAAAGAACACTAGAGAACACGAATTGTACTATTGCTTCCTTGTATTTCTCTTATCACTTCCTCAACTGTGCACCACTTTCTTCCACCCAAAGTGCAGGTGACGTGACAGCTGTTAGTGCCTCCTTACCACTGCTGTGACTCCAGTCATTTTGCAATGGTTTATGTATGTTCAAGTACTGACCAACTTAAAGTTCTAGGAACACTGTTATACAATGGTACCTCGCAAGACGAATGCCTCGCAAGACGAAAAACGCGCAAGACGAAAGAGTTTTCCGTTTTTTTAGTCGTTCCACAAGACGAATTTCCCTATGGGCTTGCTTCGCAAGACGAAACGTCTTGCGATTTCTTGCGAGTTTGTTTCCTTTTTCTTAAAGCCGCTAAGCCGTTAATAGCCGCTAAGCCGCTAAGCCGTTAATAGCCGCTAAGCTGCTAATAGCCGCTAAGCCGCTAATAGCCGTGCTTCGCAAGACGAAAAAACCACAAGACGAAGAAACTCGTGGAATGGATTAATTTCGTCTTGCGAGGCACCATTGTACATGTCATCAAATTAGAACTGTGGCGTGCCCCGAAGAATAGGGGTAGCCAACACTGTTCGAGGGCCTGAGTCATGTATAAACCCAACCACACTCCTACGTTTTTGTGGCTTCCCAAGCCTCTCCCAATTTTAGTGATGGACGCAAAAATAAGAAGTCCTTTGAAGGATATGCAGTTGCTCCTTTCCCAGTCATCAGGTAGTTCATTCAACAAGTGGAGAGGGGACGATGAGCATGGATCAGCTGAGGAGGTGGGTTGTGCCTGTGTGTGCATGTGAGAATGTGCATGAGTGTGGGGTGGACATGCCCACTCTTGGCCACTGGCAAGTGACTCCCAAAGGGTTGGCTCAAGCTCAAGGGGGTCCATGGGCCAAAAAAGGGGTGATTGCCTTGCCTTAAGTGTATGAGATGTAAACATGGCTTTTAAACACTATGCGTACATGTCACAGGGAACTGGAGCCCATTGCAGCTGCCTGCAGTGTGGACACACTGGGCACAATTCAGGTTCCCTTTGCATTCTTTCCATCTCCCCTCTCATCATGTTTTGCAAAGGAGTTTCCAGGCCTCCTCCTCCTTTCCCATCAGCATCCCTCTGTGATTGGAGAGCTTTGCTCGTGGGAAGACATCTGAGGCAAAGGGGTGGGCCTCGTAGCAGGGAACACACAAAGCAGCAGTAGCACATCCCAGAAGGCTTTGGAAGGACACAAAGCGGGGACTGGATCATGCCAATGGTGTATATGAGATATGCATGGGATGTATCTCTGTCGCTATGGAATACATGCTGGGGGCACACATAAAGATTGGATTTGTCTGAAGCATTGCTAGTCTGTTTTTACTGGAAAAGCATGTATGATTTTCATGAAACCTTTAATGTTTATTGAGCAATCCACTAAAAGTTGTACTGTTTTTATCCCATCCTCCTTCCAGGGAGTGTGGAGTGGTTTCCTCTTTTTATCCTGACAACACCATGAACTAAGTTCGATGGAAAAGGAATGATGAGTACTCTGGTGAGCTTCCCAGCTGAGTGGATATTTGAACCTGTGTCTCACAAGTCTTAGCCCAACACTCCATCCACCACACTGACTTTCAAATACAGGCTAGATAGCTTTGGGTTCAAATCCACATTAGGCCAACAATTAATCGGGTATCGTCAAGGCAAATCCATACCCTTTTGCCTCAATTTATTGCCGTTAAAATAGAACAATAGCACCGTTGGCTGAAAAACTAAGACAAAATTGGAAAACTACTGTGTATTCTAAGTGAACCAGAGTCACTAATAACAACTGATTTTCATTTGCTATCTAATAAATGTATCATTCAACACCATGGTGCAAAATTCCAGAAGAAAAACCCAACACCACTTTTATATTCCACGACAAGCCACATCCATTCTCTATCGCATGGGAATGTTTCCTAGGAATGACTGAACAGAGTTTAAATGATTTGATTAGAAAGGACTTGATGTCTAGCATATTCCCCAGGGAGCCACAGAAATGCAATTGTCAAGTAAGAAGCTGGATTTTCAAAAGAACATGGGCTATAAATTGGCATTTCTTTCATTTCTAAGCATTGCATTCAATGAAACGGTATGATGCCAAGATACATTTCGAAGCGTATTCAAAGTTGTTTAAAGGTGGTTTTTATAGCCAAAGTACCAGCAGCGAGAACAATGCAAATGTAGAAGATAATTATACCTTACCTTATTCATATCAAAAGTATGAAAGACTTGCTCAACATACTTATTGGCTTCTGGAGTGAGTCCTTGTAGACCCAACACTGATTTAAATTCATGTAGACAGAGCTGTCCAGAGGGGCATTCCCTCATAAACTTTGTGTACCAGTGGTGAATTTCCAGAGCATCGATGTCATCCGCAGACCCATTGGCACCCATAATGTCCAACATTCCAAGTATCCTCGTTTGATTTTTTTAGTATATTTTCATCCAAGTGATTTCACTGCCCAGTGGCAATTGCTTTGCTTATAGCTACCATTCAAACACCAACATGTCATATAAGGAACGAGCTACCGTAAACCTCTTTACAGCTTACTGCAGAAATAGGCTATGTATATATAACTTCCTAGACAGATTACCTTCAGTACCCAGTTTAAATACAGAAAGGTTTTCTCAGTGGGTGGCAGTCTCTCCTCAACCAGAATAAAGTAGTACGATTCTGTGTATTTATTTGTACAGTGCATCGTACAATGATCCCAGCTGTCTTCAGTGTGTGTATAGATGTTGCTGAGTTGTTGTGTTTTATTTTTTTTTTATAATAATTTTTTATTGGTTTTACAACATACATTAACACACAAAAACTAACAATTCACAACATAACGCATTAACAAACAAACATATAAACACGTATAATTTCATAACCTTTTTTTCTTAAACCTTATTTCAATGACTTCCCCATACCTCCCTTTTCTGCATCCCTGTTTTAAACTTTTCAGCAACCCCTAATTTCAATTACTTATGATTCAATTTCTTTAATCCTTTTTCTCTTACCCAATCGTTTATCGTTGCAATTCTGTTTTACGTTACCCATGACATTTTAGCACTCATTAATTTTACAACAGTTCTTAAGATAAACTTTAAATTTCTTCCAGTCTTCTTCCACCGTCTCTTTCCCTTGATCACGGATTCTGCCAGTCATCTCGGCCAGTCCCATATAGTCAATCACCTTCGTCTGCCACTCTTCCAGCGTGGGTAGTTCTTGTGTCTTCCAATACTTTGCTAAAAGAACTCTTGCTGCTGTTGTAGCATACATAAAAAACGTCCTATCTTTCCTTGACACCAATTGGCCTACCATGCCCAGGAGGAAGGCCTCTGGTTTCTTGTGAAAAGTACACTTAAGTACCTTCTTAATTTCATTATAGATCATTTCCCAGAAGGCCTTGATCCTTGGGCATGTCCACCAAAGGTGGTAGAAAGTACCTTCAGTTTCCTTACATTTCCAGCATTTATTATTGGGCGTATGGTAAATTTTTGCCAGCTTGACTGGGGTCATGTACCACCTATATATCATTTTCATAATGTTCTCTCTTAAGGCATTACATGCCGTGAACTTTATACCGGTGGTCCATAACTGTTCCCAGTCAGCAAACATAATGTTATGACCAATGTCTTGTGCCCATTTAATCATAGTTGATTTAACCGTCTCATCCTGTGTATTCCATTTCAACAGCAAGTTATACATTCTTGACAGATTCTTGGTATTGGGTTCCAAAAGCTCTGTTTCTAATTTTGACCTCTCCACCTGGAAGCCAATTTTCCTGTCCTGTTTGAAGACTTCATTTATCTGGTAGTAATGAAGCCAGTCTCTTACTTTAGACTTCAATTTCTCATAACTCTGCAATTTCACTTTTCTGAGTTGTTGTGTTTTAAATATCCTGCATTGATAGGGGTAGGACCTTTGATGCAACTTCCAAAGCTCTGTTTCTACCAGGCTTTGATATAAGTAGCAATTGGGGGGAAAGTTTTCTTAGTAGGGTATTACCTTACAGCAGGCTTTCTCAACCTGTGGGTCCCCAGATGTTATTGAACTACAACTCCCATCATCCCTAGCTAGCAAGGCCAGAGCTCAGGGATGATGGGAGTTGTAGTCCAACACCACCTGGGGACCCACAGGTTGAGAACCGCTGCCTTAGAGGGTCTCTTCTAGGACTTTGCTATCGCTTTGGTGGCACATTACTTTTCTGTTCTCCTAATCTTTAACGTTCTGAATTTTACCGTGGTCTTTTTTAAAAATAAATAAATTGTAAGCCTTATTACTTTTTATGTTTAATTACACTGCTTTCATTGTTGTTATATTATCTTGTTGGAAACCAACCAACCAAACTCTGTGAACTATTTGGCTGAAGGGCAGTATATAAATGTACAAAATTAACTAAACTGACCTCTTTTGGATACCTCCAGACTGGCATTAATTTGCAGGAGTGATTCAAATGCAGACTGGAGTGCTAAGTTTGTGCATTTGAAGTGGGTTAAAGAGCTGTGTTGTCCCACTTCCCAGAATTTTTTTTGCATGTTTGGAAGGTAACTGGGAAATGCATTGAAAAGCGTGCGATGAACAAATGATTAACGGGAAGAGCTGTAAATACCCTATGCATATGGGATGAAAAAAAGAATGAATGCTCATGGTCACATCACTGCCTGGTGAACAAATCGGAACAAATACTCAACAAAGACTGGACATAATCCAACCATGCTGTAATCTTTGTACAAGCAAATCAGGATGAATGTTGAATCAACAGGTTATCGGGAGGAGCCCTTTCTTAAAACAACTATGAGACCTTGTTGTTTAATTGTATGAACTTGGCAGGGTAGCAACTTGCTCACACTGACTTGCTTCTTCGGTGACAAGGGCAGTATCAAACTTCCATGTTTAGGACATGCTATTATGCCAATTGACAGCTGTTTATTCTGGATTTCCCCAGTTCAGACTTCATTCCCTTTATTGTATTTTCCTTTCCTCTCCTGTCTGATGTGTAAAACAACCGTTTTGCAGCCTCTTAAAAGACTAACCTACTTATTATGGCATAAGATTTCATGAGCAAATGGAATAGAGTCCATGAATGTATATGGCACCTATAACTAGGCAACCCATCTGAAAGTTGCTCCTTATGTGTTTTGACTTTACCGTTTAGATCACGAGTGGGAAACCTTTGGCCTGTCCAGATGTTATTGGACAACTCCCATCAGCTACAGCCAGCATGGCCAAGCTGATGGGCGATGTCTCAGCAACATCTGGAGGGACAAAGGTTTCCCCAGCTCTGGTTTAGATTGTTATCATGAGGACAAGGCAAAGCAGCATAACAAAAGTGCATCAAAAGATAAAGGGTTTACCCCAGGTTACATTCTCCTTGTCATCATATTACTGTGAAGTTAAGTACATAATGTACTTTAAAAGTCCAACTTCCCCACTAAAGATGCATATATAAAAGACTCCTGCATGAGTTTGAGTGGAAGACAGAAGTGCCTGGCGTGCTCTGGTCCATGGAGTCACGAAGAGTCGGACACGACTAAATGACTAAACAACAACAACACAGGAAAGTTCCCTGCCTCTAAGATCCCAGTGGCTTCAGGTGTCCTCACTATTTGAAGGTGGAAGATGACCCACACATTTTCAACAGTGGCACTAAGGGTTCAGAATTCCTCTTAGAATAAGTTTATTTTCTCTCTCTCTCTCCCTCCCCCCCCCACTTTGTTAGTTTTCCAATGCCAAGCAAAGGTGGTGTTGTTTCAGCAGCTGTTTGGAGTTCTCTGGGTGTGAACGGCATTGCTCTCCAACTGCTGTATTAGGTTTTTCTTTTTGCTATTTTGCTACTGGACTGTTCTGCTGTTTATATGACTGGTGGGGTGGGGGCAGGCATTAAATCATAAATGGTCCACTGTCAACTGTCCTCAAGTGCCTTTGGCAGAAAAGGCCAGATCAACATACTTAAATAATGGATAGATTAAAAAGTGATAAAATACAAAACTTGAAGCAATGTTTCTCATTCTCTAAGATAGTTGAGGCAGGCACATGTGGAATTTGGCCGCCGCAAATGGTTTACTTTAAGTCTCTATGCCAGTTGCTTTTTTTCTGGTGACACCATCGACTTGTGATAGAAAACGTATGTAATTCTTCCTTATATTTCCCTAAGTGGGGTTAAGTTTTAAAATGGAGATACAGGCAAAATTGTCTCCTCAGAATTAGGCATCAAGCATCCCTCTTATAGTTCCCCACTGGGAAGTATAAGTTATGAGTTTAAAAAAAGGAAGGTGCCTTTCTGAGAGCGTGACCTCAGGATCCTTTGGTAAACTTCATGCCTGTAGCATGAGCCATGCGGTTTAAACGGACTGTAAGCCTATAAAAGAGATTAAAAACAGATGAATAGTCTCAAATACTATGGCAGAGAGCAGGTGAAATAGACAGCAGCAGCAATTCTGGTTTGATGTCATTGAGAATGAGATCCAAGTTGCAAGACACTGGCATTTTGATGACTTTCAATTTATACTCAATGTGTGTCTTTTCTTGGTGTGTGTTTTTGTGTAGGTACGTACACACACAGACACAAACACCGCTAGAGATGCCAATGGCGCGTCTAGTCTTGTTCACATGATGGCCAACCAGGTGCATACGGGATGCCAAAATACAGGAACTCAGCACATCAGCCCTCTTCCTGTTTGTGATTCTCAGCCACTGGCATTCAGAGGCATTATGCATCTAAGAAAGCACCAGTATGTTCATCATTAGCATTCTGAATGCATCAGAATGTGCCCAGCATGGCAGGGAAGTATTTGCTGCAACTCCTGGTCTTGGTGCATCCGTATTAATTCATGCACACCTACCCTGCAACTTCAAAATTACATAACTTCAATGCTTGGCACGAGAGCATAGTGAATCGGGTGCAGCATCCAAAAGGACCTCATCCTAAGAATCATTTTGCTTGCAATAAAAATATATATATTAGGTTAGGATTACTAACATCCAAATCTGCATCTGTTATTGCAGGAGGAAAGCACTCAAACTAATCCCCATGGATTAAATGTTTCAAGTTGTATAAATACACATCAATTAACTTCAATCTGTAACACTTGGCAAGTTGAGCAAACTGCAAATTATCTTCCTTTATTATGCAAGGTGATTTGTATCATGAATACGTTGAAACGAAAAGCTTTAATCCCTGTTGGGGGGGAGGAATAAACCCCAAAAATGTCCACTATTTACATTCATAGAAGTTAACATTTTATGTTTAGTGAGGTTATTATTTCCAAAGAAACAGAAATCACTTTTAAAGCAACAACAAATGTTTCAGGGTGTTCCCCGCCCCCCACTACATAATATTCACAAGGACCCATTTGGCTGAACCATGTCCACACATTTGTGTGGAGTGTTCCACTGAAATGAAGAGAAACTACACAGCAGCCGTGCAAGTAGGGCTGGATGCAACACCACCAAAATATGGTAGGCAAAGAACAAAACATACTTAGGATGACACCATCCATATCATTTCCTCTACAAGCTCTGCTGTAATATTTAAGGTTTCAAGGAAGATTGTGTCCTGCGTGGCTTGTTTGCTATCTATTTATATTTTTGGGCATACATTATCAAGTGCTAAGACCCTTCCCAATTTCTTCACGGAACAAAGAAAGTTCAGCTTAATTTTGTGGTGTTAACTTCACAGGGACCAATGCTCTCACGTCTGTCTTCCTTCAGAAGCTTTTCTAGGATGCTGTCAAAGTCTTCCTGGTTATCTATTTGAAGATGCTGAAACAGAATGCAGCAAAGAGAGACATTATTATAACATTAATAGGCTCCACGGAAAGCTAACCAGAATAAGCAGTCAGTCAGCTCCTTAGGCCCAAACTACACAACACAGGCAACTGCAAGTAATGGAAAAGACAAATTGGAAGGTGCATGGGAGATAAGCTATTGGGGGGGGGGAGAGAGAGATTATTTGGAGGGAGTAAATGGTAGTTGGGGAAAGGGTCATCCCTCCAGTGATAAGTAATCTTTGTTTCTTCCCTGGCAGGGCTGTTGGGCTACAGTCAATGACCATTTCACATGCCCCCTTGAACTTGTGTTTTAGTGTAACTTGAGGTTTGGGTCTCAGCATCCCAGCTTTATAAAATTTTTGTAAATATAACCACATAATCTCATTTCCAACAAGATTATCTTCTCCTGAAGATAAAATGATTATAAACAAGACAAATGGACAAAGGGTGAAATGAGTTAAGTAGTTAGTGTTAAAGAGTATTTCTAACACTAATGATTAGAGGAGGATTGGAAGAAAATTATGGAGTATTATTAGCGTTAATTTGATTTTTATCACCCGCCCTTCGCCATAAGGTCCCAGGGTGGGTGACAACCAGGGATTTTATTCAATTGGAACACAACTGAACTCAGTTACGGCACCTCTCAGGTGGGCACCCTTTCCATTATAAGAAGACAAGGGAGGCGTTCATGGTGAGTTCCAGCACCAATTTTGCTAGAAAAACAGCACGGGTGAGAACAATTTAAAATACAAAATTGGAAACTGTTTAAAACAAATTATAACCACAATAACAGGGTTGTTGTCTCTCTCTCTCTCTCTCCCTCCCTCAACTGTCAAAGGCCAAAGCTATGGATTCTGGGAGAGGGAGCAGCAGCAGCAGCAAGGTGCAAATGAAGCTAAACTGGTGCTCCTGACAGTGCGTCAGGTATGTGGTACAGCCCAGCCACGCCATGTGCTGCTGGGACGGGGGAAGATATCTTTCATCTTGACAAGCTTCTAGCTTCTAACTGTGGTGAATCCTTTTCCTAGGGTACTGCAATCACAGAGGATGGCTCAGAGGATGAATTAAAAACCACATTTGTTTTTCACATGGGTCTGTCCACCAACTGGCAACATTAATCCACTCCGGAAGGTCTGCTATGCTTGCAAATTTCAGTGAGAAGGAAGGGGGGGGGAAGTAGCCATTTTTAGATTCCCTGTTATAGTGAATGAAAGGGGGAGGGAGCTTTGTTTCTAACGGATCTAATTTGGTCCCCAACAATGCGTTGAACTGGCAAGGTACCAAGCATGGCTGCTTTTCAGAGATACAGATATAGATTCAAGTTGAATCTCGTGACTGGCACACACCACTTAATGGATGAAATGGTGGCTCTGACAGTAAATCTTCTACCACCACAAGTGACCTACAGCATTTCTCTGTCCATATTGCGGCCATGTTAGAAATATTAGAATGCATCCTATTTTCTCAGATGTAGCAAAACCAGTTAATCAAACCAAGCACTGGAATAAACTGTCAGCACTTACTGGATGGATGCGCAGTAGTAATTGTGCTACTTTCTCCTGCAGATGCTTAATTCGTTCTTCTGTCGCTTTTATTTGCGTCCCACACAGACTAATCTTTTTTTCAGCAGCATGTTTGGCTAGAAGCCCATGCTGCCTTATAGACAGGAGTTTTTCAAAAAGTTGTTCATCATATTGCGAAAAATACTGTAACAAATATTGATACCCTTGAAATTTTAGTGTGGACTTTAAAAGCAATTTCCCCTCTTACACTCTAATATACAATTTGTTCGTCCAACTAATCAAAAAGAAGCCCCAAGATATATCCATGTGGTAAATGTATTGTCCACCCCGGTCTCAGAATGCTGCCCAGGGCAGCGAGAGAGTCATTCATTTGTCAATAGCTCTGCCATCCCCTCGGGATGAGAGCTCTGCTCTTGAAATTATAAGCAAATGGAAATACAGGGGGAGTTGCTTAGTGGTGGCTGAGTGGCACTTTATACAAGCATAAAGGTAAAGGGACCCCTGACCATTAGGTCCAGTCGTGGCCGACTCTGGGGTCGCGGCACTCATCTTGCTTTATTGGCCGAGGGAGCCGGCATACAGCTTCCAGGTCATGTGGCCAGCATGACTAAGCCACTTCTGGCAAACCAGAGCAGCACACGGAAACGCTATTTACCTTCCCGGTGGAGTGGTACCTATTTATCTACTTGCACTTTGACGTGCTTTCGAACTAGGTTGGCAGGAGCTGGGACCGAGCAACGGGAGCTCACCCCGTCGCAGGAATTCGAACCGCCGACCTTCTGATCGGCAAGTCCTAGGCTCTGTGGTTTAACCCACAGCGCTACCCGCGTCCCTCTTATACAAGCATAGAGGTACATTATTTATGGTCTTTAAATAAAGTACATGGCCAAAGATGGAGGATGGTGCTGAATAGGCTTGGTGGGAAGAGGAAAGGGGGCAATTCCAAAAGGATTGCAAGAGACCTTTTTCTGTTTACACCACAGGTAATCATTTTGTGTAGATGGTTACCAGTAGGGTAGTTGTACTGTGGAGTGGTAGCTTCAGTTGCATCGTCTCCATGCATCTATTCCAGGGAACAGACAGATAGGTGCACCCCTCAGCCACCCAGATCCAAATTGGTGGTGAAACTGGAATTAATCGCAGGATAGGAGACCATACCATATCAACATTGCCTAACTAACACACCTGTTAAGGGCATAACCCTCAACAGCTATCACTTCCTGGCAATTTAGAACTTGAGTGAACAAGGAAAAAAACCCTTAACACAAATTAAACTGCAAGGGTTTTTGTTTGTTTGTTAATTGTATGCAACAAAGACTGTTCTTTTTAGACATTCATTGAAGATGCCAGCCTCCCATGTGTTGCATTTCTCTTCATAAATCTCACATGCCTATGACTGATCCAATAGAAAATCATTTCAGAGAATATGAATTGGTCGTATTAAATAGCTTTTACCTGAATTATGTCCACAGGCACAGCCTTATTCCGCTCAGAATCCCTGTTCAGCTATTGGCATAAAGGAAACAAAATGCCTAGACTTAGAAAATGGCAAGAAGGGTGAAAATCTTGCACGGTAAGATGCAAAGCAGTAGCGCGAAACTTGTGCCCCACAGCAGAATTTCATCCAGCTTGAGACATCCAGTGCTCTTTCCCACACTGCCCCATCAGGAAATGATTGATTGGGGCAGGAGAACTGGATGCTCTGCGTGGAAAGAGGGTGAGTGTGGGAGCCCAACAGTGTTGGCTTGCCCCCACTTGGCTCCTTCATCTTCTTATCAACATCATATCCTGTTTTCCAAGTTGGAATTAAGAAACAGAAGTAGTTCCAAATGCCGAAGAAAATGCAAAATCGGAGCAAGTGTCCTGAAGCTGAACAAATGAGAGAGCAACTCCAACATTATAGCCCCTAAACAACATACTCGGAACAACCTGCACTGCATTCCTGAAATCTGAGTGGTTAAGCGCCCTTGTTCTCTTTAGACTAAGTACAAATAGTTCCAGCACATTCCCACAATTTTTATATAATTCAAATGTCCACTCACCTTGAACATAGATAAAATGTCTTCAGGGGTCATAGAAGAAAGATGTTCACTTGTAAGATTGCATTTGGGTAAAAAGTATAGCAGGATCTCTCTGGAAAAGACAACAATTGCAACATACCAAAACAGATCCTTCCATCATAGGTTAAAAAGGCTGAATCCAATGTGTGGGGAATTTTTAACATTCCTCCCATACTGTTTTCTCACCAAGCGTAGCAAAAGCTGCCATTTGCTCCTGAAATGAGGGTTTTGGATAGAAAATGATGCATGGAAAAGGAGCTAAACTGCAATTGTTCCATGATCTTGACTAAACCCCCCCCCCCCAACATAGCTGTGCTTTGTTAAAAAAGAGGACCTAACCACATTTCTGAGAGTATTTCATATAATGTGTAATTTGGCCTTGAGTGCAAATGCACACTTTCAAAAATTGGGTTCAGTGTTTATCTAGCCAGAATGCTAGATTATTATCAACTGAGTATTTTTTTTAAAAAAAAAGTAAGGATCTTGATGGAATTAATTACTTGTCTGCAAAAAATAATAATGCTGAAAGCCTTAACAGAGTTATTAAAAATATTTTTAAGAATCCATACAAGCAGCTATTCTTGTTGACCATATAATCTATGCCTTAAACTGGTCCCTGGAGGACCATTTCAATGTCAATTCCACACAGTAGTGTATATTCATTAAGTATTTCACAGTCCAATAGGCCCATCACTCAGTTGCCTTCTTGATTCATATTTAGCATGAAATTAGGCCTCAAAAGGTCCTTGTTAGGATACAAGGACATCACATTTGGCTGCAAGACTGTACCTTTAGGAATACTTACTTGATGCGAGCTGTCAATGTTTCTACCATTTTGTTTTCAGAAATGCTCTGCGGATCCCCACATGTGTGCAAAACTGCATCATTAGACTCCTGCTCAGCAACAAGAGCTTGCTCTTTGCTGTCGTCTTCTGAAGTCTCCATGGAGTCACTGAACAGACATACCACAAAGATCAATTCAAGGACCATACCCCTCCTCCCAAACAGGGAAAGAACCATAGCTGTGGGGTAGAACACAGGCTTTGCATACTAAATTCCTGGCATGCCATCTCAGTTAAATAGGATCAGATAGTTTTGGTTGAGAACGTGGAGAGATGCTGCCATTCGGAGTAGACAATACTGAGCTAAATGGATGAATCTAGCCAACAGGAATGTTGTCTGCCTTATTTCAAGACTGGCTGGGGCAACCCAGTCAGATGGACCAGGTCTAAATACAGTGGTACCTCAGGTTAAATACTTAATTCGTTCCGGAGGTCCGTACTTAACCTGAAACTGTTCTTAACCACTTTAGCTAATGGGACCTCCTGCTGCTACTGCGCCGTCACTGCACAATTTCTGTTCTCATCCTGAAGCAAAGTTCTTAACCTGAGGTACTCTTTCTGGGTTAGTGGAGTCTGTAACCTGAAGTGTATGTAACCTGAAGCGTATGTAACCCGAGGTACCACTGTAATAAAATTATTATTATTAGTCGAACTATTGGCCTATCTACCATTGGCAGTATCTCTCCCAGATTTCTGGCAGGAGTTTTCCCCAACCCTACCCAAAAGACAATAGGATTGAAACTTAAGCTATCTGGGCTTAAGCTATCTTGGCTCTTTTCATGTCTACTCATATTTACATTATTTCTATTCCCTATTGTGATGTATAGGGACGCGGGTGGCGTTGTGGGTTAAACCACAGAGCCTAGGACTTGCCGATCAGAAGGTCGGTGGTTTGAATCCCTGCGACTGGGTGAGCTCCCATTGCCCGGTCCCTGCTCCTGCCAACCTAGCAGTTCGAAAGTACGCCAAAGGGCAAGTAGATAAATAGGTACCACTCCAGCGGGAAGGTAAACGTCGTTTCTGTGCGCTGCTCTGGTTCGCCAGAAGCGGCTTAGTCATGCTGGCCACATGACCCAGAAGCTGTACGCTGGCTCCCTCGGCCAATAAAGCGAGATGAGCACCACAACCCCAGAGTTGGCTACGACTGGACCTAATGGTCAGGGGTCCTTTTCCCTTTCCCTTTATTGTGATGTATACACTGTAAATAAATTAGAACTCAAAACCTTATCCAGTGAGGTTCCTGGTACACTCACCTTTCCAAGTCCGCTGGTGGCAAATGTTTTTTCTCAAAATCAAAACAACTATTTGGGTTGAATGCACTGCCTCCCTTTTCATCACACTCTTCCTGTTTTTCTTCTAAGTGAATTGAAAATATCAGAAGAAATAGCACGCAAGTTAGCTTTAACTGAGCGAGCAAGTCTGGATGTGGGAGCCCCATGCAAGCTGCAGTGAGGTTCCTGAAATGTGCTTGGCTAAATGTTAATGGGGCTGGAGTTCATTCAAGTATGAGTTGGTTCATGAGCTGGGTTTCCAGTAATTTCAAATCCGGATAGAAATGAACATGTAGGTCAAGTCTGACAAACATGATTGGATTTTTCTAGAAGTCATGTAATACAATTTTGCAGTCCTTGCAAGCATATTCTGAACAACTGACTGCCAACAATAAGGGCACATTGGTGTAACACTGGTGTAGTGCAGAAATCTCTAGGTGACTGTGCAGACACTAAACCAGTGACATTTTCAGCCTGCGTCAAAGATCTTTTCACAGTGCCTGGCACCACAAACTCAAATACCTCTTCCGACCTTGGCCACATACCAATGGCAGCAACCATGACGCTATTCCCTTACCATCTGTGGTTATGAGTCCTCAAGCACAGCACTGTCTTTAATTCACCTTTAAAGCATTATGTAAGTGAAGATACTGGCTATGACGTATTTTAGAAACATGAAAATAGATATCCCACTGACAAAAATATGACTGATTTTACCTTTGTACAGGAAAATAACGTCTTCATCTTCTGGCGTAACTTCGGTGTCACTGTCAGATATTATAATCTGCAATGTAACATTTTGATTATGAAGAGGTCTTTTCTCAAAATATTTAGAAATACATGGATCTTTGGCATTGGGAACCCCATTGGAATTTTAATTTCAACTTGGTAGCTAACCTTGTAGTAATCTCTGTCTCCTTTTTAACCAGTACTTTACAGATTCTGCTGTAGAACTTCATTTGCATCTGACTATAAGAACATAAGAAGAGGCTGCTAGATCAGCCCAACACAATAATTACAAGAAAAGAGATTATTCTGCACATTTCCACCTGCTTAAAATAATTCTTGTTGTGGTGTTCAGTACATTGTTCCTAGCTAACTTCCATCTGTCTGCATCCTACCCAGTAACTTTCAGGATCTTTTCCTGGGACGCAATATCAGTTGCTAAAGCAACTGCAGTTTGACCAGGAGCAAAGCTTACTCCACAAGACTGTGTATGGAGGTCCTGAGCTGCCCAAATGACAAGATTCCCCCTCTCAGCCTCACTGATGTGGTCCAAAGGAAAGCAGAACATATGTTTGGCACCAGCTTGGCTGCAGGAGTTGTTGGAAGGAGACGTACAAAGCGCCATCCAACCATCCTGGGGACTCCAGACCTGACTAGGGTGTACCCCTTAGCCTTTTCTTCTCCCAAAGACATCCTACAAGGCAGCAGAGGTTTAGGATCTGAGTTCTCCTACCTTCCTAGGTTAATGAACCCCATCTTCTCCTTATTTCCCTCTGCAGCATGTGCAGAAACCACTTTCTTGACCATTTGACCCGCCATGGGTCTTGTCCACTCAATCCACTGGAGCCTGTCTTCGCATGCAGAGGAAGTCCCTAATTCATTGAGGGCTTAAGACCCATCGGCTACCCTTGCTGGGTTTAGCTGACCAATCAAAGCCTTTTCCTGGCACGTGGCCTCTGTCACATGACAGCTTCTGGGAGCCACAGGTGAGAGCTGATTGCACGGTGGGGACTAAAGGTGGACCAGCTACCCCAGAGGGAGCACAACGTGTCCCCCATCTGAGGTACTACCCCTCCCCTAACACCCCTATACATACACCCCTAATTTGATATGGATCGATTAATAATTATTCTTGTAGGGAGAGCTCTTCACTTAAATATCAAATAATATTTCCTGAGTCAGATCATGTACAAAAATCAACAAAAGATTTTCCATCATATCTACATTTCAAGTTCTCTCTTTGGGGAGCCCAGCAAAATTGGTTTCAACCTTTTGTTACTGCCCTTTATAGGGCGCTCAATGGCATAAATAATCTTAAGTAATTTAAAGATGTTTGTTTTGCATTGTTTTCTGGAAGCCACTGCCTTAATTTTCTGATGTTTCTCATTATGCTACTTGCCAGCACCGCAGCCTCCCAAAGTAATTGTAAACATAAGACTTGACATATGTTAAGTGTAATCTCACTTGCTGGCATTCTTTTTGTTTTGGGTCGACCACCTGCTATTTACAATAAGTGGCAGGAACATAATTAACTCAGGATAGCGAACTCTTTTAAATGTGTGCTAATTATACCTGCATAATACAGTTTGTCGACTGCTTTTTTCTTTGTCAGAGGAAGTAGTACATATTTCTAGACAAACCAAACAGTTGAGCAGATGAGCCACAAGTAATTAAAGCAAGGAGTATTTCAAAGGAGAGGCTTAAAGTGCTCAAAGCAGCCAGCTGAGTATTAGGGACTTTTAAGTAATTCAGTCCCCATCCATGCTACGTTTTCTGCAATGAAAATTGCTTTTTGGTGCCAGTATCAGAAAAACAGGCAAGGGCATTTTTTTAAAAGGAAATGTTTCACTCTTGCCACCTGTTCAATATATATGTTTTAGAAGCAGCCATCACCTAAGAGATGTAGGTAATGTGGATTTCAAAGTAAGCCTGTCTCAAGCTACATGTAACCAAGTTGTTTCTTTAACCCTAGGTGTGCCCCAAACAAGAGCAAAAGTTCCCCCTGCTCCCTCCAACACTTTTCTCTCAGGCCAGCCCAGCTTCTGATATTGGAACCAGACTGTGAGAGGCAAGGCATGGCAGAAGAAGGGTTGAGCACTGTGGATACCTATTCTATCCTCTTTATACAGTGGTACCTCGGGTTACATACGCTTCAGGTTACAGACTCTGCGAACCCAGAAATAGTGCTTCAGATTAAGAACTTTGCTTCAGGATGAGAACAGAAATCGTGCTCAAGCGGCATGGCAGCAGCAGGAAGGCCCCATTAGCTAAAGTGGTGGTTCAGGTTAAGAACAGTTTCAGGTTAAGTACGGACCTCCAGAACGAATTAAGTACTTAACGCGAGGTACCACTGTATTCATAGTATGAGGCAAGCTTCAAAATTATCTTGCCCAACAATTATCTTGCTCTGGTACCCGAGGTACCACTGTACATGACTGAAGCAGATATGGTTCTGAAAGCATGCACCTTCCTCCACGTTTAGCCTAAACCTCAGAATCCAGTCTGATTTGCACAAGGAAGTAACCAATGGGCTCTTACGCAAATGATTTCTTGCTTGCTATCCGCTTCAGTTTTGCTGAACTCAAGCTTTTCATTACATGGCTTTTCATCTTGTGTTTCAATAGGTGACACCTGCATTAGAATGAGAACAATTAGGGCAATTAATTATAGCTCAACGACAACGACATAAGTGTTTGCTACATAAATAAAAGAACCCGCCTTTCCCAAGATAGCTTACTAATTTAAACAGTGCTGGAGCGCCATGATTAACAATGACTGTGACGGAGTCTATTGCCACGGTAGCTAGATGGCTGCAAGCGGAATGTGACCTCTGACGCAGAATCAAGCTACCTGCCCATTAATGTAATGATGATAAGCGATAATAATAATAATGTTGCACAAATATCTGGGAAATAGTCTGAATGCGCTAGTAAAAAGAAAAAGAGCTGGTTCACACATGCAGGTGCACCACCTGATTTCTCTACACCTGATTAATGTACACCTGATGACTGGAAGCTGAATGTGTGAACTGATGCCACTGAAAAGCACGGCACATGAAGGATGGGAGAGGACTCGTGGCACTGTTTGACATGTCATGGCCATTCACACACACAACTGACCACTGGATGGTCACAGTAATCTAGACATGAATGTGTGTATGTGTCAAGTAGCCCAATGCCTTGATCAGAATACCAAGCAACCCCCTCCTAATGCCCTGCCTCCTCTTTTCTCTGAAGTTGCAAACCTGTTCTCTAATCTCTATATTCTGTTATATTCTTTCTGTGACTCTTGAATGCACTAAAAAAGAAACACCCCAGCCCAATTTTACCCCATGTGGATGTGCCTGTTCATTTAAGCAACAAATTAATAGGGGGAAATGAATCATTCAAGGGAGAATAAGAATTATGAAGCACATCGAATATTGTGAGGCCTACTGATTGTTTTCAACACATGCTGCCATATGCCTGTACCTCTGATATATCATGATCCTTCTCCTCCTCCTCCGCTGAAAGGGAACATTTTTCTTCCTGACAAGGATGCTGTCTCCTTTGAGGCCAAGTCATTTGCTTTGCAGGTGGCTCCTTTTGATGGCTCGAGTGCTGTGTGCGTCTTTTATTTGTACTACTCTTAATCAAACGTCTGCAGGCTGGATGTGGATCTTTATGAAAAGCTTTTCTCTCGCACAGCATCTTCTGGGCATTTGAAAGAGAAACTGGCATCACTTTTTCAAGCTTGGATAGAATTGTTCCATTGGTTAGATTCATGAGATAATAGAGACTATTACTTGATTAAGGACAAATCTAAAGACTACTGATGTTACTGATCCTAAAGATCAGATTATTTGCCAAATTATTTTGCTGAGTCACCTTTCATAGCAGTTCATATTGGGTGAGTACCTGTTGTTTCACAAGGTTGGAAGAACAGATCATGAACCTTAGAGTCTAGATATACAGTGATGAAGAATATATGAGCATACATATACACACATTACTGTCTTTTTCTCCATCCTTTTTTTCCTTCTATCTCTCCCCTAAAGGCCACATAACACACCAGAAACCAGGAAATAGAAGTATTAACAAATGGGGCCCTACAACAAACTGTTGCAGTGCATCCCTGGTGTTATCTAAGCCCATGACTGAAAGGGTTAAATGCATAAATATAAGCATCAAAGGCAGGAGTCTTTGCTCTTACTTGGGTCTTATTTCATGTCCATTTCTTTCTTTCTTTAATTTTTGAACATTTGTAGAACCAATCTGCATGGAAGTCAATGGACCATGAAACTTCCACATGCATTTGACCCGGGAAGAGATTTGAGGGGATAATTTGAGTAAACTGACCTTTCCGCAGTCTGAGAGGTATGTCGATTTTTGAATGGGAATCCAAACAGCTGGCCTACATGATTAACAACCGACTGCACTGCAAGGTTGTTGTAAGCTATTCATTCCCAGCACAGGTCTCCAACCTTCCCTACAGCTACACTGGAGGCTTGCTGTAAAATCTTGCTGAGACCTTCCCTCTTGTGGGACTTGTATTCCAATAGCATTTAGAGGGCCTGAGTTGACATCTGGTAGCAAAAGGCCTTTGACTGCCAGGTGAGCAGTGTTCCTCGAGCCATGGGTGTTACGTACTGAAGTTATCACCCTGGGCTAGCAGGGGGATACTGTAGATAGTTTTCACTCAGGTGCACATATGCAAATAAGGGATCGAAAGGGACATTCAGTGATTGGATAGTTACAGAAAATGGTTACTGTTGCGTTCTAGTGGAGCTCTATATAAGCAGGCTGGCTGAACCCTTGAGTTCAGTTTTCTGTTCTGGCCTGTGAATAAACAAGAGCTGTTTGAAGAATTGCTGTGTCGTCTGATATGTTCACCCACAACTTTACAATGGGCCTCTTGATGGGCCCAATGCCATCTCCAATATTGTGGGGCTGGGTCCAGGCAGCCAGGAAGCTGCCACACCACAAACATGCCACCAATGCACCGAGACTCTCCTACCCCATGTGATTATAGTCGTGTGAGGCTGAATACCTGAACTGTGCTGGTGTGAATACTAGAACCCACTACGTTGGTACAGAGGTTGCTCTGTATCCTGAGGTTGATTGAGTTGAAATATTTCAAGAGCACCGGGTTGGGGAAGGTTGACCCATAGCAATTCTCATGTTCCTCCTTGCTCCAGCTCTTGCTGAAATAGCTGGACATCTTTAGGTTGGGTGTCCCTCTCCTTCTTTGTAGGTTAGGTATAAAAGAACGTTTCTTGAATAAGAAGACCTCCGAGTGCAGAAAAAACAACAACCCATTGGATCTAACCTAATGAGTGCTACACAAATTCTTAATAACAATAGCATGCCAAAATAAATGGTTTACTGCCCAATGACAGCCATGTCTCTTAAGATGTCAGTTCCACTGATCTTAGTGGTACTTATTCACAAGCTTAGGACTGCAATCCAAGTGACTCACATCCTTATGAGTTTTGCTGTCAGCTGTAGGCTGGACAATTGTATGGGGTTGTATCAAGTGAAGTTTCTGTAAGGTAAGAACAGAGGAATTGACAAGCAGGCATCTTAATCTATTCATAATTCTTATAAACAGAAGCAATGATCTTATAATATAAATGCAACTGTGTTCTTTGAACAGACTTAAGACTTGGGACTGCAGAAAATACTTTTCTGGAAATATTTCTCAGAATTATTAAAAAAATTTTAGGGGAATACAGAGAGACCCAAAAGAGCTCCACAGCTGCTGCTGCTACTATTATATTATATATAATTTCCAGTGTAAAAGTGGGGTGGGGGAGAGAGGAGAAAATTATTAGAAGAATTTTGGACCTCAGGCACATAATCATCTCTTAGTTTTTGTGCCTAGAATCCCCCCCAATGTCTCTTTACGTTTGGCTATTCGAAATTTCATCTAACCCTAAGTGCACTCAATAAAAAGGGGAAACCTTAAATTCCAATTATCCAATTCCACAATGAAACATATATAATGACAGGCAACTCCCTGTTTGCATGGGGGTTGCGTTCTGACAAACTGTGTGCGTAAGCCCACTCTGCCCCCATTCTGCCCCCTTCCAGGGCTGAAAATGGTGCACGCAACATATGCCATTGTGGAGTTACTTCTGTATGGACGTTTGTACAAATCTCAGGAAGCAGCTCACCTGTTCCAGATTTTCCAGCCTCCATTTACGTTGCCGAATGGCATCTACGACGAGCTTTTGTTTGTCATTCTTTGACTGAGTTGGGTTGAAGGTGCCCAAAGGGATGCGGGGCAAACATTCTGGTGCACCACACCTAGTAAGTAATATTGACTTTTAGCAATTCAATAGAAACGCCTGCGCCGTCTCTCTAAATGGGATAGGCAAGGACGGGCACATAGCTCAGTGGCCCAGCATCTGCCTTGCATACAGGAGGTCTCAGGTTCAACAGAGAGAGCAGCTACTGGGGGGAAAGTATGTCTGCCCCCTTGAGTTCTTTGGAGAAAAGTTGGGATATACATTTAACAACAGATAAATTGAATTACACTTTCAATGTCATATTTTAATAAACAGAAGTGGACATGTGTCTTAGAGGTGTCTTGGAGAAAGTTATTTCCAAGATACATGCTAAAGTTGGTATGAATATAAAATACTTGCCAGCGTTACATCCTTTTTCATATCATGTTATGCATTTTTGCACGTGTGTGTAAATATATAAATCTCGTTCTGGATTTCCTACACTTAGGAGATTGTTGGGCAAGATGATTTTGAAGCTTGCCTCATACTATGAATACAGTGGTACCCCAGGTTAAGTACTTAATTCGTTCCGGAGGTCCGTTCTTAACCTGAAACTGTTCTTAACCTGAAGCACCGCTTTAGCTAATGGAGCCTCCCGCTGCCGCCGCGCCGCCAGAACACGATTTCTGTTCTCATCCTGAAGCAAAGTTCTTAACCTGAGGCAATATTTCTGGGTTAGCGGAGTCTGTAACCTGAAGCGTATGTAACCTGAAGCGTATGTAACCCGAGGTACCACTGTAGTAAGAAAAGAGAGATCTCTGCTGACTAGATAAGTCTGTAGGTTCAAGCAAAATGTAAAAGCTTACTTATTTTCGAGAGGGTTAGGATTCTGTCTGCAGTTCCAGGTGCCGTGATGCCCTCCGTGTTTTATACTGGTGTCATATGACAGGAGTCTCCATTTGAGGCAAATATCTAATGAATGAAATTAACAGATTTAAATCCAAATTAATGGTTACAATCAGTAATGGCACCATTGATTTAATATGGTACTGTGGTTGATTGCCTGCATTTTTGCTCTTTAATTCTCAACCCCCTGACAACTTTGGTCACAAATGAGATAGAAACTATTTGAGCAATGGCATTTTCTCTTGAAAGAAATGTTTCTTTGACAAACAGGTAGCCTACACAAGATCCTCAGTGCAAGTCCTAAAACAGTCCACCCTAGTCTTTTTGAGCTTATTCTATTTGTGCATCTCTCCTACATCTCGCCCCAAAATGACAACCTCATGCAGAGAAAAATTTAAAAACAGGTGTATGTGTAGATTTATGTGTGTGTTCTTTTTTAAACCACAGAAACAAAAAGCTCGCAACGTGCCTAGAGTTTTCTTTATCCCACACAGAGGCCTACAAAGCCACTCAAGTTATATGCCAGCAGCCTTTATAACAAAACATGAAGGAGACCTGTTACATTAGCTGCCCCACAGTGTGCTTTTAACGGCAGCAAAAAGTGAAACAAAGGAGTTGTTTATAAGAGGATCCTTTCAAAGAAGAAGAAAGTGAAAAACACAGCAGTGCACGGCATCTGTGAAGAGGAATGCTCGAGCGAACATATTTGAAGTCAAAGAACAAAGAACTCTCATTTTCACCCCGCTGAGTTCTACCTTCCCCCTGCCTTGTCTTCCTATTTGTCCAAATGTAGAAACTCACCACACTGAACAATGTCAGGGATTTCCACGGCCCGCCTTCTCTTGTACTGGATGCTCTCTGAAGGTTTATCAGACCAGTTCTTACTCAGATACCCAAAATCGTTCCAGAACAAGGCTTCTTCTTTTTGACCTCAGGAGACAAATCGTTGCAATGTTATGTTGAAGTGTGCATGTACACGAAAGCTCATACCAGTAACAAACTTAGTTGGTCTCTAAGGTGCTACTGGAAGGAATCTTTTTTTATTATCATTGTCAGCAGTGAGACAACACACTGATGAGCACTGCAACATAGCATGGGTATAGGCTGGATGATCATGAGTGCCAGGCCAGATTGCTCTATAGAAGGCTGCCTTATTTACTTCAATGTAGGGCATTGATGGCTACATCCAGAAGAGAACTGTTGGCTGGCCAGCGCTCAGCCATCTCTGGTCCGCAGACAGTGAGACACTTTCCCTAAGAATAGAAGTATAACCTAAAGAAATGGGACTCAGTAGCGGGAAAGCCCTATGGAAGAAGGGAAGATCAACAAGCTTTCCTGGCACACGGTTATGAAAGACAGCGAGGTTCAGGTGAATTTTGTGATTGGAGCTTAGGGCTTAATTTAGGAGTAGCCAATGTGGAACCCCCCTCCCTATGTTGTGGGACTACAACTCCCATCATCCCTCACCACTGACTGCGCTGGCTAATGGAAGTTGTAGTCCTTGTTGATAACCACTGGTTTAACGAGACAGTAATCACACTGCAAGCGTGGCATATATTTTTATTTAATTAATTACAGGCCTAGGGTTAATATTCACTGGGAACACAGGGCATGGGAAGGATTAACCCTACATCTGCCATGCTTGCAATGAAAAGACACACACACTGCAGTTAGGCGTGGGGTGGGAGGAGAGTCCTAACTGATGCTAACTGATCCCTTTCCTGCAGCTAACTGCAGTGTGAATGGGAGGGGGGGAGGGTTGAATATCATTAGAATTCCCTTAAGAGGAAACAGGTAAATATCTCCACCCCACCTTTATGAGCATTGCTTCTCCACGCCAGTATTAAAAATGATTAAAAATGTGACCTGATTGCAAGTGGCACAATTAGCATTAGCCTTTCATTTATCATAGTCCTACACACTTTGTGACCCGCTAATCTGAATTTCATCTACCAGAGGCTTCACGTCTTCTGTTTTGGCTGCCTGCCTAAGGCTGCACAACTACCTGTGCATTTTTCTTATATATAAAAGCAAGAGCACACACAGACTATAATTGCTATTGGCACTCAGGTATTGGAGAGCGTGCATCTGATCTTTTGCAGTTAAGCAAGGAAAAGCATCCAAACTATTTGGAAGGCAAAGTCAAAGACGGGGAAGGGAAAAAAAGAAGCAGCTTTGGTACATTATTTAAAACATTGAGAATTCACATAAATATTAATGATTAAAACCAGATTTTTAAATGGGCATCAGAGCAACGGCATTCAGATTCCAAAATGCAGGTTATTGAAAGCATTTGCATATGCACACAGATCTGATTTTGCAAAAAGAATGCACAAACGTGTTTGCCTGTTCTTCTAGCCTCTCTGCTAGGTGAACAGCAATTGCTTGTCAGATTTTATTTGCGGGAAATATCTTGCAGTTTCCCATCTCCTTTCTATTCGCCCCTTGCTGCTATGCCTTGTTTCTTCTGTTTGGAGAGGCTCATTAGCAGTACTCAAGCCAGGCCTGGCCCCAAGATGTTTTGGTTCTCTTGCCATTATATTAAAATGGTTATCCCTCCACTGGGATCCTAAAATGGCTGCATTCCTCTCCATTATATCCTGAACTTCCTGCATCTCCTGGTCTGTTCTGAATTTAATACTTAACATTCTGAACTACCCAGGACTAGCTGTTGACCATTTTAAAGCATAAACTGACCATTCTGTCCTTCACCACTGTTTTGGCTACCCTATGACAAGCCTTTCAACCGATTACTATGCATGTTGAGTCAATTGGTGTGTGTTTTTGTGAACCTAAAACCTAAATGGGTGTTGATATAAATTTTGCAAGGATCGCTGCATGCGTTTTTCCTTTTTGCATGGACTCTACCATGTAATCAAAGTCATAGTAGATGCACATTTTGTATCCTCTTGGTGTGTTCTTCCTTTTTTTTAAATGCACCTTTGGGCAAGGTAATGAAGGAATGAGTCTGCTTATCTGAGAAAGAATGGGCTGAAAAGAGGTTGGGATGAAACATGAAGCCAGGGGTGTACTTAGAAAAGTAAGGGGGTGGAACCCACAGATCATCTTGTCACTCAAAGCCCACAAAAACCTGGAACTGACCCTAGTATTTAATTCTCACATTTTGAGAGGAGGGACATTGCTCCATTCCACACCATTCTCCTTAAAATGCAGAATATATTAGAAATAAAAGAAGAAGAAAACCACACGGAAGGAACCATGCCATGGCCACCCCTTATATGGCCCTGGTGTGATGCTTCCATGGGCCCCCAAGCCTTCTGACTCTGTAGCATTATTACATTACTGGCAGCAGCTGGCATGGAATCAGAGCGCCTAGCAAATAAATGGTTCCCCTTATCTATTACGAGTCGAACAAACTTTTGCATATCTTGGTGTAGAGAAAGGGCTGAACTGGTGTAAGGATGAGTCAGAAGCTTAGTCACTCAGCCACTCTGATACATTAAGGGCAGTTGTTCACATAATGTGCTTTTAAGGCCGGAATTGTAACTGCCCAAAGGCTCCTAATGCTTGAAACTCATACATTAGCAGCTCAATTACTGTTCAGGTAGCCCCTGAAAGACCTTTTAAAGAGTCAAAAGAGCCGCTATTTATTTATTAAAAACTTTTGCCCTATATGGCAAATCAGATGTGCAGGGACCATTTAGACTAGATAGGGATGACTTTGTTGCACTAAGCTGTTTGCTTAGAGGAGCTCACCACAATGACCCTCTTGTTTTCAAAACTGTCACCACGCACCCCATTAAGGAGGGTCTGTCATGAAGTGGAGGCTCCATGCTGTGAATTATTCAGTGAACAGAGCAGCACATATAGGGCTGGATTTTATGGAGACACCATGGGGCTGCTTAGCTGTACGCTTTGGTACCCTCCTGCTTAGACTACTGCAAGGCATTGCACATGGGGCCCTCTACTTACTCAATCCTATGTCTTTCCAATACTGAACAAGACAGTTTTCCATTGCCTTCAACAAGCGGTTATATTCCCTAGTGTTTGCGAAGGCCTGCTTGTTGTGCGTTGGCTCCATGATTTCGCACGGCACATCCACGATCCCTACAGCTCCGGAACCAAAACTGCAATAGTAAAAACATACTTTAGATTACACAGTGGGCAGGGCCTGATTTTAGATGTAGCTTCACCACAAACTGAGCTTTTTTTAAAAAATAATATACAGTGGCTGAAGTTCAATTGGTAAAATCTTATGATATTTAGGATTTAGAATAATTAATTTGGATTTATAGTGAGTCCAAACTGCCATGTGGTGCAGTGGTTAGAAATTTGGACTAGGACCTGGGAGACTAAGGTTCAAATCCCTGCTCAGCTATGAAGCTCACAGGGTGACCTTGGGCCAGTCACTGCCTCTCAGCCTAACCTGGGTCACAGGGTTGTTGGAAGGATTAAATGGGGCGGGGAGGAAACCATCTACACTACCAAGAACACCATGGAGCAAATGCAGGATATAATGCAATAAATAAACAAATCACAAAGGCTCAGGGCAGGTAAAACTATTTGCCAGTGTCAGTTAGCCATACAACCACCATGCAAGGTAGTTTGCACATTCCTGTCTGAATTTTAGTATCTTCTTCAGGGATCCCTGCCAAGTGAAATGGGGTGGTGGCTCCAGAGGAGAGGTCCTTCTTCGTGGTGGCACCTCAGCTGTGCAGTATCCTGCCCAGAGATGCTTGCCTGACACCTTGGAAGGGGTGCCTTCCTTTTCCCCATCTTGTGTTTGGACTATATGTATGATATCTCAGGAGAGATGGCTCAAAGGGCAAGATATAAAAAAAAGAGAGAATACACCTTTGGCTGTGATGGGCACCACTGCAGAATTAAGAGACAGGATGCAGCCACAAATCTGGAAACGACTCTGCTCCAGACACAGTACAGAGAGATCAGCAGGGCATTTACACCTGTGGTCCTGTCTTTGTGCAGAGCAGACTGGATAAGTCAGTTACACACTCATTGGTTGTGCTATGCTTCAGGTGTCAGAGGCAGTATGCCTCTTTGTGATGCTCAGGTCCTGCTTTCAAGTTTCCCATAGTTGGCCAACTGGGAGAACAGGATGTTTTTACTAGACAGGCCATTTCGTCCAATCCAGAAGGCTCATATTATGTTTTCAACTGGTTTCTCACGCAATGTGTGACAACCCTTTCACGTCACAGTCTTAAAGTTGCTATAAATCACTGCCAACCAACGAGGAGGATTTCCTCCCAATGCTAACACCAACTTCAAATGATGGATTTAACTCAGGACCACTTTCCCTCCAAGGACTCACAGAGAATATGGTTTTCTCTCCACCTTGATTTCATCCTTGCAACAGCCCTGTGCAGGAGGCTGGTCTGAGAGAGAGTAACTATCCCAAAGTCACCCATTAACCTTTGAAATAATACTCAAAATGACACAGAGAATATTTCTATCTTTAAGGAGAACTTTGGAGCAAGTCCACCGGCATGTAGCAGAAATGCATTTTCAAGTAACCCTGAAAGGTGGCCCTAAAACACTGAAAAATGAAGAAAACTTACTAAGATCCTCTATTCTTCTGTGGTCCAACTTTCTCAAACATCTTGATCAAGCGTTTATTGCTGTAGATAAGCATGCCATATTGACTTCTGTTCAGAATGTTGACTCCAAATGTTAAGAAGAGCTTTTTGGGTTGTTTCAGATTTCTAAACAGTAAACAAACAAGACTTTATTAAAGATTTTCCCATTGCACTTAACTTCATTTTGAAGGCTACTGACTTCCACAAGTAAACTGCGTACGTAACTATGGATTTAACCCAATTTGATGCGATAAATTAGGAAAGAATCTGATTTTGCTCTGTGGCAAAAAGGTTTAACCCATGCACCATTATTAAACAGATATTCATTCTATGTTTTAGAAGTATGGCTCATGAGCAATTTTCAACATCTCTACTGAGCCTTCAGCAAGCACCACTGAACTCAACGTTAATTATTCTGAAGTAGGCATGGATAGGTTTCACTGTATGACTCCACAATGATTTCGCAAATTGCCTCAAATGCAGGAGAAGTTTTAATTGCACTAGGTTGGTGTTCCAATTAGAACTACAAACCACACTACTGAGACGACGGCCCCATCTGCACTATACCTTTAAAGCAGTATCATACCACTTTAAACTGTCATGGCTTCCCTCAATGAAACCTGAGACCTGTAGTTGGTTAAGGGTGCTGAGAATTGTTCCCCTCACAGAGCTACGATTCTCAGAGTCATTTAACATCAATCCCTCTTCCCATAGAACTCTGGGAATGGTAGCTCTGGGTAGGGAACAGAGGCTTCCTAACAACTATCAGCAATTGTAACAAACTACAGTTCTCAGCAGTCTTTGGGGAAAGCCACAGCTGCTTCAAATGGTGTGATACTTCTTGAAATATACAAGGGTCCTTTGTTTTCCCCTTTTCTTTACAACAGCAGTGAGGATGCTCCAGCTTGTGGGCATAGTTAGGCCTGGGAAGCCTCTCCATCTGGCATGTAGAGCAGTTTTGTCCAAGCCACACCCACCCGACATACATCTGACATCATACATGACACCAGGTCTGGTGCAAGCAAAGTTGCAACTCCCTGATCGCCAGCACCTACAAAGCCACATCCCTTTGCCTGTGTGGTTCGATTTCAAACCACATGGGCAAAGGGAAACCCTTCACCTGACACCATGGTTTGCTGAAAAATGTTTTCCCAAGTGATTCAGCACTGACTGTTAGCCCCATTCTTCATAGGAGCCATATTGAACAGTGGCTTTCAGTGTTAGAAAGAGGCTGCCCTTAAAGTTTGAACAATGGGGGTAAACGCTCAGAAATGTTTCAATGCCTACAGAACTGAAAACATAATGCCAGTAATATACAGCACCCACAGGTGCCCATGCTTCAACTATGATTGGTCATTTTAGGCAGGCAGGGCTTATTGTTTTGCACACGCTCCTGTTATGTACTGAGTTGAACAGGATCCAAAATGCAGCAGTCTGATTGGTCCTAGAACAATAGGATTCAGAATGCAGCAGTTTGACTGGTCCTAGAACAATGCAGCAGTGTGATTGGTCTGCAGGAGCCACCCAATCCAGCTCCAGATGGAAGTGTATCCACAACCTGATTGGCCTACAGGAGAATTCCAGAATTAGCCAATCACGTGCAGCCCATTGTGTAAATAATGTATATAATGCAGATACTTTGGGGAAACTTTCATTCTTCCTCACCACTATGAGCTGAATAAAGAGCATGAAATCCACTCTTGACTCTGAGTATATTTCAGCTCCCCTTTCCTCTGTCGCAAGACCATTTCACCAAAAGTAAACCACAGTCTCATTTAACTTGCCTCTGCTTATCTTTCAATGTTTCCCTCATTTTCTTTTCATTCTCCACTGCGTCCGTTAATGCGAGCTGAGTACCCCCATCACCAGAAAGGAAAGAGCAGTGGAATAAGTTACTCTGAGCACATATTGTATTCCAGGATCCTCCCAGAGATTATTTATCTGTTTCATTTACATCTCAACCTTTTTGCATAGGAGCTCAAGGGGGTGTACATGGTCCCCCCCCTTTGCTTAATCCTGGTCTTCCAGATCCTGGTCTGGCTCTCGACACCACACTTTATCCTACATATAAGCATTCTTTTTTGCATTACACTTGCTTATTGGAAACTCTTGGATTACAACTCCATCGCGTTCCTTCGGGGTTTGACAACCTTATTTTCTGTCAAGCGCCACAACATTCTCTCAGGTTCTCGCAAGGCGGGTGCATACCTCTGGTGGGTCATAAGGTTAGTAGAAATCAATAGCCTTCTCCTTCATGAATTTTGTCTAATTCTCTTTTAAAGCCACCTACCACTGCTTCCTGAGGGAGCGAGTTCTGTAGTTAAATTATGGAGACTTTGTGGAAACAGATATCTGAATAGGGCTTAAAAGGAAGTAGTTAAATTGCCTTGTCTTGGACTGTGTCACGTTTATTTATGTACAGCACCTAGCACACTTTTCACACCATGCAAATATTTAGGTGGTGCATTCAAAGCATTAATCATGGTGATAGTTGTGGAAGGCTTGTAAATCAGTATAATGGGGATTAGTATAATAGTGAACGTTCCTATGAATATAAATGATAATTTGCGCAGGTGCAATTAGTCTACATAATTATCACATTGAAAGTCTTCTGAAGTGGAAAGTGCCTTCTAAACACTCTTTAGGAAATAATTGAATCTGAAGCCAATGCAGCTTAATAACGACTTTAAGAGTCCTCAGCAATAGTAAATAGGCAATTAACAGGATTGGAAAATCTTCCCCACTGTTTAAAGGTCATGCTAGGCAAAACTTTCAAAAGCCTAGCATTAACACCGTGCATGGCCTATATTTCTGAGCAATTATCTTTTAAGTCTATCCAAGTAACACAGCCAAATGTGGAAAAAGTTGACACTCTACACTGGCAATTGTGGGCCAATAAAAGCGGCTTGCGAAATTAAGCACAGACTTTGGACACAATTCACTGGGAAATCACCCTACTCAAGGCCAGTGAAATGCAGTGGATCGGTATTAGAGATTCTGCTTAATTTTAAAAAACCTGGAAGTGGTTTACATGAAATAAATTATGCATTAAAATGCATCAGTAAAAGTCAGAGTTAAGAATAAATTAACCTTAAAAATTAATTATTTAACATTTGTAAGGTTATTCACAAAATATAAATAAAACCAGCAGTTAAAAATATTCCTTATAACACATAGGTAAAGGTAAAGGGACCCCTGACCATTAGGTCCAGTCGTGGCCGACTCTGGGGTTGTGGCACTCATCTCACTTTATTGGCCAAGGGAGCTGGCATACAGCTTCTGGGTCATGTGGCCAGCATGACTAAGCCGCTTCTGGCGAACCAGAGCAGTGCACGGAAACGCCGTTTACCTTCCCGCCGGAGTGGTGCCTATTTATCTACTTGCACTCTGACGTGCTTTCGAACTGCTAGGTTGGCAGGAGCAGGGACCGAGCAATGGGAGCTAACCCCGTCGCAGGGATTCGAACCGCTGACCTTCTGATCAGCAAGTCCTAGGCTCTGTGGTTTAACCCACAGTGCCACCCACATCCCTATTATAACACATATGTACACATTAAAATGTGCACCAACTCTACATATCTGGTTAGGTTTGCCAAAACAAAAATGTGGGGTTTTTTTTTTAGCAGGAACCAAAAACAGAACAGTGAAGGAGCCTGCCTGATGTCCACAGGCTGGAAGTTCCAGAATGCAGATCTCTGCAACACTAAGAGATTGATTCCTTATAAGTGCAAACATTGGGTGGTGCATGTCCAAGTGCCCGTTCTGCAGACTGAAGTGGCATACATAGGGTAAGGTGGATCTTCAAGTAACATCATGGACTGTGTATCAGAGCCCTCTTCTTCAGGTCCAGAAAGGAACAAGGTTTTGCAACAGCCCCTACGACAGGTAAGAAGCTTGAACACTCTGGATTGGCCAGGTTCTTACTACGAGGAGCCTAGCCTTTGCGGCTTCTTTCATTTCTCGCTCCAACCCCTAATTCTCAGGAACCCTGAGGCAGAAGATATACAGTGGTACCTCGGGTTAAGTACTTAATTTGTTCTGGAGGTCCGTACTTAACCTGAAACTGTTCTTAACCTGAAGCACCACTTTAGCTAATGGGGCCTCCTGCTGCTGCCACACCGCCGGAGCCCGATTTCTGTTCTCATCCTGAAGCAAAGTTCTTAACCTGAAGCACTATTTCTGGGTTAGCGGAGTCTGTAACCTGAAGCATATGTAACCTGAAGCGTATGTAACCCAAGGTACCACTGTACTTTCCCAGCCTGGATTTGGCCATAGTTACCAAAGTCTGCCCCTAAAAGGTGGTTGTGTTCACATTCTTGCACAGCTTTCATTCAATTCCCCTGGAGATTTCCCAGGTAAGACTGTGTGCTTTGGGTGGGCAGGAGCGGAAATAACAGCACACCCTAAATATCTCAAACATTTTTATCCTTGTTACTATACCTCAAGTTTTTCCTGGAAGAGGGAGTCCTGTGACTGCTGTAATGTGCACTTGGCTTCTTTCACAGCATCTTCAGCTATAAGTATAAGCAAAGGCACCTGTTAAACCACGCAGGAGAGAAACTAACCCGATCTGCCACACACAGGAAGAACGCAACATGCCACTAAGCAAAACTCTGTTTGGCACCTTGGCATTAAACACACTTGCCTTCCCCTCTAACCTAAGCACATTTGGGGAAGAGCACTTTATTTCCTTTCTGACCTCCCTGTTTACAATCCCCTCCCCTCATCCCCCCAGCCATCTGTACATAAAACTCTTTAACTCTAGATAATGCTTCATGCATCTGAATAAATGGACAAAAAGCATATATGCCATAATAAATTTGTAAACTTTATTAGCATATCGCCGTAATAAATTTAACTTTATTAGCATATGTGCCATAATAAATTTGCTGACTCTGTCTGTAGAACGGGGTCAACTTCTGAAGGCATCTAGGCCCAATGGAAAAGTGGCGTGGGGCAGGGGGGCGGGGAGAGGTGTCAGAGACTGTACAAAACTTGCAATTTAAATCTTCCCATTCATTTCATGACATTACTATTTTTCAAATGCAACTCCATGCAGCTTTACTCAAGGCAATTCTTAAACCTGCCACTTTAGCATTCCAGTAGCATGAGGGAATTATCTACCAATTTTCCTCAACATGCAGCGATATTTGTACTCGGCACTTGCTGTGGTGTCACAGTTGTAAGAACATGCAGGATCAGGCCAGTAGCCTGTCTAGCCCAGTGTCCTGTTCTCAAAGTTGTCACCCAGATGCTTATTGGGAAACCCAAACACAGGAATTGAGCACAACAGCGCTCTCCCCTCTCTTGTGGTTCCCAGTGACTAGCAGTCATTCATTCATTTTATTGGTACGCTGCTTTCCCGCCAAAATAAAAAAATAAAATCATGCTCAACAGAAAGAAAACCAGAAGGCATTTCAAACAAACACTACAAAAGCAATTTCACAGCAACAATGCAAAACCATAACATAGTAACTATTTCATAACTTAGCAAGTATAGTAAAATACAAAAAAGGCCACATTTCAATACTATAAATATAACATGATTACAGTGGTACCTCGGGTTAAGTACTTAATTCGTTCCGGAGGTCCGTTCTTAAACTGAAACTGTTCTTAACCTGAAGCACCACTTTAGCTAATGGGGCCTCCTGCTGCTGCCGCGCCGCCGGAGCACGATTTCTGTTCTCATCCTGAAGCAAGGTTCTTAACCTGAAGCACTTTTTCTGGGTTAGTGGAGTCTGTAACCTGAAGCGTATGTAACCTGAAGCGTATGTAACCCGAGGTACCACTGTACTTAAACAAAGTGCAGCATCCAATAGCAAAAATAAACAAGGAAGCTTCACAGTTTCACCTTCGTCCTAGAAACACCCCTTCCAGGATGTTGCTCATTGCCCCTCTCCTGCAGCAATTTGCAACGCTTCCAAGGGTGAGGGTTGGGCTACCTAGAAAACCCCTCCCATTCAGAGGCTCGCTGCCTCCGACAGTGGAGGCTGAACAAGTTATTAACAGTTAAAAGTGAAGGTGCAGGTTCCAGGTAGATGTTCAAACCTTCACTGACGATTATCCAAAATTAACCAGGGACATAGGTGGAATCTACACACATATAAAAACATTTTGAAAATGCTTTTTTTAAAGCGTTTTTTAAAAAATATGTTGAATTTTCCATAAACCGCACCATTGCCATCTAGTGTCACATTAAAACACACTTTAAGCGTTTTATTTGCAGCTGTATAGCTGAGTCCATAGTCTCTTTATCTGAGGAACAATGAAAACAAATTCAAAGTCTATGATGAATGCAGGCAGGCAGTCATCACCTATATCCTCCACCCTCTTCCAAATGACAGAAATCCCACTATCTGATTGACATCTGATGCTCCCTTCACCTTCCCCATTCCACTTACTTTAGCATTCTATAGTCCAAGTGATCTCCTCCCTGTTCTCTGAACACAAATCCCAGAAGTGCTTAATTCCATCAGTATTTGGTTTTCTGGAGCAGATTTTGAGGATGAGTTTAAATGCAAAAATGGAAGCCTGTTGTGGGCACTGGATACAACCCAGTCCCCCCCCCCCCCCGGCTATCCAAAATATGATACCTACATCATTCTTTGTGTACTAAACCCGTTGTTGTACCTATTCAACTGGTGGTCCACCAAGTGCAACGGCAAAAGTCATCCCGCAAGGGGAAAGAGATGCATAACTAGATTTGCTCCACAGATGCCAGTAATTATTTGCTGCGAAGCAAAATTAGAAGTGATGCGCAAAAGCATCCCTTTACAAACAATGCTAGCAACCGCTTAGAGAGCACTTAGTATTAAAACTATAAAGGTTAGGGGACAGTGCCTACCAGCCTTCACATCCATTTCTGCCTTTTGCAGTTCATTTCTAGCAACGTGTTTGAACGAAGATGATATGTATGGATACATCCTGTGAAGACAAGAAAAACACAGTCATCGATAAAAGTTATCTGACATGCCATATGAAAGACAAATTGTTATAACAACACAATGAAGTTGACCCTTATTATTTCCATTTTGCAGATGGGAATGGTGAGGACAGGGTATGCACAGTCCTTGTGCCCTACAGTAAACTGACTTTGCACAGGCCTCAAAAGTGCATGAAATGCTCAAAAAAATCAGTTGTGCCATCCGCAACCAATATAGGATTCAGAACCATGATCTACATGGTGACAGAGGCATCATTTGGGTTTCCTTTTATCCCAAGGACGGGTGGTCGTCTGTTAGAATTTATCTGGTAAATTTATTTTTAAATTTTTTTTTGGTGGTATTCACTTGTGTGTTTGTCATCACAAAGTCCTTTCAATTCACAGAAGACTCAGTCATCTGAAAACTGAATGAGTACACTTGCCAAATATGAAGCCCCATCCACTGTACTGTTAAACTGTATATTTAAGATCCCTGCCTCCTCACTTCATAGGCCCTTTATCACTCAGCGCAGTGAGAACTGGATCAGATCCTATCAATGCTGGAACTTGTATCAGAACATTCATTCAGCTTGTTAAACTGTACTTCAAATGCATATTACACATTATAAGATTAGGAGTCCATTAAAAAAGGACCTCTATAAGTGGCCTATAATCATTTAGTGGCACCTTTACAGAATTGCCTGAGCAACTTTCACTCAAGTGAAAACATCCACAGAAAAACAAACAACACCTCCCCCCTCCCCGCAGTTCGGTGATTATCTTATGTAAAGTGTTCTTTGTTCTGGGTCAAAGTGTTTGGTCACAGCTGATTACCTTTTCCGCAGTCCAGCCTGCCAGTGTGATTTGAACTTGGCTTAGATTACAAATTGCTCCGCCATCAAAGTCAATTTCTCTCCATGGCCAAAAAGAGAGAACAGCTAATGCTTTCAAGCACACTGCTTTGGAAATTTAAATATCTGGCTTTATAACAGTCTTAGGAAAAGCTGGCTCACCTGGGTCTGTAAAAGCAATGTGGTAAACACTTGGTTTTTACTTCCTTGGCTTGAATGAATATCTTCATTCGTGGGTCTAAGTACAATATAGCTGTGTAGGCTCTCAGCGACTGTCGTTCTGGAAGGCTGACACAGAAAAGTGTTTAAGGCAGAATAATTTTAGGCTCACAAAGGGAGAACTCTGGTGGATAGAGGAAATTGGGCACGTAATCCACTTGAACAAAAAACAAACAAACTCAAAACATGTTCTCACTTAAGTGCTCTTGAAGCTTTTCAAGGGGCAATACAATTCTTCAGCGTGAAATTAAACCAACTTTCTAAAACTTTTAATGCTGGCGATTCTACCCACCTTCCAGGGAAGAATTTAAATACTGAGGTAAATAGACCCAACTAGAGATAAAGGTCTGCTCATTGCTTTGCTGGGAGTCCCATGTCAGCTGCTTTAGTATTTCTCAAGGAAGAGCAGGGTATAATTAAAATTTGGCAAATACTATTGTGAATTAGCACATGATCTTTGTGGATATGTTGAATCCTGCACTGTATTGCTATAGGAAGCCTGTCCTTACACCTGGGTAAAAACAGAGCCATGTCTTTGTGCTATCTTCACGCCAGCACAGCTCCCAAGGAGGGGTTATACAGGCAATGACCAATTTATGCACATCCAATTGTTGAGTAATTACACGCATGGTGCAGAACCCAGAAATGACCTGAAAATGTCACTAAAAGGGTGGAATGAGGGCGGGACAGAATGTTTTACATGAGTCCTGCGAGTGCATGCAGGGATCTGTAATGTAACCCCTGTGTAAATCAAGGATTGCTTGTACAATAAAGATTGCGGTCCCTTAATATGTATACCAGGTTGAGGAATGTGGGCGGGGAGAGAGAGCATCAAGTCGAACAGAATGTTACACTGCCCATCCTACATCCAGCCACTGGAGAACCCAGGGAGCATGAGTTGACTGGGCCTTCTTGGCACGCACAGAGGCATCAACACCCCCTCTCTGTGCACACAAACAGTGAGCTGAATCACATCCATTGTTTGAAGCTTCTTTTAGGATGCAATCCCATGCACACTTTCCTGGCTGTAAACTGCACTGAACACAATGGGATTTGCTCCCAAGTTCACAGAGGGACGTGGGTGGCGCTGTGGTCTAAATCACAGAGCCTAGGGCTTGCCTATCACAAGGTCGGCGGTTCGAATCCCCGCGACAGGGTGAGCTCCCGTTGCTCGGTCCCTGCTCCTGCCAACCTAGCAGTTCGAAAGCACGTCAAAGTGCAAGTAGATAAATAGGTACCACTCTGGCGGGAAGGTAAACGGCATTTCTTTGCGCTGCTCTGCTTTGCCAGAAGCACCTTAGTCATGCTGGCCACATGACCTGGAAGCTGTACGCCGGCTCCCTCAGCCAATAAAGCAAGATGAGCGCCACAACCCCAGAGTCGTCTGCGACTGGACCTAACGGTCAGGGGTCCCTTTACCTTTACCTTTTACACAGAGATAGGTTTGCACTGCTATTCTCTCTCTTTCTGCTCCTAATCCATTAGAATTTGCCTGTCATGGGGAATACATGGAAGAATTTGGGATTTGAAGTACACCGTTACAAAATTAAAGCAAGTGTTCAATTCCATTCACCAACACATTGTAAGTACATCCTGTGATTTCTAGTGTCGAAGCAAAACAGATTGTTTGCAAGGAGCATCTTCCAAATATATATTTTTATTCATACCCTTTGTCCATTCAACGTATTGTTTGCTTACTCTGTAAAGAGTCTCTAAGCTACTCACAAAAATGTCCACAGCATTAAAGTATAACATAAAATCAGAAAATGACCATGAAACTTACTTCTCAGGTGCCGCAGCAAGCAACATATCCTCCTCATCTGTTAGGATATCAAGTTCTGGCTCAAAATTGAGAGTGAGTTTCAGATTGTATATTACCAGCAAGGTTCCTATGTGTGAAGGTTAAAATCTATTACTGAAATATCAGTTTTACAATTCTTATGCCAATTAAAGTAGAAAAGAAGCAACAGTACAATGGATAATTGCAGTTAAGCAAACTGGGGTCCAGTCACAAGATTGGACTCCCCCCTCTCCCCAGATTAATATACTGTTAAGAGTTTGGGGAGGTGGGGAGTAGGTTGCAGGCAAAGACCTTTCTAATGCCTAGAGTAGCTAAGTCAGCCTGGTAATAGCCTGCTAAACATGGGAGTACAGTGGTACCTAGGGATGCAAACGGGATCCGTTCCGGAGCGCAACCCGAAAATACTTAACTTGAAGCACATTTATCCCAAGGTATAAGGTAACAAAGGGATGGGCCCCTCTCCCTCATCTGCCTGTTACTTAGAAAGACAAGAGGGAGTTGAGTTATGTGAGATAGAAGCAAAGCTCCAGACTGGAAAGGCAGAGAGAAAGGGAGAGTGCGCCATGACTGATTTCTGCTGGAAAGACCCTCCTAGGGTGCCGATGCTGTGAGCCCTTCCATCACAGGCTCAGGTTGTATATACAGTGATACCTTGGGTTACAGACGCTTCAGGTTATAGACTCCGCTAACCCAGAAATAGCACCTTGGGTTAAGAACTTTGCTTCAGGATGAGAACAGAAACCGAGTGTCGGCGGCACAGCGGGCAGAGGGAGACCCCATTAGCTAAAGTGGTACCTCAGGTTAAGAACAGTTTCAGGTTAAGAACGGACCTCCAGAACGAATTAAGTTCTTAATTAACCCGAGGAACCACTGTATGTGTAAGTAAACCATATATCCTAAAGAGACCACAGTCATTTCCAAAAGAAACACAAACCCTGGTAAGCGCCTGGAACCCCCTGAGATCTTGCACTGAGAGATTGGGGTAGCACGCAACAATACTTTGTCATAAGTCTAGGTGAGAGTAAATCGTTTTGGGGGATCTCCAAATGGACAAGTCTATCAATGGCTAATACTTGTGGTGGCTGTGTACTATCATCAGATCAGAGACGGCATGCCCCTGAATGCCAGTGGCTTGGGAAGAACTGGAGAGAGCCATTGCCTTCATGTCCTGATTGTGAGATTCTCATAGTCATCTGCTTAGCTACTGAGGGAGCAAAATGCTGAATGAGATGGATCTTTTGTCTGATCTAGGAGGGCTCTTATGGAGTCAAGAGAACGCTGCCTTTACTGGGGGGGGAGGTGGTAAAGAATAATTTGTTTGTATCTCATTCATGTGAGAGGAGCCAACTGATGAACAAAGATCCAAAATTATTCAGGGGAGGGGGGCACCCAGCATAAACAAAACCCCTGGCACTCATGTTTAGTCCTCAAAATGCTAATTATAATGCACTGGTTAATTAGAACTTTCAGGGATAATAAAGTCACCTGTTTTTCCATAAATGGCATCAAACTGCTTCACCAGTTCAGCATTATTCTTAAAAGGTGAGTATTTGTAAATTATGGACAACTGTATAGCAAACGTCTCTGGATTGTCTATTATTGGCTCTCTTGTATGACTTGACCATGAAAGAATTGGGACTATAACCTGTAATGGAAAACAAAATGAGAGTGGACCCAAATCAGGGATATTCTCCTTCACTCACACCTATCACATCTGAACAGGTAACTTGAGACAGTGCTGTTTGCTCCCTTTCTAACTCCCAGTGCCAAAGATGATGGTGCTGATAGTAGTATGAATAGCACACCCCGTATCAAATACCAGCAGCATTTTGAGTTTTATTAATGATGTTCCATTCCAGGAAGTCCCACCCCAGAAGTTCCGGTCCTGATGACATCATTGGCAAAGCAGGATACAAATATTTAAAGGACGAATGAAGACAGACATACCTCACTGAGACCTTCTGTTTCACAAAACGTCTGAGACAAAAGGAGGCATGTCATTGTATTCTCTTCCTTGGTGAATAATATTAAGTCTTTCCCTATGCGCATGGACCCTCTATAGTAAAGATACAGGAAAATACAATTTTTGTAATAGCTGCATTGTCTGGATGTTAACACCATTAGGGCAATATAGGAAGTAATATAGACAAAGTGGGTGTGCTGAAGGCAGAAAGGGATTTCCCATCAGCTAGCGAGCCTGAGGTTTCTCTTTACTTCCTGTCTGCACTATGGAGGACTAGGAAATACATTGACAATCCATTCCCTTCTAATACGTTTAAGGTATCTAATAAAATGGTGCTTCCCAAACGTGGGTCTCCAGCTGTTTTTGGACTACAACTCCCATCATCCCTAGCTAGCAAGACCAGTGGTCAGGGATGATGGGAATTATAGTCTGAAAACAGCTGGACACCCAAGTCTAGGAAACACTGCAATAAAATGTAAATGTGGCAGACAAATTATTGATGAGGGCCAGTCATTGGGACCATGTGACTCCTTTGTTACAGCAGACACAATGGCAACCAGTCTGCTTCCGGTTACAATGCAAAGTGCTGACCTTGGGCACCATCTGGTGGAAAGACGGGATACAATTTCAATCATAGTAGTATTATTACTGGGGTTGGGGTTGTTTTGCTACTCTTATGCATATGTTTCCCTTGATGTAAGCCACTTTACATCGAGCCATTTTTTTTTTTTATGAAAACCAATATGCAAGACTGCAAGAACAAATAAACAGGTTCCCTCAATCCCAATACTTAAATATATAATGCAAGCCAAATCACCTTTATGGTCACGATCGTGAAACAGTTTTTCATTCAGCACAAAGTTAACAATTCTGAATCTTGCCATTAAAGGGGTGTCTGTCTGACAAACAAAACCGACAAAGAACAAAGAACTCTTACGATTTAAGCCCGTTGCCATAGCATCCAATCATGTCAGGCCTGTCCCGCTTAGAGGATCTTCCGAAGTGCACAAGATCCACAGTTTTTCCTGCAACAGATTTGTAATAAGGCTTCCCTCTAGGGCCCTCACTAGAATTCACTGTTATTGTTATTTACAGATCAAAGTCCGTCACATTTATTAGCTTGCTTTATTCTCCGCAGCAGAAATGTGGAGCCTGTGGACCTTCAAGTGTTTTTGGAGTCCTGTCAGCCCAAGCCAGCATGGCCTGTCATCAGGGATAATGGGAGCAGGTGCCATCCTGCAACTTCTGGAGGGCAACAGGTCCACCACTCCCGCTTTACAAGCTTTTGGTATTTTTGCCCCCGGAATTGCACACTGTGAGCTGAGGCTGACAGACTGTAGCTTGAGTAAGGCTGCCTATCAAGCTGGTTGCAGAGGTGAGATTCAAAACCACAACCTGCCGCCTCAATGCTCTTAGCTTTGTTTCTTATAGCTCACCGCTACCAATGTATTTTATAAATGTATGTGTCAATACTAAGCCTGCACTGCAGGGGGTTGGGCTAAATGGCCCTCAAGGTCTCTTCCAACTCTACAATTCTAGGGTTCAAAGAATACCTCTGAACAACTAAACCTCCAGCACAAGATCTCTGCTGTTAGCAATAGTCAGTCACGGCTTCCTCCACCTCCCAAGGGAAAGCTTGCTGGAGAAGGAGGGATGGCATAGCTCTCAGTGGATAAGCGTAACATCCGAACTGTGTGTTGTGGTTTAGTAGTAGTTGTAGTAGCAGTAGTAGTACTAGTAGTAATCTTATTATTTGTACCCCACCCATCTGGCTGGGTTTCCCCAGCCACTCTGGGCAGCTTCTGGCAGAATATAAAAACATAATCAAATGTCAAACGTTAAAAACTTCCCGATACAGGGCTGCCTTCTGACATCTTCTAAAAATCATGCAGTTCTTTATCTCCTTGACATCCGATGGGAGGGCATTCCACAGGGAGGGCGCTACCGCCAAGAAGGCCCTCTGCCTGGTTTAGGTGCAAATATGCTATGCTATTAACTGAAGAATGCTCATAGTTTGCACTACAGTAACAATTTGATGGGAGAACGTGGTCCCTTTCTCAACGGATGTAAAGAATACATTTTATCCCCTTTTGAACTTGACGTGCAGCGTGTGAAATAGCTGTTATAAATTTGACTGATAGTTCCTGGATCTATAATATACAGCTGTTTCAGCTGAGGGGGCCTTGACGGATGTGGCTTCTCCTATTCCTGCCGACGGATGTGGTTTTAAAATGTGCACTATCTGACTATGATTGCTGTGAGATTTGCTGCTGATCCTCTGTGATTTTTGTTCTATGGTTGAATTTCTTTTTTTTTGCCACAGGGCAGCTAGCCTCCCTCTCTCTGTGGTGGTTTCTCTCAGGCTTCAGAATGATGGGGTGGTACAGGTGAAGGATGAAAAAATGTTAACCTGCAGACGAGTGGTGATCTGATAAATAAGAGTGGGAAATTCAGAAGTAGTTTAAGCATCTTGTGTGTGAAATGCTCCACAGTGTTTCGACAAGAAAACTCTTGCGCTGTGTACACACCATACATTGATACATTGAAAGCAAAGGACTCCCCCTCCCTTCTGCCAAAAAACACTGGGAACTATAGTGTTTAAGGGTGCTGGGAAATGTAGTTCTGTAGGGAGTGAATCACAGTTTCCTGGATTCTTTGAGGGAAGCTATGTGCTTTAAACGTATGGTGTGTACACAGCACTAATATTCCTTCTCCTACCGCCAGATAAAGAGAACAAATGTTGGGGATCCTGCCATCTTCCATTCTGTGGACATGACCAGGCCAGTGTAGACATCGTTGAGACAGGAGTGCGAACATGCTGGGAATGTGGGCTTGGGAGAGCACATCTTTGAAACCCTGTCCTGCCATGTGATACCCAAAATCTTCCTGACAGCATGTGGAAGGCACTGATGGTTGTAAGTTGCCCACGACTCATTTCCATAATGCAGCATGCTCAACACAAAAGCCTGGTAGACCTTCATCTTGTTAGCATTGCATTTCCCCATACCTTTTAGAGAGGCAGATCACTGCCATGTCTGCCTTGCCAATATGCTTATCCAGCTCAGTACTGATGGAGAAGCTGCTGGTTGTGGTGGAACCAAGGTAGACAGAATTGCCTACCACTTAATGATGGCTTTCCCCCTATGTTTTTAGCTGCTTCTATGTTAGCTGTAAGGGGAAAAGGCAAGGTGTAAATGAAAATGAAATAAGATGAACAGAGAAACAATCTCCTGATGCCTCAATCCTGTATACCTGAAGGAGCGTCTCCACCCCCGTCGTTCAACCCGGAAACTGAGGTCCAGCGCTGAGGACCTTCTGGCGTTTCTCTTGCTGTGAGAAGTGAGGTTACAGGGAACCAGGCAGAGGGCCTTCTCGGTAGTGGCGCCTGCCCTGTGGAATGCCCTCCCAGCAGATGTCAAGGCAATAAACAACTATTTTACTTTTAAAAGACAACTGAAGGCGGCCCTGTTTAGGGAAGTTTTTAATGTCTGACACTGTATTGTTTTTATTATTCGGTTGGAAGCTGCCATGGTATAAATAATAAATTATTATTTTATTATTATTATGACTGACGTTTTTCAGTCCTGTTAACAGTGTGGCCTGCGTAAATAAGGAGGCACCAGCACACAACGTCACATCCATCAAAGGGAAAGAAAATCTTCAAACTTTCCGCTCAAGCTTGGAGCACCTGTTTGTCAAAGCCTGAAGACAGAACCACCGTCTCCTCATCCTCACGCAGCTAAAAATACCAACCTCCACCCTTGTTTGCAGCTGCTTCAAGAGGCTTTTTACGCAACGAACCAGCCCCACCTGCTGCTTGCCACTGCAAATACAAAGTTGCCCTTCTTCCTTTCGCGCTGGAAGTTTGCACGCCAAGTTTCAAAGAATTAATTTGGCACAGAGGGGATTCTCAGAACCCCTGAGACGCACGTTCTGGGAACAGTCTATTTCAGGCGCTGGTTAACCTAAGCTGCAGGAGGCAGACGTCGTGTTATCTCCTTGGCACCAGCTCCAAGCAGCCATGATCCCTTCTTACTGATTAAGCTGTTTGTACTTAACGACACCAGAGGGGGAGAAAACAGTTGACTCCTGGCAAAAGGAAGCCACCAGGCAAACAAAAAGAGAATTGAGCTTATTGACTTTCACCACTTGGAAACCTATCTCCACATGGAGCAGATGTGAAAAGCTAAAACGACGAGTGGTTATTTAGGGCAGGTGAATGGGGTTTTTTGCATTGCTTGTGGGACTACTGCCAGCATATGACACCTTGCTAGCAGGTTTGCACCGGCTGCCAATCTGGTCCCAGCCCAAGTTCAAGGCTTCGGTACTAATGTACAAGGCCCTATACAGCTCAGGAACAGGACTGCCTTATCCCTTAATAGTCCCCGTAGGTGACATCCTCAAAGTATCAGAAGGCCACTAGGAGCAGGCCTCTGTGTTCGGGATCAGCCTCCATGTCAAGATATAATAGGTGCTTACTAGGGGAAATATATTTTTGTTTTGACAAGCTTTCCCAACTGGATGATTGGGAAAACAACACGAGGCGGAAGGGATAAGGATTGCATCTCCGAGTTTAACAGCCCAGACCAATTCAGTGCCTTCCACTCCAACCTTGTGTCTTTGCCTCTAAGCTTTGAGAAAGACTTTGAGTGCCTCCTCCACCACCCTGCCTGGTGATGCTGAGGACTGAACCTGTGACCTTCTACATTTGAAAAACACGTTCTGGCATGAGGCTACTGGTTCCATTTTAAACCGCGCCAAACCAGTCCCATGCGAACGCATCCTCAGGATCGTGCCAAAATCTGTCCTGCAGATTCTCCAAGACTTTCTTCACTTGAAAAAGAGGATTCCATTTCCCTGCCTCATTCCCAAGCACTTGATGATTTCTTTAGAACTGTGGTTGAGCTTATCTTATTAGTGTGAGGCGGTTATGGGTGGTGGGTGTTTTCTTCCTCATCCAGTAAACAGATCTCCAGCACTCTGCAGTCTCCCTGCCCATGCTTCCTGACTTGAAACCTCCTCACCACAAGAGGAGTTGTCTCATGATGTCTACCTTCCCCTTGGCTTTGATGAAAGCACTATAGAGTGCAGGCCACTGGTGAGAATTGAAAAATGAAAGGAAGGGTACTCGCAAACAACCCCCTAGCCACCTTAGAAGTAAGGTGAAAGCGTCAAAAACCCTGCACTCCACTCATGTGAATTTCACCAAAATTCTCTGCTTGGATAATTTTTGAAGGCAATTCCTTTCCAAGTTAACTGATGGAGAAGGGTTGGGGGGGAAAAACAGGAGAAATTTCTGGCTCAGTGCTAGTAATGCTAGTAGTTTCTCTTGAGCTGTCCTGTACACAAATACAATAAAAACAGTTCTTTGGAACTAATACAAACTTATATGAAAAATTTCTGACCCAATAACAGTATATATAACACCAGCGGGAGACCCGATATGGCACATATCGGGTCCATTGCCAATGTCTGGACATTTGCGGACAGAACTGGTACCAAGGTTAGTTGCATAGCTTAGTTCCTTTACATGTCTGGGTCTTCATATATGAATCACAGGGAGCTGGACCAGATGAACCTTGGGGTCCCTTCCAATTCTATTGTTCAAGTACTGGAGTTTATTGCATTTATATTTTGCTCTTCCTGCAAGCCAGCATACAGGGCTCTTCCCTGTTTTCTCCTCACAACGATCCTGTGAGGTAGGCTAAGAGCGCACGTGTGGCCCAGTGAGTTTCATGGCTGTGTGTGGCTTTGAATATGGGCCTCCTGAGCCATAGAATGACACTGTCCTAGCACCCAAACACTCAGTTAAATGAACACAGCAGTATTAACTCACGAGGAGTCATGCCACATCCATTGTCCAAAAGGCACAGCATAAATCCTCCTTGCAGGTCCTCATTATTCACTGCAAAACAAAGTATGGGGAAAAAGGAAACAGCTCTTAATAAATATTTAGAAACCATACATTGGTAAGAAGGTTTGTAGAAGAACAAACAACCATTAGGTCAAAAAAGAAAATTCCCGTAATGGGAAGAAAATAAACAAACAGTTGCCCAATGAGGACTGAAAGTCCTCCGTGGGCATGGAATAGTCACTGTTGATGGGAAGAGGTGGTTAAAAAGTGGGGGTGGGGAGGAGAATTGTATGATTTCCTTGGAAGGGAGCATGGCCAGCTGGCTGGAACTTTGAACAGGGGGCATTCTTCATTGCAACACTTCGTTGCCAGTCCCGCTAAGTTGGCCAACCATTGCTTCACCTTCTCAGTCGAAAGGATATTTGTTGGCTTTAAAAGAGGATTAGAGGACAAGGCCATCAGCAACTACTAGCCATGATGGCTGTTCCGCCTGTCAGAGGGATTATGCCTCTGAATATCAGCTGAGGAAACTGCAGGAGAGGAAGAGTGCTGTTGAGCTCAAGTCCACTTCCCACAGGTTGGCCACCGTGAGAACAGGATGCTGAGCCATTGGCCTGATCCAGTATATTATTCTTTTGTTCTTAAAGTACAAACATCTCCCCCACCTTTTGGTCTAAGTTTGCAAGTAACGCATCTGCTGGTGGTGTCATTTCAAGGCCCCTAAACAAACGGACCAAGTTTAGCAGACTGCTCTCCCGTAGATTTCTTCGGAAGGCATTTCGAACGAACTGAACGGAGACTGCTTTTAGTGTCCTCAAGATTGCAGTGCATAATTGTAATCCTGGGCACGCCTGGTTACTAAGCAGCGAGTCCCATTAAGCTAACTAGGGTAAATTTCCGAGTTAACTTGCTGCAAGGGGATCAGGCTGCAACGGGACTTTCTCAGATAGAGCTAATGGACAATGGACCATGATGTCAATTAGTGAAGCCAATGGCCATGGGAGGATTTGTATTAATTAGCATGCATGGAATTAGGCCAGAGCCACGATTTATTTCTTTTAAAGGGGTTTCCTTTGCAGAGTTATGTGCGCACTACTAGGCCTTTAACTATGTCAACTGGTTAACTGTTGTACAAGACAAAAATGTTTGAGATCCTCCCCCCTCTCCGATATATTTCTCAGCAGGAAAATCATGCCAAAAGGTCAAAATTATATTCACATCAGAGACATGTAGACTCTGCCAAATAGTACATTTTGGCACAGAAGCAAATGTGCAAACCTTAATGCTATGCTGTTTATATTGTAATTAATTGTATGGTTTTAATATATTTTTATCTGTATTCTGTCAACGTTTAATTGTTTTTACATAACTGGGTTTTTTTCTGAGTCCCTGTCATGGAAAGGCAGTGTTTAAATAAATATATCATCACCATCTTATGAAGCAATTTCTTTTCAACAAAACAGATACAGTAGTACCTCGGGTTAAGTACTTAATTCATTCCGGAGGTCCGTACTTAACCTGAAACTGTTCTTAACCTGAAGCACCACTTTAGCTAATAGGGCCTCCTGCTGCTGCTGCACCACCGGAGCACGATTTCTGTTCTCATCCTGAAGCAAAGTTCTTAACCAGAAGCACTATTTCTGGGTTAGCGGAGTCTGTAACCTGAAGCGTATGTAACCCGAGGTACCACTGTAATGTGATCAAACTAAGAAGAATTCAGAAACAGGATCCCCATTTAGACAACTTACCTGTATATATGTCAAGTCTGGTGGCATCCGCATCTCTGGAAATATTGTTTAAATATTGTTAAAAAGGTTTTAAATGAAAACATTAGCGCAAGTAGATACACGTAAAGCAAATTCACTCTATTACTGAACAGTGTCTATGCTAGCTGGAAACACAAAAACACTCTGATCAAAACTGCACTTACTTAAATCATATGAAATCACTTGAATGCTACTGTACATATTCTGCGCCAGTGGTTTTAATTATATTGTATGCCACCTTGGGCTCCCAATGGGGAGGAAAGACAGTATAGAAATCAAATCAAATAAAAAAATATAATGCAATAACAACTCACTTCAGTGCAGTATCTATGTATGGAAAAAGGAATATAAATAAATTTAACTAAATCAGTGACATAACTTAATTTTTTTTATATCAGACTTCTATAGTAGTATTGTGCAAAGCTAACAGTCTCGAATGAAGTTGTAAAATATGAAGCTGATGCAAAGGAAAGCGTTAAAGCAGTAGCATGCAAGTCATCCTAAAATTATCAATACACCATCCCAGACTGCCAGTGAGAAGATACTAACTGTGATCCAATAACAGGATTGTCTGGGCTTGAAATCCCAAGGGAGGCAACAAACCCAGAGAGGAAGCAGTAGAAGGTGAATTTCACAAATTGATTCGAAATAACCAACCACTTTCAGAGGGTGGAAGAAACAAATCCTTTAACTAAGCCTCAAGACCAGGGGTCAACAAACGTTTTCAGCAGGGGGCCAGTCCACTGTCCCTCAGACGTTGTGGGGGGGGGCAGACTATATTTTGAAAATAAAAATGAATTCCTATGCCCCACAAATAACCCAGAGATGCATTTTAAATAAAAGCACACATTCTACTCATGTAAAAGCACACTGATTCCCAGACCGTCTGCGGGCCGGATTTTGAAGGCAATTGGGCCGGATCCGGCCCCTGGCCCTTAGTTTGCCTACCCATGCTCAAGACTCAATCTGCTAGGGGTCTAAGCATCCTGGTAAAGCTGCTTGGAGGGAGTGCAATGATGCCACAATTGCAGAAGTCTTGTCCCTGTGAGCACCTTGGCCAATAAGACTCCAGCTTCCCAGGCTGAAGTGCTTCCAGATGAGTGTTCACCACAGGATCAATGTTGTTCATACATGCACTTTTTTTTTTTGCAGTGTCCGACCAAAATGTCGGAAAAGTATTTAATCCAAATACTTACTCTTTCCAAGGAAAATCAGGATGCTATCCAGACTATTGTTATTTTGGGGTGAGATTCAATCACACAATAGGAAGTTCAAGTTGCACTACCGCAATTGATTGGGACATCTTGTGCAACAAACTCTCTTCCCCAAAAAATTCCAGAAATTTTGCACTGGGCAAATGATGTGGAAAATGCACTGGGCAGTTTGGAATAACACGTGCTTCAGTCAATGTCATCTAACCTCTCCACAAACCAATCAGGAAGAAAGCTACATAAACAGGTCACCTGGAAGTGCCCTCTGATAAAAGGAACCACCTGTTACCAATTACACATTTGTTATAACTTCCCCTGTGATTTTAAGCCCATTTGGAAGCAACAGTAGCTGGCCATCCCAGCCACAGAGGATAATGTTGTTCGATTCTGTGGATAAGCCCAAATCAGACGAAAAGAATTGTGCGGCAGGAGAAATAAGCTTTCATATACAACACTGAATAAGGAAGGAGTATTCCAAAGCCATTTCCTACATTTGAGAAAGATTTAAAATCTGACAGCTGCCTTCTTGCGTCAAGTAGAACAGAACAAAACACATCTATTTCCACAACCTAGCATGACACACTCTCTCAAGCCCCAAGTACAGTAAGCAGCATAAAATTTAGTTCCTAAAAGTAGTATTTACCGGGAATTGTCAATCAGTTCAGCGATGGCTCCAAATAAAAAGTCGTGTGTTGTGCTAGAAAGAAGCATTAAGGGAGTTTTAGAAGAGAGAACCTGGAACAGCAACAAATCGAACACTTAAGCATTATTTGGCATGCAGGAGAACAAAGCACCTCCTCTTCAAATCGTGGAAATGTCAAACTGAGGCCAGGGGAGAGAATGCTTGACTGGGGGTTCCTTCTACCTTGACACTTGAAATACAACTGGAAGGTGCGCATGCAAAAGGTAACAGCAATTCTTCTCCCTGAGCGGGTCGCACGATAACAGGAGACTGCAGTCCTTACGCAGCCCAGTCCTATGGATATTTACTCAGAGGTTCGATAGGACTTCACATTCAAGCAAGTGTGACTTGAGTCTTAATCCAATCTTTACTCAAGAGATAATCACCACTTAATTCAATAAGACTGACCCCCCCAGATAAAAAGTACAGACAGGATTGTGCTGCGAGAGTGTTACTGCCAGATATATCTATATATTATATTTTGACAATGGGTGACTGCCAGTGGCGTAGCGTGGGGGGTGCAGGGGGGGCCGGCCGCACCGGGCGCAACATCTGGGGTTAGGGCAAATCCATGGGTTAGGGGGCGCAAATCCATGGGTTAGGGGGCGCAAATTACTTGCCTTGCCCCGGGTGCTGACAACCCACGCTACGCCACTGGTGACTGCAATGTAACAGGTTTGTTGTAGCATAAACTCTCGCAGACTGCATATCATTTTGTCAGTTTCATGAAGGGTCTCTTGTTTTCCATACAGATTTGCCCAGGTTTTACACACTGTCATGCAGGCCTCGCTCCCTGGGCCATCACAGACTGCATGTCACAGCTTCCTCTTGTTTGGGGAACCTGACTCCACAGTGCTCCCAATGTTTGTAAGTGTATTCAGCTGAATGTGCTTACAATTCTCCTTCTGACCTTCCTGACCTGCTCAGTATAGGAAGTCTGTGGTGGGAGTGAAACTGGGAAGCGAAACACCTCCCAGACAGTGAACGTCATAACACCTGAAGAGGGCTGCAGAAATTGCTGGGCAGAAATCAACTCTGTGGTTGTGTCTGGAGTCACCAAATGTCTGCACACAAGCGACAAGGAAAAAAATAGAATTCAAATGGCAGGCCATTACATATTAGGCCTGCAGCCGAAGTTGTGCAAGCAACTCCCCTTTTCCACAAGTTTCAAGGAGGCAGAAAGAACACAGCAACACTGGAAGATGCCTTGTACTGTATCGGATCAGTGATGCATCTAGTTCTGTATTGTCTACACTGATTGACAGTGACTCTCCAAAGTTTCATCCTGGAGACATTCCCAGCCCTACCAGAAGATGCCAGGGATTGCATCTGGGACTTCTGCATGCAAAGCATGTGTCCTGCCACTGAGCTATAGGGCCCTTTCCAAAAGAAAGGCAGACAGACTTAGGACCCGGTGTGGCATGTTAGCATTTGCAGTACTAATTTCCATGTAAAGATGAACATCTAGGCCACGTTTCAGTGGGGAGGGGGAAATTTGGCTCTTGCTGCCACAGCTTAGTCTGAGCTATGGGTGCAACAAGCTTTTCTGGGCCCAGCACACTGCATGTTGTGGACTGGGCCTTCCACCCCAACCACAATATATTGACAAAAACTGCTACATAGTTACAGAACTGCATCAAAATTATTTTGAACAAATTAAACCATTGAAAACAAATTTGATTAATGGAAGCCTCTAAATGTAACTTTGTGGCCCATGAAAAAGGCTGAAGATATAAACAGGAAATAATAACATGTAGTTACTGCACTGGGAGCTGTAAAACAGCCAAGGCCACCCCCCCCCCAACATTATGACGACCTGCATATAAATGCTACTGATAGGCAGAAGCCTTGCTCAGGGTGACATTTTCTTAAGCCAGCCCTGCCCGAACACTTTATATATAAAACACATGTCAGCATGGTGAACTTGGCTTGCCTCGATTGGGATAATCAATAAATAATGGTTATGAACCTCATATCGCAGGAGTTATTTGTGGGATGCTGTTGTACCTCTTCAGGGGCACCAATGTGTAACATCAGATTCGATTTTAATTGGTTCTGAAATGACTGCATGTGGGATTTTTTTTATTCTGCTTGGTGGGAACTGCTCTTTGCTGTGGGAAAATAAATCCATCCTTAGTCTTTCCCTGCATGGGTGCTGTATATATTGAACAAGAACAAAGAGCCACGTGGCCCCATAAAAACTAACATATTTATTTATAGCAGAAGCTACAGCAGAGGGAATTTATTTTATGAGTCATCTTGTAATGCAATAAATAAAGACACAGAACTTCAGTGCAATAAATGTGTTGATCTTTAAGGTGCTGCAAGACAGGGTCTTTGGCTATGTATACACCAGTGGCTTAAAACACAGTGAGGTCCCCCCCCAACTGTGTTCCTTGCACATTGGCTGAACACACCACAGAGAAGACAAGGATGCCATCACCTGATGTATGTTCCATTCCGTTTCCCCATGTGTGTAATTCCCCTGAACTCCTATTAACGAAGCTGTCATGTGTGCATGTGCAACAGCTGCCTTCAAATGTCCACACCTCATCTTAGCTGTGAAGTGCACAAGACTTACGTTTTCAAATCAGACAGAAGCTGGTTTGAGGAGAAACGCCCCAAACAGCAGCATTTCTCAAAGAACTAGAAGATAGATATGGACTATGGGAGATGTCATGTGTCCGCCACTATGGGACTGTGCTGGAACCAGAATAAACGGTAATGTGTACACACTGCCTTTGTTTTCCTTGCTCTAGTATGTTAACGGTGCAATCCTATAGGTGTCTATTCAGAACAAATTCCCCCTGAATTCAACAGGACTTGCTCCCAAGAATGTTTGGGCATGTGTATAGGACTGCAGCCTGCTACACCTGACAAAATCTTTGGACCGGTGACTCCTATTATGAGCTCACCTCTACTGGACAAAGAGGGCTGGGAAGAGGGAAAGGACGTTGTCTTGGGAGTTTGGAAACTACCATTTTCAACAAGGGGAATTCATATTCGGGGAGGCACAAGCAGCTTACCCGTCACCGAGTTGCAATTCCCAGCAACATTTAACGAACCACAGTGCCCAGAATTCTTTGGAGGAAATAATGTGCTTTTGAATGTGCTTTAAAGGTACAATATGGTGCACACATGGCCTGTGGGACCCTGTACATGCTTACGTGCATGAAACCTCCACTGATATACTCAACTGCAATTTATTTATGAGCAGGACTGGGCTGCAATTTTGTTCTAAAGGAGGATGTGCAGCCACTGGGACTTTGGACAAGGTGAAACAGGGCGTAGAAGTTACTGCCGGGCCTTTCCAGGATCCTTACCCTCCATGTTGCCTTTATTGTGGGGACCCTTTGCACAATTCTACTGCTTCACTTCTTCATACGCTCTTGGAGCAAATCAGGGGATTCTGCTCCCTAATGAGCCTGTTTCAGAGTCAGACCGGCTGGCTGTGCCCATTTACTTGGAGGCAAAGGTGGGGCTCAGGATGGCTTTTCTTCTCAGTAAAAGCCTAGGGAAAGGGACTGCGCTCTGGAAGTTGTGAGACGACAATGCTCCTAACTCCTGACAACTGGGTGGGCTGGCTGAGGCTCATGGGAGCTTCGGCCTAACATCTGGGTGGCCACAGGTTCCCCAACCTCTGGCCTAGGATTTGGCTGCATGCTTCACCCAGTTGCACCTTCCCCTCTTCCTAAGAGCTCTCACATGGTCCTCTTGAAACACAGCGAGCCTGGTGGAAAGGTAGCTCCAAGCAGACACACACAAAGAGCTCCAGAGAGCCCCCTTAGTGGCTCAAATGTCTTTTAAAAACTTGGCTGGGATGCACAAGACTTGTCCCCTTCTCAGGGGAAGGAGGGTAGCTCAGTGGTAGAGCATTTGCCTTGCATGCATATGGTCCACCGGTTCAATCCCATCTGTCTGCAGGTAGAGTTGGGAGAGATGCCACCAAATCCTACACAGGTGCTGCCGGGCAATGTGTTAAATGTTGAGCTAGGTAGACTAGTGCTCTGACTTGATATGCTGCTTCCATTTAGATGTACAGTAATCACTGGTTGTTGTTTTTTTCTTTAAAAAAATGTGTAGGGGTACTCTCATTTTCCTACTCATATTGAAATGCTGCCCCTCAATGAGGCCAAACTTAGATTCACAAAATGTTTAGGGGTATGCGTCCCCCCCAGAAAAAAAGCACTGGCTGTAATAAAACAGAAGGGTAAGATAGTAAGGTGATTCTTGCTCATGAAGAAGAAAACTCTCTTCCCTATTCTTCTAAGTGCTCAAAATGCTTTGCACAGAGCATTTATAAAACAAACACTGAATTTAGCCAAAGTCTCCAGGGCACAGTACACCACCTATGCTTTTTATTTTTGGAGCATCAAGTTGGCGTTGCCTCATTATTATTTTTAAGTGTGCTTTCCTTTTACTTTTTCTTGACCCAGCCCTCATTTCAGTATGGAACAAGTTTCAGTGCCAAAAAATACACATCATTCCTGCCATTTAGAACATGCATCCCACCTGGGAAAGGCGGTGGCTTTTCCAAAGGGTCTCCTCTACCCTTTTAGAGAGTTTTTTTCACTCTTCCTTTTTGTTTTTTTAAAAAAGCAAACCCCTCCAAATTTGGACCTATATTTTAGAAGCATGTCCCGCTATAGATAATGCAAAATTCCTTTGCAGCTGCTGGACCACCCCCCTCCTGCCCCCACCCTCCTGCCCATGCCTTGGTGAAGCCAACAGCTAATGCATTTGGCCTGCATAAAACGAAACTGGAAACGCAAAGGTCGCTCCACTTACGAGTTTGCATACAGGTACTCTAGCCTCAACCCTGCCCTGCAAAGAGCGCTGTAACGCGCATTGTCGGCCATCGTCGCGGGGCGTGGAGCGCACGGGCCCAGACGCAGTCGCAGGGCGCCCCCTTGTGGCCAGCGTGCGACAACGCACCTTTAGGGCCCAAGGCGAGACTTAGGGGTTAGGAAGGAGGAGGGTGGCGACGCCCTTCCGGCTCAGACCACCTTGTGATAAAGCTGAAGGCGATCGGGAAAGCCAAGGAGGCAGCAGGAGGCTAAAGCACGGAAAACGCCCCAGAGAGAGAGAGAGAGAGGCTGGCTTCGGGCTAAGGAGGAGCCAGCCTAGCTTAACAGAAGAGCCCAGGTGGTTGAGGCCAACGGCCAAGCTGATCCATCATCCTTGTTTTCACGCGGACCAAGCAGATGCGCTTGGAAAGGGCGCAAGCAGGACATGAGCCCAGGATCGCTTTCCCCTACCTGCTCTTTCTGAGTTTTCCTTCCACAGGAGGGAGACCTTTCCTAGCCTTCTCCTGCAGGAACTGCAACCCCCAAATCAAAGAAATAATCCGAAGTTACATATATATGAATATACCAAAATGGAAGGAAAAGAGAGAGAGGGATGGTATTCAGTCTTTCTATCTCTGCATTCACCTGTTTGAGGCCAATGAGGAGCTGCGGATGTACAAAGCAAATGTCCTGGCGTGTTTGTTTATTTGTGGAATTTTATATCCCACCGTCGCTCTGCAAGGAGCCCCAAGCGGCGTACAGATACGTAATTTAAAAGCAAAACACGATAAGCAGAAACATTCTCCAAACAAGCAACTTAAAAGCATTTGCATTTTTTTTTTTTTAAGTCCAAAAATTCTGCTTCCTTGGTGGCTGCAGTGCTCCCGGATTTTGTTATTCTCTTGTTAGGGATAATAATAATTTATTATTTGTACCCCACCCATCTGGCTGGGTTTCCCCAGCCACTGGGCGGCTCCCAATATAAACACAATAAGGCATCAAACATCAAAAACTCCCCTAAACAGGGAGGCTAGACTGGCTCTCTCCTTGCTGCAGAGAAACACAGCTTCATTCTGGCAGGCTTTGGGGAACTGAACTCACAGTTGAAGATCTTATTGGACATACACAGAATATTTGATTATTTAGTGGTCTTAAGTGCATGCCCCAAACCATAGACAGGACTCTTGCAGTGTAAGGTAACTTCACTAGTTCATAATGCAGCCCCCAAAATGCAGCTGGTACTCAAAATTTAGTGGGTAAGTTCGGGAGGGGGAGGACACGTCTGAGTTATATCAAAACTTCCATGTAAAAAGTCCAAAGGTTAGAAAGAGGTCGGGGAAACATGTCAATGCAACAGTGGACCCTGCCCTCTGCCTGCAGAACTCTTCCGATGGACATAGTAAATGATTGATAAAGCGAAGGGGATCTCGAGTACATAAAATACCTGGGTTTGAGGGTTATATACTCTGCTGGAAAGGTCGAAGAATATACACCATGTCTGCCTCCATGCTTCAAGTTGCTACGTGTGCTGTGTTGCTCACAGGTAAGCTTTTAGGCTCTGGCATCGAAATGATTAATCAACCCTAGTTTTGGATTGAAAAGAATAGACCAAGATCGGTGAAGGAATTCACAGTTAAGCGAATAATAATAATAATGATTATAAATTTGTACCCTGCCCATCTGGCTGGGTTTCCCCAGCCACTCTGGGTGGCTCCCAACAAAATATTAAAAACACGATAAAAAACCAAACATTAAAAACTTCCCTGGGTACGCCTCTGAAGTGCCCTTCGGTCCTCCAGATTCACTTTCCATGGGAGAGTATAAGAGAGCATGTAGAAAAAGAGCCGTAGAGGAACTTAAAAGCAGATTTCATTTTCAGGTGGCATCCTGTAATGCCTGCAAAGCATTATCTTTTAATTGAAATACTTCTGTGGTCAGAATGAAGAAGTGTTGCCGAGCTCTTTTGCAGGTTGCACTTAGTAACATTAGAACGGTAGTGTTGGGAAGGGTTCTTAGTAGTTAATACAGCCTCACCTACCCAGTGATTCAGGACATCTGCTGCTTTAGCATTCCTGCCAGGTAGACATCCAGCTTCTGCTTAAGAATCTGTAAAGATGAAGAGTCCACCACCATTCGAGACACAGCATGCCAAAGTCATGACTCTGTTATAGAAATTGGTGGTGCAGCCGCACTTGGAACCCTGGGTACACGTCTGGGTGCCACACCTCAAAGAGGATGTTGGAAAAGGAGCAGAACAGGGCAACCCAAATGGTCAAGGGTCTGGAGGAACGTCCCTGTGAGGCAGCATACAACATTTGTGGCTGTTTAGCTTAGAAACGAGGCAAATAAGGGGACACACGCTGCAGGTATGTAAAACAATGTCGGGCGTGGAGAAAGTGGACACAGAAAAGTTTTTCTTCCTCTCTGCATTTTAAATTGCATTTTAACCTGTATTTTATTTATTTTTTATTTTTTATTATTATGTTTTTACTGAAAATTTATTGATGTTAGCTGCCCTGAGCCCGGCTCTGGCCGGGGAGGGCGGGGTATAAATAAAATTTATTATTATTATTATGCTTGTAGCTGGGTCCATTTTTTTGTTTATTTGCTTCACAGAACGTATGTACAGCTTGGTTGTGAGAAAGCCTCTGAGCATTTTACAGAAACCTAACATACAACATTAAAAATTATCAATAAAAACAGGTATTTAAAAATATACAAAAGACAATTGAAGTCAACAGCGGCTAAAAGGGGAAAGAACGCATGGATAGATATACCTGAACAAGCAGATTCAGGAAAGAGTACAGTGAAGGTGCTGGTCTGATTTCAATAGGCAGGGAGTTCGAAAGCACAGATGCTGCCACGCTAAAATACCAATTTCTTACAAGTGTGGAGCAAGTATTGTGTAGCACCTGTAACGGAGCCAGTTCCGCAGTTTGAAGTAGTCAAGGGGGATGGGGGATGGATATGGGCTTAGGATCTCCACAAACCCACAGCACAGATCCTGCAGAGCATCTTCATTCAGTTGACTTCGCTTCCTGCTATGCTCCTGGGGTTACATGGAGTAGGTAGAAACAAATGTGGGAGCAAAATTCTACATGTGTTGATATCAGAACGCATACATTGTGTATGGATACATGTTTGGATTTGATATCCCGCCTTTCACTCCCCTTCAGGAGTCTCAAAGCGGGTAACATTCTCCTTTCTCTTCCTCCCCTACAACAAACACTCTGTGAGGTGAGTGGGGCTGAGAGACTTCAAAGAAGTGTGACTGGCCCAAGGTCACCCAGCAGCTGCATGTGGAGGAGCGGAGACGCGAACCCAGTTCACCAGATTACAAGACTACCGCTCTTAACCACTATACCACACTGGCTCTCATGCCTTAACCAACACCTCCCCTTAACCAACTTATGTGCCTTAACCAACATCTCCCCTTGTTGCTGCTGCTTTCCCCTGACTGGAAAACTGCTCTTAAGCACTCAATTGGAGCAAGCAGCAATTCCGAGTTTTCTCTGGATTAACGTTTGCTCCGATTTAGCACTAAAGAGTGGGTTTCCCCTGGGAAACGGGTGGGGCAGGAGGAAAACTGCTTGGACCCGTGCCTGGAAAGCACAGGTCAAGCAGAAAGCCCCTCAGAGCTGTGATTTCTGGGCATGGGTTGAGTGGATGGGTGAGCCCTTCATGCAGATTCACATTGGAAGCTATCCAGGCAGTTTAAATCGCTCAACTCCATTGCAGTGATTTGCCCTTAGTGCACTTTAATGTGCTGGTTTTCAGTGCCTTGGCTTTTCCAAGTTTGATGTTAAAACATCACTGTGAAATCTAATCTAACTGCTTCGTTAATGTAGAGTATTAATCAGTGCATTAATCATGGGAGAGATTCATCTAACTAGTCCCTCTTGTGCAGTGCTTCCCAAACGTGGGTCTCCGGCTGTTTTTGGACTACAATTCCCATCATCCCTAACTAGCAAGACCAGTGGTCAGGGATGATGGGAATTGTAGTCCAAAAACAGCTGAAGACCCAACTTTAGGAAACATTGCTCTAGTGGAAGGACTTCAGCTGGTGCAACAGGGCTCCCCCCCCCCCACTCCTCTGCCTGCTGTCTCCAGAAAAGAGCATGTGGGGAGAAGAGGGGGAATTCTTGTATCTGGACAGCTGACAACTTTTGCTGATGGAATGATCACCATGACACCATGTTAAATTCCTGCCCGTATGTATGAAATCTGCACGTTCTGTTAATCCATGACTGTGATTGCTGTGCCTTTGCCATTTCAGGGATTTGGGGACTACCATTTGTCTCCGAGGAAGAAGCCAATGAGTTCTTACGACTTAGGAGACAAGTACCTTTTTCAGGCTATTGGGATCCAGCTAGCCCCCAAAATGGCTGGGGTATGACCGTGGCAGAACAGGTATTCACAATTTTCTAAGATTTCATGGTAGAGCTTTGAGAAAAGGTCAGTGTGGTTTGGGGGGGGGCAGAGGATTTGCATTGCTCACTTGCAGATTTGATGGGTGGTGTGGGTCTGCGTGGATTTCTCTGCCTAAAAAAAAGGCAGCAGTAGCCCTTTTTAGGGGTTCAGAAATGTGGGTGTCAAATGTGAATGGGTCTGGGGGAGAAGTATTCCCCCCTCAGCTTGTTAGAATGCCTGTCAAGGGCTCCCAGGTCTATGCAGACATGGCAGACCTTTACAGACAGAATCTAATGAACACAGTAGGTCAGGGATGGAACCTGATAGCAGGATCTCACCACCTTTGCCCCTCAAATAATGTGTGTCCATTATTCACATTGTGAATGCCCCCAAATGCCCTCCCCCAAAAGCACCTAACCTCTATTTAATTACATTTAACTTTTAAGTCATTTCAGTTCTTAAACAAAGGTATTATTCCACAAATTGCCACGAGTTCTGGGAGGCTTAAAACCATGTTCTATTGATGTTACATGTATAATGAAACTATACCAGGTGGATTGAGAGGTACTGATTTTCTTGTCTGTTCGACACTCTCATACGTGGGTTTTTAGTTTGTCCGTTAATATTGTTTGAGATCTGGATCTCAGAACTCTGGGACTTATTGTTAATGGGCAAAGGGACGGTATCCATAATGCATGCGGTATCATGGTTGAGAAAGGGTTGGTTACATTAAGAATGCAAGTACTTTAGCATTGCTATGCTAATATTACTGGTGTGTGAGTGAGTGAAGTGAATGACAATTCTGCCATGTAATCCAGTGTTTCTGTTGAGTGTTGGGTTATCCCCACCACCCCCAGGGAAACACACTTGTGGGCAGAGCAGGCTGTGAATTGATTGTAGCAGCAAAGTTGTGGGAGGGGGCCGTTAACTGCTTTCCCATTCCTGGAGGAGGGGGGGAATCTGATTCCTGAGGGTGGGTTGTTGCTTCTGGTGTTAATCATCTTTTCTCACCAGGCCAGCGAATACTGGACATCGCTGAGGACGTCAGCACAGTACTACATGGATTTGGGATCTGTCACATTTGGTACCGATACAGCCAGGTAATTTGCATGTGTGTGAAATTCAGTCTATGTGAAGGAATCTCTGAACCTACTGCATTCAGTGAAGTGCATCTTAAATTCAAAGGCAGGATATAAAATGCCTGAAAGAAATTTGCATCGTTTGTGAGTTACTGCTGACATCATTGGCCTAGGTGAGCCAGCTTACAATTCTCTCTGTGTGTTCCTTAGACTTGATAGATAGATGGTAGATATAGATAGATGATAGATAGATAGATAGATGATAGATATAGATGATAGATTGATATATATATAGATAGATGATATAGATGATAGATTGATAGATAGATCGATAGATAGAGTTGGAAGGGACCACAAGAGTCATCTAGTCTAACCCTCTGCAATGCAAGGAATCTTTTTGCCCAAGGTGGAGCTTGAACCCACGGCCCTTAGCTTAAGAGTTTCATGCTCTACAAACGGAGCTATCCCACAGGCTCAAGCCATCCCACTTGCTCTAGACTTGTGCATGTACAAAGGAAAGGAACGTAGCTCAATGGTAGAGCATGTGCTTTGGATGCGAAAGAGCCAAGGTTCAATCCTTGGCATCTCCAGGTGGGTCAGGGCAAGGCGACAGTCTGAAACCCCCGGAAAATTGCAGCCAGTCAGTCTTGACAGTACTGAGGTAGATGGACCAATGAGCGTGGGTTAGTCTTATGCAGATCACAGGTTGTATCCAACACTGCATGAACAGTGCTGCATTCATGCTATGGGACTTCCACTTCCTCTCCTTTCCTTCTGCACTCACAACATGTGCTCTAGAGGGTCCCACAACCCTCTGGAGGAGATTTTGAGGGTTTGCCTGGGGCTGTAGGGGAGAAAAGCAAATGTTTCCATGCTAAACCTTTTGCAGGAGTCTGACAAAGAAATTCTGATTACAGGGACCACATTAACTCTTACATGGATCTGTTAAGGGAATCGGGAGCGCATCTTCAGCAGCAGAAACGTAAACGCCACGTTATTACACCTGAACCAATCACTGACCCTTATTGTGCATAAAGTCCATTGCTTATGCCAACTTGACTGTCAACACCTCAGATGAACTGTACTATCCAATGGAAATTCTTTTCACAGGGACCAAATTAACTCTCATATGGATGTGTTGTGGCAATTGGGAGCAAATCTTCAGCAGAGGAGAAGTAAACGCCACATTGTTATAGTGGAACCAGACATTGATCCGATTCCTCCATTCAGAGTTTAGTGCACTGCTTATGTCAACTTGACTCTAAACTGTAAGATCGACACCTCAGACAAATTGTACTATCTAATGGATATTCGGCATCCTTTGAGTCAACAGAAACCTCTTCAGAAAGACTTGGATTAAAACAGGCATAGGCAAACTCGGTCCTCCATATGTTTTTGGCCTACAATTCCCATGATCCCTAACTAGCAGGACCAGTGGTCAGGGATGATGGGAATTGTAGTCTCAAAGCACCTGGAGGGCCGAGTTTGCCTATGCCTGGATTAAAATAACAAGAGCAGAATCCATCAGGAAGCCATCCACCTTTCTCAGACGTATAGGAGGTGCCCAAGAGGTGCCTATTCATCTCTTGTACAGCTCTTGTTTGCCTCAGGCTGTAGGTCTAGAGCTGCTAAACCCTATTGTATCCCACACATCCAACAGAATATAAAAGAACACAACAAAACAAAACATCAAACATTAAAAGCTTCCTGATACAGGATTGCCTTCAGATGTCTACGGAATATCACATAATTGTTTATCGCTTTGACATCTGACAGGAGCCCGTTCCAAAAGGTGGGCACCACTACCAAGAAGGTCCTCTTCCTGGTTTCCTGTAACTTCAGTTCCCTCAATGAGGGAGCCACCAGAAGGCCCTTGGAGCTGGACCTCAGTGTCCAGGCTGAACGATGGGGGTGTAGATGCCCCTTCAGGTATACTGGGCTGAGGCCATTTAGGACTTTAAAGGTCAGCACCAACACTTTGAATTGAGCTTGGAAATGTACTGGGAGTCAATGTAGGTGTTTTAGGATGGGTGTTAAATGATCCCATTCTTCTTGTATCTTCAGGAAGTGATTCTTACCATCTCTCTGCCATCTCTTCCTACCCGCAATCACCACTTTTGTATTGCTTCCTTCTTTTGTTTGCCTTGTCCTTCCTTCTTCCTGTATTTACTATTCCAGCTTCCATGTCAAATATTCAGACAGCAGTTCTGTAACATTTCCCCTAAATAACCTACTTGAGAGTTGCTGTTAATTTCAATGGACCACTAATAAACTTTGTTCTAAAAAATCAAAGCACAGACAAGTGCCTTCCTTTATTAACCATAATTTTGCCTCTCTTTTCTAATGTGATGGATGTGTCTGGATGTGAGTGAGTCAAGTTTTGTGAAGTGGGCTGTAATGTTTGTGAGCTTTAGCTTTGAGTCAGGCTCAGCATTCCCTTTGCTTCTGTGTTTGAAAGCATGCTGGCTGCCCACCTTTCCACAGGACAATGGTAAAAAGTGCTTCTTCACACCGCACATAGTTAAGCTATGTAATTTGCTTTCACAAGTAATAATAATAATAATAATAATAATAATAATAATAATAATATTTATACTCTGCCCATCTGACTGGGTTTCCCCAGCCACTCTGGGCAGCTTCCAGCACATATAAAAACTTAATAAAATGTCAAACATTAAAAACTTCCCAATATAGGGTTGCCTTCAGATGTCTTCTAAAAGTTGTGTTGTTCTTGACATCTGATGGGAGGCCATTCCTCAGGGTGGGCATCACTGCTGAGAAGGCCCTCTGCCTGGTTCCCTGTAACCTCACTTCTTTCAGTGAGGGAAACACCAGAAGGCGCTTGGAGCTGGACCTCAGTGTCCGGACTGAACAATGGGAGTGGAGACGCTCCTTCAGGTGAAACTAGAAGTGAAACCTGAAGGATTTGTTATATCCAAGGCAAAAACTAGACACAGCAACAGATGAGGGCCAAAATTTCAGCTCTCATCCCTCCCACTCCTTCCCCGTAATGTTCCACAGGACCAGTGTGGGGGTTCATTCTTGTGTGCCTGCTGAGGTCTACAACTCAACAATCATTGCTAATCCATGGAGCTCCCTGACCTGCTCCTCCTCATCTTTTTTATTGTCACACACACTATGGAAGTGAGCAATGACAGGAAGGTAGAAGCTTCCACTTGCCTTGCCCTTTTGCTCTGAGCAACCATGCCAATTGGCGGTCCAAAGGTCTGGCAAGCAAATGAGCAGCAGCAACTGCAGGAAAAGTAGGCTTACTAAAGGCATCCTATTCCTACCCAAAAGCCTGGCACTGGCACGTTTGTCCTCTGATGCTCCACATGTGCTGGTTTTCCTATCCATTCTATAACACACACACATCTCCATGTGAATGTGGAAAGTCACAACACAGTGATGTTGCATTATGTGTACACTATCCCTAAACATTGCGCAGGGACAGGGAAGGAGAAAAATGGCAGCCTGTTTCTGATGGTAGCTCTGTCTAGCTCCAGCCTCAGAGATGTAGCCATTAGCCCTAGGGCGAAAATGGCTTCCAGTGGCACCAGTGGGAGCTTTCCCCCCAATGGTAATTGATTTGCCCATAAATGGTGCTTGCGTGTTTAATCTCTGACACTCTCCTGCAGTGATTAGGCCTTGTGCCAAGAGTCCTGCAGAAGTGCAACCTGAGTTTATCTATCTTATAACAAATTTCACTGTTCCCTGAAAAAAAGACACCATGCAGCAGAATATATAGCATTTGAAATAGCATTGGAACAGCAGAGACAAATTAGATCATCGGATTGAAGTTGCAGAGTAGCACATAACTGCTCTACCAATCATATGTTCAATATAAATAATGCATTTATGCATGTTCCTGTCTCGTTATCTTGTGAAAGAACCACTCTTCACTTTCCAGTGCAATTATTTGTATAAAGTCTCCTTAATGTCACTTGCTATGCCTATCTGTTCTTTCTCTTTGCTTGTTCGTTCCATTGGGAGGACTTCCACAAATCCTGCCCCACACCCCGGAGTCGATACTCTAAAGCAGGGCTGGTGAACCTGTGGCCCACCAGATGTTGGGACTACATCTCCCATCCATCCCTGACCATTGGCCATGCTGACTGGGGCTGATAGGTGTTGGAGTTCAACAGCATCTGGTGGGCCGTAGGTTCCACAGCTCTGCTTTAAAGCAACAATGTCTAATCCACAATTAGAAGAAATATCCAGTCTCTAACTTGCTTTGTGGTCCAATAGGATTTTGAATCTGAGCCTCACAATTTTATGTTCCGAGCTTGGTAGAGGTATTCAAGTTAGAATGTGCACTTGCCCAGGCATATTCTGCTATGAATTTCAGTATTGTAATGAAAATCCCCTGCAGTCTAAAGCCCAAGAAATAGTTCAGGATTAGCATCCATGCCAGAGGGAAAGCTGTGATTTTCTAGAAGTTGCTGGATATGTTAGTACTAAATAAAAATAATATTTTTTCTATGTATTTATTTGCTTACTGTATTGGTTAAATTTGTATCTTGATTTTCCACCAAGCTAACAACAAAAATTAGAAAGCAATAAAATATAATAAAATACAGTAGTATAATATAGCCCCTCCCCAAGCAAGGTTAAATATCCATAATAGCAATAAAAACAATCAGGTAAAAGCTAATTTAGGATTACTCCTATGAACAGAGAACATAAAATAGACCAGATCTGTTCATCCAACACCATCATCTCCCCCTCCATCACTGCTGGCTCCTTCCCTGGGGAGAAGGATTGTTAAACCAAACATGGTTAGCACCATGTTGACCTCACTGCCACCTCCCCTCTCCCCTTCTGCCTCCCAGGAAGCAGTAGTACGGTAACTGACCGGAGGTCAGGTGAGCGCCCCCCCCATCACACTCTAATAGAAAGATACACAAATGCATACACAGAGGGAGAAAGAACAAATCAAATATCATCATCATCATCATCATCATCAATACTAAATTGTGGCTGCAGCTGAATGCCAGCACACCATCCATTTCTGTACAGTATCTGTATCCAAATCTATGTGATGAAAGGGGAAAGGTTGTAAAATAAGTCTGACCATCTAAGAATGCCAAGGAAAAGCCTCCTTATGGCGATTTGTTCCATGTTAAATGATTGTGTCAATCGGGGATATAAATTGTGACCGAGGAAAAAAAGAATCTGATAATTTGGGAATTTGTAATGTACATGCATTTTTATTTTATTTTTTTGCAGCGACACTTGATAAATGTGTATTATTTCTGTCAAGGAAGCCTGACAGCAAAGGCATATTATTACAGCCCTCTCTTTAATACTTGTCACGCAGGAAAAATAGGCTTTGAGTCTCGAAGCGACTGTTAATATGGGTGAAATATTCTACAGCAATCCCCGCAACTGATGTGACATTATTAATACAAATGTTTTGCTAAGATAATAGCCACTGCTACTTATCTGCCAGAGCAATTAAAAAGTGCTAATAAAATAATATTGAGATAAATTACACTGTGCTTTCTATTATAGAGCCGGTTGCAGGGAAGGGGCGGAAAAAAAACCTTTAATTTTTTTACAGCTCAGGCCACAACTTGTTAGGAATTCATTTTTGCAAGTAATACCACGATAAATTTTAATAGTATAGATAGTGTGTGCTTCATTGCCACATTAATTATGCATTTAAAACTCTGCGGCCCAACACTTCCAAGGAGGGGGACAGGCCGCCTGTCTGTGTTGCAACCTGAGCCAAATTGCAAAGGTGCCCAATACGTCAACAGTGGCGGCATTTGACATAGTTATTCTACTCCAGCCTCTCTATGCATTCAATTACTGTCATGCTCCCTTACCTTCCTGGCTTATGGAGGGAGGAGCAAGAGCCTCAAGGATGTGCTTCCAGGACTTCCAGGCCCAGCTGATGTTTAGTTATTGGAGCAGTTTCTCCACATTCCCAACTAGAAATGATATCTGGCTCTGGTGTGTTAGTACACTGGGCTACAAACAAAATGACTATGGCCCTGATCGTCTGTGTTTTGCTCAGGCAGCAGTGGACATTCCGTGGACTCAAACATGACCTCTGTCAGATAATATGGGAGAATGCCACCATCATGTTTGCGGTGAAGTGAAAGGTAAAAAAAAAAAAGGTAAAGGACCCCTGGACAGTTAAGTCCAGTCAAAGGCAACTATGGGATTGTGACACTCATCTTGCTTTCAGGCCAAGTGAGCCAGCATTTGTCCACAGACAGCTTTCTGGGTCATGTGGCCAGCATGACTAAACCACTTCTGGCACAATGGAACACCGTGACGGAAACCAGAGTGCACGGAAACGCCATTTATCTTCCCACCACAGCGGTATCTATTTGTTTACTTGCACTGGCAAGCTTTCAAACTGCTAGGTTGGCAGAAGCTGGGACAGAGCAACAGGAGCTCACCCCATCGCGGGGATTTGAACCTCCGACCTTCTGATCTGCAAGCCCAAGAGGCTCAGTGGTTTAGACCACAGCACCACCCGCGTCCCATGCTTACTTCAGTCATTTGATCTTCCCCTCCTCTCTTCAGCCTCTGTAGATTACAGGTTGCCTCTGAAGGAAGTCAAATTTGCATCAAACTTTTTAAAGCTATTTTATATGCATTATTATTATGATTATATATTTATTTATATACTGCCATCAAAGGGGACTCAAGGTGGCTTACAAATAAAAATAAGAACAGCTAAAAAACATGGGGGGGGGAAGGAACAATCTTTAAAAAATTAAACATTAATAGAATTAAAACTATATATTTATATACACATATAGTTTCACATGTGAAATTCTGTTAAAGCCACACAAATCATCACAATAAAAACAGCACAGCACCAGCCCCTTCATTAAAAGCACTCAGTTCCCAATGCCAGTTGGAACAAGAAAGGAGGAATCTAGTCTAACTAGATAGATGGACCAATACTCTCATTTAGTTTAAAGCAACGTTCTATGCATATGGTGTGGTCCTAACTAAACTCTGTGCATGCATTGCATTACGTTATTGCAACAAAGGCCATAATCACTGCTGATGTGATGATGTAGTTCTGTTCGGACCAACCATAGGTGAAATTTTGTGCTCAGTTTTGGACTTTTAGAAAAGTAGTCAAAAGGGGAAAGTTTAGGATAGCTTAATGTTTTCTTGCCTGCTATTTACGGTAAGCCTGTTTTTGCCTTTTCTCTACAAGAAAGAGACAACATTCTTTAATAATATTTTTTTCTCCTATCACAGACTTCTTGCTATTCCAGTGCAGGCCATTTGTCTTCTCATTAGCATAGGATCCAGCATCTACAGAACAACATTATTTGCTCCAAACCGTTGCAAAACCATGATGAAGTGCCATGCATTTTAAAACAAGAGACTCCATGTGTTTGTGCAAGGAGCATCTTCAGTAAAAGGAAAAATAACTAGATTAAATAGGATGCAGGGCAGCTTAGAAATGGATACGGGAGGGAGGGGGATGCCCCATAAACACAACAGCCGCCGAGATTCTTCTTTGAGATTAATTGGTGTGTTTTGACGTGCTCTTAATTATTTGCAGTCACATGGAACTAGCCCAGCTGCTTTCTGCATCCACAAAAAGGCAGAAGGAAGCAGGAAAGAAAACGTGTGTGTTTTGCTGCATCCAACAATTAAAACTACAGGGCAAAAGTCAAAATTCCGCTAAGCATAATTAAACAAGGAATTAATGGCAAGTCAGTTGTGCAATGAAGCAAACACAGCTGGGCTGAATATAAGAAGTCCTAGAACTTTCTGTTGACAGACTGGAAATTACAAGAGGCACATATCATAGGAATACAGGAAGCTGCCTTATACTGAGACAATGGCCCATCTAGCTTAATATAGACTACTCTGACTGGCAGAAGCTCTCCAGGATTTCAGATGGGGGCATTCCCAATCCTGCCTAGACACGCCAGGGATCGAACCTGCGACCTTCAGCACACAAGGCTCTAGCACTGAGCTATGCTCCTTGCACATATCCCTGGCAAGTAGAGCCCTAAGTTGAGTTACAAATGCTGTGATGCTGCCCAGGCACTGTTTATGGTGCCTTGCAACATATTTACTGCTAAGAAAAGGAGACTGTAAAGGTGGATGCAAGCATATTAAGTGGGATTCCCAAGTTAAGTTGCAACACTTTCAGGACTCTACTAGGAAGCGGGTGGGGTGGGAATCTGCTATAGTGATCTCTCTGGACTTTGAAGATTTTTGTTTGTCCCAATGAATATAATATTTATTTGTCGCATCATTTCCTTCATTTTGTGAAAATTTATTAAGAATGTATTGAGTAATGATCAAAATAATGTTTTGCTGTTGAAAACAGCGGCTAAGCGAGACTTAGGCAGCCAGCCTGCTGCTTGACATATGAGACTCACATCAAGGTCTTAAGCCCAACACTTTGTCTAATGTGCTACTTTGGCTCACACAAGCTGCCAACACCATGCAAAAGTAATCCATGATTTTCACGTGTTTCAGAAAATACTCCTACAGTAAATAGATATCTGTGTAGTGAAATTCCACAGTTTCAGTTTCTGAGATGAAGAGGACCACTGTTTGCTTATACTTTGTTCAATCCATCGTATACATTTTAAAATAATGGAATGCATTTCTTACTTTCCTCTTTCCCCACACTCTTCTTCTGAGTGTTATACAGTGGTACCTCGGGTTACAGATGCTTCAGGTTACAGACGCTTCAGGTTACAGACTCCGCTAACCCAGAAATAGTACCTCAGGTTAAGAACTTTGCTTCAAGATGAGAATAGAAACCGTGCGGCGGCGGCACGGTGGCAGTGGGAGACCCCATTAGCTAAAGTGGTACCTCAGGTTAAGAACAGTTTCAGGTTAAGAACGGACCTCCAGAACGAATTAAGTTCTTAACCCGAGGTACCACTGTATACCCAACTATTGATTTATTTATTAAGTCCCCCATGGAAATTATTCATCATCTTATTGTATTTTTCTCCCAATTTACAAATTATTGCAAGTGATTTCCCGTAACATAATGCATATTTGTATGTTATATTCACAAACATGTTCGTTTTTATACACAATTTATCCTAGTACATGCATTTTTCTACAAGTTACTTGGCTGGAGAACTGCACTACAAAATTCAGAGCAGTGCAAATTTGGAAGGAAGGCTGAACATAGTGTTTCAAAAAGTGCCAAATGGATAGGTTTGCCTCTAAATGTGAACTGAACTAAATTTGTCCCACTTCTCACATTAGGTACAGAAATGTTTGCACAAGCTGAATAGAATGAATGAGAGAACCAATTTTGCATTAAGTATCCCAAGAACTGGAATCAGCATGTAATGACAGACCACGAACCCTCTGCCATGACCACACTCTATGTGATAAATAGGCTTGAATTTTATAGTAAATCTCCTCCACCTAGAGAGTCTGTTTATCACTGCTGTCCTCTCATTAAAACAGGGAGCACAGAAGGAGAAAATGAGCTTTCATCGCAAAGGCAATTGCTTTCCTCCTCTGATATATTGCAAATATAAGCATGCAAAACAATTGTGTTTTCATGTGCATGCATAGAAGTGGACCCTGCCAGGGAAAAAAATCTGTGTGTTTTCAAGTTTGTTTTCATTTAGAAGTACAGTAAAGCCCTCTGGTACTAAATAATGTGTTCCCTGCATATTCAGCTGATTTGAACTATAACCAGCTCTTCAATTTGCATGGCGAGTTCCTGCCTCCCACCAATAGGAATAAAGACACATGACACCATTATGTTAGGTTAATGGGCTGAAATTGGCCACAACTTTATTGGTTACAGGAGATGAGCGGTATTGGCTTAGGCATTGGTCCTATCGACTAACTGGCTTCAGCCTGCTTGCTTGAAGTCCGGAAAGGGTTAACACCAGCAGCGGGAGCCCTGCTGATGCACATCAACTAGGCACTCCTCCGGGGTCACTGCTCAGGGGCATGCCTTGGGCCCTGACCTCCATAGGCTTCGGACGGGGCCACACCCCCCCGGAGTCCTTTACTGGACTACCCTTCAAAATCCGGGGAAGGTGATGGCACTCCCCCCCCCATACATCTACATAACAATACCCATACCAATGCCTAACCGCCAAAACCGACGTGGCCGAGGAATCCCCAGATTGCGCTGGGAGCCAGCCTCCGCGCGCCTGTTGGGGGCGTGAAGCCCGCAACACCACCTCCACCTGAGGTTGGAAGTGGCTTTGCACAGCAATGGCTCAAAAATCGCTCAGGTTGTGAGGTGAGGAAAGTAAAGGTTGTCTAATGCTGCCGAGTCCACTTTAAGAGTGCATCATTGGATGGAGTAGATCTTTTCAGCAGTTGTGCAATTTTGGAGACACCACACTGAAGCCTCCACATCGACCTAATTTCAGCAAGGTTCTCAAATACAGCATCACATGAGTCCATTGATGTAAGTGTTAGTCTGATATAGGCACAGAGGCTCTGTTCACATTTTGTATTTCCTCCCCTCTGGTATTTCTTGCTTTGAAAAATAGTGCCCCATATTTTTTCAATGAAAATATCTTTTTATTAGTATATTGGAACTTCTGTAATTTGTATTGTGCTCCTCACCAGTTCTTGGTTAGGAGCTCGATTTCCACTGCCATCTGCTTCACAAATCCTCATAGCTCCTGGATTTCCTAGGTAAATTCCATCCTAGCACTGGGGAATCATTGGAGTAGGCAAAAACTTAAGTAAAAAATGATTTTCTAGAGGGCTCTTTAGAAACAGGGTGAGCCCTCCCTCTAGAATAACAACATTCCATCTCTTAGTGTAGGATTTTTTTTGTTCTGGGGTGTTAAATTTGAACACTGATGGAGGCCAATTGGCCGAAATATTGGGAGATATTGGAACAAGAAGGAGACAGATTAAAGCTGCAGAGTTTTGAAAAACTAAAAAACAAAGTACGGGATTGGCTTCATTATTATCAAATAATGGAGGTTTATAATTTGGATAAGAAAATTGGGTTTCAGGTGGAGAAATCAAATTTGGAAACAGAATTGTTAGATCCTAAAACTAAGAATTTGTCAAGAATGTATAACTTGCTGTTGAAATGGAATACTCAGGATGAAACGGTGAAATCAGCTATGATTAAATGGGCTCAGGATGTTGGACATAACATTATGATGGCTGACTGGGAACAGTTATGGACCACAGGTACTAAGTTTACGGCATGTAATGCCTTAAGAGAGAATATAATGAAAATGATATACAGGTGGTATATAACACCAGTCAAGCTTGCAAAAATCTATCATTTGCCCGATAATAAATATTGGAAATGTAAAGAGACTGAAGGTACATTCTTTCACGTTTGGTGGACGTGCCCAAGGATTAAGACCTTCTGGGAGATGATCTATAATGAAATGAAAAAGGTGCTTAAATATACCTTCCAGAAGAAACCAGAGGCCTTTCTCCTGGGCATGGTCGGCCAATTGGTGCCAAAGAAGGACAGAACTTTTTCTATGTATGCAACAACAGCAGCAAGAATACTCATCGCAAAATACTGGAAGACACAAGATTTACCCACGCGGGAAGAATGGCAGATGAAAGTAATGGACTATAGGGAACTGGTGGAGATGACTGGCAGAATCCGAGACCAAGGTGAAGAGTTGGTGGAAGAAGATTGGAAAAAATTTAAAATTTATTTACAGAAACATTGTAAGATCCAGGAATGCTAGAAGGATGTTGGAATGAAGCAATGTGGTTTTAGGAGAAATGATATAAAAGATTAGGTAAAAATTGATTTTTACCTTTGGTGAAACGAGAATGTAAAATTATAGTACACTAAGATAAATTATTAGGATAAAAACCAAGCGGAAAGGATTTGCTGAAATACTTAATTGAACTAGAATACAAAAAAGGGAGGTGTGAGGAGGTCAGGGAAACAAGTAAATGAAAGATAAGACATGGAAAGATGGATATGTTTTTAATTGTTTATACTTTTCTGTATTTTGTATTTTCTGCTCTCTTTTTTCTTTTTTTTCTTTTTCTCATTTTTGTAACTTTTTTGAAACTCTAATAAATATTATTTTTTTTAAAAAAAATGAACACTGGCTCTTTATCTACTTAACCTCAAGACACTCCCAAAGTTGTTGAGCTTTTTATAACAAAAGATCGAGGACAAAGTGCCCCCAAGACATCAATTCCACCTTTGAAATCCTAGTAATGTCCGGGAAAACCCGGACGTATGGCAACCCTACTTTAAGTATTTATTCAGGTTCATGTGACCTAGATGGTTTCAGTTCAAGAATTAAATATCGTGATTGGTTTTTTAAGAACGCAGAATGGAAAATAAAGTAAATATAAAGTAAAGTAAATAAAAAAATAAAATAAAAACAAACTACACAGAAAGGGTTCTTATGTGCACAGGAAGAGTTTTGCTAGCACTCCTGGCCAAAGCTCCTGAGTCTCAGTCTAAGATAGTGACTCAGCGCCACACTTAACTCCATCTCCTGTGCACCAAATATAGCAATTGCCATTAACCTGAAGACCTTATTGGAGTCTTTACATACTAAAACCTAGATGTTTGGTCAGCATCCTGGATTTGCAGAGAGCTTACGCTTGTTATTCTCCAAAATAACTTCCACTAGGTCATGTGACCTTTGTGATGCCATGCACCAGGATGTAACTAGGTGTATCGTGGTACATCTTGTGGTTTCCTTTTGTCTACGACAACGTCTCCATTCCCCCTCATTTCCTTCCCCACAATTTATAGCTTCTTGTTCTTTGCTCTTCCCCTATGTGAATAAGCTTGTGATGAATCTTACCTTAGATCAGTTTTAGGCTATGTGAAGATTCCCACAGCAGGCTCAAGGAAAGGGTAATCGTAAACACCATAAGTGCCCACTTGCTGGCCACAATATGTAGATTTCACCCATTTACTTATTGAATTTATGAAAGCATCAGCTATAGCTGAGCAAGGGCATTGTATGACAGGAGCTAAATCCCAGGAGGTAAGTCCACAAGGGTAATATACCACAAGGGCAACAGACAGTATACTTAGATATTCAAAAAGCCTTTGATAAAGTACCCAGCAAATATTCCAAACATTCATGAATCAGTAGCTGTTTAAAGAATGGAAGCAGAGAGTGGAAGTAAATGGACAGTTCTAATAAAAAGTCCATGGACCAGTATTAGGACCACTGCTTTCTAACTTCTTGCTTTCTAAATGACCTACAGTTAGGGATGAGCAGTGAGTGGCCCAGTTGGTGGATGATACTAAATCCTTCAGGGTGGTAAAGTCAAAAGGTGGGGTTGATTGACCTAGAAGCTCAAGATGGACTCTCAAGATGGACCTGTCCTGGATATACTGTTGCTGCTGTATGGTTGGTTGGTTTGTGCACAGGATGCTGTCCTAGCTGGGTCTTTACTCTGATCCAGCAGGCTCTTCTTATGCAATGGCTGCCTGCCATCTGAACGAGTGCTTAGAAACAGCAGATTTGCAGAAACTCAAGCTGGTCCATAAAATGATCTGTGGATCAGAAAGGTCTCTGTTTAGATGCAGGGGCTTCCCTCCCCTCTTCTGACCATTACCCAGATGATTCTCTCTCTTTCTTCAAAATGATTTTTAAAAAGGATTGTCACATTTACAGCCTATATATATAACCATTCAAGTATTTCCCTCTCTCTTTTTAAAAAGAGAGAGAAGTCAGTGAAGTGTTCAGCAAATTTGTAGCTCTTAGGCCTGTCGCGGGTGGCGCTGTGGGTTAAACCACAGAGCCTAGGGCTTGCCAATCAGAAGGTCAGTGATTTGAATCCCTGTGATGGGGTGAGCTCCCATTGCTCAGTCCCTGCTCCTGCCAACCTAGCAGTTCAAAAGCAAATCAAAGTGCAAGTAGATAAAAAGGTACCACTCCGGCGGGAAGGTAAACTGCGTTTCTGTGCGCTGCTCTGGTTCGCCAGAAGCGGCTTAGTCATGCTGGCCACATGACCCGGAAGCTGTATGTCGGCTCCCTCAGCCAATAAAGCGAGATGAGCGCCGCAACCCCAGAGTCATTTGTGACCGGACTTAACGGTGAGGGGTCCCTTTACCTAGGACTGTCGACAGGAAACACCCTCCACTTTAATCATTAGGTGGCCTGAGTAAGTTGCCTTTCACCATGCTTCCTTTAAATACTTTTTGCAAATCATCATTTTCTGCCCTTCAGGAGTTATTCACACACTGTGAGCATGAGAAGTAATGGCCGCACTAAATTAAAACTTACGAATGCAATGAGTTTGCTTTAATGTTACCTGGCAGACATGGACAAATTGGAAATTTTACATCATGCAGTCGTGGGTATTTCTAGCAGGCTCTCTATTTTTAACACAAAGTATTCTTATACATACCTTTTCAAGAAAGAAAAGAAAGAAAAGAAAAGAAAAGCTTAAGTTCTTTGAGAATCCCTAGAGAGAATTATATTAAAAAAATCATTCTGTATAACTTAGATACTATAGTCCCTTTTTGTGTTAACAGCTAACGAAATACAGCTTGTTAAATTGATTTCTTTCGCTTTGTTTGACAAATGCCATTGGTAGATGTTACTCAATATGGATATTCATTTTCAGAAGTGTTGAACTGGTGCAGAGTGGCTATTAGCTTGAAATATGTGCATTGCTTGCACAGCAGAAAAAAAGGTTCCATTCTTTGTACTTTTAGAAAATATATATCTTGAGGGACTGATTAACATGGGGATAGGAAACTTGTGACCTTCCAGATTATGTTGGACTACAACTCCCATCATCCCTGACCATTGGCTGGGCCTGATGGGAATTGGAGTCCAATATATGGAGAGCCACAGGTTCCCCATCCCCTTGTGGTTTGAGTTCCATGAGCTTTAGACCATGTGCTGCTAAAGTGATGATAAGGCACTGGTAAACACAGCCTGCACCATCTGAAATTCAGCATTCATAGAAGTCACACACCTATTTATTTACATTTTATATATATCTCACTGTTCTACTCGTAGAACTACTCACTGAATGCAGCACTGCATTAAACAATGTTGTTGGACTCGAGGTTGCATCATCTCTTGCCACTGACCATGCAGGATGGGTCTGAGGGGGCTTGAAGTCCAACTGCATCTTGAGGGCCATAGGTTCCTTATCTCTTACCACTGGGAAGAGCTGTAGCTCAATGGAAGAGCATCTGCCTTCCATACAGAAGGTCCCAAGTCAATCCTTGGCATCCCCAGATAAGGCTAAGAAAAGCTCCCTGCCTGAAGCTCTGGAGACCTGCTGCCAGTTGATGTAGATAATACTGAGCTAGGTGAACCAATTTGTTTGGAGCTGACCAATCATTCCCCTCCATTGGAGGGAAGGAAAAGGAGGTGGAGTTAAAGCACGAATCAGGGCAATCTATCCTTAGACAACCTTGTCCAAGGTTCATCCCAGAGACTGAATCTTACTATAAAAGATATGAACAGTATTTCCCCCTAAGTAAATATATGGCTTAGGGACGTGATGGAAATTAAATCAAAGCATGTGTCAGCAAAATCAAGTCAACTGCATACTAAAAAAAAAATCTTCTATAACCATACAATGTAGTAAATGTGTTTCTTGCTGTCCCACCATCTCTAATTTAAAATAAAAATAAAAACGACATTAACGTTAACCAATTTACCACTTCAGTTCACAGCCCACCAAATCTGATACAGATAGCATAGTGTATATATTAACATGGAGTGAGTGCAGCAACGTGCCATTTTTCATCACGGTCTAATGCAGCATGGTCTTTAACATACTTCAGTGCTTAATATCTAAATTCTTGCTGTATTTCTCATATCATGGTCATTTGTGATTAACAGATTTATGAGAACAAAGCTTTTAAAGCTAAATTTAAGGGCTGAATCTCATTCTGTGTGAACTACCCTAAAAATATACCTCTGTACGATTTAAAAACACACCACAAGCACAACACTAAAAAAAAGAAGATTTTTTTTATTTTAAATTCACATTATGGAAGGGTGCGTCTGTGTGGGGAATCATGTTGATAGGCTTTATTCTTAGTTTGGGTAGTTCTTTTGAAATTTTTGCTTAGATATCAAGTGATGGTAGTTTCTAAGTTGAGGGGAAAGTTCTAATTTTTGAGAGTTAAAGCATTTGCTAGTCTTGGTAGCTCCATACCTTTGGTTTCCACCACTGGAGACCAGCAGATGGTGTATGAAGAAGCCAGGAGTCAGGCTGGTATCAGCAGCTTTATAGAACCTAATGGAACCCTATTGGCTCATTGAGTCACCTGACCCTGGTTGGCCTAGAAGCTTCTGCTTTACTCTCTGGACATCTGTGGTGGAGGTGGTGTGGCACATCAGAGATCCTAAGATAGTATCACAAGGGCCACCATTACACAGTTAGAAATCTCAACAATCATGAAAATAACAGGAGCAATATTTTTCTTAATGAACATTCATATATTTGAATCTTGATAGCAGAAGAATCCACCCATAAAATCAACAGTTGCTCAACATTCGGACATAGTTCCAGTATATACCACAAGGTGTTGCGCTTAGTGTCCTTTTTGTATAAGGAAGCAGATAAACAGTTCCCAAAAGAATTAAATCTGTTGAATGAAGTCCATAGAATCCCTGATATGGGTAGTCCCATGGCTCCATCTATAGCCAGTTTATTTATGGCAGATTCTGCACATTCCCTTTCATACGGTACCAGTAATCCTTTTGCATCAGATCTGGTGTTCTATTGTCGCTTCATTGATGATATCGTTTTGGTGTTTCCATACTTTTTGGCCTGGATTAATCAACCACCCTACTCTTTGGTGTTCTAGGCCAAGACTAGCCCTGAATCCGTTCCTTTTTTTGTACACTTTAGTTACGTGTTCTGTTGGGTGGGAACTGTTTATCTGTTTCCTTATATAAAAAGGACACTGACCACAACACCTTGCTACATTTCAAATCACCTCACCCCTACAACCTCAAACAAAATCTACCTTTTGGCCAATTTTTATGGAGGAAGAGGAATTCCTCTATTCCCGAGTTGTACTAAAGTGAGGTGAGGGAGTTAGAGACTGCTCTGAGAAACAGAGGCTATCCTAGTCATATCATTCATAGAGCTAGAGTGAGACCAGATGCACATGACAGGCGGGACTTACTTGTCTCCAGAAAAAGAACACCACAGAGACGCATTACATGTTCTTTTGAATATATGCCTCAGACAATGGTGATCTGCCAGATTATAAACAGGTACTGGGGTATTGTGTCTAATATTGCTGGCTGTGATTCTCCAGGACCCGTAATTTGAAGGATTGTTTAGTCCATAGTGATTTTAAGAGACCACAAGTAATTTCAAATCTGCTAGTAGGTCACTTGGGAACTGCTTGTTCCTAATAGTTTAGTTATTCTGAAATCTACTGGATTTACAAATTGTGCCACCAGAAATGAGATCTATTTGATAAGCGTGTACTTGTCAGTTGGTATATATTGGAGCTACGTCTTGGCCAGTGAAGACCTGAATCTTGGAACATCACTCTCGGATTTATGGTAAAATTAAGGAAGCCTCATTAGTTCAACACTTTCTTCAGCATAACTACACTTGTGATGATTTCCATTTCTTTGTAATAAAACATATCCGTCAGACCCAATCAACTGGTGGGAACATGACCAGATTGCTTTCACAGATAGAATCTAGGTATATTTATAAACTGAATACACTGGCTCCATATGGTCTGAATTCAACAATAGAATTTGCAGGATTTATTTAATTGTGTTCAGCTGAGTTTGCAGGAGGGTCCTTACTTTACCTTTAAATTTGTGAGCCCTGTTCATATTCCTTAAGGAAGGCTAACAAACAGAAGGCTGTCTGCCTCTTTTTTGTTCTTCCTTCAGGAAATATGCACACAGGGACAGGTATGTTTTATAAGACTTTTCATATCAGTAATGGTGGATAATAATAATAATAATAATAATAATAATAATAATAATAATAATAATAATAATATATTTCTACCCTTATAGATTTACCCTTTTTATAAACTAGTAATTGCACATGTCTACATTTTATTACCCAGCTAATGTTACATGTATGCATTCTCTTCCCATTTTATTTACCTCATATGGAAATAGATGTTGACTGGAATCTTGCTTTATTTAATTTTGTTAGCTCGATGATTAAGCACCTCTGGGGAAGGAAACGTGATGTATACAGGAGCGACGTCCGAATGTTGAGCAACTGTTGATTTATGAGTGGAATTATCTTCTTTCAAGATTCAAATATATGAATGTTTGTTAAGAAAAAGATTACTCCTGTTATTTCCATGGTTGCTGAGATTTCTGTGTAATGGTTGCTCTGGTGATACTACCGTATCTTTTGTTACATTGCATTGTTACATTGCATCACCAGCCTCCCTATTGTGTTGTTGATATATCAGAAATCAAAGCAGCAGTTCCCCAGCTGCAAAATCCCATAGTATTTCAAGAAGTAAGGCATGTGGACTTTCCTGTCAGAATGTCTGGCTGGGAGATACCTTAGTACTTCTCGAAGTTCCTCACGATACTGTAAATTCTTTTGGCTAATTTGAGATCCAGCCATCCATCTATTATGTTACACTTTTATGCCATCCTTCCATCCTATGAGGTAGGTTAGGTTGACTGGTCCAAGGTGGCTGATCCAAGGGGTACTTTGTGGCTGAGTAGGAATTTGAATCTAGGGCACCCCAGTCCTAGTCCAGCTCTGAGTCTGATCTGTCTACCACTCTGATTCGATATGCAGAATGGTGATCAAAGCACAAAACTAGACATCTGCAGACAAGGACCGACATTTCCCAGTGAAATATGAGGCCATTTTGCTTGAAGAAGCCAGTTGTGACTGATGAAACACTGAGATTAAAAAAAAACAATGTTGCACAGATTGTCATTGTGCTTAGCAAATCAGTTTTCCAACTGGAGAGCATCTGGCACAGAATTCAGCTACACTTAACTGAAAACCTAAACAAAAGTTGGAGAACATGATCGCTGTATCTCAGGAACTTGTGGGATGAATAGCTAGGAAAGTTCCAGTGCTATTTGTGCAGAGCTTTAAAAGTCTTTTTGGAACAAGAACAAGTGAGAAAGGAGCCAGAAAAATCCTACATTACTGGAAAGAGATGTACTATATTTTTGTATTGCTGTATTTTTGTATTGCTTTCCAATTCCTTCCTTCCTTCCTTCCTTCACAATAACATAAGAACAACCTGCTGGACCAGGACACTGCCCTATCCAGTCCAGCATTTTGTTCTCACAGTGGCTAATCAGATGCCTATGGTAAGTTCACAAAAAGGACCTGAGTGCAGCAGCCTTCCAGTAACTGGTATTCAGAAGCATACTGCCTCTTACAGACAGTCAGGTCATGCATCCATAGCAGTGACCAGAGGAATGACCACTGGGTGGAATGCAGAGAGAAGAAATGGCATGGCGCATCTGCAGCAGCACAATAGGATGCCTCCATTTGCCCCAGCTGCAACGAAACATGTCTCTCCTGTATCGGTCTCTACAGCCACAGCTGGCACTGGAATCTTCCAACAGTTTGACTTCACCCCCAAAGGGGCACACCTACGCTGTTTCCTGAGAAAGATGAATGTCAATGGCTTCCAACAGTGGTGTTAAAGTGCAGTCATCAGGGCTATTCTATTGCCTATATACTAGGTTAGACTGCTTGTCTCATATCATATACCCTCACTGGCAGTGGCTCTGCAAGGTCTCCAGCAGTCAGGGGCCTTTTATATCAGAAGAGCTCTGCTGGATCCGGCCAATAGCTCATCAAGACTAGCATTCTCAAAGTGGCCAATCAGGGAATTTCTCCTCTTCCTCTTCCTTCTCCCTGTGGTCTGGCTCTGCTCAGCAGCGCCCTCTCCCCTTCCTAGGGCATGCCTTCCAACTCATGCCTGAACTTGCCAGCCATTCATGCCAATCCTGCACCATCACAGATAGGTAAAGGTAAAGGGACCCCTGACCATTAGGTCCAGTCGTGACCGACTCTGGGGTTGTGGCGCTCATCTCGCTTTATTGGCCGAGGGAGCTGGCATACAGCTTCCGGGTCATGTGGCCACCATGACTAAGCTGCTTCTGGCGAACCAGAGCAGCGCACAGAAACGCCATTTACCTTCCCGCCAGAGCGGTACCTATTTATCTACTTGCACTTTGACGTGCTTTCGAACTGCTAGGTGGGCAGGAGCAGGGACCGAGGAACGGGAGCTCACCCCGTCGCAGGGATTCAAACCACCGACCTTCTGATCAGCAAGCCCTAAGCTCAGTGGTTTAACCCACGGCGCCACCCGCGTCCCACACTATCACAGATACACCATCACAAATACAGATACATCACAGATACTGCTTACTGTTCTTTCTGAGACACAAACACCCCACTTCTAAACTGCAAGATCATTACTTGTTAACTGAAAAGAGAGCTGCCCACTAGCGAAATAAGCAGGAAAGATCCTCGGCTTTTCTACTTAACTGTGCTTAGCTCTTTTATCTTCAAAGCCTTTTTTTAATAAAAAAAAACATGCATTAACTAATTAATCCTCACTACACCCTGGGGGAGAGGGAAAGAGAGACTTATGTTCGATACTGTTATTTCCCAGCTAGTCCAATTAGGCGTAATTGTGTCTCATTTAGGCTGACCATTTAAAGAGTCAGGCAAACAGAGGCAGCAGCAGATTAGAGAGCCTCACACATAAAGCCAATGAGGAAAAAGAAATGGCTGTGAATGGCATAGCTGCTGCTCACTCTCCTCTCTCAGGTTAACTAGAGTCGATTCGCACCGCCAAATGCCTATTGTGAGAATCACTTCTGCAGGCACATTAGGACGAGTCATTCTTTCTGCAAAAAGCGTACACTTTTGTTCCAGTGGGAATAGATATCGCCCCATCATTGCTTCCCCCATAAGCTCAAGACACAATCCTGCCACCAGCTATCTTCAGGAAAGCCCCACTGACAGCAACACGGCTTCAATACAGGGGCCACAAACAGGGTTTCTGGACTCAAAGCTGGAAAAAGGTTCATGTACATTAAATCCAATGCAGCAGGAGATAAAGTAGGTGAGGATTTTCCTGCATGTTCCCTCCTCAGTCCTATTGCCCATCCTCTCCTGAACTTGCTATAGTGATGTAGGTATGTCACACAGTAAGCAGTAAGCAGTAGAGGAAGGTGGACATCAGGGCTTTCCCCTTATCTCCTGCTGTATTGGGGGGTTTAAAGATTTTTCAATATTCATTTTCTTGACTCTCTGGCAGCCCTGTCCATATCCCAACCCAGATGTGGTATAGTGCATGGCCTGATGCAACAAGCTCTTCTTATGGTCTTAGTTAGGCAGATTGCAATTCAGGGTGTGGAGAACAGCCTTTACCAAAGGTGTCATGGGCTTTGAAGACACTTGAACTCGGGATGCAAGGGAGAAACATGCTAGGAGGAAGGTACGCTTGGCAAAGCCACACCATGATCAACTCCTGCCCGGAAACCAATGTCCCCACTGTGGAAGGACGTATGGATCCAGAATTGCCTTCCACAGTCATTTACAGAATCATTGTTAAAACCGTGTTTATGGAAGACAATTTTACTTGGCTACGAGTGATCGCCAAAGAAGAAGTGATCGCCAAAGAATCTGCATTGAAGCCAACATTCCAAATTCTTCATTCAAATGTTATCTCTAAACTCATCTGAAGAGCTGGGTATGCAAAGAGGGCTGATTTGCAGAATACACCCTGAACTTCACAGCTATGTAGAAGAGACACAGAATCCCAGTTTACTGGCCACTAAGAGTCCAGCTTGGTATTTATTTGATTCGTGAGTTCCCAACCATGCACTGTCCCCATGTTTAGAAGTCCATTCCTGCAACCATAAGCATAATAAGTAGCAGCTCAGCTGTCAAATTGTGACCAAGGCTTAATTTGCATTGGCCCTGACTAGTGCTCACTTCTGATATCTATTTACTTTATTGGGTGACCTTTCTTTTAAGCAAACATACAACGGCGCCAGTTTTAAGTTACTATGCATTGCAAGTTTAATTTGAGTTTAATATAAGGCATCGTTCGCAGTGAAAATCAAGCTGCGCAAACATAGCGTGAATATTAGATCTGCATGATATCTAAAAGTGGGACCTGCAGCAAAAGATTGCAGTGTAGAGTGTTCCTTTCGCAGGTTTTCTGCCACTCGTCTTATAGGTATCAGACAACTCTAGCCTGTTTTTCAATTTAAAATAAAATTCCCATAAAACGTTACGGGTTCAGTAAATGTGATTAGTAAAGCTAAAAAGGAAAGATCTGAATTCTGAATAGTCTTTTAAAAGATCAACCAAAGCATTACTTTAAAAACAGCTCAGCCACCATTATCTCCCTTCACTGTGGGGAAGAGCTGGTAGGAAAGCATTTGCCATTGAATGCACAAGTCCCAGTTTCAATTTCCAGCATCTCCCAGTAGGACTGGGAAGACTCCTGTCTGAAATCCTGGAGAGCCACTACTAGTCAGTGTAGACCATACTGAGCCAGATGAACCAATGGCAAGGCTCGGTATAAGACAGCTTCCTGTGTCCCTACCTGTCATGCAGTTCTTATTGTCACTTTTCCTGAAAATATATATTTTAACCCTTTTGAAACATAGTCACTCTATTTTTAATGCACAACTGATACAGCAAATGGGGGGGGGAAAGGGGGGAGTCTTTTCCGGATTCAAATATAATTTAATTGTACATGCAGTAAAAAAATGAAACAACTTCTGTAAACAAATGTAAGACATTCTTGAGCAATCACCGAAATAGGCAAATCTAGGGCTTTGCCGGTAATCCTTTTTCTGAGAAATTGGAAGAAACAACAATAAAAAAGGCTTGTGTTGATTTATTGTGTATTTAACTTAGTTCTAGGGTGGAATGTGAATGGAACAAATGAACTGTAAAGCTTCAAACTGTCTGCTCAAATTGATAGATTTTGTTATATTTTTTTAAAAAAATATACATTTGAGGCTGCAAATCTGTAAGAGGCAGCTCAGAGACATTAGGACTCTTCTCCCAACAACTCCCATCACTCTGGCCATCTTGGCTGGAGCTGATATGGTCCAATCTTAGCTGGAGTTATAGTACAAAACATCTGGAGGGTACCATACTGGGGAAGGCCACCTTTAGGTGTTGTACACACCTCTTTCCCTGCTTTCTAGCATCGGCTTTGCTGACAGTCAACTTACACATCCATAGTCATTTATGCACTGGTTTCTCAGCCCAAACATCCTCAAGCTTAGTCAAGACCTGTAGATGCATTTCTCTTAGAGTCAATTGTCTTCCTCTGTATCTCTCCTGCTTCTTAGGCTTTCGCCATGTGCTCAGGTAGAATGTGATTCAATTGCAAGTTTTCCATTGTGGGATATTGCCAGAAGTTACTTCCTACACCCCTGAGTAAGGGGTGAAACTCAAGAGCAGGCATAGGCAAACTCGGCCCTCGAGATGTTTTTGGGACTACAACTCCCATCATCCCTAGCTAACAGGACCAGTGGTCAGGGATGATGGGAGTTGTAGTCCCAAAACATCTGGAGGGCCGTGTTTGCCTATGCCTGCTCAAGAGGCAAATAGGCCTATTGTGGTGCACATAGCCTTGCTGTGGGAATGAGAGAAGGCTTCCTGAGGGAGCATGGAGCAGTCAAAGAAGGGAGTCTATGGGAAATGACACTGACAAGGGATATCTTTTCTTTATGCATGGGTTTCTTAACTTTTTATTCCTCTTTTCCATCAAATGGTGCTCAGGGTGGTCAACAGCAATAATGCAATAAAATGCAATAACAGCAATTCTGGGAAGAGCAATCAGAGGAATTAATGCAGTTACACAAGTAAGGACACAAGATAAAAAAGCAATGCTCACATATCTGAGTTAAATATTTTGCTGCCTTACATTAAAGCCCTTATTTAGAAATTGACCTATTTAGAAATTGAAAGGGTTTGGCTGTGGATCCGGCAAGTAACCTTATTGCTCATTTGGGCAGCCATAGAGTTTTCTAAGTATTCATAGAAGAAACATCATTTCAAAAGAGAAGAATTGAAGAGCCATTTTGAAGTGAAATGAGGTTGTATAAACAGATTTCTCCGCCATCCATTTTCCACTTACAAGCATCAAGGGGCTCTTGTTTGGCGTCAATAGCCAGGCAAAATGAAACACAAGACGATGAAAGAATGGTGGCCACCTCTTGTCCATTGACAGAGAAAGCAGATGCCTTGCATGCCAACAACAGCTGATCGCGTATGATGCTTGAGAACAAAAGGAGCCCTTCTGGGGAATATTTCATTTCCATGGGAAAACCTGGATTCCAATGTCACAGTATGGTTTGTTAGATCAACCCTCAAAGCTTTTGAAATACTCCAGTTTTGAGTTGGTCAAATATGCCCTTAAATTCAGGTTGGTCTGACGCAGTCGAAATAAATGAAAAAATTGTCCAGTAGCATCTTAGAGACCAACTAAGATTGTTCTGGGTATAAGCTTTTGTGCGCGCGCACACTACTTCAGATATGGAGAGGTATCTGGTATCTGAAGAAGTGTCCATGCACACGAAAGCTTATACTCAGAACAATCTTAGTTGGTCTCTAAGGTGCTACTGGACAGTTTTTTAATGCCCTTAAATGTTCACAGACCTTTACTAGAAATCAGAATTATTACCTGACTTTTGCATCATCTTTCATCCCGACTTTCTTGACAGGCACATGGAGTGTACTCCCTGCTATGCAAATCTTTGTGGGCTGCCTCTGGAACTCAGTTCAGAGGAGAAAACAAGGTCTTTATAGCCCAGGATTTTGACAGTGCTCAACAGGCAGCCAGATGACTTTGGGGTAGGTCATCAGAGGCCATGAAGGCAGCAACTCTTCATCTTGACTGTCCCCAAGACACGTGGTATTTGGCTCCTCCTCTCTGAGAGACACATCCCCCAGTGGGCATTGTGTTGCTTGTTAAACATTTATAGAAGAATACCTGGATTTGATTGTTTTCATGCTACCTCCCCATATACCGCCGCAATCATGTCTTTTAGATTGGATTAGATTGTTATATTGGAAGTCTGCAAGCAAGGACTGTGTTGTTTTTAATCTTGGTAAAGAGCCTTCAGAAATTTTCACGGCAATCATCATCAAGTATTTAGACTAAACTGCTTCTGAAGTTCCACTTAGGTATAACAGCTAATAAACATTGACAGATCTATCATCCAGGTGTATCCACAGGTTCCGGACTTATTACTAGAGTCTATTTTCAGCAACAGTCCTGTGCTTCAGTTATTAAACTGAATGCTAATGATAATACTGCAGACACCGTCTTTAAGAATGCAAAAGGGATGCAAACAGCTGAGTCACTGAATATCTCCAACCAGAGCTCTGCTCAACATTCAAGGTTCCTTGTGGTGCTTGCTTTCAATCTGAGGTGAGAATTATATGACGCTCAACAGTTTGGCTCACATTGTAATCTGAGCCACAGAAGAACTCCATCCTACTCACCACCAATTAATTTACTAATTTATTCACTCAACCCTTGACCCTTTCTTCACATGAGATGAGCCTGTAGACCCATCTAGTCTGGCATTCTGTTCCCAAAGTGGCCATATACAATATACCTGTGGGACAGTGGCAAGCTGGACCCAAGCACAAGAACACTTTCCTTTCTATTCCTTTCTATTCAGAAGCATTACTGCCTCTGACCATGGAGCCAGAGCACAGCCACTGTGGCTACAAGCCATTGAAAGCCTTGTGCTCCATGAATTTGTCCAGTCCTCTTCTAAAGCCACCCAAGTTGGTGGCCATCACTGCCTTAGTTCCATAGTTTAACAATGTGCTGTGTGTGAAGACGTACTTACTTTTATCCATGCAGAATCACCCAGAGCTCCACTTCACTATTAACCTTATGGAATTGCAGTGTCTGTGGTTGTGGAGAGCAAGCAGGTAAGCCTTTCCCTCCATCCCTGGCAGATAGGTCATCACTGAACTAACTCAGGTGGCAGGGAGAGAGGGAGGGATGCTGCCTCTGTTTCCATCTCAGCATCAACCATCCAGGTAAGGGAAAGGGAGAGAGTTCTTCTGGTGCTGCTACTGCTACTAGTGTTACAGACAAACAGCCAGGTAAGATGGTTTCAGAGGTGGGCGGTCAATGATAGCGATTAATAGGAGAATTTGAAGAAAGGATTCAGATCCTGTCATGCCATTCTTTCAATGGAGTGGAGCTTGAAAAGAGATTGTAACTAGACTGAGGGAGGACGGGACACCTGGTTATTTTCTGATGTTTAGAGTAGAGATGAGGAACCTATGGCCTTCCAGATGTTTCTGGACTCCAACTCCTATCAGTCCCAGTAAGCGTGGCCCATGATCAGGGATGATGGGAGTTGTATTCCAGAAACACCTGGAATGCCAAAGGTTCCTCATCCCTGCTTTAGGGGAAATAGTTTGGTTTATTTATTTAAATATGCTGAAAGCAACTCCCCAAAATGCTAATGAATACATCATTACAATAAGAGCCAAATACTAAATCATTTCAAGTACAGCAATCCAACCAATCACTCTGTTTGATTATCAGAACATCATAACATTTTAAAGCCATCATGAAATGAACTATTGATCATGAAAGCATATCATTGATCATATATTACATGGGATGGAATTCAGCACAGCAGTAAAACAATTGTTCCATCAGCACAAGCATTTCTACTTGCCGGGTAGAATGATGTCCCCTCCCCCTCTACCATGTGCTGTTCTGGGGGTTCTGCTGAGGAGATTTGGGCAGGATGCAGGAGGTGTGTGAGGGGAGAAGAGGGGCAAGTCCCATTGTAGTAGCAGGACTCATTGCACTGGATTTTGCTAGCGCAACAACATATCTGATTCTGGCCCATAGCAATTAATAAATCTATACTATCAAGTGCATAAAGTATTTATAGAGGCCCTTAAAGTGTACACTTTTCATAGCAGCTCGATCATACAAAGTGCTTAAAAAAATCACCTCTTTATCAGTGCTCCATGTAGCCAGACACAGTTCTAAATAAAGCCCAGGGACAGGTGGGCTGATCACTGCTTCCCATCATGCCAAGGCTGTGAAGCTATTTGGTGGCTCAGTTGGTTTTATATATTTATTATGAACATGCATGTCCTGCCTTTCTCCCTTTGTGGGACTGAAAGGGCCATATATGAGACTCCCAGGAGGTCTTTTATCCAGGCATCGAGAAGACCCAGCACCCATTTAGTTCCATCAAGGTGGCTGCCTCATGTGCTTTCAGGCCATACCTTTATGAATGGAAAAGGGCAATATCTTCTAGAAACATAGAAAATGTGTTCACATCACCCCAGTGAGACCTAAGTTTCTCTGGAGATTGGAAATATTCTCTTCCCATAATGACTGCATTTACCAAGATAAAAAACAAACAAACTTTGGGTTAATAAAACAGCACACTTGAATATCAACAATGACAACAGTTCTGTGCCCAGGCACAGTTCACTAGAGGGAGCACTAACACTATTTCCTTCTCGACGGCATCATCTTTTTACAGAAATGGTTGAATTGTAGGTTGATGTGTTTTCCATTTCTAAAATCTAAATGACAATAATAAATGGGCTGAGAAATCACCATAATATAATTGGGGGAAGCTGTCTCTTCAAAAGAAAATGGAAGTATTTTGATAAGTGTGGTTCTATTAAATAGATCCTGATTTGTATGCTGAGGGACCAACCTTTGTGAAGCTGACTGGTTGATGTTTCCCTTCATAGTTAATCAGGGACTGGATCAAAGTATGCTAAATGTTCCTTCCTGAAAGGGAAATCTCTCTCCCCAGCTTTTGGAAGGAGACAACCTACAGGTGAGGGGAAGGGCAGGTAAGTAGTTTAGAGGTAGTTTGCAGCTTGAACTGGGAGGCAGAAAAAGAGAATGAGCAAGCTGTGATTTGGCCAGAGATTAAACATCTCAAGAATGTGGGAGCTCTCTTAAGGAAGCCAATGTGGGAATGAACAGAAGCTCTTCTACCTGCCACTAGGATTCTGCATGAGTAGTAGATGGCACAGAAGTGCTGCTCACTTGATCACCCTCTGACTGAGCTGCTGCTGCTGCAAACTGGGGTGTTGAAGGGAAAGGGGCAAGGTGGCTGCAAGGTTGGCACAGTGCAAAGACACCAGCAAAGCCAATCCAGTGTTCCTGCTGGCGCATTTGCACCATGCTGAACTCACTGTACTATTCCATCAAGCTGTCCACTACTGCCTGATTAATTTCAGTAGGGCCAGTTAGCATATTTGCAAATAAAACAAATACTGCAAGTCTTCAGTGTGCTCTCATCTAAAGGATACTTAACCTTTTAGTATTACTACTGGATTTCTCACCACTTGGGGAAATGAAGAACATGTGTGCTACTGGCCTTGGATAAATCCTAGCGACATTCCATAATGTATTTTTATTAGGTGAAGAGCACTCAGCAAAACACTCTCTTCCTCCAATGCATAGAAGCAAGAAGTTTAAGATATCTCCTGATGTACGATGACCATGACTCCTGTTCTACCAAGGATAGTCCTCATTTGCAGGGTTGTCAGAGAACAACCCTCTCCTGAAGAAGTCATCTGAAGTACTGTCCTAGAACTATAGAAACATAAAGTTTGAAGGGACCCTGAGGGTCATCTAGTCCAACCCCTTCCAATGATGGAATCACAGTTAAAGAATCTCTGACATATGGCAATCCAAATACAGTTTATCCCCTCAAATACTTTAAAAAAAAATTCCAGTGAAGGAGAGTCCACCACATTCCTAGATAGTCGGTTCCATAGTCAGAAATATCTTCCAAATGTTTAGTCAGAATCTTCTTTCTTGTAATTTGAATCCATTACTCCATCTTTCACGTGACAGTCCTTCAGATATTTGAAGATGGCTATCATATCACCTCTTTTCCAGACTAAACATACCCAGCTTCCTTCCTGCCCAAGTCCAGTGAGCAGGGGCCTCTGATTTGCACAACAACCTAGACAGCAGACTGAAGTCAGCTGGACTGAAGGCAAAGAAGTCAGCTGCTCAGAGTCCTCCCCACTTTGTTGAGATGTCTTCTATTAAAGTTACAGGCACTATTTCTGAATGTGCTATAAATATGAATTAGCATATTAAAATTTAATGCTGACTGGCATCCTCCTCCTCACTGGTGGTGCCCCAACTGTGGAATTCTCCCCCATCTAAAATATGGATGGCTCCATCCCTTGTCACCTTTAGATGAAAGCTGAAGAGGGCATCTATTCATTTAGGCATTTGATGGGCATTGGTGTCTGTTGTGATTGTGTTTTAACTTCCTGGTTGTAATACGAGCAGAAGCTGGTTGCTGGACGGGACTCTGCTGCTGTGGGGAGGTTGGCGTAGTGCAAATGCACTATGGGGAGCACCAGATTGACTCCACCAATGTGTGTGTGTTTTATGCTCGCGCACTCTGGTATTGTTTTGCAATGAAGGGCAGGTAACAAATTTGTCAGATCATCAGTTAAAATTAAGCAGTTTACACAATGAGTCTTTTAAAAGCTGGTGACATATTTCCATCCCCAAGAGTCAACTTTTGTCCATATTTTCTTGTCCTGGAGTACCTAAGGCTGCTCCTTTTCTGCGCACCTAATGAGTCCTTTGCAGGCTGCTGCTTTTGTGTTCTAGTGATTCAGTCGAAGTCACTTGTGGCATGAAATGCCACTCATCATTCATAGTGGGTGATATATTTCTCTCTGTATCTTTCTTCCTATATATACTAACAGCTCTTTTGTGTATATATATTTTCTCTGGCACTTGCAAGTGTACCAGTTTCTTTCAAAACAGACCACTCAGTCATGAAGAATGATCTGTGTGGCACAGGAAGTACTACATTTCTTTCTCTTTCAGTTCTTCAGAAGGGCTGGGTACCAATTTCCCCCCATCAGCTCCACCAGGGAATATGCATTGTATAATGATATACAAATCAAATGAATCTAGCCCCTTCTTTTGGGACAGCTGCTTGAAGATAAAGTAAACCAACCCTCCATGTAGAGATGGCCTTTGACTGGAGAGATGAGGCCTAAGGGAAAAGGCTGGGAGGAGAGCTGAGGGCAACAGCAAAGTGAAAGGGTTGATGAAGAATCTAGAATGCCTAGGGATGGATATGCATGAAAAGGAGCTCATTGAGGTCCAACCAGTGCTCAATTAGAAGCATTGAGAAGAAGTAAGGAAACAGAACCAAGGTAACTGGATAGCGTAATTATTGGAGCTGGGGGAGGGAAACCAGTCTGGTGTAGTGGTTAGAACTTCTGAATAGTTTCCTCAGACATTCCTGCATTGTCAGTGATCTTCAGATTACAGGCTTTCCTACCATTCATTAGTGCCCTTTAGCTGCTGGGTTTTGTAAAGAAGGATAGTGGGACCCTAATACGACTAAAATTAAGGGAAAGCAGAGGTTGGCCTTGCAGGTTTCATTAAGGGTCTTCCTCACTTTACTCCCCACCCCCTGTAAATGCAAGTCTTGATGGTTGGGTGCCATGGTCACTGAACTTGCTCTATGAACACATTGCAGGAGAATTTGTGCAATATTTTTCTAATTTTCTTTTTTTACAGGACTTTTACAAAGATGCCCAGGGAAATATGAAATATTACTTTTACTGCCAGAGTGAAATATTCAATAGACGCAACTACAGCATGAAACAAAGTGTTCTTCTGAATGCTTTTGGGATATTTTTTTTTAAAAAAGGAAAGAACCTGAGGTTGGAATTTTTATATACTTTTAGCGGTTAAAAGCAAGTCAATATAGTTTGCTAAAGGAACAGGAGCAAACAGTCATGAATAAAGAGCATGACAGCAAGTAAGAAATCTTCTGTGACTTCTGAATTCACCTTTATAAATATTGTACATTGTGCCACATTCTCTGTAATCAAAATGGAACAAGCGTTTCCTTCCTCACCTCTCAAATATGTACAAAACTGAATAGACATGATCTGTCTGAATAGAATAGCTCTGAGCTCTTTTGAGATGTTCATCTTCTGGGTTCAACCAGTATAGAAGAGTGGGAAGGCAAGGGTGACAGCTTTGTCTCTCATCATCTTTCCATCACCCTCCATGAATTAAAGGGTGAATATCTGCAGCAGGGGGCCAGTTCTACTTGTGTTGGCTCTCTGTGCAATGTGAAAGCCTTGGAAATTAGGGTTCTATATAGTGATGGGGCAGAGCCAACCAGGGGCCCACTAGTGAATAGAGCCTCGCTGGTGGACTACGTATTGGCCGTGGCCACAGCGGTCAACCAGCAATGCATAAAAGCCATCTGCACCTGACTCCTCCCTTTCGTGCTCCTGTAATTGTGCATCATTAGCCTTTTATTGAATTCAAGGTCAAGGCTTTTGTTATAAAATTTAACTCTATTTTGCTTCCTAGGTTCCTTGTTTAACCATGGTTTTGCTTTGTTTATTGCCTGACCTTGCTATGGTGGCCAGTGGTGGCCAGGAAGGAATTTGCCTGCAGACAAATTGGTCTGTCTGGAAGTTTTGATTTACACATAGCGAAACGTCACAACTTTTGGTGGTTGAGGCACTGAGTGGAATCCTAGTCATTAAGCTTTTGAGTGAAGTGGTGCCTCATCCTGTCATGAACCAACAGTGTAGTCAGGGTACTCCTTAGAGGAATCTCAATGGAAGTCTCTGTCCAGAAGCCAAATGGGGGCCATAAAACTTCCAGTGACAGTCTTTGGAGGGCCACCTTGGTAGATTGGCATCACGGGGAGGCCCTAATCCTTGGCATCACCCTAAGTTTCAGCCCTCCAGCAGGAAGCTAGAACAGATATACACCAAATGCCTGAGCCAAAATTCTATCTACATCTGTAATCAATAAAGTTGTTGCCATTTTTAATCCAGCTCGGTGTCTGCCTGAGTTTCTTTATCACACCTTAGCTATACCTGCTGCGCAGGGAAGGGTGACACTGCAAATAGCGATGTAACCCAGAGGATGAACACCAGAATAGGGCTAGCATCTTTCTGGTTTTTTTTTATAAAGCCCCTGTTTTGTATATTATATATATTCTCTCTATTATCCTGTGCTTGATCTAAACATTGTTTATTGGTGAAATATCATTATCTGCTCTTTTTGTTTGTTGATTTTTAGGGTTGGTTTACAGGATCTTGAAAGTTAGGGCTTGCAGCACTGCATAACAACATGCTTTACATGCAGAAAGTCTCAGGACCAGAGGCAGCTGGTGGAGAGGAGTTGTGCTGCACACCTAACCCCTAGTCAACCATGTTGCTGTGCTTACTGGAAAGGAAAGGACGAGATGGCTAGGAGGTCAGTGCAGTGGAAGCCCAGAGGAGCAAGCTGCTGATAGGTTCTGCTGCCGTGTGTTCACTGTGCTGACCTCTCCCTCCTAATAAGCACAGTGGTGCAGCTGACGGGTGGCTGTGTGCATGGTAATGTCCCTCTCTCCTCTGGCATCTTAAATCAAAACAATTGATATAGCAGGACTTGGAGGGGGGGGACCCTGGTGAGAATGATAAGAATTATCTGTGAAATATCCTTAGTCCACAGAACTACATCTCCCAAGCTTCCCTGGGGAGAGAAAATTAATACTATACTTCTTTCAGTCTTTAGTGTATATGTGGCCTAACTGAAAGAAGGTTCGATTCAGTGCATCCCTCATTCCCTCCTCCCAGTGACAAGCAAGTAATGGAAGGGCTTTGATTCGACAAAGAGGCACATAACAAAGGAGGAGATGCTATTAATCACTAGAGATTATATAAATCCTAGAATTCTTACATATGAATGGTTTAGCAGAAAAACATACACAGGTTTTTCATTAGCATTTGCTTTATTTATCACATTCCTGAAATAAAGCCTAACAGATGTGACTGTGTTTGCAGATCAGGCAGCACATATTAATGGGGAAAGAGACTTGATATTTAATTGAAGCATGTGGGACAACAGCAATGACACCTGACACCTGGGGATACCTGCCACAGTTTGGACTATGTGCTGCCACTGATTGTTTTCCTTTGACTTCGCTGATGATGATGATTTATCAGATATTTTTTTCCAATATAAAGAACAAACAAACCCACACGCATCAGTGTGCAGCTGAGCAATGGATTGAGTCCCCTTGAATTCAGAACTGTTTTTCCTCATAAGGCTTGCTCTCCAGACACTTGAATCCCTCAGTGCCAAGCTTTGGGTGAATTCAGACAGGAAGGGGAAACACACACACACACACACACCAAACAACACGTGTGAGGCCTTTTTCAGCACTAATAGGGGGTAAGTGGATCCTGTGACTCCACAGCTGAAGGAGGTCTTCAAGATTATAAAAGCACTCAGGTAAGTTCTGAGTGGTGCCATTTGTCCACAGAGCATTGTGAAAAGATGTTATATGAAGCTCCATACACTGAATTGAGCCATCTTGGAATGCAGGGAAGCTGCATTATATTAGATCAGGCTGTTTGTCTGTTCTGACAGTCTGTTCTGACCAGCAATGTCTCTCCATCATCTTGGGGAAGCCCTACCACCTACAACCTATCATTTTAAGTGGAGATGCTAAGGACTGAAAATGGGACATTCTGCATGCAAATTATGGGCTCTGCCACTTAGCTAGGGTCCATCTGCATCCAACCCATCACCATATATTCTGGCAATGGTTGGTCACTGTGGGATACAGGATACTGGCCTTGGGAGGGACTTTGGCTAATACTGCAGAGCTTCTCTTATGTTCTTGGTACCCCTGCCCCCTCCCCCCTTTGCATCAGGGCTCGCTGTGGTGCAAAGAATTGGGCCACTGTCCAATATGGATGGCTTTGGGGTTGTTGCTCGTCTAATAATCAGAAGCCATATTTGGAAAACCGATGCTTTACTCCTTGCATTGACATATGTTGGGAAGCAAAAACAGGCAGGACTCTTGAGTGTTGTTCAACACTAGGTGCATGAAACCTGAAGACATAGTAGCTCCCCCCCCCCCCCTCAGGGGATTAATATTGACACATTTCAGAGTAGTAGACCCAGGAGTTTCTGTGCTAGCTCCCTTGCAAGTTTTTGTTTTTCAAAATGTTTTCAAAAGTAAAAAGTAATAGCCATGATGGAATTCTAAGAGCCTAGGTAGACAGGTATTTTTAAAATAGTAGACTCAAGCTTATTGCATCATCATGTTGCTAATGCTAACTTCTTTAGCATTTGTGTGTTGCCTGTGTGCACAATATACTGGATGGTGTATAAAATGTACTAGTCTTTGGGGGACAGAACTATCAGCATTTAGAAGGGGAAAAAAACTGTTGAAAGCTACTTAGAGCCTATAGGATAAAGGGATATAAAGTACATCTATCTATCAATGAAGCTATCAGATAATTAATATTGCGGAGATTCTCATTAGTATTCTGCCATTCGAAGTACTGTAATATAAAAATTAATATAAATCAATATAAAGAAACAAATACAGTCTTCTGAAGCTGAAGGTTGAACAGTCCTTAGTGGGACTACTCTAAATTAGTTGCAGCAGATAGACAGGTACAGCTTTCAAAATCTGCGTCCTTCTGAAAATCCTGCAATGCTTGGTTCCATATCCCAGGCAAATGAAAACTCCCCCACTTCCCCTTTTTAAAAGTGACTTCAAGTATATTTATTGCTTGGAGGTGACCATTAATTTTGCATTGTGGAGCACGTTACATTTCTCCTGTGTGCACTATTGCTCTCAGATCATTTCCAGTTCCTTTGCACTCGTTCCATTTGGTTTTGCTGTGGTCTGCATTCTGAAGATTAATAAAAAAATATATTCTGCTACCTCTTCAGTCTGAGCCTTCCTTCTGAATTGATGACCTTGATGTATTAGTCAAAGCTCAAATATAAATACTTTTTTTTTTTTTTTGCAGAATGGGACCTACATGGCATCCCTGGATGTTCTTGTGATATATAATTTCTCCCTCCAACAAGGTGAAACTCATGCATATGAAAGAGGAATACAACAGTTCTCACCGTCTGGTATGGAGAACCATTTGGAGAGAGAAGACCCAAGGCAAATGTCAATCCTGATGGTAATTTCTGCTTAAGTTCTACAAGCAGAAAAACAATACAAGTGCCAAGATTGCCATTTATGTGACTTCTGAGGCTGGAATATGGAATGACTATGTACATGGAAATGAGTGGTTGAGTTCTACTGTCTTGCATAGAGCAACTCAGCTCTGACTTGCTGAAAATTAATATTTCCATGACAGATGGTACATTGTTCCTCTATTTTCCAAAATTGGATTCAGCTCTATGCTAGAAATTCCTTCCATAGAGGGTGCCCATTGAACACTAAATATTACTCTGTTCCATTTTCTGTTTGTTTCTTTTTCTACACTACACATACTGGGATCTTAAAAAGTACTCCGTTGTGCAGGAATGGCATTTGTTTTCTCATCACATAACGGGAAGCAATTGTTATGTTCTTAGGTCTTAAAATGAAACCGGGGAATCGGCTTCAGAAACACAATAACCTGGAAACTTGGTTCCTACAGACCTTTCATTTTACATCTTCTCCATCATGGGACATCCATGCCAGGGAATGTTGCAGTCTCTTTGCCAAATGGGGGTTTATTCTGTTTAGGGCCACTCCGGCCACTGCCATTAGGTGAGTCAGGATGGATTCTAGCATGGTGAGATTTCCTTCCATGTCCTGACCTATGTCCTGCCAGGGGGTGGGGGACATGAGCAAGAAGCCGCAACCTGCATTGTATTGCAAGGATGGAAAGCAGGTGAGGATGCAGTTGAAGGTGATGAGGAGAGAGCTGTGCGACCAAGAGGCAAACCTTTCCCTTCCCCTTCCCTCTGTCTTTTCTCTCATGTATCCTGAAATTAAGAGAACAAAAAGGGGGGCAAATCTCTTCTGTCCGGGGGCAGCACTGCAATAAATGCACTTCGGGACATACTCTTTAAAATATATTAGGTGTGTGCACCTAAAACTGCACTGCAGAAATGAAGCAGCCTTCCATTCATGGCTCCTTTGGCCACGTCACAGCAGCTCCTTTGCCTCAGACCTTGAAGCAAGTGGGAACACCTGCCCTGAGAGGAAGCGTTTGCAGCTCAAGCTCTTTCTGATAAGAGGGTAAGAAGAGATTTATAAATGTATTATACATACACATAACAAAGTACTCCATGAGCTGTTACTTTTATCTTTTGTTGGACAAGTGATCCTGACAGACAGGTCTATTATTCTTATCTGAAAATGCTTCTTCCATTCTCACTCTCCCAACACCTCACAGTGCAGCCACAGATTTTAATGGATTTGGAACTGGTAGCTGACTCAGGTCAGCTAGAAGGCCAGGATGTCAGTGAAAAACAAGTGCAAATGGTGGGGAGAGAAGGGGGGAAGATAGAGAGCTGGAGAGAGCGAGAGAGCACAAAAAATAGACACTGGGCTCAGATATACAGGCAAAAGGATCCCCCATCAAGGGCAGAGGATGCCGACAAGCTCCTTCTAACTATGTTGCATTCGGTCACAATGAAGCCTACAAATTACATTTGCTGTTTCACATAAAGTCGATTCTAGTCTTGAGCAAAAGATGATGCCCAACTCACCCATGCTTGAAATCAGCATTTATGTTAAATCATTGACTTGAGACTGTACTTCCTTCCACTGTTTGCGCTCTACTCTTGTATAAGCAATGAAGATATTAATTAGTGCCCTTGGCATAGCAGACCGATCTGTAAATGGGCACGGGGGGGGGGGACAGGACTATGTGCTGCCACCTCATAAAATGATAGGGGTCACTAGTGATGCAGGAAGACTCCCTGAGGAAGGTATTTTTACAGTACAGCTCTTGACTGGACATGTTGGCCTTGCCGTGCCATCATTGCTAAAATAGTCTTCAGCAAAGCAACTAAACCAAATCTCTCCCCATCACCTTACACAGTCAAAGTTATCACCACAGAGAGCTATGTAGTGGAATGGAAAGAAACTTTGGCCAAGGAGCTTTGGCCTGTGGTTTATTTTATTTATTTTTATTTATTGAATTAGTTAGATGCTTTCTCTTGCCCAAGGCAACCCAACGCAACTTACAAGCAAACAGACAGAACTATAAAACACACCTGTTTTCCCAACCGCTTTTTCCTGGGGAAACCTGATCTTTAGTGCTGAATTGGAACAAGCAGCAATCAGGTTTTCTGAAGGTTGCCATTTGTTCCAATTTAGCACTAAAGAATAGGTTTCCTTGCTTCTATAGGTAGCTATAAAATCATTTCTTTCCTCTTTTGATAATGTTTAGAAGAAGCTGCTATATAGCTGTAACATAGCAAAGCTTTCAATTAGTTTGGACTTGTGGGAGGTCTAGGCAGTAAATCAAAGCAGAGTTGAACAATGATTAACATTATTGCTAGCTTTGCATGCCATACTTACCATTTGTAATAGTAATTTTATCTGTTGCTTAAATATTTTCAATATTTTCCTTCTAACTAATTAAGCTTAATTAATCCCAGTTTACCATGCTGTAGTCTTGGCATAGATTAGCTACTCCAATTTGTGGTTTAAGATTGCATGTTCATATTCTATTTTGTTTTTCCATGTGATCCTTGTAATTTATTTTCCTAGCACATAATGTTTTTTATATCTTCCCGTTTCCTAAGATTCACTTCTCCATAATGTGGCTTTGGATTTACTTTTGATATCCTTTGTGCTTTAACTTTCAAAATGCATTTACTGGTTTTCTGCTAAATAAATTCATAAAAACTGATTTCAGTCTCTGGTCATTTCTGACTAACACCTTCTCACCCATTAGGGTGAATTAAGGATTGCACTTTCACATTGCTGACCTTGGTTTCATTTTGCTGCATTTTGCATATTAATTAATTATGGGCTTTTAAAGCTACCCACTCATGAGCAGTGAGTTTGAAGATATAAATAGAGGCTTGCAGGAAAAGCTCTATTAAACTCTTGGGTAGATAAACACGAGGTATTTACTAAGAATATGGTAGTCACTGCCTTGTCTATTGTGGCTAAGTTCCCCTCTTAGGAAGGCAGATTCTCATGTACATTTGCTAATGTTAGGACAGGTTTGTTTTCTTCTTGGTCCCTGACGAGGCTCCTTGGAGTGCAGCCGTGCTGTGAATATTTCAGATAGGCTCACTGCTCCCATTATGTCAAATAGCCGCACATTACTCTTCTTTATCTTCTGGCAGGCAAGAGCATCCATCTGCATTCGAGAGCACTTTTTTTCCAAAGGCATTGCTGAATAGCGTCAGATGCTCTGTTCTAGCCAGCTAGCTACCTTCTTGGCTACTTGATATTATCGCTGTCAGCCAGTGTAATCACTCAAAATCACACTGAGTTGGGTAATGGATGTACTTTTGTGAACCCTGGCGCCAAACATTTGTGTACGTAACCTTGACCAAGTTTTTCTTAAAAGAGTACCAGGAAAATGACTAGTTCCATTGGCAATGAAAGGTTATGATTTCTAACTTCTTTTCAACAGATGACAAGGTTTCTTCCATCTAAGGAGTGATAATGAGTTACTGGGACTCACTGAGCACCTTCAGGAAGAAGGGCAGGATGTAAATCAAATGATTATCAATGCTAACAATAATTTCTAGAATGTAAGTGTATCTAATATTGCATAGTAAGCATATATAGTATTTTGAAGTGGGATTGTTTTATTACCTATAACCCTTCCTGGGATCTTATGGTGAAGGGTGGATAACTAATAATAAAAAATTAGCTCCCTACCTTTCATTATTCTACGTTATTCATTATTATTCATTGTTATGATTTAGCAAAAGTTTAGCAGTGTGGTTCTATGGAGGGAAATACCATAACCCCCTACTGTGATGATAATATATTATTATTATTATTATTATTATTATTATTATTATTATTATTATCATTATTGTTGTTGCTATTATTATTATTATTATTATTATTATTATTATTATTATTATGCCACCCATCTGACTGTGATGCCCCAGCCATTCTGGACAGCTTCCAACAAAGTATTAAAACACAAAAACCTCAAACATTTAAATAACTTCCCTGTACAGGGCTGCCTTCAGATGTCTTCATTTAGTCAGATGGCGACATTTCAGTGTTGAGTGGGGAGGTTTGTAGGTGGGTTCTAAGCCCATCTGGCTTAATGTCCTTTGAATTCTCCCTCCTCCACAGTCTGGAATCCTGCACTATGAGGGTTCTAGACTGAATGAAAGCATTTAAATTCTTTCAGCTGAATGCACTTGCAAGCCTCCTTCAGACCTTCCCATGCAGCACATGAATCTGTAAGTGGGGTTGTTGTTGATGATGATGATGAGGATTAATATGGAAAGACCTAAAGCAAGCACTGGACTTTGCTGGGACCCATTCACAAACATAAACATGGACCAAGACATTGTGCTACCAAAAGCAGCCTCACTGTGTAACCTGAAAACTGTACTAGACCATCTCTCAAAGAAGATCATGAAAAATAAATGTGTTACATTGGGGAAAATAGGTTTGCAAGAATGCATATATTACTCAAAGCTACATACAAAAATGTATATATTGGTATAAATCTGCACTAAATGCTGATGAAGTTTCATGATTTTTTTTTATGTTACAAACTGATGTGGGAATATGGACAGCTGAATGGAAAAACTGATTGAACCTCAAATTGACTGATTCATCCATCGATAGTCAATGGTGATGGATTATGGGACTTGTAGTCCAACTACATTGGGAGGGTCACAGGGGCTCTATCATCGCTCTCCAGTCAAAGGCAGTATGCTGTTGAGTAACAATAGCTGGGGACCTCTAGAGTCCCCTTAATGTCAGTTGCACTGGACTAGAATGCCAATAGCCCTATATAAACATTCTGAACAGAAGAATAGACACATGGTGACGAGGCTGGGATAGTGCCCACTGACCACACATAATCTCTATTCATTGATCAGATTGGTGTGCATAGAGTCCACACATGCATAGTGCACAGCAGGGACGCGGGTGGCGCTGTGGTCTAAACCACTGTGCCTCTTGGGCTTGCTGCTCAGAAGGTTGGCGGTTCAAATCCCCACGACGGAGTGAGCTTCCGTTGCTCTGTCCCAGCTCCTGCCAACCTAGCAGTTTGAAAGCATGCCAGGGCAAGTAGATAAATAGGTACCACTGCTGTGGGAAGGTAAACGGTGTTTCCATGTGCTCTGGTTTCTGTCACGGTGTTCCATTGCAGCAGAAGTGGTTTAGTCATGCTGGCCACATGACCCAGAAAGCTGTCTGCGGACAAACGCCTAAAAGCGAGATGAGCACCGCAATCCCATAGTCGCCTTTGGACTGAACCATCCAGGGGTCCTTTACCTTTTACCCTTTTAGTGCACAGATCTCATCATTGCATGGAGGTCAGGGGCAAGCAAAAAGCCCTCATTCATTGATTCATACCATATGTCCTGGCTTTGGCCCAGACCATGACAATAGAGGCTCTTACATGAGAGTAAGAAATATATCTTGAGAGTAAGGCAGTGAAGAGATGCAGACTCAGCAACAGACAGAGTCACAGCAGTCGCTACATTCAGGCTAGATGACAGGAAAGAAAAGGCTCTCCAGCTAGAAGCAGCAGTCCAAGTATTTATTGTAAGCTGCCCAGACAACGTTATGTTATTCGTCAGCATGCAAATATAATAAATGAAGCAAAAGCAAGTAAATAAGTAAACTGGCACAAATAAATGTTGTGAGCTTAGGGCATGTCCACACACACACACCATATGCCACTATGTGTCTAGTTATTTTAATTTTTTGTCATGGATTAAAAGAGAAGCAATGCAAAGGTTGTGTACTGAGTCTAATAAGAGATGAAAAGCTATTCTTCTGTCTTCTAGCTGTGACACCCACTACATGCTGAATAATAAGCACACCAAATACCTGTCAGTTTACTGAACACCTGTTTTACATTCAAGCGTGTGAAATCCAAGTATATTTGAATGCAATAATTGGTGCCAAGTGCTTTCTTTATGATGTTGTTGCTTTTCAGCGAGCGCCTTGTTTTACCTGTCAGTAGCTTAGAATCACTCACTTTAAAGTATTGTTGGTTTACAAGAGGCGGTTTGGCAGCCAGGCTTTGAAAACACCAAATTACTAACATTCAGTCTGATCCACAAACCAACATGCAAGCACAATCATCATAATGAAGAAAGGGTTGTGCACTGGGAAAGTGTTTGAGGATCATGGTTGTTAACTTCATTGTAATGTCTTGAAAGAAAGAAAGAAAGAAAGAAAGAAAGAAAGAAAGAAAGAAAGGTGATTCGAGAAACAGGAGCATTTGTTGTGGACCTGCAGTCTGAAGATGACTTACTATTGGGTAAGAAGATCTGCATCACATGAGATATAAGCCAGGCAAAAATAAAATAAGAAGCGTATCTTTGAGTGCGCTAGATACATGAACATGATCAACAGCTCCTTTTCACATCTGTTGCAAATCATTACAGGTTAATGTTGCAAATTCAAGAGTGTAATAGCCTATTGCGCCAATTATGCCTATTCATTTCTCTGCAATTCATCTTATTTTGATTTTTTCCCCACCAGGTATAACATGACAAGCACAAGGCAACCCAATTACCTGGGCCCATAATGACCTAGAACAAGACAGACATTCATCATTCCACAGTCTTAAACTGTGTAACGTCTACAGGTATTTTGCAATTAGTAGCTTAATGCCAGCTTTGCAGCGAAAGGCACGCAAAGCATTTATGCTCGTTTCTGGGCGATGCTCATTTGAATTGGTAGAAATAGAGAGTCCTTGAGAGCGCCACTGCATATGTGTCTGCTCACATATACCATTCAATAATATTTTGGCTTATTCATTAGCACACCGAGGCACAATCCTTCCCCCGTAGTTGGAAAGAGTGTGAGAATAGCCTTGAGCAGGTTGCACTCACTGCCTCTTTCATTTCTCTCCTTTTAAAGCTGTACCTTCGTCACTGGATACTCTCACGTCCACATCCATGCTAGAGAAGAGTTTCAAAGCACAAGGGACTGGGTTGCGCATTGAGAGGGGAAAACATTGCGTCAGGGAAGGCCAAGTGACAATTATCTGGAAACTTATGCAGGTGGCTTCCAAGTACTTAAGCTGCCCCCTGTAGTCATTGGATAAACAAACAAGCCAACCTTGACATCTTCAGGGATTATTTTTTTTAAAAAAGCGATTGGAAAACTGATGTATTTTGACACCTGGAAACATGCAAAAATAGAAAAATACATTGTGCTTTCACATGTGCCAGCACATTAGGCCTATTGAACTGCATGCTGACAGCTTTTAGAGAGTCTAGATCTTTGAGCATTTGACCTTCTCATTCTTGTGGGATTTTTTTTTAGTTCGTAGGTGGCAAGTGCTTCTTTAATTATGGATGCATATTAATAATGCAACTGCTTTTGTACAAAGAATTGATGGGATGGTGGTTCAAGGATTTTACATTTTTCTGCTAAGAGGGCTTTATTCGTGGTAAGAGGGCTTTTAGTTAACACGATGGGTGTTGTTTCCTCCTTTTACTTCACTCTGGAGTATTCTCAGAATTTCACAAAGTTATCTATAAACGAGGGGAAGTCGTGATATTGCTATGGTGCTGACCAGCTGACTCATGCATTGAGTCCCATTTGAGCATATGCATGTGCTCAGGGTTTTGAAATGGAACAAGTAAATCAGATGTAATTTACAAAAGTGAAGCAGGCATTTCTTGGTCAACAACAACTGCTTGTGGTTTATGCAGAACTTTTTTTTCAGGTCTCTCCCCTCCCCCCCCCACCCTTTACACGACAGATTCTAAACAACCCTAAAGCTTGCATATGCTTTCACCAACAGAGATTGGTCCATTAAATTGTACCACCTTTCATACATTTGTCAATTTCTTTGGCCCAATTCAGTTAAAAGAAATGGGTGTTTTTTTAAAAGGAAGCTGAATGTAATCTTGTATGTTTGATATGTTTGATCACTAAAGCAGATTCATCTAATAATTTCAGTTTGAAAGCAATTAAGCTGTCAGTTTTTACTTGTCACATAGTCTACATTAATCAAGGTCATTACTGTTGTATCCTAAAGAAATGTTATAAAACTGTTCAGCAAATTCAAATATCTTTTTGCTCTTTTTGTCTGGGCAAATATCAGCTTGGTACAGATTTAGGGTAATGTGCCAATGACAACATTTGGTTCAGGCCAATTTGACTTGGACTGCTTCAGGTACAACTCACTTTGCTTTGGGTCCAAATTGGCCCCTCACTTTAGAAACTTCACAGTTCCATGTTACTCCACATTGATTTATATGGAGAAATATCACAGAAATGGAGAAAATCTGCAGGCCTAGTAGCCATTCTGAGCTTTCGGCCCTCTCTGCCAGAAAGTTCTGGGAAATGGATATAGAGTTGATTATGATTTATCCTAACAACAACTGGGTTAGGCAGAGGGCTAGGTCATTACCCCAAAGTCGCCAAGTTAACCTCATGTTGGAATTAGGATTTCAGCACAGGACTCCCTAGTCCAGAATATTTTTGAATGCCTATGAAGCCTTCATGATTCCTGCTTTCTGTCTGCCTGGAGTGCAGCAAAATCTAATTTGCAAACTGTGCCTTAAATGAACTGTTCTCACAAATCAAATGTTACTATTGCATAATAAAATTTCATATCTTGTCAAAAGTCTCTGTATATCACACGTTAAAAAAGCTCTTTGTCCTGTCTTTAGTTTTTTACTTAAAAACGTGAAAAAGGTTATAAATCAGTGTTTTAGAAAAGTTTAGATTCTACCATCCTGATCGTGCTAAAAGTTAGAGATATGTCCAAAGCAAACTTTTTGAAAATAATTCTGATAGTCCCCAAACTGCTACAGATCTTTTATTTTCTTTTTTTTTGCTCCTTACTCAACATATACTTCTCTAAACCAACAGAAAACAATCTACACAAATAAACTTGAGATTCAAACAAGCACCTGTTTTATATGTTGGAAAACATTCAGAAGGTAAACAGACTTTCCAGATCGCACTGCATTTACAAAACCCTCATAGTCTCATTCAGTCTTCTCCAGAACAGTCTGCATGAGAATCACATAGCCTTGTTCAATTTTCCCCTGGAATAGATGTCCAGGAACCACTAAAGTAAAATAAGCCATTCAGTGAAAAGGTCACTGATCTTTGCTATTGTGTTACTGCTATGCTTCTAGGCACAGTAGTACAACCTCATTTTTCTAAACCATCTGGAAGTGGTCAGGAGCCTATGTGGAAGTACTGTTTACATTAGTTTATACATTCACTCTGAATTTGGGTAACAAGGAGGTTCGAATAATCTAGATTTGATAAACCAAGGTTGTATTGCATGTGATTTGTTATGTTTCAGATTCGAACGTCTGGACCTCCTATAATCCCACCTCAAACTTTGCATCATAGTTGTCGGGCTGGGCAGAGGAATGGTGGAGACCGCCTACCCATCCTGACCCTTCCAGGAAGGAGGAAGAGGAAGACAGTATAGATTTACAACAGTGGTTTGTGGGAGGTCACAGCTCAGAGGCAGATGAGGGGAAAAGTTGAGAAATAATAGGAGAGGAGAAGCAGGCAGAGCCAGAGCAGCAGCTGGCTGACACACTACAAAGCATCCCAGACCCGCCATCTCCCAGAACCCAGCGAGACTTAAAAGTAGGAGAGCAAAGAGCTCAAAGACAGAGGGCACTTAGTGGTGCTTGTAAAGGAGGTGATGATGATGACGAATGAGGAAGTGGGAGAGAAGGGGGGTGGAGATTCACTCAGGACAACGCCATTATCCAAGAGGCTGGGTTCTATAGCTTCTCTCTGTAGAATTTGAAATAAAAAAGGATGGTAAGAAATTTTCCCTTGTCTTTATACTTTCCTGGGCAACCAGTCAGGGGCCGCTGACAGCATCCTGACAGAGGTACAGATTTGTTGTCTTCATGAACAGAGTTGATGATGGTTTTGTCCCCCACTGTGGGATTGCAGCCCTTCATAAATGGAGATATTTTGAAGACCCTCAGTAGAGCACCCAGACACCATAAGTGCTCATGCAACTACCAGTTGGGAAGTTTTATTTTGGATTTTGGATCCAAGTCGCTGTAAATAACAATCAAACGAGATGTCTTCTCAGGAAGCAGTTATTTGATGTGACCTCTAACTTGCCACTACAGAAATTAATTATAATTAGTAGTTTCAGTTATCAATAACTGGCCTATAAAGAGCAAGGCATTTCAACATGGAGAATATATCTGAGAGTAATTTGAATTCAGACAATTCCCGTCCTTGGTTAATTCATAACAAACACAGATTTCTCATTGAAGCACTGCATATGAATGCACACTTTGATAAACTAGCTGTATTACTTGCAAGTTTCAGAGAATGATTTATTCCTGTTTTTATGGGCTTTATATATATATGAAACCCTTTTAAGGGTTGGAAGCAAATTGCTGCAGTTATAAAAGTATGCTGGCATAAATTTTTAGACAGAGGAAAGAAATATGTGTAGCAATTTGCAAGTGCTATAAAGACTTAGTTTTATCAGATTTGAATATTACAGCTATTGCAGGAAAAGACAGCCTTATTCAGGAAAAGTCTATTTGGTTTAACTGGAGGAGTCCTAAACAGACTGCATGGGTAAGGATTTACAATTGGAGTTACTTCTGAGAAAGCACTCACAGCTAGGGAATCAACCTTCTGTTTCCACTTGCTGCCTCTGATAACAGAATGCCCATATTCTTGTGTTTCTGTTCATAGCGATCCAGTTTGAAATACAAAATATATGTAACACAATATTACAGCTCAGGAACTATAATATTTGAATTATCCATATCCTCCCCTCCCTCACATGTACTTTTGTCTTCTGGGTTTCTGGGGGTTTTCGTGTTGTTATTCTGTCTCTCACAGCTGCAATAAACCTACCATTAAAATTATGGACTGGTCATTTCTTCGTCAGAGGGCAAACGGGCAAATTTAGCAGGGGATCAAATAGTTTTCCCCCTCACTATATGCTGATTTTATGATTTTATACTATTGTAATGATTGTTGAATGTTACTTTTTGATGTAGGTTGCTTATTTTGAAGTTATGTTTTATTATCACATTTTGTATTGCATTAGATTGTTATAAGATGTACATGTTTTGTTTCTTCAGTTTGTAAACCGCCTTGATAGATAGAAAGATAGAAAGACAGTATACAAATTAAAAATGATGATGATGATGAAGTTAGGGGTGTGGCTTGGGGAGAGTTGCAAGGGCCATATAGGGAGAGCTGAAGGGACACATTTGGCTCCTGGGTCTAATGTTCCTCACCCCTGATTTAGTGGGCGCTCGTCAATGTTAGTAATATGCAAGGTATTTAAGTCCACTCATTGCAGTGGGCCTATGAGTACGACTTAGATGCATATGGGTGGTGTAATGGTAGGAATTAGAGTGACCTAGGAGGCCAGGATTCAAATCTTCATTCAGCCGTGAAGCGCACTAGGTGGCCTTAGGCAACTCACTTGTCAGTAATTCTGAAGATTAAATGAGGTTGGGGAGACCCATGTATGCCAACTTGAGCTTCTTGAAGAAAAAGATGGCATAGAAATGTAATAAACAAAATCAATATAATCCATTGTTATGTGTGTGGGGGGGGGGAATGAATTCAAGATACGCTTCAGAAACATTTGCTGCAGTTCTTAAATAGTTTGTGTTTGTTATGAAAATAAAATGTGTTTACAAAAAGTTTGATTTGCATAATGGATGGGAGAATATCTAGCATATGGTCAACAGATCAATGCACACTGTACTCAGTGTATTTATAGTATTGTAGCATTAACAATAGTGTTGAGTGATGACAGATAAGACTACATGCAAACAGTCTTGTTTTAACTCTGTAAATGTTTTTGGGAAATGAGCCATTTCTCAGACCTTTCAAGTTTGATCAAAGAAGGACACGTTTCATGTTTCACTCTGCTGCAAAAGTAATCCTGGAATAGCACAAACAAAAGGTTACAAAGACCATGTTCTAAATAACACAAAATTAATAAAGTACCAATTATCACAATGAATATATTTGTTAGATAATTAGTTCTTGCAATTTTAAAATAACTTTTTCTCAAAATAATTTTATTGGCTTCAACAAACAATTTGAAGAGAAGAGATTTACATCTAAAAATGGATCTGAATGATTGCATTAAAATAAGCACACATTTAAGCCAAAATATTCTGTGCCTATTGGGGTGTTTTATTTATTTATGTTATTACATTCACATTCCACCTTTCTTCTGTCATGGAACTCAAGGTAGCATTCATGTGGTTCCCAGGTATTCACCCATCCAAGCACTGACCAGCCCCAGTCCCCCTTATGTGTCTTCAGACTATACCTTCAGACCTGTTCTACACAAGACTGTATGAACAGCCCTGTTGGATCAGGCCAAATGCCCATCTGGTCCACCATTTTGTTTTCACAGTGGCCAACAAGATGCTGCTAGGAAGCTCTCAAGCGGAAGACCTCTAAAGGAAGACAGACGTCTATTTATGCAAAACAAAAAATTTTTTTTTCTTCCAGTAGCACCTTAAAGACCAACTAAGTTAGTTCTTGGTATGAGCTTTCGTGTGCATGCACACTTCTTCAGATATTCTATTTATGCTATATCCTGCTGGTTTGCGTTTGACTTTTAGGAACGTTTTTGAGCTACTGTTTCTGAGATTTCTGGTGTTTTTCTATGGTTTTTGGTGTTTTTCTATGGTTTTATATTTTATTATATGTCTCTCACTTAGCTTGTAAACAACTTTGTGAAGATTTTGAAAAGTGATATCCCATTTGTTAAGAAAAATAAGATGCATTTGTCTGACATTGTATGAACACAGGCCATCTCACATTTGCAATTTCAATTTCACAATCCATTTGTGGAATCTTGTCCTTTGGTTACCCTTGGGTTCTTAGGGTTAAAGTGCCATGTTCTGCCATATACGCAGAAGTGGATGGCTTGGTGGGGCAGAAGCACCTACCTGACCTCCCACCAGGTGAATTCCTATTGTTTTCCACCAGGGGGAGCGGTGAGGCAGCAGCAAGTTCAGCTTGGTGCAAATGCAGCAGCTGAGCCAATCTGGCACTCCTGCTGAGGTGCTTGCACTAAACTGCCCTCTCTGCTGTTTTTCCCTTTCCCTTCTCTTTCCTGGTAAGCAGCAGCAGCAGCTAGGAGGTCAGGTAAGTGCCTCCATCCACTATGGCACCTAAGATCAAAACAGTGTTGAGTAGTCACACAGAATCTCTTACACAGTGGATTCTATGGTGTGACTTTAATGCACAGCTTGTCTGTGCTAGGGAACTACCAAGGTGCTCTGCTGTCAATTGTTAAGCACATTTTAACCCCCTAATTGAACTGCTGCAATCTGTTTTTTTCTATTGTCTTCTCTCCCTCTTGAAAATATCTGCAGTTTTTAAATATGCTTTGAGCTACTTTCATTCTGCAATGATGCCACCACATCATTTCTGAAAGCAAAAGCCAAGGTAACGGCAGCAACAGGGGAGTTTGTACCAACTGGAGAGGTGCACTGTCTTGCAAGAAAGAGCAAGGCAAGGGCACAAAGAGAAACTAAGGATAATGGGGACTGAAAATGCTGTCGCTGGTAATGTAGCCCAAAGAGGAGAAAAATGACAACAGCCCAGTTTTAGCAGAAACTGTGAAACTGGTTATAGGTGCCTGTTCAATATCAGGGAAGATCATTGGGCTGTTATCTTGCTGAGAACCTAATTGATCTGGCATTCATTCCACTCTGTGATTACAGAAGTGGTCTGGAACTCATGCTGCTACCAGCAACCAAGGTAGCTATTATTCCATTTAAAAAACTAGAACAGAAATGAGGAAATGAAAATAACTCATGCAGATTGCGGGGAGGGTACCTGGTGCCTGTGGTTTATCAGACCAGGCACTGACTGTGGGTACCAGGACTCAGAAGAGTCCCTCCCTGGCCTGGCCTGCCTCACACTCACTACTGAGCCCAGGGGACGGTGTGAGGGCTTCCCACCTCCATCTTCCTGTTGCTCACCTGGACTCTGAGAAAGGGCCAAGACAATCCTTCTCAGAGTCAGTTATTCTGGGTGATGTGGCTGCACTGCTGCTGTGGTTTGACTTGGCTGCCAGAAAGCTATCTTAAACGTATAATTTTTTACAAAAGATATTATTTTTTAGTTTTACGCTTAAAAACTTTTTCTAGCCACTATGGCAAACTGCCTAGAAAGCCCAGAAGGACCCTGGAATTCTGCCGCTTCTTAAGGGTTGTCTAATAATGATATTTTCTATAATAGAATCTTGACCATCTTCTCAGGAACATTCAAAGGTACTTCTTCAGATTATCTAAGCTTGGAAATGGGATTCTGCCAGTTAAAATCACAGTCAATGTGTATATTTTCAATAATTGGACTGAACTAATGAACATATTAGAGGAGAAATTGCCTAGAATTGGCTCAACGCTATTTCCAATAATAATAAATGGATTACTCCTGCTCCGGTCAAGCTGCAATCAAATTTTATTCTTGTTCGTGTATTTGAAGGCCAGTTGGACAATTAAGGTAGCTTTTGGACTGTCCTAATTAATGATCCCTGATGAGGAATTTGCTCGTATATTGGTTTGATGTTGCTGTGTCTGTTCTGTTTTTATGTGTATGGCATTTTTAAACTGTAATTTCATTATGACTTATAGCCAACACAGATAATATTTATGCACAATCCTTACAACTAGCCTGTAAACAAGGGTTAGGAGTAAGGTCTTTGGCAAGAATTATTTATATCGCTATGTGAGAGGTGATGGTAGAAAGCAATAAAATATGAATGTTTTGAAAATGAAATACTGTGAAAGGAAAGATGAAGAGGACACAAATAATTCAGTTCAACGGATTTTAGCCTAAAATAGATATCAGGAAGGTATTTGCAAAAGGCAGGCATAGGTAGTGGGAAAAAAATAGAGGATGAATAATTTTGTCAGGGCTGAGCCATAGGCAGGTGCCTAAGGTGGGCCAGAAGCCAGCAACCAGTAGGTTAGCCAGGAAGTCGGAGCTCAGGGATGAGCCAAGACATCAGAGATGAGAAACAAGCAAAACCGAAGGGTGAGACAAAGCTGAAGAACATGCAGAAAAAGTCGGGAAGACCTTGTTACTCAGGTTTGGGTCCAGGACCAATAGGAACACTTTTATAGCCCTTCCTATTCAGCAGTGTCCAATGGCCATCTTAAGTGGGTGGGACTAGCCCAGTGTTGGAATATAGTTAATGGTTAGGTAGGTGCTCCTAAATGCTGTTCAGTGGCTCACTACACAGAGTAGTAAACACCCAGATGTGAATGTTCATTCCCAGTATGAGCCTTGGCAGCTCCTGGCAATTTAGCACCAGTGCTACGCTATTCCCAGAATATAACTTGGTAATGGATCTTGGAGGACAATGTTTTCTTGATAATCTGAAGACCCATTAAATGCCATGTTAATGTCTCATCAGTAAATTACATGTTACACCTGCAATTTAATGAAATGTGGTAATAGGGAGGGGCTGTGATTTTGAGCAAAGGAATGGCAGAATTCACTCTATCATTTCTCCACTCAAAACTGCTCCCCCAGTCCTGGTCGGGGAAGATGGGAGTGGGTGACTTGGAGCAAGAAAATGGCTAACGGTGAAAAGGGTGAAATAACTCATTTCCTCTGTTGCTGCTCTGCTCACAGCCTTCTGTCGTGACTAAAACACAGCCCCCTGCAATACTCCAAGAAAGGCACAGATAATGAAGAAATGAAGGCTGTTTCACTCAGAGGGAGGAGACCCTCGGGGGGGGGGGTGAGAACCCTTAGAAAATGAGACTTCCTCGATGTAGAATTCAGTTGAATGAGACAAAAGTTGTGTAAGTCAATACTGCCATCTCTTTATGGAGGTGGGGCCAACTGCAATAGGATAGGCCTTGCCAGCCTACATAAGGTTTCAGATGGCCCCATTACATGACTGAGACAACCTCAGCTAGCAAGGCCCACTGGGAGCTTCTAAGGATCCTGACCTGTTTAGAGAGACCTGACCTGACTTTGTCCAACCAGACTTTGTCCAGCTTCACTTAACTGACCTGACTTTCCCCAGAACTGACTTGACCTGCGGGTCTGACCTGACTTGACCTGTTTATTGCTTCCTTTCCCTGCAAGCCCTAAGCCCCAGCTGAACAGAAGACATCCCAATGCTGCTTTTCATTTTAAAACTGCAAGGGCTTTGTTACACAGATTTCTCTATAATATGCATTTGGGAGATCAAACCTCTGAGATGTTATTCTGCAGCAGAACAAACAGCCATATTGGAAAAATTGCTCTTTTTTAGGTAATGAGGGGAAAGCAAATAGCCAAGGCCTAAAGGGCAATGCTTTGCTGTAGATTGGAAACATAATAAACAGGAGGAAACAAACTTGAAGTAAAAGGATGACTCAGAACTGAGAGAGGTTAATAGCAAGGTGCCCATGGGGTTTTCTCCTAACCCAAGGGTATTTAATATATTAATGAGTTGAAAAAGGATATGAACAGCAATTTGTTGAAATTTGCTGATGACTCAAAATGATTTCACTAGCCCATTGAGGATTGTGAGAACTGCATGTTCCATATGCATTGGAAGACCTTTGCAGGTGAAGGGTTCATGATGCAGTCCAACAAGTACTCTTCTTGTGCATCCACCAGTCATGCTGTTGTGGCTTTCACTGGGACAGAGGCCACTGAAATTAATGGAAATAGGGCAGCAGCAGTGGTTTGAGGTCTGCTCCTAAGTCATTGACTTGGAAGTAGCAGTTGGTTGATAAAGAGGATAAAAACAGCAGTTCTATGCTCATGTGTCAATTCATGACAACTTTTCCTTCCAAGAAAGTATTGTGCACTTACCTTTAGCAAATTTGCTGAAGAAATCTAGCAGAAGCAAAGTTCATATTAGAGCTGTGGCAAACTTTCTCCTGCCTCCTGGCCCATCCTGGGATGATTCTCCATGCATCTGTGAGGAAGAGAATTGCATTTAAAAATTATGGAAGTGGAAATTAATATGATGGTGAAATTGCCATGGGTGGAGTGGACTATGGTAGGTTTTTGATGCTGCTGTTGTGCTTACCTTACTGTTGAGATGGATAAAGAGTGTTTGTGAGTGTCCTTTCTTTTAGTCTACAAATCATCATACCAATCTGGTCCACACTTTGCAGCCTTCCCAGCGGTCCACACCTCAAGATTGGGGGAAGACATTGTGTTGTAACTCTTCCAACATTCCCCCTCCCCAGCTCAGGAAGTGCAGGTTCCCAGGGAGATTACAAAGGTACTGGAAAAATGCTTACAGACCCCCTTGAAATGACAAGATGAGCTCAAGTCCCTACACCCACCAAAATTCTAAAGTGTCCTGAAAATGAGGCAGAAAAAGGGAAGCCCCTTCCATGAGGGAAGGAAAGTTTCAAGAGACCAGGGGGCAGATCTGGGCACAACACTAGTTTATTTATCTTTTAACAAAGAGAGAAGTGTGGTCTGTGGCCAAATAGATATAGAAAATCGCTAGCGAAACAGACAAACAAAAGACAGCTTCTCAGGTACCAGAAATGCTTCTTCTCACAAAATGGCTGCCTCAAGGACACTATTGAAATTGTTGCCGTGTAGCAGCTGTTCTCTATGGCAAACTACGGTATGTCATGGCACACCATGTAATTAGCCCTTGCTTTGCTGTTTGTCTGCAAGCAAGAGACAAGTAGCATTGGGTGGCCGAATAAAGCTTAACTGTATCTTTTCAACTGGTGGGATGAATACCACCAATGGAAAGACCTTGATCCAAGCCATGTAGGAGTTCAATATATACTTGAGCACAGGAATAGCTAATCATATGGGGCAGTTACAACCTAAAGTCAGTTTCAGAAATTCTCTGTGTGCTAATGGTAGCATGAGAAATGGCTAGGGATGGTCAAATCTTTCAATTTTGATTTCTTTCAGGTTTACACTTTTCAGGTCCTCGTGAAAATTCATCCTCATTTTAATGCATATTTCTCTTAGTGTTCACATTTTTGTATGTTGTTTTGCTGAATATACATATTTTACAAGCATTTTCCCTTGATATAATGCATTTTTTGTATGCATTTTTCACTAATATATGCATTCATGCACACTTTCTCCTGGAATATGGATTTTTGAAAACATCAGTTGGTTAGAAAGTGCACCACAAAATTCACAGAAGAGTGAATTTTGAAGGATAGCTGTTCACATATTGTTTTGGGATATGCAAATTAGATAGCTTCACCTTCAAATGTGAACTGAAAGACTTTATCCCCCATTCTTAGAAATTGCCCTTAGAATGCTGTTCAAAATGTATTGCTTTGTCAATGTCAAGGCAGGCAAGAATGTGAAGGAGAGCCATTTTTAAAAGGTACCGTAGGCTTTGCTTTCAAGCTGCAGACATGTAAACTGCAGGATGCAAAGAGCAATGTAAGTACCATTGATAAAAATTGGTTTAAGAAGATATATTTCTTTGGGATCCAACCCCTGTTCTCCCTCTCGGAATAAACCACCACTGAACGATAAGCTGGTAGGATTTGCATGCGAACAAGAGTCTTCTATATGCTTTGAATGAAACAGTCTGAAGGACCTTTACAAAACACTGAGAGACTCACTTAAACCCGCCCCTGAGCATATGCAAAGTCGAAACTTAGGAATAGGCATAAGACACAGGAAAATAACATCTATTGTATTTCGGACTGCAAGGCATTTCAACACAGCAGCGTTCTAGATAACTTTTTCTTCTCTTTCTCAAAGCTATCATGCTGACATTTGGTTGCAAGCCCCTAGAGAAGGAAACTGATAAATGGAGAAAAGTCCACAAATGGAGCGACGGTATATAAATGACATGGTTAATATGCTGGAGGAAGAAGCAGCATAAGGGAGAAAGCCCAACCAGACAAATCGGTCATTATATAAGGCAGTTTAGGAACTAGAACACAGGTCAGCCATGGAAACTGGAGGCAGGTAAATTTACAACCAGCGAAAGAAAATTGTATTTTAGGCAGCCTTTGTGAACAGCCGGTAATGACAATTACCTCAACAAAGGCCAAAAGATGAAAATTAATGAGTTTCTTTTAAAATCCATCTTCTAGGCTTTCTACAATTATCTGTGCCTTTTAAAACATTTTAAAGTCAGAATCGTAATAAGACTAGTGCATTAGTCGCAGTTAGGCCCAGCTTATTACCAGACTCCTCTCCACTGGGGTGGCAGTTCAGGGTGCTTTGATATAAGGACAAGGTCAGAAAGCTAGCAAATGGTCCGTTGGGCTTCTTACTCATTACTAGATTCAAGTCCATATGCACAACTAAGGGATGAGCTGGAGTAAGATGGCTTCTAGTAGCAGACAGGAAATGGAGCAAAGCAGACCATGGGATACAGGGAGTGAGAGGAAGGTGGGATCAAAGGGCCACAAGGACAAGGATCAAGCCTAAGTATGCAAGGCTAATCATGATACAAGGACAACAAACATCACTAGAGTAAGGCTCTCCTGCTTGTCAACAAGTCACCCTGGATTCTGCAGGGGGCAGAGTTGCTGTAGGCTTGCCCAAGGTTGCATTCTGCAGTGCGGAGAGGGGAAACCCTTTGCAGCCTGAGGGCTGCAGAACCTTCTGGGGGCCACATACCATTGATTGGCAGGGCCGGAGGCAGTGAACAATAGATGTGAATTTTACCTTTGTAAGGTGGGCTAGTTTCTGCAAATACACTCCTGTCTCTGTCCTTCAGACAAAAGGCAATGCAGCTGATGAGGCATAGCCTCTGCTCAGTGCTCTTGAATTGGTGAAAAGTAATCCTGGCCTGAGAGGGACGTGGGTGGCGCTGTGGGTTAAGCCACAGAGCCTAGGACTTGCCAATCAGAAGGTCGGCGGATCGAATCCCCGCGATGGGGCGAGCTCCCATTGCTCGGTCCCTGTTCCTGCCAACCTAGCAGTTCAAAAGCACCTCAAAGTGCAAGTAGATAAACAGGTACCACTCCGGCGGGAAGGTAAACGGTGTTTCCGTGCGCTGCTCTGGTTTGCCAGAAGTGGCTTAGTCATGCTGGCCACCTGACCCGGAAGCTGTACACCAGCTCCCTTGGCCAATAAAGTGAGATGAGCGCCACAATCCCAGAGTCGGTCACGACTGGACCTAATGGTCAGGGGTCCCTTTACCTTTACCTTTAACCCTGGCCTAAGTGTCTCTCAGATTCTTTGCAAAGTGGTGTTCTTCATGACTTGGACCCAATATCAGAGCAGGTGTTTCTGCTTATCGGGGGGGGGGGGGGGTTGACCCTATTTCCCAGCGTCCCTCAACCCTAAGTCTCCTGGGGGGAAAATCATCGCAAGAGGAACTCTTTGGAGTGGCTACTTGAGGAGTGCAAACGGCTGCACTTCTGGTGGGTTGAAGTTGAATCTAAGCTGCATATATCTTGCACATCTAATTCAGGGTTTATTTATTTGCTGGCTCATGTTACCACAGCCTTGTTCTCTTCGGGCAGATTGCAGACCAAGCAGTTCTCAAAAGACTGTTACTAAATTCACCTGAGAGCTAAGATTGTATATGCAAAGCTAGACTAATACACCCTCCTCTCCAGAGTCCCAGTCCTCATTGTCCAAAGTGCTGTATGTTCAGTGTACTTGCTCTTTGTGCTTGCTGCTTATTTTTGTGAAATTAGCACTGTCATATATGTGAGCAGGATGTATTGATTTAAATGGGTGGCTGCCAGTTCTATCCTTAAGGTGAGCATTCAGATCAGCTAAAAATAAAAGACAAGAATAACAGGGGTGAGGGTGGGGGAAGCCAGGAGGGACCTCTCTGTTTGCCGGGGAGACAAATTGAAAGCCTAGAAGCTGCTAGCTAAACTGATTGTTCATTTTCTCTGCCATTTATGTGCAAGAATGCCGCCAAAGCATATTTTTCTCAGTTCCAGAGATTTACCAACTGATAATATCACTTCATCACTTTTATGATAAATAACAACCAACTTGCTCTGTTTTGATCCATGATAATTTTGGTATGACAAGTCGGGAGATCAGCAAAGGAGAAATCAGTGCTGGCTATTATCTACCAAGCAGGATAATCACTTTTTTCACTCCCAGAAAGCCTGATTACAGAGCCATAATGTATCCTTTTCTATTAACAAAGTAATAAGCAGGTTCTATTCTTCCTGTAATCTCGCAACAGTCAATAGAAAACGGAAATTGTATAAAATACCCCCTAGGTTTAAGAATGTGTAATCTAAAAGTGATTTCTTCAAAGAAGGATGTTTTGTTTGTTCACCTGAAGTGTCATTATGTTAACATCAGTAATGCTGCTTATACAATGCAATGTACAAAACAGGTCTGAAGATGGAGCACAGAAAGACCCAAGTTGATATTCCCAGGCAGCCATGAAGTCACTTGCATAGAGTTCTTACCCTTGCAGGGAAGTTACATGTACAAAACTGGCTCCTTGCTACAGAGGACCTTCCTTTAACACAGTGTCTCCCAGCATGGTGCCCTCAATAGCCAGATGTTTTGGACTACAACTCCAATTAGTCGCAGTCGGAATGTCCAATGGCTGTCCAACAACTTCTGGAAGACCAGGTCCTAAACAAGACATTGGTCTTGTGTGATCTAGCAAGGCTGCTCCTTCTCCCTTTGCCCCACAGCATCTTTTTGAGTTAGCTCCTTGTTTAAATATAGTGAGCTAGCTGTAGATTGGGAGTTTTGGGTGTCCTCTGCTGTCTGCTGTCTGATCTTTGTACCCAGCCCTGATTCTCAGAATGCCAGATTATAAAGAACACATCATTATGCATTTTGGCAGCATAATAGCAGTAACCTCCCATTCAGCCTCCAAACACAAATTTGTGAAAGGCTCGTGACATATTGCTGGCAGCCCTGTGAATCTGACAGTGAATATTAGACCAAATATCAGAAGCAAAATGAATGACAATACTAGCTATTAGACTAGAAGCGAGACTCCCAGGGGAAGCGATGGAATCACTTTTTTTCCTGAGGATATTTACAGCCTGAGAAAACAAAGGATATGAGCAGAACAGAGATTTATTGCAGAATGCCCACAGGGAGACTAGAGGTGCAAAGAGGCCCTTTAAATTACTAATTTCTGTGATTTATGGCTTTGAACTCTTTCACTATAGAATTTCGCAGCTCTTAATGTAGCCACCTAATGTGAGTAGTAAGAGAGAGCCTTGTGGATTCTGCTTCCTAGAGCCATTGTTTGATCTATAAGAGATGGGTTTAAAAGTTTGCACCATTGCAGGGGGGCGGGGGCAGGAGAGAATTGTGGTGTTATTGTGTGGGAAACCATACAAAACCTGAAAATACTTTCCAGATATGTTTGAGACATTGCTTATATCCTGCTAGGGTTGTCTTTTAAAAAATTCTAGCACAGTAAACCTAATTCTGTCTATGTATGTAAAGCAGTGCATAGGTTAAGGAGCTAAGATCTCAGCACTGAATAACTATACCCAATAATCTGGTGGTGGTGGGGAATCTCAGTATGCAAAGCCTTTAAGTTTTACATTTTGTGAAAGCTTAATAATAATAATAATAATAATAATAATAATAATAATTTATTACCCCTCCCCCCAGCCAAAACCGGGCTCAGAGTGGCTAACATCAAATGTATAACACATTAACATAAAATCAGGCAATCAATTAAAATATATCCTAAAATCAGATCAGGATCAGAATCAAATCAAATCAAATGGCAACCTGCACATTCAACAGACTACCACCCTTCTTTATTTCTTTTCTTTCCATCCCAAAATCTCAGGGAATACAACATTAAAACTTCTCTAGCAGCGTGAGATTGAATAAGATTAGCGAAGTCCAAAAACACAATGGAAAGCCCTTATTGCTCTCCTAGCATAACCTTAACCCTCCCAAACTACTTATAGCATTTTGGAAAGATGCTCAGTCTCCAATCATATTTTATTTATAAAGAAAATATCCAGATTGAGAAGCGTGTGTGCATGAAGTGCAAGATTGCCCCCCCATTATCTGCCATGCATTTAAGAAACCATTAAGAACAAGAGAATGAGCACCATCCATTACCCAGTGAATTAATTTTATAGTCGTTTTGCTGGTGCTGGAGCCCAGTGGCTGAATCTCAAGGAAAGCAGTTAGAACACTCTGAACAGCATTGCTGGCTTATTGTCATGCAACAATGACCAGTAAGAGTGAAATCTGACCCACGTCTACTTGGACGCTAGTCCCAGTGAATTCAGTAAGCCTGGCTAAGTGCATACAGTACAAAGGCTATGAATAAATAAGAGAAAGGCTTTCCATCTCAACATGTACATATGTTCATTTGTCAAGGGTTCAGGTCCTATTAACACTACATCGTTAACAAGGATAATGGACAAAATTTATTAAAATGCTCAACAGGGATGCCATTTCTGGTTTTAATGAAGGAGGGGGAGGTTTCGGAAGATGGGAATGGAATTCACAACAAGGGTCAAAGGCCAGCCCCAGAATCTATGCAAACTCCTTTCTACTCGGGCCAGTGGCATAGCGTGGGTTGTCAGCACCCGGGGCAAGGCAAGTAATTTGCGCCCCCTAACCTGTGGATTTTAGCAGGGGCCAGAGAGCTGCGAGTGCGAGCGCGCGCCCCCCAGATCTTGCGCCCGGTGCGGCCGGCCCCCCCTGCACCCCCCACGCTACGCCACTGACTCGGGCCCTTAGCTGCCACTGAGATACTGATTCTCCACCATCACAGGGTTGGAGAACTGGATCCAGCTGGAAGGCTGGATCCTTACTTACTCTACCCACTGTGGGCCAGGTTTGACAGGTGGAAGGGGCCTGCCAATCACCTGATCTCATCACCCTCATCTTCCTGAATGGAGAAAAGGTCAAGTGTAGAAGCAACTCGAGTTTAAATTGCAAAAATGCACAGCAGTGCATCTGAAGAGCATGGTTATACTTCATTTATTTGAACACCTTATGTGGACTAGAAATATAGATGTTGCTCTGGAATAATCAAATGTGATCTGAGCTATAATTTTAAAAATATTTTATGTTTTTAAAATGTATTATTGTTTTTGCATGTGGATCTTTTATACATTTTTATATGTTTTACTGTAATATTTTCTTTTTATTTACAAATTTTGCACTTTCGTAGGTCACTTGGATACCTCTTTTGTGTAGCAAGCAACACATAAGTTCAGTGAAGAGTGGTATTAATAATAATATACACCTTACTGTGCCCATTTTGTTTGTTACTTGTAATATGTCAAGTAGCTGGACTAAATTGCTTCTGTTTGCCTTCTTCTGTTCAGCCTAAACTGCATGTTAGGATGCTTGAAGGCTGTGGCAAAAAAATGCCCCCTTTGTTTGTGGTGAGCACACAGTTTTTGTGGCCCAGCGTAGCTGCTGTGCTAGGAAGCAGCAGCAGCCAAGTCATGATGTCTGCATGATGTAATAAGTAGGAAGCACAATAAAATGGGACAGATTTATTTTAAGCCGGTGCCTGCCAACTACTGTCACTCTGTTGTCTCATCAAATTCACTTATCTTTGTTAGTACATAACCCAAGAGGCGGAGAGGTTGGATGCCTTAAAAGAATTACATAGGGATTAGAAAGGCTTTGTATCTCAGATCTGGGAGTGAAAGAAAGCAGCTGGCAATGTGGGGTAGAAAATTCTTCCCCGAGACACATTGCCAGCATTGAATTACCTAGTAGTGTGTTTCATCCATCTAAAGTGCTGCCTAGTCAGATCGTGAACAACTCCAGGTTTGAGTGGCTGTTGGCAAAGAAGGCTCTGGTGGTCTTCCTCCTTTCTTAGCAGGTGCCAACGGCTGGTCAGCTTAGGCAGTGGCAGTGGGCAACAGGTGCAAGCTGTTCCCCGTTGTAGCTTTGTGGGGAAATTCAAAAAATGTTCTCCTGACTTGGACCTTCCAATAGAGGATTGCCTTCTGCAAAGTAGGACACATGGCCACCCTGAATAGGAAAGGGAATGGAGAATGGGTGGTCACCCTGGAGTATTTTTGTGCTTGTATATTGTAAAGTGCCCTGTGAACCTCAGATGAAGGGTAGTATAGAATTTTTCATCATCATCATCCAAAGGACTAGGTGGAAAGATAGAGGGTGACTTATTCTGCCCACAGGACTGAGGGCAGCTGCCCATGATTTCGGGAACTATCAGGTATAAAATAACATTGGTGTGCTGGGAGACCTCAAAGTATGATGCCTACTAATTTTGCAGGGCCAGGAACAGATACTGCTATTATTCAGTCAGTTTGGAAATCCTGGGTAAATAAGATCTTTCCCATTTTACTGGTTCCATCAGAGATCTCTCAGCCTTTTTCTTTCTTTCTTTCTTTCTTTCTTTCTTTCTTTCTTTCTTTCTTTCTTTCTTTCTTTCTTTCTTTCTTTTTGGCTCCCATCCCATATTGGCAGGTAGCCTACCTAGACTTTTCTTCAACCTTCATTGGGTGTTTTTTACCATTTACTTTTTTGTTGGATAATGGCAGAAGCGTGTACTCACCCAGCCAAATGAATTCATTCTCTCCTGAAAGGGATGCTGGAAAAATCTTGATGGCCCCATCTCAGTTGTAAGCATCTGGCTCACATTTAGGTGGGTCAATTGATTGCTGGCCAGTCTCTTATGATCTGAATCAAATTAATTCTGTCCCAGTTTCCTGGTGGCTGGAGTTTTTGAACCGAGTTCGCCGGTTGATACCTGTCTACTCTCAAATTATTCCACATTTCACTCTGTGTGGATTCTGTTGAATGTTGCCAAATAATTTTTGAAAGTGTAATTATAGTTTCTTGGATATCAGATGGCTTTCAGACTATGATTTTAATGGACTCAGGTAAGGAGGGGGGGAATTTGTTTGGATCACATTTCAATGCAAACCTACCTAATCACAGTTTCAGAACCAATAAGTGAACTGAATTGCAACTAAAATTTAGTTGCAATTCAGTTGCAACTGAACCATTTACACACACACACACACACACACACACACACACACAAAACATAAATTAGGGAGAAGTCTCCATAAAAATGCAAAATGAATTATATTGAAGAAAACACTTGTAAAACATATAATAGGCAAAATTTTGCACAAAACTGTATGTCTTGGAGAGATGCACACAAGAATGTTTTGTTTTTTAAATGCAAACCAATGTGGAAGTGAGGTAAACAGATCTTAAGGCTGGAAAAATAAGAAACTGGGGAAAACTGAAATAGAAAGAATCATCTATACATGGTCTCTGCACAAGGGAACTCTCCACAAGGGAGGGTGTTTGAAAAGGGGTGAGGGGCTGCCGGCTCTGCAGGCAAGGGGTGGCATAACTGGGCTCCTGAGGCCCACAGGGGTGCATTAGAAAGAATGTAGTTGGTCAAGGGAGCCGTGGACCCAAAAAGGTTGAAAAACTCTGGGCTAGTATATCTGGATACCGGGTTTCACATCCCTCAGCACTGCCTGATAGTTGTCCAGTAAGAAGCACCATTCACCACTTGGGCTGTAGCATTCTTCACCAACTACAGCCTTCGGACCTGTTCCTAGGGTAGCCACACATAAAGTGCATTACAATAGTCGAGACGTGAGGTTACTAATGTGTCACGGTGGGCAGATTATCTCTGTCCAGGAAAGGGTGCAGTTGATGTACCAGCCAAAGTTGGTGATAGGTGCTCTTCATCTCAGAGGCCACTTGGATCTCCACAAACAAAGATGGTTCCAGGAGCCCCTGTATTCTTTCAGAGGGAGTGCAACTCCATCTTGAACAGGCAGATTCCTGTTATAGGACCACTCATCCACAATATTTCTGTCTTAGCAGGATTCTGATCTATATACTCAGTGAAGCAATATCCATTGGACAACGGATACCTTATGCTTCCTCCGTGCTGATACTGGACACTGGGAATGATTGAGCTAGATGTCACTATTAATGGACTATTTCTTTGACAAAGAATGGCTTTTCTCATGATTGTAGGTTTGAAATGGCCAATAATCTTTCGTAGGAATTAATGGTATATACAGAGATGTAGAAAAAAAAGCCTGCCAGAAAATGCAAATTTTCATCCATGAAGGTTTGTATAACTTTTTTTCCTGTCAGGCTGCCAGTTGTAACCATTCCTCATTCAGCCATATCTTGTTGTTTGACATTCATATGCAGCCATTATTATTAACATTTGCAGTGATTATGACAGATTGCACATTAGGATATTTAATTTTAGACCAGGTTAGTGGCAATAGATTCTCTCCAGAGGCTCTGATTAAATGTAAAATTTCATTCCATTAATTTGCTGCTTCTATAAAAAAGTATATTAAATGTTTTGTAAATGACAAAAGATGCTTTTAAAATGAGTGGTACAGAAGACACAGTTTTGCTTGCAGAAACGGTACAGCATTGATATAGGATTGCTCATTTACATTTTATTTTTTAAAGGTGTGATAGCTGAATTGCTAATGCTGTGTTCCATGGATGAATGCAAACCAAACCAGGTTCATGCCATCTTTTTTTGGGTATGGGTTGCTCATTTATATGCTGGCCACACTCCCTGTGAGGGGAGAAATACTTCTTTTTTGTGCCTGATAGCTGCATGCTGGGACATTCACAAAGAATTTAGGGATAGGACTATGTATCCTTAAAATGAAAGAAGATTCCATATGCCTGAACTATGGGTGTCTGAAGAAATTATTTTTGGTGGGCAGGCCAGGTCTGTGACTTGTAATTACAGGCTGTTGACTATGTCCAGAAAACCATCTTGAGGCTTTAAAGGACTGGTTCAGATGTTACAGGGTTGGCATAGTTGCCACTTACACCCACGCTTGGATCCAGCATCACTCCAAATAATATCTGAAAGGCCATATATGTTAAACCAAAGACATTGTTCCTGTGGCAACATGCTCTGAGCTATGAATATTGTGTACCAGCAGAGCTCAGTTGCTGGTGATGCTGGCGTGAGAATCAAGCATGTATTTCTCAACCTGTATTTCTTCTCTTTGCCGATGCTACTAGTGTAGGGCCCTGGTACATGAGAACCCCCTTGTTCCCTATTCAGTATAACAGCTCTGTGAGCTGGCAGACTTTGCCACACTTACCAAGCAAAATAGCATTGTATGACCCAGTTTTAGTACAGTATGTGTACAGTTACTTATTTGCTGCTGCACACAGTCTGCAAATTGTCCTTCACGTTGCTCTTCTTATAGTAATACAATCATTTCCATCCATTGCATTCATTCCCTTTTGGACGTAGGCAAAATATGGTTCTCCTCCCAAATGGCACATTAGTTGCTCCTTGTGACTGCAATGTGTAATGAAGGATGTATGTATTATGTATAACCATTGGGTTTTGCCTATATGACATAGGTAGTTGTGAGTGGACAATTATCTTTCCCATGTCTGTGCCATTTTTTGAATTTCTACTTTTTAATTCTTGGTTGTCTTTTTTATTATTAAAAAAATAGCATCCTTAGTGACTGTGTGCTTTCCTAATTTTATTAAACCATACCACTGGAATGCTCATTCAACAGAATATATTCCATGAGCATCATTCCTAATTTATTTCTGCTCCATATTACCCAACCAATTCAAAAGCAGACAGAGCAGGATCACAGAACCATTTTCTACCACAAATGCAGAATATCTTTGTGTGTGCAAAAAAGCATTCTGAGACCAAGGTATACTTTTAGAGGAAAGGAAAGAAGGAAGTGGCAAAGAAGGATCTATAATAAGAGTTAGCCTTTAATGAAAGAGAGCTCCAGCTGCTCCTGTCTTGAGCTCATCAGCTTTGCTAGTCTGAAGTCCCACTGAGGACATGTACACAGCAACAAACATAGCTTAGCACAGCTGAGCCAACTAAAGGTGCTTTCTCTGGGCAGTTATCTGACTTACTGAAGACTTAATGAGGAGGAGATATACAAACCATCAGATGCCGAGTGCCTAGGAAAGATCTGAATTGTGAAAAGAACAGAATGAAACAGTTCTAGTTGTGCCCTGTTGACTTACACATTCTCCCTAGGTTTGCTGTCTGACTCATTTTAAACCAGTTGCATCTTGTTATCTCTCTTTTACTACTGGGAACCAGGCAGATTTTCAAACATTTAATAGGGCACCAATCTAGAGGAGGCTCCTTCCTCCAGCGTTTCAAGTCACATCTGATTATTCTTCACAAGTAACTATATTTAATTTCTGGCCAATTGATTGATGAAGTAGTTTGCTAGGAAGGAACATGGGAAACTGCCTTATATCAAGTTGGACCACTGGTCTGCCTAGCTCAGTACTGTTGACCCAGATTGGCAGAATCTCTCCAGGGTTTTAAAGAGGATTCTTTTCTGAGGCCTACCTCAAGATATTAGGGATTGAATCTGGGACCTTTTGCATGTAAAGCATGTATCCTACCACTGAGCTTCAATTCCTCCCTAAGTAAACTGCTAGCAGCAGCAATATTTATTGTCGTTATCATTAATAATACTTCACTTATTTCGTTCAGTTCTTTCAGCAGTAGCAGAATATGCCATACTAGGGAGCAGCTGAACCACTGAATTTTGCAGTATCTGTAGCTTCTGAGTCAGCCTGAAAAGCAACGAATCTCTTATTGGTCTATTATTTTCAAAAAAGTAACAATTATTACAAAACCAGTGCTTTTTTTCAGCCGGAACTCACCAGAGCTCAGTTCTGACACCTCTCAGGTGGGCTCCATTGCCATTATAAGAGAACACGGGAGGTGTTAATGGTGAGTTCCAGCACCTCTTTTTCAAGAAAAATAACACTGCACAAAACAGAACACACATTTGTCTCTGCACTTCTCAATGTGTGGGATGGTGAAAATGCAACATACAAGTCCTTAATTTCTTTACTACTATTGACAGCTAGAGTGGAGATAGCCCCAAATTGGAAACTGGTAGATACCTTGACCTTTGATGTGTGGCTACACAGACTTTGACATATTGATATGGTGGGAAAATTGACTTTTGTCATAAAACTTGCCAAAGGAAATGCTAAACCAATGGACTTCTCTGCAGTCTGGCATCCATGCATGGGTTATGTCAAAGCAAATGAACAGAAACTAAATGTGTCAGAAGCTTTTCCTCAGCTCTAGGATAAGCCCTGCTTTTTCTATGGAAAATACAGTCATAAACATTTTTACCTTCTGTATAGTCCAGTGGAGAGGTGGGTGGTACAGGGGGCGGGTTTGTGTTAAATTTGGGCTTGCTATATTTTGTTCCTGACATGTTATGACTATTGAACATACCTAAATGTTTGTATCAGCGCTATTATGGGCCCAGGCACAGTGAAGCAACGAGGGTGGGGTGCAGACAGAAAATAAAGACCAAGAGACATGAATTGGATTGAAAATTCGGCACCAACTTTATTTATTACAATCAAAATGGGTTTGACATAGTCATTGGGCATTGGGCATTCTGCCTGCGGGTTGATTGGCCACTGAGCTTGACCAATGTTAGGGGTCCTTCACAGCATGAACTGCTTCTGGTGGACCCCAGTGAGTGGTGGGAAGTGCTTTGGCTTGTTAGCCCCTGAACTGAACTGCTGGACAGGAAGGACTGCCTTCACAATCCCTTAACGGGATCCCCCAATGGGATGAGGCCCCTTCCCTGCTTGTTCCTACTAAGGATCCAACCCAATGCCTCTTTTGCTATAAAGCTGCAATGTTTCCTATGAGCCGGTCAGTCCACAAAGTTTCAACATGCAAAGCTGGCCAATCTGTTTGCAGGAAAATTCCTCCCCAGCCCTGTAACCAGCAACTGACAGACGTCCACAATGAGGTCCAAGAATTGTGACATTCTGCTTTCACGGGAACAGCTCTGAAACCACAGCAAGCATATGGCGGGTAGGTGGGAAAGCTGAATGCGGATTGCAGTGCTGAGAGCACCACAGATCCTCTTTATATATCTCAGAGTGCACCTGGATAAGTGAAAATCATCACATGCAAATTTTATGCAAATCTCTGGTTTAAGTCCTCTTTCTGGTAGGGAGTGAATACCCTCTCTTTTATGAGTAAGGTATCACCTTACTAAAAATTGTACAGTGGTACCTCGGGTTACATATGCTTCAGGTTACATACACTTCAGGTTACAGACTCCGCTAACCCAGAAATAGTACCTCAGGTTAAGAACTTTGCTTCAGGATGAGAACAGAAATCATGCTCCGGTGGTGCGGCGGCAGCGGAAGGCCCCATTAGCTAAAGTGGTGCTTCAGATTAAGAACAGTTTCAGGTTAAGAACGGACCTCTGGAATGAATTAAGTACTTAACCCGAGGTACCACTGTATTAGCAAGATGTCAGAGACAAGGGGAGGTAACTGTAGGGAGACTGAGTGATATTTGGCAGGGACTTCTTGGTAGCTGCTCCCAGGATCAATAACTCCTTTCTAAGAAGGCCCATCTAGCCCTGTCCCTGATGGATATCTGCAGTCAGGCAAATACATTTTTAGATAGGGCATTTGCTCATAAGCTGGCTTCTAAATAAGTGTTTTCATTTAATTTATTGATGTTTTACCTGCCTTTTGTCATTTGTTTCTCCTATATTATTATATGTATTGCAACGTTTTATTGCTGTTAACTGACTTTTTTGTTACTCCATTTGGTGAAACCGCGAGACACAAATTTTACAATAAATAAATAAAAGTGAGATGATTAATTCGACTCCCACACGTATGTCGTTGGGTGCTGTGGCGAATGAACAATGATCATACATGTGTGAACTGATCCTCATATGAGCACCATCTCTAAGGAGAATTTTATGGCCTCTGGCTGGCTGCAATAAATAAGGGATAAACAGCATGTAATTTTCTTTGCCACACAGTGAGAGGTGCTTGGCAGCCAAGTTATACGAAATTAGAGACTGTCACTTACTTAATAAATTTGCATGCAGAAAAGCCAAATGGTTTCCTCTCAGACTTTTATGGACTTTGACAAGGAAAACAAGATGCTAATGCTTCTAGCCTGGAGAAGTCTGCCATATAAGCAACACCCCTGCCCTCGATGGCCAATTTCTGCTCCAAGCATTCATCTCAAGAGGACAGCTATTGTTTTTGCTCCGCTACGAGGGCACAGGTGTTCCTGGAACCTTCCAGAAAGCAGACAATTCCTTCCTCCATATTCTCCTTCCAGAGACACAGTGCAGCTCATTTCTCAAACACAGTGTGGCTAACGTGTGCTAACGTACGTTTCTCAATAAGAGGGTTTCAAAAGTGAAGCACCTAGCCTGTGAGGCTGTATGATGTTGGAAGGGGCGAAGAGTGGATGGGTGGAAGAAGCAAAAATAGACTGGTCTGGTGATGATGATTAAATTTCTCCTTGGCCATTCCTCCTCAAGGAGCCCAGGTTGACAAACACCAAATTTTAAAATAATACAATTAAAAATAAAACAGAAACTTTTTAAAAAGACATTGTAGGCCATTGATCACTTTGAAATGCTTTTGCACACTACTGCAGAAGTGTCTGGTCTTGCAGGATGAGGTGGTGCACTCAGGAAAACTGGAGCTCCTGGAAGGACACAAGAGCAGTGGGGAGGTGAATCTCCTCCAGGGATGAAGCTGTGTGCTGTTTTAGCTGCCATGGACCTCCTAAGCTAACTCATCACCCTTGATTATTCTTCCCTTTATCACTAGTGTTGAAGGATCACTGTGCAAAGACGTGTGGATACAGAATTGGTCTCCACAGTCATTTACAGACTCACTGTTAAGACCGTGTTCTTACTTGGCTACAAATGATCACCAAAGCAAGAAGACGCTAGGTTGACTTGGTAGTCTGTCCATCTTCTGTATTTGGAATGGAAGAGGGAAGCAGCTTGCCCTGCCCCTGAGGACAGAAAAATGTCTTCAGCCAGCCTACTGAAAGTATATGAATAGGCGTGAGGTATGGCAGCATAGGGGGACACAGGTGGTGCTGTGGGTTAAACCACAGAGCCTACGACTTGCTGATCAGAAGGTCGGCGGTTCAAATCCCTGTGACGGGGTGAGCTCCTGTTGTTAGGTCCCAGCTCCTGCCCACCTAGCAGTTCGAAAGCACATCAAAGTGCAAGTAGATAAATAGGTACCGCTCTGGCGGGAAGGTAAACGGCGTTTCCGTGTGCTGCTCTGGTTGGCCAGAAGCGGCTTAGTCATGCTGGCCACATGACCCGGAAGCTGTACGCCGGCTCCCTCGGCCAATAAAGCGAGATGAGCGCCGCAACCCCAGAGTCAGCCACGACTGGACCTAATGGTCAGGGGTCCCTTTACCTTTACCTATGGCAGCATAAGGGTCAATATATGACTCAGGCCCCCAATACCTGAAAGACTGAAGGAAAAAGACTCGCCTTATTTCTGCTTGTGTTAATGTTACTTCACCTCTTTGATTAATCAACATTCTTTGAGTGCGGCACAGATGATGTGGTGCTGAGTTTAAAATGGAAGACTTATGCTGGTATCTCTGCTCAGCCATGAAGGTTTTGTGGTGGTCATCAGAGGGAAAATCACCTTTCAGGGCTGTTCATGGACCCAAAGCATTGGAAAGGACCTCAGCAGTCATCTAGGCCATTGAGGATAGAATTAGGAGAAACCCTTCTTATTTCATCTTCCAAGACCCTGAGAAGTGATGCTTAAATGTGCTGTCAAGTGGATGGGGGCAGGAGCATTGGTAAGTCTGAATACAGTAAGGAGAAGCCTAGTCATCATCACATACCACTTCTCAAACACTTGGAATGTGTGTGTGCACGCGCGTGCACGCGCGCTGTAAAGATGCATGTTAGCAGTTGTCTCCAGCATTTTGAAATTTAAGCAGCTGCTGAGCTGTGGTATGCACACAACCAGCTTTAAGAGCGACTCATGCAATGCAAAACTGCAGAAGCATTGCTGTCATTCCAAAGTTTATATAGGAGAAGATGCTAGTGTAACACAGTGGATGGAAGTATGAACTGTAATCATCCCTAGATTAAAATACACCTGAGCAGCTAACACACCAGGTGGCCTGAGAAAAACCACAAGCTTCCTCCACCTCAGCTCCTCATGGGGATGCTAATAAGATAGGGACATACAAAAGAAGCTGCCTTATATTGAGCCAGACCATCCCATTCATTTCAATAATATTTATTCATTTTTTCATATAGGGTTGAATCCAGGGTTAGTCATACTCAGGGCAGATCCATTGAAATGGATGGACTTGTCTCACTAGGGTCCATTAATTGCAATGGACTGGATTCAACTAACCTGGCCTGAGAGCAGAAGCTACTGAAAGGGCTCTGGCCTTTCAGACTTCAATCAAGCTTTCCCGTCTCTCCTCTCTCTATGCCCCTTGGCCTCCTCCAGATCCACTCTGGAGGGTTGGGAGAACCCATGTATGGCATGTGGGGGTGGAGAGGGGAGATCATTTTGTCTGGCAGGCGGAAATGTTTGTGCACAGTGTTACATTCTTCCCTATGGTTCTGCTCTGGGTGAAAATGCAGTTGGACACAGCCTGACATTTTTATCTTCCCCATCCTCCCTAAAGGAATGTGATTATTTCCCCCCAGATTGGGGGCGCTAAGAATGATCACTGAGCTTTTGGACAAGAAGTGAGACCCAATTTCCTTGGGCTTCATATGAACTTGAGCCATCTTGATGGAATTTAATATGAGCGACAGCCACATCTAACAAAATAAAAAATGTGGCCACCTTCTCCAAAGGGTTGCGGTATGCAAGTATTGCTCCTGCCTCATGTTTTCAAGTAATCTTTTCCACTTCCTTGCTCCCTTCTAGGTTTGGCAGAACTACAGTCACCTTGTGCTTGCACTGAATAGCAGCAGGTATTGATTAGAAAAATGTTTGCAGATTAGGAGCCCTGCAAAACAGTTACTCAGCAATCTCTTTTAATTGGATCTGTTGAGTGCTTGGAGCCTAACTTCTATCTCCATTTAGCCATGTCGATATTGCAGAGGCAGCTGCACTACCAAATTGGCTGTGTAACCCCTCCTTGCTCCCCCCCAAGCCCACAAGGGAAAGGGCAATAACGTTTCTATAATATATGTATAGTAGAAAAATAAGCCTGAGAGCTCTTACCCATGTTTCATGTCAAATGGCTATGGGGTCTCATGCTGCTTGTAGGCCTTAATTGATTTTCTGAATGGCTCTAGAATTCTCCAAAAGGACCACTGGGAGTGCTGGGTTGCTAATGATGAAGAAAAGCAAGACTGTGACATGCCAGTCTAAAACTCCAGATTTTTAGTATGTTGGGTATAAGGGACATGCCAGTATTGCCTAAACTTTCTACAGTGATACCTCGGGTTACAGACACTTCAGGTTACAGACGCTTCAGGTTACAGACTCCACCAACCCAGAAGTAGTACCTCGGTTAAGAACTTTGCTTCAGGATGAGAACAGAAATCGCACAGCGGCAGTGGGAGGCCCCATTAGCTAAAGTAGTACCTCAGGTTAAGAACAGTTTCAGGTTAAGAACAGACCTCCAGAATGAATTAAGTTCTTAACCCGAGGTACCACTTGTATTTCTATTCTGGTTTTTCAGTGGTAATGTTTAATTAAAAAAATTGAACACCCGAAGATCAAAAGGGCAATTTACAGCATAAAAACATGGCACTACTACGACTGATTTATTTTACTCTTCCTGTTTTACACTTGGTGGGTTGGATCCAGGGGAAAGTCATGACAGGTTGGATCCAGGCAAATTTATCCACACTTTAGTCCCGTTGAAACCAATGGGAATGAAATTTAGTCATGGCTAACTTGTCATACTGATTTCAATGGAACTGAAGCCTGATGGTAACTCAGGCTGGATTTAACTCACTGTTATTTATTTTTATGCTGTGTATTTTTTTGTATTTGATATTGTAAGAAATCTGAATTATTTTATAGAAAGGTGGGATTTAAGCCCATAAAATAAAATTTAAAATAATGTGCCACATGAATCAGGGAGATTAAGCATTCTTGTGCTATGCAAGAATTTTGTGAACTGGGGGCAAAGATATGCAAGCCAATTCTGAAACAATTTCTTTCATTAGGTTTTCTTTGTTCAGATTCTGAATTTCTGATCCCTCTCCCCCACCCCTTTTTGGCACAGAGCAAACACATCTCTGCCCATATCTATGGAAACAAGTCTGCAGAACATCTTGTGTGAGACACCACTGGCCAATACTCTTAGTTAAGCTTGAAATTTGAAAATGTTCTTCTGACTATTTAATTGACATTAAAGAGGATCAAGTCTGGCAAAGAGGGTATGGCAACAAGAGTGAAGACAGAAGGCTTTGCTTTTTTTCAGATGCAAATAAGCCCTCCAGAGTAGCTGCAAATGTGTGCAGAGAGTATTACTTTCCACCCGACAAAGGGAGACACATGGGACAGGCAACATAATACGCAGAACCCATGTTGTCTAAAAGAACAACATGACCTTCATAATGGAGGCAAGTTTCCCTTTCTCCTTCTGCTGTGTAAATCTGAAAGGGTTTCTATTTCCAAAGAAACCAGGCTTTTAGTTGAACAGCTGGAGTCATCTGAATAATTACTTTAAGAGGACTATGAAGACAGTTCTAGTGTGTAGCTTCAGGTTGGACCGTGTGTGTGTGTGTGTGTGTGTGTGTGTGTGTGTTTGTGTTTGTAAAATGCCAGAACACTGAGCATGTCTGCCTGTCTGCAGGAGAACTCAGTTCACAGATGTATTTCCTTTTCCTGGAAAACTCTAAATGCCAGATGTGTGGAAAGGTGATAAGGTGAATCTCAGGGCTTTGGCACTGTGCAAGTTGGGTTCCCAAATCCCATGCTTCCCTGTGGGTGCTGTGTGAACAGGTGGAGAACCCTTCACATGTGGCTTGTGAGGAAGGCTGTCATTCAGCTGGAAGGCACTTCACATGGTGTGTATGTGAAATTTACAACAAGTGTACATGCATTATAATAATAATAGTAGTAGTAATAATAATAATAATAATAATAATAATAATAATAATAATAATATAAGAATAATTTATTATTTATACCCCGCCCATCTGGCTGGGCCTCCCCAGCCACTCTGGGCGGCTTCCATAGAAACCAAAAATACAGTAAAATATCACACGTTAAAAACTTCCCTGAACAGGGCTGCCTTAAGATGTCTTCTGAATGTCAGGTAGTTGTTTATCGCTTTGACATCTGCTGGAAGGGCGTTCCACAGGGCGGGCACCACTACCGAGAAGGCCCTCTGCCTGGTTCCCTGTAGCTTTGCTTCTCGCAATGAGGGAACCGCCAGAAGGCCCTCGGCGCTGGACCTCAGCGTCTGGGCAGAACGATGGGGGTGGAGACGCTCCTTCAGGTATACAGGGCTGAGGCCGTTTACGGCTTTAAAGGTCAGCACCAACACTTTGAATTGTGCTCGGAAACGTACTGGGAGCCAATGTAGGTCTTTCAAGACCGGTGTTATATGGTCTCGGCGGCTGCCCCCAGTTACCAGTCTAGCTGCCACATTCTGGATTAGTTGTAGTTTCCGAGTCACCTTCAAAGGTAGCCCCACCTAGAGTGCATTGAAGTAGTCCAAGCAGGAGATGACCAGAGCATGCACCACTCTGGCGAGACAGTCCGCAGGCAGATAGGGTCTCAGCCTACGTACCAGATGGAGCTGGTAAACAGCTGCCCTGGGCACAGATTTGACCTGTGCCTCCATGGACAGCTGTGAGTCCAAAATGACTCCCAGGCTGCGCACCTGGTCCTTCAGGGGTACAGTTACCCCATTCAGGACCAGGGAATCCTCCACACCTGCCCGCCTCCTGTCCCCCAAAAACAGTACTTCTGTCTTGTCAGGATTCAACCTCAATCTGTTAGCCGCCATCCATCCTCCAACCACCTCCAGACACTCACACAGGACCTTCACCGCCTTCACTGGTTCTGATTTAAAAGAGAGGTAGAGCTGGGTATCATCTGCATACTGATGAACACCCAGCCCAAACCTCCTGATGATCTCTCCCAGCAGCTGCATGTAAATGTTGAAAAGCATGGGGGAGAGGACAGAACCCTGAGGCACCCCACAAGTGAGAGCCCAGGGGTCTGAACACTCATCCCCCACCACCACTTTCTGAACACGGCCCAGGAGGAAGGAGCGGAACCACTGTATGACAGTGCCCCCAGCTCCCAGCCCCTCAAGACGGTCCAGAAGGATGTTACGGTCGATGGTATCAAACGCCGCTGAGAGATCCAGCAGAACTAGGAAACAGCTCTCACCTTTGTCCCTAGCCCGCCGGAGATCATCAACCAGTGCGACTAAGGCAGTTTCAGTCCCATGATGAGGCCTGAATCCTGACTGGAAGGGATCCAAATGGTCCGCTTCTTCCAGGCGTGCCTGGAGTTGTTCAGCAACCGCTCGCTCAATCACCTTGCCCAAGAATGGAAGATTTGAGACTGGGCGATAGTTGGCCATTGTGGCCGCATCTAAAGATGGTTTTTTAAGAAGCAGTTTAATAACCGCCTCTTTCAGCGGGTCTGGGAAGGCTCCCTCATGGAGGGAAGCATTCATCACCCCACGAAGCCCATCGCCCAGTCCTTCCCGGCTAGCTTTTATAAGCCAGGATGGGCAAGGATCCAGGAGACAGGTGGTTGGTTTCACTCGTCCAAGTAGCCTGTCCACATCCTCGGAGGTAACAGATTGGAATTGATCCCACTCAACTTGACTAGACAAAACTCTAGCACTCTCCCGCCCCGGCCCTGCTCCCACGGTGGAGTCTACTTCTTCCCGAATCTGAGCGATTTTATCTGCAAAAAACTTTGCAAAATCATTGCAGGAAAACATGTGGCCCGTACTGGGCCCCGATGTTGCAGGTGGTTCCGCTAAATTGTGAACCACCTGAAAAAGTCTCCTGCTGCTGTTTTCTGCAGATACAATAGAGGCGGTGAAGAAATTCTTCTTCGCCGTCGCTATCGCCACTTGGTAGGCTCGACGTTGAGCTCTAACCTGTGTCTGGTCAGATTCGGAATGAGTTATCCGCCACCGGCGCTCTATTATTATTATTATTATTATTATTATTATTATTATTATTATTATTTCTATACCATCCTTCATCTGAGGGCTACAGGGCAATTTACAATATAAAAACACAAACATACACAACATAGTAAAGAAAACCAGAACAATACCCTCCGCCACAGTTTAAAAAGCCATAGATTCAATTAGCCAAAGTCCTGGGAGAAGAGGAATGTTTTCACCTAGAATCCAAAGATATGTAATGAAGGTGCCTGGTGAGTTTCCCTTGGGAGAGCACCCCACAAACAGGGAGCCACTGCAGAAAAGACTCGTTCTCGAGTTGCCACCCTTCAGACCTCTTGAGGAGGGGGCACAAGAAGAAGGGCCTCGGATGACAATCACACACACCATTGTGTTTACAACAGCTTCGGACAAGAAGAAGCTGCGATTGACCACAGCTAGTCCCAGCAAGGTACACAGTACATGCTGTTGATACACCTTCAAATGAAGATATGCAGACAGTGTAAACATTTAATGTATAACAAAGGAAGCATCTCAAATGCCTGTGAGAACTCCTTAAATCTTTAATTTCTGCTCTTCATTCTTATTCTTCAATGAAAATATTTCCGCATCTATTTTTCTTTATATAAACTACAGGACTGCACTATGGCATTTAGGCGAGGGCTAAAGAATAAGAATAAGAATTAGGACATCGCCAATTTTCAGCAATTGCTGAAAATTGGAGTAAATATTTGGTATATGTAAGAGAAAATTGTAAAACTTTAAAGACACTGGCAGGGTTGGAGTAACTCTAACAGCATAAGACAAAATACAGTAGTATTAGATAGAATAAGAGATGTTATAACTATATGATACTTACCGAAGAGACGGAGGGAAGTCTGAAGCTCGGCAGAGCTTAAGGCTTAGGTGGATGGATAAATGTATAATGAGTGTATGTATTCTATGTGTATGTGTAATAATGAAAATCAATAAAAACTGAATTAAAAAAAAAGAATTAGGACATCGCCTCAGTAAGAGATGAAATTGCTCAGGAATTTACCCCGCTTCATGACTTCCAGGTTTCATTGTAATTCATAAATTACCAATGAAGAGGCACTCACACCATCTCCTAATGTAGGGATGGTGCTAATAGTACAGTTTTCCTAATATAGAAAAACTGGAAGGAACAGCCTATTCAGTACAAAATGCACCATCATGATTCAGTAAGGTAGAGATTCATTAAGCCGCAAGACACATAAAGTGTGAGACAGTGCAAGTATAGGACCCATTAAAAAGCGTCAAGCATGAATCTTGGGGGAAAGTGGCAATAATTAGATATTAGTTTGAAGAAAGGGCAACACTTCTACCTGTGATATATCTCTTCACACTTTCCGGAAAGGAAAAAAAAAAATTCCCACTGATTGTGCTCCTAATCGAAGAAGTTGGCAGGTTTGCCCTTTGTTTCGTGAAAGATATTCTTCCCTGGGAAGCCCTTTGCAACTTTTTTTTGTTTCTGTTAAAGGTTGATTACTGATATTTGTGATAGCTTAAACACACACAAGATTATTGCAGGTGAAGCCTGCATTTACACAGAGGCAGCACTGATTGCAAAGAACAGTCAACAGAGATTCTAGAAGTGACTGGATTATCTAATGGAAACATGGCCAACCTGATGCCCTCTTGGGACTGATGAGGGTTGTGGTCCAAAATATCTAGAGGGTGCCAGGTTGGCAAAGGCTGATCTAATGCATCTAGTACGTTGAACCGAAAGTTTATGTAGCGTTTTTATTTTTTACTGTTAAATAATTTTTCATATTCACATTGCATTTGTTTTTGTAAGATGCTAGCTGCTTGGGATTTTGTTTTAAAACAGGAACAATAAATGATGATAATGATAACAGATCAAGGAGTGGGGATTAACTCTCATCAAGAGCAGTACATCTGCTTGGGCTGAATTGCAAGTGCTTTTTAGAAGGAATACGTGAGAATTTTGTGAACTGATGTGATTCATACTTCTCAGAATAATGTGTTTTGGCTTTTGCACGTCTCCAAATTTTGCAATACAGTGATTAGCTGTAAAAAGTGTACCAATATGCATATAACTTTTTTTTTGTCTTAAGACAAAATTTGTACAAAAAATAGTATTTTAAGATTGAATGCAAACAAAAATGCATATTTTAGGATTAATATGTAAGAAGTGCTGTGTGTTTGAAAAAAACATTCAAATATATGAATTTTCATTTGGCTATTCATGTCTTTATCTTTGCAGATTGATGTGGAAATGGAGTGGAATGGATTTATTAATGAACTGGCATGGAAAGGGATTGACTATTCCTGCTTTTAGGTCTCAGAGGAGATTCAAAATTCTGACTGCCATTTCTTGGAAAATAAACCTTTTTCAATGTTTAGAAACTGGAGAATTAGCAATTTCTGAAGGCTACATTCAGATGTGCCTTGTAAGGTCATAATCTTCTTCTCCAAAGGCTACAAAATCTATATAGAAGGTACAAGATAAAAATGCTTTAAATGAAATATTGTATATAGTATTGGAGGAACTATACAAGAAGCCTGGGAGCCATCCAATGAAGTTGAATATTGGAAGATTCAGGACAAACAAAAGGAAGTATTACTTCACACAGCACACAGTTAGACTTTCTTAAAATGTACTGGTGGCCATCATTTTAGACAGCCTTAAATGGAGATTGGGCAAATTAATGGATGGCAAGACTATCAGTGGCTACCATAAATAATGACCATATAATCTTCCAACCATCAGCTTCAATGAATGACCCCTGGAGTTCTAGTATTATAACAGAGGAAAGATTTCTTTCCATTTGCTCTACACCATGTATACATGTATACAGTTCTATTACCCACCTTTGAAATAAATCAAAAAACAGCATATAACATTGTAACCTTTCCCTGTAGGGGAATTTCTTGGGGTCTGTGATAGTCTGGGTTGCTATACATGGACTCCTATTATTTAGTAACTTATAGTTGGTGGATACAGCATACAATAGCAAAAACAATTATTTCTTATCCAACACATTCAAAAGAGGATTGGGAGACATCACAAAAGCATCAATTTCTCTTACATCTGAGCAAAAGGATACTGTTTTTGATTGTGATTAGTAATTCAGCTATATTATTCAGTGGACACCAGCCAAAGCTGTAACCCCTTGGTTTTCAAATGAGGCACACACATCGACAACAGCCAAACATTGAGCACAATGATTAAAATTTGTGACCTTCAGCTACAAATTTATAGTGGTGACATTTCCAAATGAATCTTTAAGGTTAATTAGATGACACGCCGTTAGATGTTAACCTTAGCTTAATACTGTTTTCCTTTCTATGTGCTCACCACATCCTGCAACTTTGTAACATTGATTAGGATATATGGCATTTTCAGGATTCAAGATTCCAGAATGACCAATGTATGGATGGAGTAGGATTATATTTGCTATCCCTGCCCTTCATGTTTTGATCGGCTCTGTGTGCACAGATTCTACATAAATTCATTTGTACAAATGTGGTCTCTGTAAAATTAGGAATCCTGCTGTGTTTTCAGGTTGAGCACAGCCAACATGTAGAAGATGGGGTACAACAGGCCTGATCTTCCTCTCTTTCCACTCATTGACAGGGGATAACTATGGGGTGTGATAAGGATGATTATGGGATGTGGCCTCTCAGAAATATTCCTGGTTTTCTCATTGAATGTTCAGCTTTTGTTATAAAAAACTGAGGCTCTAGTCCTTGTTCATAGGGAGATGTGGGGTACTCTATTTATTATTTGCTTTTATTGATGTAATTGTATTTTATGCTTTTTTCAACATCTCTCTTTTTTAAAAAAAAGGTTTCCTGTTGTAGAAATATTTGCAAATAAATTAAATGTATGAAGTGCGGACAGTGATGAGCTAATACACACTGTTGTCCTGGACTTGGCTATGGGGTTCCAACAGTCACCCTGTGATGGACTGTCAGGGGCTGGACTGAGGAGGAAGGGTGGGAACCTCCCCCCCTCTTCCTGCAGCTTCCAAAGAAGAGGTGGACAGTATAGATTTAGAATAGTAGTTTGCAGATGGTTCAGGGGCTGCAGAGGAGAGAAGCTGGGAAATATTGGGGGAGCAACAGGAAGAAGAAACACCAGGGGGAGAGACAGCTAATGGACTCAGTGTCTCTTGAAAGAACCCTCCTCTCCCAGAACCAGGCATGCCTTGAGGTTAGTAGAACAGAAAGCTCAGAGACAGAAAGTACAGATCAACTGGCACAGGTGTGACGTAGAATAAGAGGGACTGAGGGTGTGGGACTTTACTTGGAGCAACACCATTACCTGAGAGGCTGCACCATCCATCTCTCTCTGTGAATATTGAATAAAATACCATGGTAAGAACATCTTGTTTTCCCATTTCTGGCTGTGAGGGAGGGGGATCTGATTTCCTGAAGCCTTGACATGGACCTACAAGTTATCATGCCAACAGAAGAGGTGGGATGAGCTAAATTTTTGCTTATTTATTTGCCTATACTTCCAAGAGAGAGAGAGAGAGAGAGAGAGAGAGAGAGAGAGAGAGAGAGAGAGAAATCACAGCGGTGAATAAAAACACAGTGATGAATAAAATCAGCAATAAAATTACAAGAAAAAAAAATCAGAAATCAGTAGATCATATTAATATGTCAGTCTAGCTGTACAGTGGTACCTCGGGTTACAGACGCTTCAGGTTACAGCCTCCGCTAACCCAGAAATAGCACCTCAGGTTAAGAACTTTACTTCAGGATGAGAACAGAAATCACGCAGCAGCAGCGGGAGGCCCCATTAGCTAAAGTGGTACCTCAGGTTAAGAACAGTTTCAGGTTAAGAACGGACCTCCAGAACGAATTAAGTTCTTAACCCGAGGTACCACTGTATCAGTGAAAAGCTTGAGTGAAAGAACATTTTAAGCAGGTGCCCAGATGCCAGGTGCCTGCCTGATATATGTTGAAAGCACATTCCAAAGGACTAAAGCCCCTGATATTAGCAGATATTAAGGGTAGCAATGAGTAAGAAATAGTTGACAATACAGATGGTTTTAGACTTAGAGGCACGTTTTGAATATAGATGTTAAGGAGGAGTTGGCTTAGATAGGGATACACTGACAGGCTTTTCCAGGCATAGTTGGCGTCACAAAGGTTTCAAGTTAATGCAGGAAGTGTCAGAAACCCAAAGATTTAGAAGAGATGTGCCATAATTATAGCAAGGGGGAAGAAAAAATAGTTCTGCCAGTGGCAGCCAGAGCTGATCAAAATGAAGCAAAAGTGATAGGAATGAAGGTCAGTGGAAAAAGGGAAAGGCACTACATACAGTGCCCACGACATAGAAATTTTTGGTTTTCACACAAGAAATGAAAGGGTAGATTATTTTCAGTGTTGAAGAGAGAAAAGTGGTATGACCTGTCAAGCAGTGGCTTGGCAGTGCAGTGCAAAAAAGAAAAGAGAAAGAGGAATCAAGGAACTGATTCACACATTGCATGTTCAGCATTTAGAAGTGAAAACATTTGGTCATAATATAATGATGGAAGATTGGGAAAGGCTATGAAAGAAAGGGATTAAGTTTATCACATGTATACTTCTAAAATAAAACATTATGAAAATGATGTATAGATGGTACTTAACCCCAGTAAAATTAGCAAAGATTTACCACATGAGTGATAACTTATGTTGGAAATGTAAAGAAAAAGAAGGAACCTTTTACCATATAATAAATAATAATAATATATTTTTATTTATATCCCGCCCTCCCCAGCCGAAGCCGGGCTCAGGGTGGCTAACAACAATAAAATAATACAACATTCTGAAATCATTTCATTCTAAAATTAATTCAAATCAAATTGATGGCAACCATTGAGCTAGAGTTCTGTGAAGACTGCCAAAGGAGGGAGTCAGGCTGTGCCCTGACCAAAGGCCTGGTGGAACAGCTCTGTTTTGCAGGCCCTGCGGAAAGATGTCAAGTCCCGCAGGGCCCTAGTCTCTTGTGGCAGACCGTTCCACCAGATAGGAGCCACAGCCAAAAAAGCCCTTGCTCTGGTTGAGGCCAGCCTAACCTCTCTGTGGCCCAGGACCTCCAAGATGTTTTTGTTTGAAAACCGTAAGGTCCTCCGTGGGACATACCAGGAGAGGCAGTCCCATAGGTACGAGGGTCCTAGGCCGTATAGGGCTTTAAAGGTTAAAACCAGCACCTTAAACCTATGTGGTGGACGTGTCCAAAGGTGAAAGACTTCTGGGAAAAGATTTATAATGAACTGAAAAAAATGTTGAAATATACATTTATTAAGAAACCAGAAGCCTTTCTACTTGAAATAATAGGAATGGAATTGCCCAAAAAAGATGTTAGATTGTTTTTGTATGCCACAACTGCAGCGAGAATTTTACTTGCCAAAAATTGGAAATCACAGGAAATACCAACAGTGGAGGATTGGCAGCTGAAGATGTTGGACTTTTTGGAGCCGGCCGACCTTACTGGAAGAATCTGCGATCAGAGAGAGGAGGAACATCAAGAAGAATGGAAGAAATTTAAGGAATATTTAGTAAAATACAATAATATAATATAAGAGGAAATACTTGCAAGTACTTAATTTGGTTTAGGATTAAATTATGTTGAATGTATAAAATGATGGATTGAGAATATTATGACAAGAAAGGAAGTTAGTAATCTGAACAAGTTAATATTATTAGAAGTGGATATTGGAAAATTGCTAAAATGAAATTTAATGAAAATCAGTCAGGAAGGATTTGAGGAAGTCACCTAAAATGGAATGAATTTGGATTATTAACTGTAAGAAATTTTGAATGTTTGTTTGTTTGTTTGTTTGTTTTATCTATGTTTGTTATTTGTTTGTTATTTTGTGTTGTGTTAAAAATGGAAAATTAATTTTTAAAAAATGGGGGGGGGGGAATAGAAGTGAAAACATTGGGTTGGATCCTGACTTTCCCCTTTGTAGACATAAAGGCTGCTTCCATCCACAAAGGGCTTTCGATCCAATGGAATGGTTCTGATGGGAGCTTGTGTGACTAGAACTTTCCGGAGGTGTATGGAAGGTGGTGCTGGGAGCTGCAAAGGGAGGAGTGAGCCACCCTCTCCATCAGTGGGAGTGATGCCAGTTCAGCCTACTATGTATGTGTAACAAACTTTTTTCTACTGTATGTGGGAGATATAGGACTGGGCACAGCCCCAATGGGCAGGCACATGTGATAATATATGTGTTTCATCACTGCATAACTTATGAAGTTTAAAAGCTTAAAAGACATAAGCAGAAGCGAATGCCTGGAAGTATTGGGAGTGTGACAACTGTTTTTGTGACACTGGTGAATATGAAGTTAATCAGGAGATGCCAGGAGAATCATCTTCCTCCATGCCCTGGAAAAACTGTGTGCTCAATAATCTGTGGCGAATATAACAACAACAACAACAAATTATTTATGCCCCACCTGTCTGGCTGGGTTCCCCCAGCCACTCTGGGCGGCTCCCAATAGAATATTAAAAGCACAATAAAGCATCAAACATTAAAAACTTCCCTAAACAGGGCTGCCTTCAGATGTCTTCTAAAAGTCAGTTGTTTATTCCTTGACACCTGTTGGGAGGGCGTTCCACAGGACGGGCACAACTACAAAGAAGGCCCTCTGCCTGCTTCCTTGTAGCTTCACTTCTCGCAGTGAAGGAACCTCCAGAAGGCCCTCGGAGCTGGATCTGTGTCCAAGCTGAATGATGGGGGTGGAGACGCTCCTTCAGATATACTGGGCCGAGGCCATTTAGGGCTTTAAAGGTCAACACCAATACTTTGAATTGTGCTCAGAAACATACTGGGAGCCAATGTAGAACTTTAACCTTGGTGGGACTAAAAGCTACTCTAATACTGACACTCAGGAAAAGTTACGTGTCGGTAAAGTACGAAACAGGAGGTTGTCAATGGCAAATCTCCAATGGGATTAAAGGTAAAGGTAAAGGGACCCCTGACCATTAGGTCCAGTCGTGGCCGACTCTGGGGTTGCGGCGCTCAGCTCGCTTTATTGGCCGAGGGAGCTGGCGTACAGCTTCCGGGTCATGTGGCCAGCATGACAAACCAGAGCAGCGCACGGAAACGCCGTTTACCTTCCCGCTGGAGCGGTACCTATTTATCTACTTGCACTTTGACGTGCTTTTGAACTGCTAGGTAGGCAGGAGCAGGGACCGAGCAATGGTCACGGGGATTCGAACCGCCAACCTTCTGATCAGCAAGTCCTAGGCTCTGTGGTTTAACCCACAGCACCCCAATGGGATTATTAGTCACTAAAGCTATGTTGTTGTTGTTGTTGTTGTTGTTGTTAATATACCACACTTCACCCAAAGATCACAGGGTGGTTTACAACACAAAAACCCAAAACCCAATAAAGCTAGCAGAGAGAAGTCTCAGTCTTCATAGTTATTGCTGGAAGAATTTATTTAGATAAAATCCTCCCTTGCTGGCGAAGGACCTGCACTTAATTAAGAATAAATGGATGTTTCAAATTGAGAATACTACAAATACTCCATTTCTTTAAAAGAAATGTAAACCCTTTGCACAACTGATGAAACATTAAATATGACAGTCCATCTAATGTGAAGGTACGGAAATTAAAAGACTGGAATTTCAAGGGGAACCTTTAGCTTTGAGTGCCATGAACCAGACTTCACAGACCCATGATAACAAATGCCAAGAGTTGGTATCTCTTTTCATGTTTATCTCTAGTACAATGCACCTTATTTGCTCTTAGCCCCCTTTTATGACCATTATATATACTGTAATCTGTCAGAAATATATAAATGCTCTAGGTTTCTTTTAATGATAGCCTGAGCTGCTTATAAATAGCAAGTGTGTTCATTTTAAAGCTGAGGAAAAATGTCCTCTCAAAACTTTCCACACTATTTGTTAGGTGGCAAAACAGGGGAGCAAAGGTAAAATCATCTAAGTTTTAATGTTAAATGAAACTAGTTCATAGTGACAGTGGAAGGAAGCAATTGGTTAAGAGTGGAGGATCAGAAGCAGCAGTAAAGTCCATTTCTTCTTTCAAAAATATTAAAATAATATTCAACAACATTAGAACCAGATCCAGAGTAGCCCCCTCAAATTCACAGATGTCAAAACTGAGAGAGCCATTTTACTAAGTATTTTCTGGGAGGAGACAGAAGTTCTCCAAAAGCTCGGAAGGAGATGAATGGAGAAAATTTAAAAGGTGCACTAAAAAGCACACTTATTTTTCCTGAGTTGGTTGGAAAAGGATGACAAAAGAAGAAACAAGGTGGCATTTCCTGCATTCCAAAGCAATGAGTGATTCACAATATTAAGAGAAATGACTGCTTACAATGCTCACATAGCCTGGGATATTTATATTGCTTTAGTGTGCTTTGTCAAGCACAACTTGACGAAAAATTGTGGTTTATATTTATAGACTATAACAGGAACATTCACCTCTACCATCTCTCTTTTTTAAGCCTAGGAAACATTGTGGAGCAATCACTTGGTGTTAGAGTTACTCAAATCTGTTTTGGATCATTGTATTGGAACTGATGGATATTGACTGACTATTCTTTCTTCTGCTAGCAAAAATGTACCCTCAGAGAGTACAGAGAACCCCCATCCAAGAGACAATTAAGTCAAAGCACAAAACAGTTTGACTGAAGGCCAACAAAACTGTATTAAACTCTAGTTACAGATAGGTAGCCGTGTTCTTATTCATTATACATGACAAAGCCATTTTTCACCTTCTCACCCCTTGCTTTTTCCTGTAAGACCTATTGCAGTCGTTAAGAGTCGTCAACAGGCTCATCACAGCTATCTGCCAACCACCCATTCCCACCACCCTTCTGAGTAATACCCCTCCCCACCTTCTCACTATATAGAAGGATCTGGCAACTTCTGTTTCAGTGTATCTGAAGAAGTGTGCATGCACACGAAAGCTCATACCAAGAACTAACTTAGTTGGTCTTTAAGGTGCTACTGGAAGGAAAATTTTTTTTTGTTTTGTATTTAACTCTAATTCAGTGGGGTAAGGGATTATATTTAGGCTTGGTGTTGGGGTCAGCACTGCTGAACAGTTGCTGAAGGTCTGATCCCACAGACACCCACCACTTTGCCTCACTTCTCTTTAACTTGACGCAGAAAGAAGCAGCAAAACAGTTGATCTAGCTGACATGTGCTGCTGCTGGCACCTAGCAAGTTAATTTCCACACAATAACTCTGGACTGGAGTGTCATTCCAGAGTAATGCTCTGTTGGAGGGCATGGAGGCATTGTGGGTGAATTAAATGTCCAGACGCTAGCAACCGTCCTTATGATCTAGAATGTTGTTGTTGTTGGATTTGTGTCTGCCAGCCTCAAGTTTAGGAGAGGTAAGGAGGGGACATAAGGAATTGCAAATTCAGCCCTTTAACATCTCAGTTACATGGTAATAATATCTCACTGGGAGGTTTCTTCCTTTCTCATCGATACCTTCATTTTTTAAAAAAGAGGATTTTATTACTTTTTCCATCAAGTTGTGCGATAAGGTAAGGGAACAGGGGGAACAAAATACAATTGAACAAATATAGATCTCAAATCATTTCCCCCATGATATACGATACATGAAAGAGGTACAAAGCCAGTATACAGAACAAGAAAAGCAGGGAACAGTTGTGTCAGTGCACAGAGCTTCTCCAAAAGTCAGCATACAAAGAAGAAGACATTAGCCCTTCAGAAATAGAATTTTAAAAAGTGAGAAAGAGAACCCATACATTTGTAAACATGTATGTCTTAAATTGTGAGTAATCTTCTCCATCAAGGCAAGGTATCAAATAACAGCTGTACCAGTTTTCAATGGAGAAGTCCAAGGATAACTCTTTGAATGGCTGGGTTGGATCAAAATTTGTCTGCCACAACTTATATGGCAAATGCAGAGATGGGCATCCCTGCTTCATTCCTCTCCAGTATTAATGTTGGTGAGTCAAGAGCATTGACCCTGACCACTGCATCAGACCCTGCAGATGGTTGTCACAGAAGATCCATGAAGTTGCAGCTTATCCAGAAGGGCAAGAAGAAAAGGAGTCAGGAGTAGGTCAGCAATAAAACAATAAATCGCCCACGGTCAGTAAAGTTAACTCTTCATTCAAAGAAACAAACCACAGCCCAGGTCTAGTGGTCTCAGAAACGCTTTCCAGGAGCTCTTGCCCCATTGAAGCAGTTGTGAGGACTGAAGGTCCCTGCCTTCCCTCTGTTCTTTAAGGCTCCTCTCCCAGTTCCTTCCCCAGTAGGCTAAGGCTTTGCCTTCTTGTCTCTTGTTGCCCTGCCCTCTTCATTTATCTGCATGTTCTGGGTCACCAGGGGGAGGGGAGCTGGTTGCAGTAAGAGGGAGAGACTCCATGTCTTCTTCTGCAGTCCACCTGCACTCAGCTTCTTGACACTTCTCTCCAGTCTCTGGGTCAGCACTGCTCTCTGCCACAGCCTCTTCTGGTTCACTAAACCCTGTTGGCTCTTCTGCTCCAGACACCTCCTTCTTCCTCTGACAACTCATCGTCGTCCCACCACCAGCCACCTGGCTCTGAGCCTTCCTCCCCTGAGGGTTCTTTAGGGGGGTTCCCTGACTGGTGCCTCCCACCACTCCTCTACATGCAGCCAGTCCATGACAAAAGGCCATTCCAGGCTATCAGAAGTGCAACAGTGCCCAACTCCCCCCTCCCTGAAGTATGTGTTCCTGGCATGAAACTGGCCTGCTATTTGTGTGATAAGGTAATTGAGCCTCCAGACTAAAATTCCTGATGTTTGCATCTTTATTAACAAGTGCAATAGGAGGATCCTTTAGATCAGGCATCCCCAGCCTGCGGCCCTCCAGATGTTTTGGCCTACAACTCCCATGATCCCTAGCTAACAGGACCAGTGGTCAGGGATGATGGGAATTGTAGTCCAAAACATCTGGAGGGCTGAAGGTTGGGGATACCTCCTTTGCTGGCTTGGGACTATAGTAATTTGCAACTGCTTCCAAGATTCTGGGAAAACTTCCTTTGAGAATGATATTAAATAAGACACACAGTTTGGGAATGAGAAGTTCAGAAAATGTTTTATAAAATCCCCCAGGAAGACCATCAAGTCCATCTTTCCATTTTCTAGGGATTTGAGCACCCCACTAATTTCCTCAGCAGTACCAGGGCAGTTAAGTTGACATCTTTGCTCATCTTTTAAACCTGGGTTGGGTTAGGAAGCTAAATAAGCATAAATATCAGCTGGAAAAGGTTTCCATGTGGTGCAGTTTCTTGCAAAGAGCACTTTGCCTCTTTGTACAGTAAACTATTCGTCCCTCAGAATTATGCACCCCAACTATTAGGTTTTTCAAGGATTTTCTCAAAACAACTCTAGCAGGCAGCCTTGAGGTTTTTTTATTGCTGTATTCATAATACTGTCTGTTTACAAAGATAAGGCATGTCACTATTTTGTCTTTTTCAAGTGCTTGCAATCCAGCTTTCTTGCCTTGCAAGTCTCTGGGAATTCTTTTACTGCCTGTGGCTCTGTGTCAGCTTTCAAGGTTACTAATTCTGTAAAAATCACTTGTCTCACCCCCACCCCTAGCCCCCACCCCGTTCTATTTCCAGAGTGCACTTGCCTCCTGTATGCAATATCCTCTCACAGTGGCCTTCATACAATCCCAGGGTCTGGTTTGAAAGATGTTGGGGGTTCATTACACTGCAGATAACTCTGAAGACTCTCATTAAGATGTGCTTTCATCTCTGACCACAGACGGGGGGTTTAACCACCAGGTGCAAGAGCATGCAGGCTGGATTAATCCACTTAGAATCACCTCAAGAGGGGTGTGGTCTGAGACTCTGGTTAAAAGGGAATCTGTGTGTAAAAATCAGATCAATACAGATATAGGAGTGAATGTTATTTGAAAAAAAGGAGAGACCCACAGATGTTGGGTGCTGCTGGTGCCAGGCACCCACTGTCAGGCGGCAGAGGATCCAACCCCCCACGGCAAGTTGCCAGGAACAGATAAGACAAGGAAATATCCTTACCAACTGCTTTTGATTCAATATTCACAGAGAGAGGCTTGGAAATGGCATTGCCCCGAGTGAGTCTCCACCCCTCTCTCTCCCTTCATGCGCCATCACTACGGGTGCTGAGAAGTGCCCTCTGCCTTTGAGCTCTTTGCTCTGCTACTTTCAAGGCTCGCCAGGTTCTGGGTGGTGGTGGTCTGGAATGCTTTCTAAACACACTGTGTCCATCAGCTGTCACCCCTCTGGTGCTTCTTCTTCCTCCTCTCCTATTATTTCCCGGCTTTCCCCCTCAACTGCCTCTGAGCTGTGATCTCCCTCAAACCCCTGTTGTAATTCTGAACCTCCGTCTTCTTCTCTGGAAGGGTCAGGTTGGGGAAGCGGTCTCCACCATTCCTCCCTGACACCCAGCAACCCAGCCTCCACCAACATTGAGGATATCTTTTGAGACACAGATTTTTGCCCTCTCCCTGCATTGCTCCTATCCAATTTGTCATTGAAAGCGACATTGAGATTGCAACCCAGAACAATTTATCCCAATTTAAATTCATACAGAGTGCGCAGTAAGCTTTCCAGGAAGGTGTCCTGGGCAAAATTAGGACTGTACGCCAAGCTGAATGTAACAGAGAGATCTCCACCACAACATAGCACCATTCATACCTTCATGTGATAAAAGCTATCGAACAATAAAGCTTTCCATTATATTATTTTAGTATTTGCTCTTTTTTTCAAATTGTCTGTTGGTTGTGGTCACAGATGGGGAAGAAATTTGATTCAGTTTGCATTTGTGCTTTATGAAACAATACATGAATCTATATTCTTCCATCACGTCTTTCTTTCTCTTTCTGACTTACACATATATCATGTGAAAATTTCCTCAAAGCAGTTCGTTCTCATTAGCTGTGATCTCTTTTTTCTCCATTCCTTGTCTTTTTTAAACATCTCTTGGGTTCCCAGTCCCTTAGCAACCCTTGTCTCTGGGTCTTCGCCCCTTAACCTCCCATTCTCCTCCCAACTCCAGTCTATATTCTCACTCCTCTTGTATTGCCAGCAATGCAGAGCTGCATCTGTTCTATTGGCCTGTACATCGAGGGGGGGGGGGTCTCCTCTCCAAAATGCACTTTTGCTTTCCTCACACTAGCTACACTATTTGGCAGTACTGTTATGCTGCTTTCTTCAGCTCTGCACATTTAGAATATTCATGAATCCTCTGTCACAAAAGTTCAGCAAGTGTTACATATGGGGAAGAGGTAGGGAATATCACAACCAGCGATAAAAGAATCTGTCAGTTTCAATTTCTCACGGTTTCTACATAACTACATCAGTTTGTGATATTTTTTTTATTTTTTATTAAAAAACCTTATTAAAAACCTGCAGCATTTTAGTACGAAATTCTCCTAATTTACCTACATTTCTAAGCAATTTTGCCTTCTATAGATACATTTTTGCCAAGTAGGTTTCCCAAACATAATGCATTTTTAATTGTTAATTTTGCTAATATATACCTTTAATGCACATTTTGCTCTTGTAGATGCGCTTTTGCACATTACTGGGCGGGCAAACTGCATTGCTTTACTTCTCTTCACCTCTGTCTTCATACTACAGTAGTGGCCAAAATTGTTGAAGCCCTTTTGGAAAAAAAGTATATTTCCAAGGTTTGACACCTGATTGGCTCTCTAAACACTCGTGCTCATTGGCTACATTCAAATGAAGGAAAGCTACTGCATATCAACCTAATCAAGTTGTGCTTCCTTTTTCTGGTTATTTGTCTATAACTTTTGATAGAAAAGAAATAATTGAAAAAACTTTGTTGAATTACATTCTTCATTGAATTATCTTTCCATTGATATAAAATTTTGTGGTTTTACTCCCAAAAACGTGGTGTTATGAGCCTTTAAACCTCAGAAATACATTTTCCTCAAAAGGTTTCCACAATTTTGGCCACTAGTGTATTTTGTTCTGTAAGCCATCATGTATGTTTTGGGCACTGTCTGACCTCTTGGCATTCTTCCTATGGCAAATGTGCTACTAAGTACTTCTTAACTGTCAACATAGCAAAGCTCTTTGTCATACTTCTTTCTCCATTTCAAACTTTTCCATACACCACTTTCAAAATCATAAACATTATTGACTCTTGCTTAGTGATTAAATTGGGCCCATAAGCCGTTATTTGATTCATTCACTGCCTACTTTCCCTCAAACCAATGAATTCAAGTGACACTCAAAACATCATCTAATGCCCAGAAATTATGGTTTAAAGTGTTGTTTGACAACAACGGGTAAAGGTTTGTTGTGAGCAAAATATTATCCTCATGTGTATGTTCCATTTCCCATGCAATTAGAAACTTGCGGAGGGATGCATTGGCAATTTAAAAAGAAATCCCTCAATTCTTCTTCTCTCTTCCCAGCTGCTTCTGCTGTTCTTAAAGTCATGGTCTGGAAAAGGCTCCTGGGGCAGCAGGGTAGGAAGGCAGGGAGGAAAAGTCATTGCCTGATGGCCAGCGGAAAGACTGTCTCTGCTCACAGTTCTTCCTCTGAAGGGCATTGGACACATAGCACAATGAAGGAGTGTCCTCACTTGGGGCCTTTCCAACTGTTGATATTTTGGGGTGGGATTCAATCACACCCAACTAAAGCTCTTGTCCTCAAACCCATAAGACTGGACTTTTGTGATGCGGAAAATGGTGGGAAAATGCAGGAGAAGGTGTGGGACGCAGCTTGCTGTGACGCAACGTCATCTAGCCTCCTTGCCAACAAATGAAAGTGGATGCCCAGTAAATAGCAAACATTGTCTAATTTCCCTTCAAACGAATCAGGAAGAATGCCCCCCAAAACAGGTAATGTGGAAGCCTGCTTAGAGGATCGATGTGACACTGCATGTAGTAACAATATCTTTTAAAATATGCGCTGTGCTTCACTGTAGTAAAGAGAAATCAGCTTTACCAGCTTACAATAAAGTCGCTGAAAAGACCCAAAGGATCTTGGACAAATAATCCAATTACAATAAGTTCATTACAGATTGCTTATTTTAATAGTTTCAGTCTCAGAAAGAGGCTCTTGGGGCAAAGTATTCGGCTAATCCATGGAACATAATATGCAGGATTTATAAATTAATAATAACAAGGGGTGGAAATGTTAATTTGATTTAGAAGGGCTTGTCTATATCTTTCGGCAGACAAGTTTCTGCTGGAGCCATTGGATGCGAGCCAGTCTCTTTTTGAAAAAAAATAAAATAAAAATTACACATGAAAGGCAAAAATCTTTTTATTATTATTACCATATTTACTCCAGGCTGGCTTGCTTCTTCCCAATGAAAACAAGAAAGGGGATTTTTGATATCTCTAGCAGTGCATGGCACAATGCATTTGCTGGAGCAATATGGATTTTAAAAGATATTTTAATAATTATGTCCTGAAAAATACTTTTCGTATCATTACTCTATTCATGTCTGCACTCCGCCTTTGTACATTTCTTGTATAATGGCTGTCCTTCAGGGGCTTGCCCTCCAACTGTTCCAATTTTCCAGGGACAGTCCCAGAATTATGAAAGCCATTCCAGATTCTGATTTGATCCCAGAGTATCCCTGTTTCCTCCGCCTGTGTGGCCGCCGCTGACCTCAAGGAGGAGGAGGAGCTGGTACTGTCCTGAGTGATGGTGGCTGCGGTACCTGTGGCTGCGAGGGAGCAACCTGTTGCCTTTCCATGGCCTCTCCATGACTGCTGCTGCTGCTGACGTCCTTCCTTGGGCAGCTCATAGCAGCTGCTGGAGAGCGGGCGACGAGGAGGAGAGGCTGCCACTGCTGAGGCCCTGCCTCATGCGCCACGTCAGTTCTGAGGGGCGGGCAAATGGCAGGGCCTGCCTGGGTGGGAAGTAAGGGGGAACGGAGTGGAGTGCAAGGAGTCGATTTTAATAAATGATGATGATGATGATGATGTTTTGTGTGTCTGTGTCTGATCTTGCCACTTTCTAAAATTTATCTATTGGTGTGTTTTTCTTTTTGTAAATCTATCATAAATAAAATAAAATAAAATAGGGATTAAGGGGTTTTTTCTTTTTAAAAGTTTTTATTTATACTTTGTAAAATTAGTGAAATGTACAAATTTGAAATCATTTTAACATTTCAAAGTTTGACTTCGTTCCACCCCTCTCTGTGGTTCCTTAAATTTATTTTTAAATATCTTTTGCATATCCGAATTCATTTAATTGGCTCATTTAATTATCTGCTTTAAATATAAGCTCTTATGAAACTGCAGGTTATTACAATAATCCTGCCAATGTTTTTATGTGTTTGCAATTTATTGGTAAATATTCAATAAACCATTTCCATTCTTTTATAAAAAGTTTGTTATTTTTTATTCTTCCAGTGAGTTTTGCCATTTCTGCATATTCCATGAATTTTTGTATCCATATTCCATTTTGGGGCGAGTAGCATTCTTGCTACTGTAGTAGCATCCATAAATAAATTTCTGTAAAATTTAGGTAGTTTTGTCCCTATAATTCCCAAAATAATTATTAAGGATGAAGGGGTTTTCTCAGGTTGGTAGAAGGTGGGTGCGTTGTGTAGCAGTGGTGGAAATTCTCTGCGGGGCAGGGGGAGATGACAAAAATCTGGGGCAGGGTCAAGGAGGTTCAGTTGGTGGGGAGTGAGACATGTCCCTATCTGAGGAGTGTTGGAGGATATGCAGGAAACGTATTTAACCTTGGATATGCATCTGAACAAGATATGCTTGACTTTAGGGCCACTACAGAAATGGGGTCCCCCCCAAGTGCATTCTGCAACATACCACAATGAGAACAAATAATCAGCACTGCACAATGAGAGGGGCATATGGGAAGGCCTGAAGTCCTGTCCATCTGAATTTAATAGCAGTTTGGTATGAAAGAACCTTGGTTTCCTGGGTCTGTTTGTTCTAGATATCCTCACTCCACGGAGAGTAATTTCTACCTTCCCTCCAACACCAAAAGACAGAGTTGTATCCATTGTCAGTTCTATTGACAGGTAGTGGGGAGTGGGACAGTAAATCGTTAGTGATTGGCACACCAAAAGCTAAAATCCATGTTACAAAGGACAAAGCTGTAGCAGAGTATAAAATTGATTATCAGATGTCAGTCTGATTACATTTTGAATATCTGAGACTGGAATTTCAAAATTCAGACTTTGTAGCTATCAATATTCAAGCTTGAAGTTTAAGCAATGAATATTGTCCACACCAAAAGGAGGACGGGGAAATAAAGCAAGTAATTGGATTCAGTCCTCGCTTTATCTGATCAGTAGCAAATAAGTGCAGCTTACTGTGGACTTCTGGAAAGATATATTTAACATCATAAAACTATTTAAACCATATGTTTAATATTCCGGCTGTCTAACCAGTGCCATTTGTTGCCTATTTCGTAAGGAGCAAGACTCTTCTGGGATTTCATATATCAAGGTTTTAAGAAAGAAAGAAAGTAGGATAACTGCAAGCCAGTGTGGTGTTGTGGCTAGACCTGGGAGTGTGCTGGACCTGGGAGAGCAGGGTTCAAATGCCCACTCAACCACAAGGTCACTGGGTGACCTCAGTCAATATCTCATAGCCTAAAGGATGAGATGGAGGCAGGAGAATCATAAGTGGTGCTCTGATCAACTTGGAAGAAATGCAGGGCAGAAATGTAGAAACAAACAAACATACAATAGTCTGTGAGGCATGATCTTAAGCAAGGTCTAACAATCAAATGTAAGAAAAGAGCAATAACACACACTCTTATATGAACTCAGCTCTGGCTGCATTCACATGGCAGCTGATTCCATTTTCATGCTTCCCTAACTATTAATTTCCACATTACACTTGAGCTTTCACGTGATGTAAAAGCCACTTCTAGAACTAGAGTGGAATGTAGCACAAGTTTAGCACTCACTTCCATATTATTTGCAAACAGATTTTTTTCTTCCTTGAAGCTAATAAGACATATATAAACACTAAACTTGCACTATATTCCACTATAGTTCCAGAAGCTGCTTTTACGTCTCCATTAAGCTGGAGAACCAAACATATGAGAATGATATCGCATCTCAACTCTCGACATCCCCACATCGCTCCCACGTCTAGAATTGACATAACTTTGCTTGGCCTCTTTTTAAAAAGGTAAAGGTAAAGGACCCCTGACAGTTAAGTTCAGTCGCGAATGACTCTGGGGTTGCAACACTCATCTCGCTTTACTGGTCAAGGGAGCCGATGTTTCTCCACAGACAGTTTTTCCGGGTAATGTGGCCAGCATGACTGAGCCGCTTCTGGTGAAACCAGAGCAGTGCATGGAAACGCCGTTTACCTTCCCACCGGAGCGGTACCTATTTATCTACTTGCACTTTGACGTGCTTTCAAACTGCTAGGTTGGCAGGAGCTGGGACCGAGCAACGGGAGCTCACCCTATCGCAGGGATTCAAACCGCTGATCTTCTGATCGGCAAGTCCTAGCCTTTTTTAAATTTTCCCTTAATATGAATTGTGCATTTGAATGTCCCAAAATGAAGGAGACATCCAAGTAAATATGAGTAAGATACCATAAGAAGCGCCATTATTTCTACTAACCATACCACTTATAGGCCTGGAAGATAAATAAATTTTATCAGAAATGGAATCTGTAAGACCTGACAGACCACAATGGATTGGTCATGTTTTGACATCTTCCAGTCATTTTAAACAGCCCTTCACCAACAGAGTATTTCATTGTCCAGGTTATTGAGGTGACAGCTTCTCTTAATGCTTAAAATAACAAAGACAAGCCCAAAATTGTTGTGTCAAGCAGAGAGTTGTACAGTGTTATAAATCTTTCCGAGAAAATGAATATCAGCCCTAGAATGAGCTGCTGAAGAGTCTCGTCTACAGATGTGTCATCATGTCACATCACTCTTTAGTCTTCTGGATTCACCCAAGAGCCATTTAAGTCAAAGTTGATGCTTCCATTCTGCTCAAGAGCCACTAGAGTTTGAGACAGCAAATTTGTTCAAATGGAGTAATTAAAAAAGAAAAGAATAAACTCACTGGGCATGTACTATGTGCCTACAGATTTCAGTGTGCTCTGTGCAATATTTGGACAGAAGAAAATACAGCGAAAGGCATATGCCCTATAGGCCCAGTTTGCATGTAAATCATGGCTGCTTTGCTCCTGCTGCTGCACTTCCATGAGTTAAGCCATGGTTTGGCTTAGCATGTCATCTAAACCCTGGCCTGTGGTTTGTCTCCTCCAGACAAACCACAGGTGGGTAAGTCATAGAAAAAATATCGGCTACAGTTAGTGGTTTGTAAGACATTCCACAATCCTGGGTTTGGAGGACACAGTGAATCAAACCACAACTTAGCTCACAGCAGTGGAGCAGAACCAAAGGGCGAGTAAAGCAGCCATGATCTCTTCACACATTATGTGTGAATGGAACCATAGAAAGATTTCAGATTTCAATACAAAGAGGCACTTGGGGTAAAATAATAATCAGGAAATAAAAGCTTGCAAAGTGGGTATTACATCTTCAGTAGTGATTAATTTAAGAGCTATATTGAGTCTATGGACTTGCCTAAGGTAAACCAGCACCATAAATTATTTGTCCAAGGCACCGATTCATTTGATTCCTGGTTGAGTTTCCTCTGCTATAAACCACCTTGTGAAGAAGTTGATACTCTGAAAGGTGGGTACCCCGACCCCAAACTATTGAATAAATAAGTAGAAATGTAAATAAATGTTGGCTTCAAACCTATTGCACCTAGCAGGGCCATTTGTGTAAGTCATTGCTGGAAATATAGGGATGGAGCAATCTAGCCATTGACTTCTGTCTTCAGCGTTTTAGGAGGCGATTTTGAGGGTGCATCTTCATGCAAATTCAGCAAAGATAGTCCTGTAGTTCAGTAGTAGGGCACATTTTTTCCCATGCAAAAATCACAGGTTCGGTCCCTGCCATCTCTACAGTGGCGTAGCGTGGGGGGTGCAGGGGGGGCCGGCCGCACCGGGCGCAACATCTGGGGGTTAGGGTTAGGGGGCACAAATCCACGGGTTAGGAGGCGCAAATCCATGGGTTAGGGGGTGCAAATTACTTGCCTTGCCCCGGGTGCTGACAACCCATGCTACGCCACTGCATCTCTAGGGACAGAGATGGGACAGATTCCTTGTGTGTAGCACCAAGGAGCCGTTGCTAATCAATACAGTGGTACCTCGGGTTATAGATACTTCAGGTTACAGACGCTTCAGGTTACAGACTCCGCTACCCCAGAAATAGTACCTCAGGTTAAGAACTTTGCTTCAGGATGAGAACAGAAATCGTGCGGCGGCAGCAGGAGGCCCCATCAGCTAAAGTGGTATCTCAGGTTAAGAACAGTTTCAGGTTAAGAACGGACCTCTGGAACGAATTAAGTTCTTAACCCGAGGTACCAATGTACAGGCAATCATCAGTGTAAGGGGACTTACAGGAGACAATGATAGCTACCAACATGGATGGCTTTAAAAGAGGATTAGACAAATTCTTAAAGACTTTTGATAGCTACCACCCTTGATGGCTATGCTGTGCCTCACAGTTGGAGGCACTAAAGCTTCTGAATACCAGTTGCTGGAAACCACAGGAGAGGAAGGTGCCCTTGATCTCAGGCCCTGCTTGTGGTTTTCCCACAAGCATCTCGTTGGCCTCTGTGAGAACAGGATGCTGGACTAGATGGGCCACTGGCCTGCTCTAGAAGGCTCTTCTTACGTTCATATGTTTAAATTTTCTTCCTAGATTTCACACAGGGAGCACACCCATAGCTTTTTGGTAATAAGAGTTGCCAGAAAACTGCTGCTGTAGAACCACACATGGAAAACAACAAGCATGTGATGTAGCCTACCGCTAATTTACAGCTGCTCTTTTCTTTGTCTTGGCCTTTTCCTGGAATTTTGTGGAGCAATGCAATGCAATGCATTCTACCTGTCACTCAAGCCTTGATAGTTATAAATAGCTCTTGGAGGAGGCAATTTAATGTTTGATATGAGCAGGTGGTAAAATTACATGCATCTGGGAAAATCTGCACGAGCTAAATTGCCCCTAATCCCCGGAGTGAAGAGAGAGATGGTAGAGTTGGCATTGTGCTAAGTAGCCACCTGCTGCTGGATCAGTAATGGTTAGCAGGCGACAAAGGAAGTGGAAGTCTCCTGGGTGGGCTGACAATGTGACATCTTTTTTTTTTACCCCTTTTGGGCAGATACCAAATGAGGATCTGATCTCCCTGGGTGTTTTTGGCAACACTAGTCTACCTTATAATACCAATAAAGTATGTTTAAATAGCATTCAGGTCGTGTAGGTAATTGCCAGAACCACTTCAGTCTCATTAGTGATTGTATTTGCTTAGAAAGGCCAAAAAGGAAAGGGGGGGGCGGAGAGACTTTAGAGAACCAAGTCATCCACTTTGGCCTCTTAAAGCACCAATCTCCACCATTTCCTCTGAAAAGGTTGGTCTTTGATCAACCCGCCCTATTACATTAATACTAACACTTACTACCATTCAGTTGTGTGAGCTCCAGAAGTGGGGGGCTGTTTCTAATATGTTAGTAATAATTTTGACTTTTAAAAATGCTGTGGGAAATTTTGCATGTAGGAGAGAAATGCGGTTGCATTCAATGCTGCTGTTTTAATAGCAAATCCCTTTTAGTTCTCCCCGCCCAATACACTTTCAAGGTTCCTAGCACAAAAACTGCTTAACCTGAAGTTAGGCCATTTTCTAGGGACACCTCTCTCATATTTGCTATTTTCAGGTAAATTGCTCACAATACATTAGGAGAGAATAACTGGATCCTGTTTACACATCCCCAAACTATTAACATTTCCCTTGTGGAAAAAAACAATCACTGCAGCTATCTTAAAATTTGACAGAATGTATCCCCTCAAAAGGCTTATCATGCCAATAAATGCCATCCACTTCTGCCCCCAATTAAAAAGAGCTATAGAATTCCCTGTATTTTTTTAAGGTGCCCAGTACAAAACATTATGTTCATTTGCCTGTAATTATGCAGGGATAATTCAGTCTTTGGTGGCTGACTATGCCTGAAAATTTCATCCTCTTCTGTGATAGGTCTTTTAAATTTCCCAGCAGTGAATTAGGGAGAAGAAATGAAGCATTGTTGTCTCCCAATATGAGCTTGGCTAAGATGAAATGATCCTGAATAGATCCCAAGCACTTCAGACAGTGGAACAGTTTCCAAAGCATTGAATAGAGATCCAAACCAACTGCTGTGGTTAGTGCAGTATGAGTGTGTGTAATATGTGTATGAACACACACACAAATACATATACACAAAATATGTGCACACACACACGATGGACAGATCAGTCTATTTTTAATCTATGTCAGCTTAATATGTGTTTAGTTATAAGCCTATACCATCCCATTATTGTATACATCTCCCCCAAAATGTGTAGTTTGTACATATTTGTATGCATTTCTCCCCAAAATACATATTTTTGTATGCTTTCCTGTGTGTTGCCTCCAATATATATACTTTTGTACACAATCTTCCCATAAAGTATGCATTTTTGAATGCATTTCAAAATTTGTTGATGTGTGCAATCCAACTGTTAGCTGCATTCCAATTCCAAGTATAAGTCAATGAGCCACCCATGAGTTCGGTACACTTTAAAATGCAGACTGAACAATATTACCCTCCATACTTATTAATACACCCCTTCTACAATGCAGTCTATATATATGTGTCTACTCAAATGTAGGAACCATTGGGCTGTATCAATGATTCCGCTCATGCAATGGGACATCCCCTTCCTCTCCCCTCTTCCTATCAAATGTCCCCAAAATCTGCTCCAGGGGATTCCAAAACCTTCTGGAGGGTAGGTGTGCTGGCAACTGCAGGGGAGAAGAGGCAGAAGTTCTATTGCACTAGCAAAAGTCTGCTGTGCGAGTGGAATGCAGGGATTGAATACAACCCATTGACTTCAGTGGGGCTTATTTCCAGGTAAGTGGATATAAGATTTCCCCTCTAAAACAAAGGTATATTTGAATATAGATTGATGGAAGGTTGTTTTTATATCTGCTAAGTGTAGAAAACTTGCAAGAAGATAACATGCAATGCAGTAGTGTCAGATACAATAAGAAAAGAGAGAACACTGGGGGGTGGTCTTTCTGGGTTTATTTTAAGAAATCTACCCATATTTAAAGGCAAATTCTCCTAAAAAGCATTCACACGGGCACCTACGCTTTGAAGCATTTCTGCATAGTGGGTGTTTCTCTTGAGCGACAAGATGGTTTCAAGACAGAGGGTGCCATCCGCTGAATACTAATTAGAGATCCTTCTGCACTTGATTACAAATAATTAAAAAATATTACAACCTCTTCGAGTCAAGCATGCAGCGTATCATATATAAAGTGGCTGATCATTCTCATAATTTGTGTCAGATTGTTTGAGAACAGCCACATCATTGCTGAGGTTGAACAAAAGCCTCGGCAAAGCTTTTACATTGTTGCAAAATAGAGCACAGCAGGGTGCCCCAAGTAATTTGCCTAATTAGTTCAGAAACATGCCATGACTGTCCCATTCTCTAGTTTCCTATTAAAACGGCAAATTCCAAAATTAGAGTAAAAGGATTGTGCCCTCTTTGTTTTATATTTCCTGCCGATAGGACATTCGGACATTTCTCCCGGGCTTTTGTACGACTGTTCATTTCTTATCTAACTAGATGAAGCAACAATTCCAAGGGATGTGTAATGTTGCAATCAAATGTCACGCCAGCCCCATTTTATCTAAGAATGAACTAAGAATTTCCCTAGGCTATAGGTCTATTGTGCCTCTGTAATGAAATCAGAATATATCTGCCAGCAGGGACTGCTTCCGTCATGAGTCACTTGAAGCGCTTGAATTATGAGAGTGAGCAGGAGAACTGTTTCTCCGGTTACTTTCACCCTGCTGACATAACTGTGGGAAAAGAAAGTATTATTTTATTTATTAATTAAATTTCTATACTGGCCTTCATCTGAGGATTGCAGTGTGGTTTACAATACAAATAATATCTCCAGTAGCCCAATATCTCCAACATTATCTCCAATCTCATCACTGTAAGATGCTTTATCAAGCCCCCTAAACCAGACGTTGAGTTTGTCACTGTCGCCATTCAAACATTGGCCTCTGTAACAGAGCTGAAAACTAGATAGCATTAAAGGGGTGCAGTACATGCCATTTTTATTTTATTTTTATTTAACAAATCCTTAACACAGAGGTCAGCACCAAATGTTATGCTTGCCAAGCCGTTAGGTGCTAAAATGGAAATTGAGGTGTGATGTTGTCATGTGTCTTGCTTGCTCTAGATGAGTAATGAATGAGGTGCAAGACTTCCCCCACTTGGAGGGAATGTAATCATTACAAGTAAGATAGCACATCAAAATATCGCCAAATCACAAAACCCAGCACATCCTCCCCATGCAATACATGCTTCAAACACCTTACAGCTGAGGTTTTCAACATTTTTGGGTCCACAGCTCCCTTGACCAACTACATTCTTTCTGTGGCACCCCTGTGGGGCTCAGGAGCCCAGTTATGTCACCCCTTGCTTGCGGAGCTGGCAGCCCCTCACCCCTTTTCGAACACCCTCCCTTGTTGAGGGTTCCCTCAGCCTCCTATCTTTCCCCCTCTCCTTGGGAATCCTCTGGACAGCCGCTGCCCCTGGTCTCTGAGCTGCCCCCTCTGCCCCAAAGAGAGGTGCCTCCTCACACTGCCCCACAGGGGCCCCAGAGCCACCATTCACCTGGGGAGCTTGTAGCCAGGGCTGCTGCAGCAAACAGCTGTGTAAGCCTTTGGGAGGCAGAGACATGAGAGGGCATCAGAGGAAGGGAGGGAAGGGAAAAGGGACAGAGGCAAGTGTCAGGTGACCATCATTCAAGGCACCCCAGGGTGCCACGGCACACTGGTTGAAAACTAGTGCCATATAGCATGCTGTGAGTGTAGCATTTAGACCTGGCCTAACTCCCCTTCTGTTCTCCTTCACAAAGGGGAATAGGAGCAGACATTTCTTCCTCTGAAAGTCTGTAACCTGAAGTGTCTGTAACCTGAAGCGTCTGTAACCCAAGGTACCACTGTATATGCTCTACAGTGGTACCTCGGGTTACAGATGCTTCAGGTTACAGACGCTTCAGGTTACAGACTCCGCTAACCCAGAAATAGTACCTTGGGTTAGGAACTTTGCTTCAGAATGAGAACAGAAATCGTGCGGCAGCAGCAGGAGGCCCCATTAGCTAAAGTGGTACCTCAGGTTAAGAACAGTTTCAGGTTAAGAACGGACCTCCAGAATGAATTAAGTTCTTAACCTGGCGTACCACTGTACTTTTATCCAAGTAGGTCACTCCCCGTAACTTCGTAGATATCACTACATCCATTTCCTATTTTGGAAGCAATTTCCTATGGTATTTTCTTCCATTGTGCAGGCAGCGCACAATCTCAAAATAGCAATTTGACATGCTTCTCTGTAATAGGCTTGAACCAAACATTTTTCTGTTATTTGTTTCAAATGGAATACAATTTATGTAGATGAGCAATGTAACAAAAAGAGAAAGGCTAGCCTGGTCACAAATCCCAACAGCAGGGCTGGTTGGTGCTGATAGTCCAAAATACCTCCAGGGTACCATATGGAGAGCAAAGGCTGATATGGGGGGGAAGAGCACTAATAGGCAGAGCAATGAAACAACACAAATGTGGTTGGAACAAGTACTTTAAATTCATGGGATTGGGCAGCAAACACAATGAAAATGTTTCACAAAATAAGTTGTGGTCTAACCCTAGTTAATAAACACTCCTTTCATTTGGTGTGCTATTCAATGTACAGCTCCATCTATTTACATTAGTAGTTGGTTGAGTAATTAAGACTGCAGAGTTTCCCCCTTACTTGGGTCAAAGCTATTAAGAGCAAGATGCTGGAATCCATTAACCTTATTCAAAATTTAAATGGCTCATAGGCATTATTTGAATATATTTCTTCCAGGGCGCTGTTAATTACAGAGCCTTCCATTTCTACGTGTTTACATTTTATATTAAAAGAATTACAATTACTAGAATAAGAAATGAAGGGAAAAAATGTACTTTTGCTATCCATTCAAATTAGATAAAAGTTTTAAATAACTCTACTTGGCTATTTGAGAGAAAATAAAAATGCAAGATTTAATTTATATGATGTAAAAGTAAATCATTACATTAACCTCAGCAGAACGACATCTGAAAGAACTCAAAAGGCTCCTATTTAATATATTAAAATACCTGCTATTCAATATGAAGGAAAATACATAAGGCATGATCCAAGAAATGTTAAGCATTTCAAATTCCCACTGGGTTCAATAAAAAGTCAAGCAAATGATTAAATCTGGCATGACTCCTGTGAATGCAGAGCACATGGTTGCTAGGCCATGATCCAAGGAACGTGGGCTGTGCAGTGGAGAATGAGAATCCAGCTCCATCATGGGGAGAAGAACTGCCAGGACATTCTTCATGACCCTCACAACCAGAGGATATAGTCTTGCCACGCTCCAGTGCTTCACAGGAGACGTTTCCCACAATGCCCTTGTTTCCCCAGCCACAGTGGAGCCAAAGGCTTCAGAACAAGGTAATGTGCATACTCTAAATTTCTATGAGGTCAATATGTTTTCTTTCAACAGAGCACTTCTGTTTTGTGGCATGATGTACTAGGCTTTGGAGGCAATATAGCTACGAATGCCAGGTGCTGCCAGCCACAGCTGGGGAACTGAACTCAGATTCTGTCTGAGGGCTTCTCAGGGCCATCTGGTTGGTCACTGTGAGAACAGGATGCTGGGCCTTTGGCCTGATCCAGCAGAGCATTTCTTATGAAGCCCCCTCTTAGCCTAGATAAACTATCAAGCTATAATGGGCTGGGTAAGGGCTTATCTAGTATCTACTCCAGTTTACTTCCTGGGTTAAATCCATCCTAATATATCTGTAATGTTACCTACTAAGTGGAATAACAGGCTCTTTCATTGTCAAGAGCAGTTACTTTGATTTAATGATCTACTTGGTTACTTGGATCTTCTTGACTGATCTAATCTTGAACCATAAAACACCCAGACCTTCCAAGTGTCCCTATTTTCCTGGGACATCCCTGATTTAGAAAAGCCATCCTGGTCTCTAATTTGATCCTGGAATGTCATTTTCCTCTAGGATGTCCCTATTTTCATTGGAGAAACGATGGAGAGTATGGCGTTACCCAACCCCCGAGCCGTCTGAAGGCAATCCTGTATAGGGAAGTTTTTTTTAAAAAAAAAAGTTTAATGTTTTATTATGTTTCTGTATATGTTGGAAGCTGCCCAGAGTGGTTGAGGCAACCCAGTAAAACGTGTGGGGTATAAATAGTAAAAATATCATTATGGAATGGGACGTCCCTATTTTCATCAAAAAAATGTTGGAGGGTATGAACAGTTACATTCTTTCTTAGTTTAGCCAAAATCACAAAGGCATCCATTAACGCTATGATAAGCCTATTAGAATGCACCTCACACAGAAGATAGGCTTATTATATAATATACATGAAAGATACAAGGATGCTTCAAAGAAAAAAAAAAGAATAATTTTGCTTATAAGTTAAGACCAAGGGAGGCTGTGCTGCTGCAAATGTTTCAACAGTGCAAGCATTTCGGCTTCCTCATTGGAATTATCTGCCCTCCCCTCTCCCTTTCTGGGGCTTCTCCTGCCCCAATTGGGATCGGGGGAACCCATGGGGGAGGGGGAAAGCCCTATTACGTTAGCAGATGTCCTTGCATGGATTTCTTGTAGCAGGACTAGTTATTCAGTCTGGCCCTAAATAACTAGAAGACCATTTATAGCTTACCTGAATTACAGCAAAGCACCCAGAGAACTGTTGTCACTGTGCAGTGTATCAATTCTGTAAACAAATAAGTAAATAAATTTGATCTTTGCAAATTCCATGAAAAATCAACCTGATAAACAAACGCCAGTCTAATGAGTTGGTTGGAATATCTATATCTATCATCTATCTCTATCTATCTATCTATCTATCTATCTATCTATCTATCTATCTATCTATCATCTATCTATCTATCTATCATCTATCTCTATCTAATGTGAGAAACACAGATTTTGGAAGAAAATATGCTTAGAAGGGACGCGGGTGGCGCTGTGGGTAAAACCTCAGCGCCTAGGACTTGCCGATCGCATGGTCGGTGGTTTGAATCCCCGCGGCGGGGTGCGCTCCCGTCGTTCGGTCCCAGCGCCTGCCAACCTAGCAGTTTGAAAGCACCCCCGGGTGCAAGTAGATGAATAGGGACCGCTTTCCAGCGGGAAGGTAAACGGCGTTTCCGTGTGCTGTGCTGGCTCGCCAGATGCAGCTTGTCACGCTGGCCATGTGACCCGGAAGTGTCTGCGGACAGTGCTGGCTCCCGGCCTATAGAGTGAGATGAGCGCACAACCCTAGAGTCTGGCAAGACTGGCCCGTACGGGCAGGGGTACCTTTACCTTTACCTATGCGTAGAAATGCTTGTTTTTAGAGCCAAAGCATTTTAAATACTTATATTTTTTGTGAGATTTGGTTTAAAATGTTGTTTAATGCAAAAACAAGATGGAATGGACATATAAGTGAACTCATATGAATATGACCCAGAATGGAAATAAAGTGATTTCTCCGTTTCTAGTGTGAGGTTGATACTGTATTTTTTGAGCATTCAGTGCACAACATTTTGTGCCTGGGAAAGTGCCATTCTCATTCCAGATAGCCAAGCCATTACTTTGGCAATTACTTACTATGTGCAGTGTGATTACAGAAATGTCATGGGCACTGCTGTGATATGGATCGTCTGGATAAATCTCTAGGATCTGGCATAAATGTTTCCCTTTCTGGGGAAATAGTATCAGTAGATGTTTTCCTTTGCCAAGTAAGTGCAAGGTTGGACTGAGTTAAATCTGCAGTGTACCAATTTGTTTTGATTGTGCTATTCAAGCATTAAAAACATAAATACAGAAAAATTCAATTATATATAAGTCTTAAATTAGTTGAGTTTATGCACAATAAACATATAATAGATCATCAATGCCTGGAGCAGGGGGGAAATCTAAGAGGAGTTGGATGAGCAATTTCAATTGCCATAATCAGAAAATTAGAATATTAGAAAGTTGATAACATGCACAGCACTAACATATTGTTGTGCATAAGTTAGAATGCATATAAGTGCAAAGTACCATTTTAGAGGACAGCAAAAAACAACATGCTCAGTTAGCAAGGAAGAGCGTTTGTGTCAGTGTATTGTTCATTGGTGTGAAATTTGTGTGTGATTTTTTTTAAAAAAAATCTTCCCTGTTATGAGAATTATAAGGTCTAAAATATAAAATAAATGTTCATCAATGTACCAGGCAAACACATACATAAATATATAGATCACATGTCTGAAACAGTACAGGAAAACAGTCCTAAAGCCATTTTGACTCTTTCAGTGACCTCAAATATTCCCCTGCAGTTTAGATGGAAATGGGAAAGGCCTCCCCATTGTCTCTGTGCTCACAAATCCAGCCTTAAGGGCACATTTGTGTATGAATAGGGTGAGCCTGTGACCTGGACTCAGGAGTTAAGTATTTATCATCATAAAAGAATGGCCAGGCTGTCCAGGTAAACCCATTAACAGGTTTGCTTCCACACAGGATTCTGCTGTAGACCGCCTCTTCTGTGATGTATGTATGATGTATGGGGGGTGGTGGTCTTGGGCTAGAGGGTGGCAATTTCAAAAGTCTATATAAGGGCTTGCACACCATTGTTCTGGGTTCCTCCTCCCTCCTGCATAGGTGTGTGTGGGTGTGAGCATCCTGTTGCAACAGTTTAATAAAGATCAGGCTTAGTAGCTGTTTTGCTTCTCAATATTCTCTGGTTGGCCTCTGTTATTTCTCCTACTGATGGAGAACCTACATAAAGAATCTATACAGGCTCTTGGGTACCCATAAGAGAAAAGGAGCATTTTTTCTTATAACATTCTGTTATGTGTGTTGGCATGGTTGCTCGAGAGCAATCAGGCAAGACTCCCCGTTGGTCTTTTCAAGGCTTTATTATCTGTCCAAAACGTTCACAATGCAGATCGACTCAATTCCATGTCTGCTCAGTCACTAGCAGAATCTGGGAGTGGGCGGTCCTTAAACTTTCCCCAGCAGAGCAGTTTCTTGACCCCCATCCTACGCCTCCCCTCTCTGCGCGTAAGCCTTCTGCGCAGAGAGGGTGTGGGCAAAGGGGGACCTGCTCCCCCCCCGCTTTGCTCAGGTTCGGTGTTGCGGCTCTCCCTTGCATCTTCTGAGCCCTGCATCCCTTCCCCACTGGAGGCGTGGCTTTGCTCCTCTCTGGAGGACGAGCTGCTTCTCATGATCTTTGGTGGCTCCCTGTAACCTAACTGCCCTTCCACCTCCCGCCTCTGAGCTGACGGCAGTTCCCTGACACATTCCCTTTAGGATGTACCCTACCTTGGCATTAGTACCAAAAAGATTAATTATAAAAGTAAATAAAGTGCTCATTCTCTCCCTATAATTCATTGCAAGTGGTGCAAAAGTTTATTGAGAGCATGTGCACAGAAAATTCCCCCCCCTTCCATACTTGTGGTACAACATCCAAAGGGATGGGGGAACATGCACACCTGGCCTGAGCTGAGATGCTTAATCCCAAGCTTTGTGGGCGTCTTGCACATTTCCCCATGGAGAAGACTCTTGAGTTCTTCCTTCAGTGGAAGTGTATGTGACTCATGCACCTGCCTCCTTCTGCTTTCTACCAGGTCGAAAGCAGCCCATAGTTCCATGGCAAACATGCTAAGAAAACCTAACAATGGCAATGTGTGTAGATATGTATGTGGAAGAAGGCATTTCATCTTTCCAGGACATTCTCTCTCTCCCTGTTGCATTAAGTTCACTACTGAGGACACATGGGTGCATGAGTGAAAGTGCTAGGTGATTTGGGTACCTTCTCATCCAATATATTTCATATACCACTTTGAATGGTATGCAAAACAATATATGGCTGCATAACCACAAAAAAGAGCTGGCCCTCCACCTTCTCCATAAGGGCTATTTGGTCTGTATTGTCTGTCAATATGTAGCCCATGAATTAACTTCTGTGCTGGAGATTTAGACACTGTGCTTGAAGTGGATGCATGCATTGGTTCAGTTCTAAAGAGAAACAATGGGGTTCTGGTCTGCTTGTCCCCGTTCTAACGGTCCTCTGTTGGTACCTACAAAATATGGAGGCAACCTGCCATGAGAGATATGCACTATTATTTATTCAAGTGCTTCAGAGATGCATGGTAGAAACAGTTTCTAATTTTGTGGTCTCATTGAGAAGTCTTTCAAGCTAAGCACTGGCTTAAGTCCGACAGTCCTCACCAGGGCAAAGCTCCAGGAGTTGTCAGTGACTGCTAAATTTCACTTATCCACATGCCAAACATATATTTTGCAGAGGTTTGTTAATCTCTGGGAACTAATTCTGAGGCAATATAGGATGGTGGGAGGTGTATTTCACAAACAGTTTTCAGTGCACTCCCTGTGTAAGGGCAGGTGGTGGGAGTTAGTGGTGGATCATGTGTTCTAGTTCACAGATCTCTATTTGAAGGGCCAGTCCAGTTTAAAGAATTGTAAGAAGGAAGAGTTTCCCTTCAACTCCATCTCACCCCATCCATTCATTAGCTGGGACCCATGAAATATGCACCCATATGGTCTCAATAAGTTGTTTAACTTCACAACTAGATAAGGCACTGTGCGAAAGTCTTGCTGTGCAGTGTTGACAGGCAATGAAACCAATGCTATGTGGCAGGGCAGGGGATGTTGGCTCAGTTAACTGGGCAACAGCAGTGTGTTTCCTATTCTCTCTCCCATTTGGAGTCAGGGCAATAGATAGGAATTGGTTGTACCCAAAACAAAACAAAACAAAACAAAACAAATTATCCTTCCAGTAGCACCTTAGAGACCAACCAAGTTAGTTATTGGTATGAGCTTTCGTTCTTCAGATACGAAAGCTCATACCACAACTAACTTGGTTGGTGCTACTGGAAGGAATTTATTATTATTATTATTGTTGTTGTTTTTTTGTTTTGACTACAGACAGACATGGCTACCTACCTGTAACTGGTTGTACCCAGTGATCTAATCATCTCACCAAATCTGATTGGCTGTGTGGTGCTGTGATGTCATTATGTTCACTATGTGCTCCCTGATTGGTAGTGAATAAGTTATCTCTAGTGAAAAAGTTAAAGTACTACTCAAGTGGCAGCACAACCCAGGAAACCATAAAAACTACAAGGACTGAATGGTCTAATAGCCAGTGCCAGCTGTTAATGATAAAGCCTATCTATTCAATAGTGCAGACCTGTAAAACTCATAGGCTCTTCCCTCTTTCTGATCCTCCTGCTTAAAGGAACAAGACTCCTCAAAAGACCTGAAGGAGATCTCAGGGCTTCCCTTGAATATGAATAAAATAATGTGAATAATTAAAACATTGCATATTCTTAAAACAAGCTGCAATGTGGATATGCATATGGTATAATAATGTTGTATTGAGATCTGTGCTACTAAGGCAAATGCGGTGGCTACATTTTAAACATCCTTTTATGCTATGTCTGTTTGCCAATAAAAATAGATTTTCTGCAGACTTGACCGAAAGTCCTACCAAAGGGGGAATAGAGAAAAAGTGCACTGGGCCTCCTTATAAAAGGGATAAATCAAACAGATAATTCACAACATCCTTACCACCCCACCAATCCAAATGTGGAGTACGGGTATTTCTACAGCAGCTGTCAAGGATAGCACAGCAGCAGGTACTATAGGTTTAAATTTGTCAAGGTAAGTTCTGCTTAATTTGCTGTCTTTATGATGGGACTTCTCTTTCCCAAAAGTCTAATTGTAATAGATTCCATATCTGCTCGGAATAAAATGAAACAAATCACTATGTTTCAGAACAGACTGCATGAGGAAGTCAAATAAAGTGTCTCAAATGAAATTATAGCACTGCATGTACAGTAGGCAGTGCCTTGGAGAGTTTTCCTGACCTGGATGGACATTTGATCAAAAGAGAAGACATAGCTAAGATCCCACTGCACTTCCCATTTGCATTTTCCATGGGTACAAAATTTCATAATTTGCTTCGCAAACAGAATAATTGCATGATGGAAATGTAACATGTTATGGATGTGCAAAAGAAAACAAAAACACATGAATAAAAGAAACACACATCAAAAAACAAAACAAAACACACCCAGCTGGCTCAATTTGCTAATTGGGCATCTAGTAAATAATTTATCTTTAATGAATTAAGCAGTTTTTGATCAGCTCAACCTATCTTTTAAATGTGTAACAGACCAATTATGATTTATTCCTAAATTGACATGTACCTAAAGATATGCAAAAAGGAAGCAATTACACTGTCAATATTCTCGGCATCTGTAATTAGCTGCTCGCATTAGTGAGACCCTATTTTCTCTTATGCTAAGGGTCCATAATTAGTGTAATTTAGATAATATTTCAATTACATAGATTGAGCCTATTATCTCTTCTAATATGAAACTAAGTGCATTTTGTAATTGCTCTCTTTAAAAGCCAGCCATATCTATTCAATCTCCCTTTCCCCTTTCTCTCTCTTGTTTAGTTCTCCTCTTTAGACTCTGTCATAGCATACAAGACAAAAGATGTCTACGTGTTAAATACTAGAGGCCAAATCTAAGCTCTTTTCATTTCCATTTATTTCAATGGGAGAGAATTAAGCACCTTAAAATTGTGGGATAAATCGGCTTCATATAACCAACGTGCTTAACTCTAATTAATGCATGATGGGGTATCCCATAGAGTAAGTCCTGCCTGGTTTATTTTGATCGCTCCCTCTCACCTTAGGAGGATTACCAAACTCTTTGTTCTCCCACTTCCACCATGTGAAGCCTACCAATAAAGAGGTCTAAGCTGGATGCTTAAGGAAGCCATCTTTGTGTTTCTATAAAAATATTTTAGAAACACTTACCAGTTTGGAACCTAAGTTTTACTGCCTGTCTTTTCTTGCTGCTGTATGAAAAAGCACATGAATCTGACACTTGAAGAATTTGTAAGTAAACCATTTTTAACTTACCAAACACGTGGTTTCCTTCTATGCTAAGGGAAGTGGGGAACTTTGGAAGCAACTTAGGAGGGGACACATGAAGAAGGGCCTCAGATGATGATCACAGAGGTCTAGGTCAGTTTACATTGGGAGAGGTGGTCCCCTGTATTTCTCATAGATGCTTATGCTGTGTTTTTTTGGGGGGGCATTATTATTGACTGTGTTATGCATTTTAGAACAAAAGTGTTATAAACAGTTTAAAGATAAACCAATGCACTGTTGTTATCAAGAAACAAATTATTCACTGACTTGCACAAAGAGTCATTAGCAGAAAATTAGCCCAGATTTACCAAGTCTAACAGGAGTATATAGATTTATTAAGTTGCTTTCCTTGAACATTTATTCTCTCATACTGCAGTAATTACAGGATATTAATCACTATGAAATTTGTAAGAAAATGCTTTTGTGACTGTCAGATACCTGTTTGTTTTTGTTGTTTAATTGTCTCCTCAAACCATCAGTCCGTTATACATTTTGCCAATATGTGTTTGGTACCATTTTAAATTGCATTTTTATTACCATAAGGGGAACCATTTGGATATTCTGCCTTAGCCTGTCTGCCTTATTCTGTCTCTGATGCCATTGATTGTTTCATGTTCTTCATCACACATCCATTTAATGCCTATTACACAATGGCATGGCCACGATTTCAACTGTGATGGATTCCATATCAGCTCAAATATCAGCCTGACCAACCTGATTATAAATGCAGCAAGCCATTTCAGGGGGAAAACAGAGTGTGGCTGATGTGAGTCTAGGAGGCTGTAGGACTGTGTTAACCCTTGTTGTGTTTAATCACCTCTGTGTACCTATGTGATGTATGCAAGAGAATGGTGTACATGGCTCACACAAGCATGAGCTGGAAATATTGTTCTTTGACAGGCAAAAGGTTAAGGTAAAGGATCCCTGGATGGTTAAGTCCAGTCAAAGGTGACTATGGGGTGTGGCGCACATCTCCCTCCAGCCCGAGGGAGCCGGTGTTTGTCCACAGACAGCTTTCCGGGTGATGTGGCCAGCATGACTAAACTGCTACTGGTGCACGGAGAACAGTGACGAGTGCCAGAGCGCATGGGAATGCCGTTTACCTTCCTGCTGCAGCAGTACCTATTTATCTACTTGCACTGGTATGCTTTTGAAGTGCTAGGTTGGTAGAAGCTGGGACACAGCAACAGGAGTTCACCCTTTCATGTGGATTTGAACTGCCGACCTTCTGGTCAGCAAGCCCAAGAGGCTCAGTGATCTAGACCACAGCACCACCCACGTCCCTGGTTCTTTGAAGTAAGTGCTGCAACAATATGTTGCGATGTGGAGTGCTTCTGTTCAGGGTTCCAGCCAATCATGGCCTTTACCTATAGATACTTCCCCTTCCCTCTGGTTTTCTGCCTGCACCCAACAGAATTCCATAGATACTGAACTTGCTTAATCTGAATTGGTCTGTTTTGGTTACCCCTCCTCAGACACTCCCTGATGATTTGGTACTTTTTTGGTATGCTGCCTGGCAAAGGTAATCTAATACCATGCATTATCAAAGTAAGGGGCTTCTTCGCACTAGGAGGTAAGATGAGTGCCACAGCAATGTTTTCTACTATTGTAGAAAGACAAATTTACAGCACAACCTATTCCCTTGTGAGTATAGGACTGCCGCTTCCGTTGCTTAAAAACTAGCACTTGTGAGAAGAAAGAACTACCATGATATTCCTCCCATATGCAGGAAAACCCACAGGAAAGCCAAATCATTTTTAAAAAATTAAATCAGCTCTCTTAAATCTGCTTTGACCAAACAGCTTCATGCCTGCCCAAAGTAAGACATTTTCATTCTATTCTAATGAAAAAGCTAAACCAATTCCCATGGTTTAGCAATTGAATTCCTCCTTGTTACCACATAAATTAAATCTTTCCCCCTTTGCTGCCCTCTACCTTTGTATTAATGGAAACCTCAACTTTCCCGTAATTATGGCAAAGCGGATACACTCTGGGTGCATAGTAGTCAAGGAATTACTGAACTGGGCTAACTGGAATGACCAAATTGATATAAACTATCTTTCTGTTTTACTTCAAAACCATTTGAAAACTAAAAAGAATCTAGTTCCAGGGAGCATTTATCATCCTATTAAGTCCACCTGGGGGATAGTAATGCATTTGGAGTATTGCCTCTAGGCTGGGCCTCACCTCTAAATGTGTATTATGTGATGGCAATGCACATTTCATAAAGATATATTGCTGATTATATTTCCATTAAAGACTATAGCCAAGGCTGATGTCTAATTTTCTCCTAGGCTAATCTACAATTGAGAGTGTTTCCTTTGATGAGTTCATTGTTGGGAAAGAGATTAGTTTTCCTGTCCTCCACCTCATTTGCACAGCTATAAACCTGAGAAATGAAGTTTGCCCACAATCATTTCTCAATTAATACTTTCAATTATGGCATGTTAAAAATATGGTCCACGGCGTCTGAGTCGAGCACACGTGCGTCAATCCAGCAAGGGCAGTTTGCAAACCCAGAACAGTTTTGCGTGTGTGGCTCCTGCCTCTGACTCAGATGCACCAAAGGCAGCTTTTCAAGGAGGTGGGGGCAAATTCGGGCATCTAACCACTGGGGCAGAATGTGGGGTGTGCTCTGTTATGGATCAAAACCACACACATGCGGCTTAGTGAAAGGCATTTATTTAGTTATTTCAGTGGGTGATGTTCAACTGAGTTTTACTCAGAGAAGACCCACTGAAATTAACGCCCCTAACTTGGTTATGTACATTAATTTCAGTGGGTCTGCTCTAAGTAAAACTTACTTGAATACTTTGCCCATCCTCTGGTTTGGAGTTCACGTGGCTTAAGACAGTTATAAACAGCAATATAGCATATAAAACAAAGTAAAATAGAATCGCACATCCATTATGAAAACAACAACAATAATCCTCATTAGTGGAATGTAGTGGAATGTAATTCAGCAACAACATTTTCAAGTCACAAAAGTCTTGGCAAAGTAATAGATTTTTACCTGTCATCTAAAAGTAGCTAATGTGGAGTCTGTTGCATCTCAGTCGAGGTTAGTCCCATAAATGGGGAGCCACCACCCAAAATGTTTCCAATGTTACCTGCTTCACTAGCCAAGCGGGATCATGCACAGGGACTACCTGGCAGTGTTTAGGAAGTGACAATGGTGTTCTGTCTAGTATCTTGGACTTGTCTCATTTAGGGCCTTATAGGCTAGTGCCAATGTCTTGAATTGGGTTCAGTACCTTACTGGCAACCAGTGCAATGCCTCCAGGATCTGAGTGGCATGATCATGTCTGCCAGTGTTAATCCCTTCTTTGAATGAATGGATGGATGGATGAATGAGGGGGGGGGGGTACTTCCTTTCCCTAACAGATGAATCAACCATCTGCTCAGTGTGGAGAGTCTAATTTGCAGCAAAAGCCAGCAAATGTAAATAGTAATGATAAAGGTAACAAAAAGCAATATTTTGGTTGCAGGCAGCATTCTGCATGTGTTAACCTTGTTGTTAGCCTTGCAACAACCATGTCAGCTCAGTGAATACAGTATTATTATCCCCATATTGCAAAAGGGAGGGTGAAAGGAGCTGGCTTGCCTGAGACCATCCAGTGACTACAGGACAGATAATCAAGACTCCCTTCATGCTTATTTCTACTGGTATAGCAGCTAGTGGCCTTGAACATATCCAGAGCAGTATGAGAGGAGTCCAGTAATACATTTGTATGTGTTCTGAGGCCTGACACAACCTTTCACTACAACTGCCAGCTGGGCAAAAGTTATTTGTAGCTTTTCATGGAGATAAGTTAATTTCTGCGACTTCTTAGCAAGCAGTTGAATTTTCTAAGGATGCTAGGTTTGAAAGTTTTATTTTATTCATAACCTCAAAATACAGTTGTACCTTGGAAGTCAAATGGAATCCGTTCCAGAAGTCTGTTTGACTTCCAAAACGTTCGGAAACCAAAGCGCGGCTTCTGATTGATTGCAGGAGGTTCCTGCAGCCAATCGGAAGCCACTGAAGCCGCGCTGGACATTCAGCTTCTGAAAATTGTTCAAAAACCGAAAACTCACTTCAGTTTTCGATCATTCGGGAGCCGAAACGTATGAGTTTCAAGGCGTTCGGCAACCATGGTACCACTATACCCTGTTTGTTTTAGGTTTCCATTTTTTTGTTTTTAGAATTGCATAATGAGGAAAAGAAAAGGCCTCCTCCTCTAATTCATCTTCCCGACGCTCCTGTAAGGTAGATCACTGCTACTCCCACTTAAAAAATGGTGTGTGTGTGGAGGGGAGTTTGTGAGACAGGCTGGCACCCTTAAGTGAGCCACACTGGATTTTATTATATTTCCCTTTGTTCTTCAAAATCAATCCAATTAAGAGACGCTGATCAAGATGTTAGCTTAATGTGAAACATCAGCCAGCAAACATGCCCATCAAAATGTTCATATGATGCAAATAATTGAAGCCTGCCACACAGGATCACTTTTCACTGTTTTCTATGATCACTTGAAGCCAAGAACAACCACTTAGAGCTGGCAGAAGCCCTGACTGCAACCCTGTTTATGGATCTAAACGGAAAGAGAAAGGAGTGTGTGGAAATATGCTGTACATTAACATGATTTTTAAAAACACTCAGCTTTGTTAATAATTAACAACAATTGCTTTAGGGACTGCCTTGCCTTTTCAGCTTTCCAGGAAATGTAGCCTATGCAGAAAGCACTAAAGGCCTCCAAAGCAGCCAATTAGACTTTCACAAGTCGTCCTCATTAAAAGGCCAGACATTTAGTGGGTAGATATATTTAAAAAAGGGCAGCCCTAGAAGAACACAAGAGCTTGTCACTTGTTCTTTTCTTTTTAGCTTGCTCTTCGTCTTGATACCAGACCCAACTAATTGTGTGTGTTTGTATGTTAAGCAATGTTAGGTGCAAGCCAACCTCCCTTTCCCCTGGTTTGGACTGGTTGAAGGGGTCCATCATTCCACCAGCATTCCTTGTTTTGCCTCCTGAATATGCAGGTAGGTGGCAGTAACCCACATAAAATCCCAAAGTGGAATGATCTGCGGGTGAGGAAGGAGTGAGCAGGCCCAGGTTCCATACCCTCCAACATTTCTCCAATGAAATTAGGGACATCCTATTCCATACCCTCCAACATTTCTCCAGTGAAAACAGAGACGTTCCCCTCAACATTTCTCTGATGAAAATAGAGATGTCTTGAGGAAAAGCAGGGCATTCCGAGATTAAATTGGAAACTGGGACAGCTTCTGTAAATTCGGGACTGTCCCTAGAAAATAGGGACACTTGGAGGGTCTGAGGTTCTACTGGATATATGACTGGCCCAAGCATCTATCTGTTGATAGCATCAGGCTCCTGATGGCTGTGCCAGCTGAAGGTTGGTAGAGCAATTTGCCTGCCCTTGTCTTCTACCCCAGCTGGCATGAGTAGTGGGGCTGTGGATACGGCATTGCCTCCCTTACATGCACCAGTGACTTGGGACTTTCTGTATAGTCACACAGTTCTGAAACACAATGCATGGCACAATTGATCCTGACGCATGTTCACACTAGGAAGTGAATCTCTGCGTCCTCTTAAGGACATATTAAACATCATTCACAGGGATGTTGAGAAGAGGCTGGGTAGCATGTTGCCCTTTTCAGGAAATTCAGGGTTCTTCTACATTATGTAGAGATCCTGCAGGAGTAGAAGGAGGCTCCTCCAGAGGTTTTCAACCTCTTGGAGTCCACAGCTCCCTTGACCAACTACATTTTTTCTGTGGTTCCCCTGTAGGGAAATGCACTCCAAGCCTCAGAACCCCAGTCATATCACCCCTTGCTTGCAGATCTGACAGCCCCTCAGCCCTTTTTGAACACCCTCCCTTCTGTAGTGTTCCTTCAGCCTCCTCTCCACTCCCTTCTCCTTGGAATTCCCCTGGGCAGCTGCTGCAGCTGCTCCTGGTCTCTGAGCTGTCCCCCACCCCAAAGAGGGGTGCCTCCTCACACCACCCCCAGGGGGCCTGGGAAGAGGGTGCCCCCAGCCTTAGCAGCCAAACAGAGACTGGCCAAAGGTGAATGTGAGGTCAACACCTTACTCACCTTGGGAGGCAGCTGTGGTGGCAATTTTCGATCCCTGAGCTGGGAGCATAGTAATGAAAATAAAGAGAGAGAAACAACAATATACAAAAATAACAAAACTATGTAAACAGGTTTGATAAATAACAAATTAACAAATCTTTCATGAGGTAAATCAGCAAAGCTACAATGACAAAAATAATTTCCAGTTTAACAAAATACCTAGGTAAAAAAAATAAACAAATGCAAGACACTTGTTATGCCATCCTGCATAATTTACCATCAACATTATTGACTGAAATGTGCTCTCTACCTTAATGGTTGCCCTTTGGCCTCTAAATGTTCGTGTAAATCTTAATTTTGCAATTGAGAAGTGAATTGCATTTTAATGAACAATTTGGAAACATAGAGGCTAAAAGGAGGTTAGCTCTTATTAAAATCTTTTGAGTTTTGCTTCGTTTTTTAATTTAGACACACGGCTTGAGGAATCACATGCCAGCATTGTTCTTGTGTTGTGTTGTTTGTTTTTAATTTAAACATGGAGCATAATTCTTCATTAAGAACAGATTTTTTTCCCCATTGACAGGATACAAATAGTTCATTTCAGTCAACTTGAACTGCTGAAGGGGAAGCATGAACTTCCCAACCTTTGCTGTCTGTTCTGTACCAGGCATCGATTACACTCCAAAGAATTCACACATAAAGTGAAACTCATTAAACCGTCCAGCTTTTGACTTCAGATGTGAAATTCAACTAATGTCTATTTCACACCAAACATTTCACTTACACTATATTATATTGACCAAAAAAAAAAAATTAATCTGCAGAGAATCGGGGTGTTTGAGTTATGACTTTGAATTAAATGTTGAATGAAAATACGGCAACATTGATGAAAGATCAAAAAAGGGCTCTGGAAGATAAATGTTCAGCCCCTGAACTAACCTTTGATAACATTACCTTTTTTAAAAATAAACAGCAACAACAACCCACTCCACTACCATATTTATGTTGTCATTTTTCAAGCTCAAAATCTGTAAAATAAAATATGTTAAAAATAAAATATGTTATCTGAACAGTATTAGAATACTAAAGCAAACAATTAACTATGGCTACAGTCTTAACTATGTCTACTCAGAAGTAAGTTCCACTGAATTCAATGTGACTTACTTCCAGGCAAGAAAGGAACTGACTATTGTCCAGTTGTGTTGCTGTGCACTTAGCACTGGAGTGAATTTGATCCACCATGTTCAAAAAGGGAAGGAAACAATCTTGGATAATAGATAATGATAGAGGCAGGCAATCTTTTTGGATGAGCTGCTTTTCACTAGTTGCAAAGGGAAGGGAAGAGAAACAGCCCCTGAAAATTGAGATGGAACAGGATATATATATATATATATATATATATATATATATATATATATAACATATTTATTAAGGTTTAGGAATTTATATAAAACAGAAAAAACAGAACAATAAAAAACAGAAACAATAAAAATACATACAATCCAAACAAAACACATACAAAACAAGTATAATTTCCGTCCCTTATATTCATAAAACTTACTTTCCCGACCTCCTCGTACCTCCCCTTTCTGTATTCCATTCTCTAATTAAGTCAATTCAGCAAATCCTTTCCCTAATTTCTATATAATTTTTAGCCTTTCTTTTCTTAATCACATAATCATTACAGCTTTTAACCCCTTAATTTCTGAATCAACATTGTTCTAGCCTTCAATAATTTTGCAATGTTTCTTAAGATAGTCCTTAAATTTCTTCCAATCTTCTTCCGCCGTCTCTTTTCCCTGGTCTCAAATTCTGCCGGTCATTTCTGCCAGTCCCATATAGTCTATCACTTTCATCTGCCATTCTTCCACGGTGGGTAGATCTTGTGTCTTCCAATACTTTGCGATGAGTATTCTTGCTGCTGTTGTAGCATACATAAAAAATGTTCTGTCCTTCTTTGGCACCAATTGGCCGACCATACCCAGGAGAAAGGCCTCTGGTTTCTAGGATATATATATTTTTAGATATTTGTGGTGTCGGCTTGGCTTAAGTTACTTTGCATATGAGGAGTTTGCGGATAGATTTTTCCACAATTTTAAAAACTTTTTTTAAAAAGCCTTGCAAGTCACTGTAAGTACAGTGAGCAAGACTCTCCACAACCTTCTGAGAACCTTCCCAGGACTATATGGGACAGGGGAGGCCCATTAGGCTTGGACCTCAAGCTCAAAGGGGGCCTCAAATTTAGAAATGTCTTAATTTTTTGGCATCTGATAAGGTTATGTGCATTGTACCAATAGGTGACGCAACCTAAGCTGCAAAATAAAAGATGTGATCTGATTTCTGGCACTTTGTTTTGCTTTTGTGTTCTTGGCATCTGTCTGTCTTGAAAGACAATGGAGTGTGCCTCTGGAGGGTGAAGTCAAACCACCGCATTAGCAGCACCGAAGTGACCTAACTGGGGGCACAAGCCTGCGCAGTGTGAGTGGAGGCCCTGGGTTGCCCAGACAACAAGACCCTCCCTCTCAGCCTCTCCAAAGGAAACCAGAGCAATAAGTTTGGTATTATTAACCTAGGATTTCTTTACACATGGAGATGTGCACTCCAGCCATGACCCCTACCCCCAACGTCTCCTTTCAGTTGCAACACTTAGTAAAAAAAAAAGTTCCTAATGGCAGCAAGAGGAACCCCTCTTTTTTACCTTCTCATTACTCCATCTTTCTCTCTCTCTCTCTCTCTCTCTCTCTCTCCTCCCCCCCCCCCACAATACAGTTGGTGAGGCCCTTGAAGTATATCAGCTCAATGCAGGAAATCCAGATCTGGAGCAACCCCACCAGATGGTAAACCTTCACTTCTACACCACCAATTAGGAAAGGCACATGACCTCTCTAGGTAAAAGTAAAGGGACCCCTGACCATTAGGTCCAGTTGCGGACAACTCTGGGGTTGCGGCTTTAGTGGTCAAGGGAGCCGGTATATAGCTTCCACATGTAGGTCATGTGGCCAACATAACTAAGCCACTTCTGGCGAACCAGAGTAGTGCACAGAAACACCGTTTACCTTCCTGCCGGAGCGGTACCTGTTTATCTACTTGCACTTTGTGCTTTTGAACTGCTAGGTTGGCAGGAGCCGGGACCGAGCAACGGGAGCTCACCCCGTCACGGGGATTGGAACTGCTGACCTTCTGATCGGCAAGCCCTAGGCTCTGTGGTTTAACCCCCAGCGCCACCCGCATCCCTCATCTCTAGGTAATTGGTCCATTTTCAAGCTGCTCATACCATCAGTAAGTTTCTCTGATGTTCAACTGGAATCCCTGCTCTTGTAGCTAAGGTCTATTAGATCTATTCCTAAAACAGATATAAATTCACATCAGCTTTTCTAAGCCATCCTGACTGGGTATATGGTGCTGAACATGCTGGAGCAGGAATAGTCAACATGATGCCCTGCAGGTGTTGTTGGACTACAGCTCTCGCCGATGCCAGCCATGTTGCCATTGGTCAGGAATGATGAGAGCTGCAGCCCAATCAAATCTGGAGGGCACAACCTTGGCTACCCGTGTGCAGGAGGAAAAGGCTCAGTAACATCACTTCAGGGTTTAAAAGCCAGCTACTGGATGAAGGAAAATGGGGAATATAATATAATAATATAATATAATAATTTGTACTGAGACATATTTCCTGAGCAAATCCCTATAGTTCAGATTGTAGGGGACATGGGTGGCACTGTGGTCTAAATCACTGAGCCCCTTGGGCTTGCTGATCGGAAGGTTGGCGGTTAGATCCCCCCCGGAAAGGGTGAGCTCCCATTCCTCCGTCCCAGCTTCTGCCAACCTAACAGTTTGAAAGCATACCAGTGCAAGTAGATAAATAGGTACCAATGAGGTGGGAAGGTAAACTGTGTTTCTGTGTGCTCTGGCACTTGCCACAGTGTTTCATTGTGCCAGAAGCAGTTTAGTCATTCTGGCCACATGACCCAGGAAGCTATATGTGGACAAATGTCGGCTCCCTCGGCATGAAAAGCAAGATGAGCCCCACAACCCTACAGTTGCCTTTGACTGAACTTAAGTGTCCAGGGGTCCTTCACCTTTTTACCTTTTAATTCAGATTGTAATAATTTGTGTTTAGATGTTTCTCCCAACCAACATATATACATACACACACACACACACACACACACACACATATATATATATATATGTATATATATATATATATATATATATATAAAAGCTCTGACTGAAGGATAACCAAGTAGTATTACATAAGGCAAACACTCAACAAAATCAAATCAAGACAAAGACAATTTCATTACTTGAGAAAATATGAAGACATTGTAGAGAAATAACATAGCAGGAGGAAAGCAATCACAACAGTTAAACGACACTCCACAGTGGGTATTAATGGGAACTGATGTATTACACAGTGGCAGAGTCAGATGTCAAAAGCAATTCACATTGCAACCTTCCTAAAAGAGCATGATTCTGTTCTTTTTATGGCATATGGCCTGTATCTTTGAAGATATAGTGTTTCTGTTTCCTAATGGGTCAGAAGCAATTATGCTATAGTAGCCCTTTTTGATTATTGTCAGTTTTGCTTTCAGAAAAATATGATATATTTTTTAATCAACGGGCAGAAATTAATAAAAGCCTAACTTTTGTACAAAAGGAAAACATGCCTATTGAATTTCCTGCTAGTTGTATTTGTTCATTATATACATATTACACATGTGCATGTACACACAGACACACACACACACACACACACACACACACACAATGCTTTACTTCATAAAATAAAGTCAAAGTTAGTTTAAAGTCAGAGGTAAAACAGCATCAGGGACCAAAGATGGGCTGGTGGATGGGTGGGTGTCCATGTGAGAGATATGGGTAGGTTGTTAAGGATACTGAGAGTTCTTAGGAGGTCCTTTCCCCTCGCAGAGCAACAATTTCCAGAGTGGTTTATCAATCAATCATTCACAGAGAACTGTGGAAACTGGAACCCTTCATCATATTTGCTGGAGAGTTAGAGCAGTACAAGGAACATGCATATTACTGAGTAGATGAGAGAGCCTCTCAGTATTTTCCATTAATAAGTCTCAGGGCATTCTCCATTTCTTATTGCGGTGTGAAGCAGTTTTGATTTAGCACAACTAAGAATTTGATGGCCATTCAGGTACCAGGACATGCTCCTCTCCATTTCAGTGGAGACTGGAGGCTGGTCAGACAATCAAGCTATTCTGCTATTAGCTGCTAGCCTAAGCCAGCTTGGTTTTGAAAAACAGACCAAATGGAGGCATGGGGACAAAATGGAAGCCGTATGGCAACGTAATCCTCAGAAGTAAGTCCCACTGGGTTCAGTGTGCTTGCTCCCTGGTAATTGGGCATAGGATTTCAGCCTTAATCTGTTAGAAAACTTTCTATTTTGTGATTGTTGATATTTGTTTATTTTGTACACTGTCATGAAGATGGGAATACAGAAGGATGGGGTATCAATAGTTTAAACAAAGCAATAATTGTACACTTAGGGTAGAAATCCAGGCATGGCAGTGGAAATATAGGAAACTGCCTTACTCTGAGTCAGAACTCTTGTCTATCCAGCTCAGTAGTGTCTTCGCTGACTGGCTGGAGCTCCCTAGGGTTTCTCACATCAGGTATTCCTAGCCCTACCTGAAGATGTCATGTATTGAACCCGGGCCTTTCCACAGATGCTCTACCCCTGAACTTCCCCTGTAATGTGAGGGGTGACCCTTTGATAACTGCACAGCCCATGAGTGAAGCTTTCCTGAATACTGTTGGGAACTGAGCCATCTTCTTGTGGTGGTGAGAGGCAAGGAGGAGAAGGGCGCTGTAAACCATGTCAACTTCAGCATTGCTGTCATATCCTCTGCACAAAGGCACACTCTTCCAGAAGCGTGGCTTGTGACTGTGGATCACATTTTAATCTGCTGGACTGAACAAGCAATATTGGTGCACGGAGGTAGAAAGCAATTGTGCTGCATCTATGGTCGACAGTTTTATGTCTGCCACCATTCTTGAACAGCAGAATTTACTTTCTTCCCATTCCCACCTCTTCTTATATCTCTTTCTAGCATTCAGCACTGACAAATATACCTCCTCCTAGCCAGGCAGCAGTGATACTCTCTAAATGAACTCCAGGCATTTACTGCCACACTTCTTAAGCAGGTATTCACTCTTCCCAGCTTGCAAAAGATATCCTCCTTCCATTGTTTGTACAATATTAGCATAGGCCTCCTACACTTAAACTGCTGCTTAGAATCACCTAAAATTGCCCCCTAACAATCGCAGCACAGAAGGTGGCGGAGGCTGAGAAACAGATTCCACAGGTAACGCAGTCTCGCTGTGCACACACAGAATGAGACCTATTTTCTTTCAGATTAATGACATGTTTGTTTAACATTGCCAAGAAATGCTTTGTCAATTTCACCCAATCTTTGTCAATTTCATCAAAATCCACAACTTCCCCACTTAGCACAAACAATGGGTTTTTTTTTATATAAAGAGTCAAGACTGTTTATATATCCCTCTATGCATCTGATCTGTTCAAGCCTGACACAGAAGCTTTGCTGATCCCTTAACAAACTTCAGCTTCCATGATTTGTTGGAGGAATGCCTTGACTGTTTAAAGTGGTACCATACTGCTTTAAATGTATGGGGTGAATGTGGCATGAGTGTCACAGCCTACCAGAATACTAGGAGGATTGTTGTTTTCAACCAGAGTGGACACCTGGCCATGGTGATCCATATTCAGACCTCAGTACTTTGGCCAGCTACCTTCATGTTGAACAATGTAGGGTTTTCCTCAACTACACAGAAGGCAGGTTTCTGGGTGTATCCTTTTTTCCTAACTCATGGGAGTCAGTGGCCATAATACAGAGCATCTTGTCCACACCTTTGTAACTGTCAGGAGCTCTGCCTACACTCGAGTAGGACCCTGGCAGAGACACATGCCCAACTGGCATGTTCTCTCCCTCCTGGTCAATTGTTCAGAAGCTTCAAAAGCTTTTTTCAGCCCGAACATCACAGCAACCGATGCTAACCAACACCGGCACACTTAGGGATCCGCAGAGTTTGCGCACCTTGTGTGACAGACCTCAGCAACTCAGCATTTTCGCTAATCTACTTTATTTACATATAAACACACACAGAGCACTGCAACATGGCTCTCTCTCTCTCTAGCATGAGACAGCAAAGAGAGAGAAAAAAGGACAATAGTCCCACTTCATGGAACACAGTAACACAAACATCCTGTCTCCGTCACTTCCCACACTCTGGAGTCAAAACATACACTGTCATGCGATAGACAAAAATCCCATGACTGCAGTCATAGATCAGGAATTCTAACAGTAACTAGATAATAAAGGCTGCTTGTGATGGCCTGGGAATCTGATTCAGAGGCTCAACCGGAGGAATCCCAGCCTGCACAGGAGTCCCCGCCTCCAGGACCGGCTGAACTGGGGCAGGGCCTTGATTCTGAAGCGCCTGCACCTGTGTTGGATCCTCAGGAGCAGGCACCAGGTGAATCCACTCTGGCTCCGGAGGTGGTTGAGGACTCAGTGCCTACAGGTGAGTTTCCCCCTGGGTCCTGTAACCCTTCGGCCTCTCCTGAACTGCAGAGGCTCAGGGCAGAGAGGCGAAGAAAACTGGTTTCTCCCAGGAGGAGTGCTCACCTTAGGGCCAGGAGAGGCGGGTCTCCTGGGGGCCGGGACCGCCCCTGGCCTCAGAGAAGATAAAGGCCAGTCAGCCCGGTCCCAGGTTGCAGGAGCAACGTCGTTGAAGAGCTGTTTTGGCCAGCATCCAGTCCTGTTCCCCCAGAGTTCCTGTCCTTGCCCGGCTTCTCGCTGTGGACCCCGCTTCGCCCGAGGAGGACTGTCTGCCGACCCTCAACTCAGGTCCTGGACCTCGCCCCACGGTAACCTCCCCCCTGGACCAGCACACTGCTCCTGTTTGCAACTGCCTGAATCCTATGTTTCACAATACTGTGGAAGATGGAGCATCTGTTTGCATGCAGATGTTCCCAGGTTCAATTCCCAGCAGTTCCAGATAGAGCTGGGAATCCCCCTATCTGCAATCCTTGAAAGCTGCTACCAATCAGTGAAGGCAGTATGGAGCTAGGTGGACCAATGATCTGACTTGGTAGTAGGCAGCTCCTTAGCTCCTAAATACCACTTGGCTTCTTGCTTCTGATACCCTGTGATCTAAGTGTGTCTACTTCTACCACTACCACTAATTATTATTATTATTATTATTATTATTATTATTATTATTATTAATTACCATAATTACTTGAATCTAATGCTCACCTTTTTGGCCAAATCACGATGTAAAAATTAAGGTGCACATTAAATTCAATGGCACATTTACATTCACCAGCAAATACTTCTTTTGGTTTCAAGGTTTCTGAAAATTGATTTGATGGTGCATTAGACTCAAGTAAGTACGGTATTATTATTAATATGCCACACTCTGGGTGACTTCCAACAAATTAAAACACAGTAAGATATCAAACATTAAAAATTTCCCTAAACAGGGCTGCCTTTGGATGTCTTCTAAAAGTCAGATAGTTGTTTATTTCCTTGACATCTGATGGGAGGGCATTCCACAGGGCGGGCACCACTACCAAGAAGGCCCTCTGACTGGTTCCCTGTAGCTTCACTTCTTGCAGTGAAGGAACCTCCAGAAGGCTTTTGGAGCTGGACTTCAGTGTCCAGGCTGAACGATGGGTGTGGCGACACTCCTTCAGGTATACGGGTATATATATCACTTAAAGATATATATCACTTAAAGAGTAGTCAATCTTAAGTGAAATATTTCGTATGTTAAATTAATATGTAGAAAGCTTGGTGAAAGACAACTCTGATCTAATACCATTTCCCCATCTCACTCCCTGCCTTGGGATTCTTTCCCTGTATGAATTCAATATTAGAAATTCAGTTTACAAGCAGGTTGGTTGTTGTCTCTGTGTCGATCTTTTCCCATGGGCTTCTTCCATCTGTGAGCGAAATAATCATGTTCTGGGATAGATGGATTTTTGTCCAAAAAACCAATCACACCCCGCTTCTTCTAATTGTGGGTTTTTCCAGAGGGACACAAGATTATATCTTGTGTGACCATTTTCAAGATTATCCTATTTGAACCAGGCGTGATGGTGTGTTCCCCCACCTCCTCTTCCCTTCTGCTGTCACTGTCAGCGTTGTCTATTGAGCGGCTGCTTAGATTGTCCTTGGCTTTATTAATTCTTTCCTCCGCTCTGCTTGTCCCGACTGCTATGTCAGCCAAGGTCATATGTATTGTTTGCCTAGCTCCTTTAATTGGCCGTAGACTGCACGAACCAAAACATAGCCATCCTTGAAAATCTGGGCTTCTATGAGATTTGCAATGCAGTTCTCTAGCCAATTAATGCATACAAAAATGCAGAGTGAAGTATCCATACTGTTGCACATCACCCCAATCTTGGAGTGGTGCAAGATTCCAGGCAGTTACCCAGGTTTTGGCTTCCTCAGAATGAGGACAGCAAAGACTGTGGTGTCTTTATGATAAGTAGGCAACTCCCCATTTAAATGGGGGTTGCATTCTGAGGCAACATTTTCTGAGGCTTATTTATACATATATGCAATCTGAGCCTATGATGGAAAGGCTCACAGCATTAGCACCATAAGAGGGTCTCTCTTCTCCCATACTTGCAGCCTTGGATTCAAACAGGAATCAGGCATGTCTCTGTCTCTCCCAGCTGCCCAACCTGTAGCCTGCTGCTTCTCACTTCTAGCTCACACGCACAACAACCAACTCTGCCCTTTGTAACTACCAGCAAGTCGCTGTCTGACAAAGGACCACTTCCTTTGGTACCTTAATAGCCCTCTATGTATGGGCCATACTTAGTATGGGCCAAACAGGAAGCTAGCCTGGTTATTCCAGGAATAGAATCCGTGCTGGATCCAGGAATTAGAAGAGGGCTCAGGCATGCAGCCTACCAGCCACAACTCATAACAATGCATTAGTGAAAACGGCATACAAGAATGTATTGTGTATACTAAAAAGTGTTGGCAAAATATGTATATCAGGCAAGAATTGCACACAAATACATTAGGATAAATTTGCTGATGAATTTTCAAGAGGATGCTTCATTTTTAAAAATGCCAGCTGATGTGGAAATGTGGAAACCAGAAGTGACAGATTTGCCTATCCCTAAATCCTACACACATTTATCTTGGAGTGAGCCCCATTTAACACTTAGTATGATATCCTTCCGTGAAGCATCTGTAGGATCAAGCTATTAGTTGATGATATAGTTGCCACTTCCCCTAAGACAGGTCCTACAATTATACCAAGCCAGACCATTGTTTCAACCTGCTCAATATTTGCTGCACTGAAGTCATTCCCAGTCCTACCTGGAGATGCCAGATTGAATTTGGGACCTTTTGCATACAAAACCACAGCCCTTCCTGACTGTATGATGCACGGCGTTTCAATAGACTCAACTTTCAAGCAGAAAGGTAGAGAGATGGGATTCTGCACCTGCTGAATTTCAAGTTTGCCAAAAATGTCTACTGTATGTCTAATTACCAAGGATGTAATAATGGTTATCTGTGCAGGCCATCTGTGTATAGACTGCTTCACTTGCCCTTTGTTCTGTTATGAAAGCAAGATTCCAACTTCACCATCTCCCAGAGGAAATTTTGGTTCTTGTTCTTACAATGCTTGTCTTTATAAGCTTTGTGGATAGAATCCAGGAGTAGGATGGTTCTTGTACATTGTTGTAATTAAGCAGCCTTGCAAGGAGGGACATTGTTGGGTGGTAGGCTGGAATTTCTGGAAATAAACGTAAGAAAGAAAAGAAGCTGAGATAAAAAACAAACCTGAGGTTTCTAACCTTACAAAAACATGACTTTATTTTTGGTACTGCCTGATTAACAGAAAGAAAAAAAGAAAGGGAGGAAAGAAGGGAGGAAAGAAGGGAGGAAGCAAGTGCTCTAAGACTTAAGCTTGCCTGAAGGCAATACTTCCAGAAACTGCAAGTCCATGATTCAGAGAATATGGTTTAAAAAGCAAGACACATTGAATTCAGGGCTTTTTCCCAGGTAAGCATGCACAGGAGTGCAACCTAAGTTTGCGATCTTACAAGCAGCAAGGAAACTGCTTCCGGATGAGTGGTTTTAAATGAATAAGATACGAAGAGCTTAAAAAGAAAGAAAATGCTTCAATCTCCCCATCCTCTCTGCTGTTTCCAAATAGAAAGAAAACAAGCAGTAAAACTAGGTGGAGAGAGCAGGGGTGAGTAAATGAGGTGATTCTGAAACTGAATTTACTGGGGCTCATTTCCATGTAAGTGTGGCTTGAATTTAAGCTTTAGCAAAGAGAGTAAAAGTCATATTGCAGCAGAAGATCCACCTTCTCTGGATATTTGAGGGGGCCTGCACGGGGGGGCCTGCTTCTGAACATTGAGGAGGCCCGGTCCCCTAAAAGAAAAGGTGGGAGCCACAGTGCCTCAGCCCCCAGGAGCTGGCACCATTGGATTGTAGCTATGATCCACCAACTGACCCCAACTTTCCAATGACTTTAATTGGCAAAGAAACTTATTGGGGAGATATCTCCACTAAAGTGGTTCTAGAGATGGGGATATGACATTTTGTACATTGTCAGGGAAATGCTAATTTCCTGACAATTTACAGCTGTCAAGAAAATGGACACCAATAAATAGGCAAGTGTTCTTACTTACTGACAAAATGTTCTGGAGCCAAACACATGGAAGCCTTAAACTAAATACTTTTTTTTGGGGGGGGGGGGGAGGTAGAAAGCTTTCAGGATGCACAAACATCTTTGTGCCTAAAGAAATGAAATGTGGTGTGAAATACTGCTTTTTCCTCTGGTTCAATAAAATACATATGCAATTTTTAAAAAATGAAAGATCAATTTGTGTGACTTATAGGAGTCTGTAAAGAGTCTCCCCCTACTTCTATCTTTTGTAATTTGGTTATCACTCACTCTTGTTTTTCCATCATGAAATTGCACATTTTGGATGTGAAAGAATGAATATGAGCAATGATAATAAAAATACAGTAAACAACAATGCAGTCAAGTGTTAAATTTTGGGAGCTGTTTTAGATTTAGTAATATAAATAAGACTGCATTCCAAATCATTATCTACAATGTTCTCCTTTTTTGCAGTATATTGATATGATAATGAAGAAAGTGTAGGACCCTTTTTGCAAAGAGACATTTCTTGAGCTGCTTTTGAAGAAAAGGCTGTTGTGTCATTTTCATACTTTCAATGTGCATCACCCTCCTGACATTAAAATAGAGAAGACAGTGAAGATACATAATGGAGACTGAACTTCATGGACTAAAGTGCTGCATAATCATGTTATTAGTATAAAATCATTTTTGAAGAAATGTTAATGTGATTCAACTATTAACGTAACATGGAAACACAGCTTTTAAAGAAAGAATAAGAGGATCTTTTGGGGGCTATCTTTTTCCTTTTACTTTCCGTGGACAAACCTTGCTGCAAGCCCAGTGGGAATGAGTAGAAGTTGGTTGCAAGAGCACCATAGTACTTTAGCACACCTCCTGCTCATTTCAGTGGGGCTTGTACATGAGAACATTCCAGTGGGCTGCCTAAGCTAATCTCAATACACCTGCGCATTGCAAGGAGGTTGGAACACACATTTCAAATTTTAGAAAACATAACAGTGGAACCCAGGCATTTAAATGAGAAATACATGAAGTTATTTACCATATTTTTCCATGTATAAGACTCTATTTTTTCCCTAATTTTTTGAAGTTTAAAATAAGGGGTCATCTTATACATGGATAGTGCACAGTGCATTTTCTTAATATTGAGTCCCAAAAATAGGGGGGGGGGTGTCTTATACACGAGGGCGTGTTATGCACGAAAAAATATGGTATTTATTTGTTTTAAATATAGATATATATTGCTGTATCATAAAGATATATCACAGCAGTTTACAACAATATAGAAACATAAAACCAAATGAAAAAAATCATAAAATCAAGTTAAGAGCAAAAAGAAATTGAAAACAAATATCAACAGACCATTGTGGGAGATGTGCGTTTACTTGGCTGCATAGAACTGGCAAAACAGTAAAGTTTTCAGCGGTGTAGCAGGCTTACTACTACTACTTACTACTACTACTACTATATTTTGTATACTGCCCTATACCTGCAGGTCTCAAGGAGTCTCACAGGATAAAAGGTTAAGCCTTTTCTTTTATAGAAATACAATTATGAGGAAAACATCACCCATTCACATTCTGCCTGTCAACCATCTTATCGCTTGTGTGTAGCCACCAACTTTTGGGGGCTCCTACACTCCACCTGCAAAAGAGGACTCAAACTCTTATATAGCACAAAGCTTATGCAGATTTTATGCATATCTGCCCCCTTTTTTGTTAGCAAGTGGAGAGCCCAATCCACATATAGCCCCAGACAACTCATTTGGCACCCCTGTGTAGATTAACAGTATCAACAAAGCAATGACCTGTTGGCCATTGCTTTGTTGATGCTGTTAGTCTTATTGCATTCTAATTGCTTTGAATTGTTTTATAGGAACACAGGAAACTACCTTATAATGAGTCAGAACATTGGTCCATCTAACTCTGTAGTGTCCATAGTGACTGACTGTGGCTTTCCAAGATTTCAGACTGGGATTTCTCCCAGACCTACCTGGAAAAGCCGGGGATTGAACTTGGGACCTTCGACATGAAGAGCAGATACTCTACCACTGAGCTACAGCCCTTCCGCAACAGAGCTATGCAGTGTTTAACTCTGCAAGCCTCCTTGGTGCTCTGTGACACAAGGTGGGGTTCAGATGCATGAAACAAGTCAATGAAATATGGTAGCAACTCCCTGTTGACCTTCTCCATATGTACTTGTGTTGTTGGAAGCAGCTATGAAGATTTAATTAATGATAGTGATATAATTAGGTTTGGTTTGAGCTTGGGATCGGACTTATTTCATGGCTTTGGGCAACTCATTTAAGCCCCTGTGTATCCAGTCCCCCTTCTGATGATAAATCAATAGCGACAATGCTGCTCACCTCTGAAGGTGAATTCTTTTCAAAAATAGAATGTGCAATACGCAGCAAATTAGTACAATGCTTGGTATTCCACTATCCAGTAATTAAGCAGCAGTCTGTATAACCTCCCCTATCTGGCAGCTGAAAACTCTGTGTGTGTGTGTGTGTGTGTGTGTGTGTGTGTGTGTGTGTGTTGTATAAATTCCAACAGACAAGGTCTAAGAAAAGAAAAAAAGATCTTTTGGTATTTTACTGTCAGTTCCCTGAACTGTCTCCCAGCGCTGTAATTTCAGGTCTGCTTAAATAAGACATCAATCTTCAGTATGTGTTGAACAATTAAAAACTGACACACACACTCTTTCTTATCTGTCATGCTGATGTTTCAGCTTGTACTCTTGTTAACTTGCCAGCAGAAAAATCCAAAGGATGAGCCACAGATGGCTTCTTACTAAGCATTCAGTACCATTAACTGTATTAAGATGCTCCTGTTAAATAAGTATCAGTCTATAATTGTTACACCCGCTGCTTTTACGGTTTTTCTCAACTGTTGGGCTATTCTCAAGCCTCTGGGGCTCTTTAAGAGCCATTAGCTCTCCTCCTTTTGGGGTTTTTTCCTCAAGTGTTGTTATCTTATGCTGAAGGAAGATGTGATTGTAATTAAGGCAGCGCTGAGTGGCCCCAATTAACCCCAAGATAATCTGCTGTAAAGATACATTGAAGAGATTGACTATCTTGTCTGTTTAGATTTTAAGCTTTTTAACAGAGGACAAACAGTGGAAAAGGAAATGTTCTGAGGTGAAATGACTTTCCTGTTGTTCAACAAAATGAGAATGATAATAAGAAAGGCACACACAGCTTTGTCTTCTATCCATATGGCCCTATTTAAAGCACACAGAGGATGTTTCTACAAGGTACAGAGATCCTGGACCAATTTTGTGGCAGATGCCTCATCTTTAAGAATTGATGCATTGGTATATCCCACTATTGCATCCAAGTTTTCTCATCCAAGTATGTTCTGCCATGTTTCTGTTTCCATTGTTGTAATTTTTTAAATTTTTAAAAAATGCATTAAATGTTGCATTTAAATACATTACTTACGGGGGTATATGAGGCCACAATTGTTACACCAGCCGAAGCTGGCAAAAGACACTCCTAGTCACTGAGGCGATCTAGGCCTCTAGTGACTGAGATGGTTCCAGAAGAACTGTCATGACTAAGGTCTTTGAGAGCAGAAACGGGAAAGTGCTGGAAAGTGCTGGAAAATTCTAGCAGGTTCACCTCTGATGCAAATATTGTTTTGACTACGTAAAGGTCATGCTGACCCAGGAGAGAAAAATTCCTGTGCTCAGCGAGCTGCTCTCTCTCTCTTACTTTCGCTTGTACAGTGCTTGTAACAATGTTTTTTTGCCTCAGTAAAGTTTTTCCTTTACTGTGAATCTTTTGTCTCTGCATTTTGACTCTGCGTGGTTCTTTTATTTGACTGTCCGTCAAGAACCTCCATGACTACCAACAGGCTTCTTTAGGAAGATTTCTACCCCATTCAAAGCAGACTGTTGGCCAATTATCTGGGCAGCCTATGGTACCCCCATTACACTTCATGGAGACAATTTTGTTTCAAACAAGCTATTCCAGTTGGATGGAAGTGTGTGTGTATGTTGATTGGCATTGTTTTTAAACCTACCGTATTTTTTGCTCTAGAAGACTCACTTTTCCCCTCCTAAAAAGTAAGGGGAAATGTGTGTGCGTCTTATGGAGCGAATGCAGGCTGCGCAGCTATCCCAGAAGCCAGAACAGCAAGAGGGATTGCTGCTTTCACTGCGCAGTGATCCCTCTTGCTGTTCTGGCTGCTGAGATTCAGAATATTTTTTTTCTTGTTTTCCTCCTCCAAAAACTAGGTGCGTCTTGTGGTCTGATGCATCTTATAGAGCGGAAAATATGGTACTTCCAGCTGCCTTTATAGTAGGACTGTAAACCACAATGAGACTTATGTGCAAGAAAGGTGATTCATAACTGAATAAATAACCACTGCCTTTTCAAAAACAGGCAGTAGCTTACACAGTGTCCTGCCTCACACATTCAAAATATACCTGCAGACACTCCGGGAAATGACAGCTTGTGATGACAGGCCATATCTCCCAGGGCCATTGGAAGGGGAGGTGGGGAAGTGTCTGCTCCCATGCAACCATTGGGGCAGCCATATTTTTTTCCATATGATGTCCTGAGGTCCTGTCCTGCTGCTGATTCTTCTGAGTGGAGCTGTGCTTCAGTATTCTGCCCTGATAGCTCTGCTATATCACATATTCATCTTTTCCAATGGCCATTGCACCCAGGCATACTCAGATCAGTGAAATCATTGTCATAATTTTGATGCTGCCCATCTGATTGGGTTGCCCCAGCCACTCTGGGCAGCTTCCAGCATATATAGGACATAATAAAACATCAAACATTAAAAAACTTCCCTATAGAGGGCTGCCTTCAGATGTCTTCTAAAGATTGTATAGTTATTTATCTCCTTGACATCTGATGGGAGGGCATTCCACAGGGTGGGCGCCACTACTGAGAAGGCCCTCTGCCTGGTTTCCTGTAACTTCACTTCTCGCAGTGGGGGAACCAACAGAAGGCCCTTGGAGCAGGATCTCATATGCAAATACACTGAGATGCATCTCTAAAATTAAACCTTTTCAAAAGCAAGAGTAGAATGCTTACATGCAGGGAACGTATGGTGAACTCTGAACATCCATGGCATCTTCCCGTCCCTCCTTATACTTTTTTGTCTTGCAGCATTTTTATCCAACAGCAAGTGACACTCATAGTCATCCCCATTGTCTTGTGTCCATACCTGAACATCTGCCAGCTGTAGTGATGTACTGCTATGAAAAATGTAAAAGCCATGGAGGACTCAGGCATATTCATTCTGCAGACAAAGCACTCTGTCTATTTGCAAAATTGGCAGGGTGCCCTTAAAACGTATCACTTTTCCATTATGTGCAAAGTGTTTTAATCCTGATCCCTAATCACCCATAATAATGATATTTACTGTGCCACTGTATCTCAGGGTCCATTATTAAGCCATTCATTCCATTACGAAACGTCTCCTTTATACTAGAAGGGCCAGAGGCAATTATGCCCTAAGATTTTCTAATATACAAGGTTCTCATTATGTATTTGAGCTCCTGGGTTACCAGCAAAACCAATTTTGGATTTCACTCCACAATCAATATTTTTATTTTGCTCTAATGGCTTTGCTGCCAAATAATTCGCTCCAATATGTGTAATGTTCCATGATGTAATCTTTCACAGTATGTCTTCCCTTCAGAACATAGCAACAAACTTGCACAGAAAAGTTCTTGATTAGCCAGAGTTTCAGTATTGAAGTATTTTAAGGGTGCATGATTAGCGGCAAAATTCTTAACTAGAGGCTTGATTCAGCTGTCCTTAACTTAGCAGAAAGCAACACGTTTCAGTAGAATTCCCTACATATATCAAAAACTGAGGGCAGAATTGCTTCAGTTCTTTGTAGATCACATTGCAAGGATGGTTCTAAAATGGATACATAATGGTCATATCCATTCTTTCAAAAAATGAGCACTAAATGGCTCACTCAGCAGACAAAAAGTACGCCTTTCTACGTTTCCCCCAGATGCAATCAGTCTTTAAAAGTTATTTTTCCAGAAAATCAAAGGCGTTTTCTCAGGCCATTATCTATTTCTCTTTGCTTTTAGGGGAAAATATGATACTAAACTTGGTCTTTAAAGTATCACTTTTTTAAAAAAATAAAAAATCATCCATGGCAAAATATACCAATGCCACAATTGCTGAGATTTGATGTAAAAATAAACCACAATTTTGAAACAACCCTTCTCCCAGACTTCCTTGTGAATATGTTTTTTAAATGAAGAAGGAATTAGAAAAATAAAGCTAATAAACGAGATGTAAGCAGATATTGTGGTGTTGTTGTTTTTTTAAAAAGCTGTTGATAAATGTTCTTACTTGATGTATTTAACAAGGAGTAGTAGGCAGTGCATTATAAATTGAGTGGTTGAATAAACAATGATACTGGAGCGCATGACAATAATAACCTTGAGGATTTTTTTAAAAAATGCATTAAATCCACTATGATGGACATTTGATCATTGCTATAGATTTTCCTTTTACTACTGATTCTACGAGTCTGTAAGCTACATTATACCTAGAGCTGATCTTATTAGTTATACTCTCTGCATTGCAGTTTAGAACCCAGAAATTTGCAGGCGTCCGAGGGAGACATCAATGCAGATAGGGAGAGAAGCGTCTCCTGTCTAAATATTCAATGTGCCAGCTGTTGGTGGGGAGAAACAGAGGCAAATGAGTTTTGGATGAACTAATGTGGAATAAAGACCGCTCTGCTTTAATTTTCACAATGTCTTCTTCAGATTGGAAAGTCCAATGTTAAGCAGGTGTGCGCAGCAATAAATTCCACTGGTGTTGTTGAGGTTAAAAAGGGAAAGGGAAAGAACCCCTGACAATTGAGTCCAGTTGCAAACGACTCTGGGGTTGCGGCGCTCATCTCGCTTTACAGGCCAAGGTAGCTGACGTTTATCCGCAGACAGTTTTTCTGGGTCATGTGGCCAGCATGACTAAGCTGCTTCTGGCGAAACCAGAGCAGTGCACGGAAATGCCGTTTACCTTCCCGCCAGAGCGGTAACTATTTATCTACAGTATTTTTCGCCCTATAGGACGCACTTTTTCCCCTCCAAAAATGAAGGGGAAATGTGTGTGCGTCCTATGGGGCGAATGCAGGCTTTCGCTGAAGCCTGGAGAGCGAGAGGGGTTGGTGTGCCCGGCTCCCGATGGCTGCACAGAGCTGCCTCCAGTCCCAGGCTCAGCACACTTCTCCCCATCGCCAGCCCCACAAGCTCGGGGGACAGCGGGGAGGCGGAGCGCGCCTTCCCGCTGTTCCCCGACCTGGTTCTTCCAGCCCCGCACCTGGGGGAAAAAAATTCTTTATTTCCCCCCCAAAAAACTAGGTGCGTCCTATGGGCTGGTGCGTCCTATGGGGCGCAAAATACGGTACTTGCACTTTCAAACTGCTAGATTGGCAGGAGCTGGGACTGAAAAAATGGGAGCTCACCCCATCGCGGGGATTCAAACCGCCAACCTTCTGATCGGCAAGCCCAAGAGCCCAAGAAAACATCTCTAGATCCTTTAGATCTATCCAATTACCACCCGGTTTCGAATCTTCTGTACCTGAGTAAGTGGTTGCCGAATAGCTTGGTAGGTTTCTGGATGAAACATCTGCTCTGGATCGGCCCTGGTTATGGGACCGAGATGGCTTTGATCCCCCTAACAGATGATCTCCATAGACAGCTGGATCAAGGCGGGTCAGGACTGCTGATTCTTTTAGATTTGTCAGCAGCCTTTGATATGGTCGGTCATGAACTTTTGGACCACTGCCTTGCCGACGTGGGGATTCAGGGCACAGTCCGACAATGGCTGCGCTCCTTTATCTCATGTCGGGAACAGAGGGTGGCGCTAGGGAGAGAGTTGTCGCTGCGGCACTCCTTGGTGTGTGGAGTCCCACAGGGTGCAATCCTTTCCCCGATGCTTTTCAATATCTTTATGCACCCCCTTGCCCAGATTGTCCAGAGCTGATGACACCCAGCTTTATCTGTTGATGGACAGACTGACTCAGCCCCGGACACACTGACCAGATGCTTGGAAGCTGTGACTGGATGGCTGTGTGGGAGCCGAAAGAAGTTAAATCCTTCAAAGACAGATGTCCTCTGGCTGGGTTGGGATGACATGGAATTGGGGGGCAAACTCCCATCTCTTGCGGGGGCTCAATTAGTGCCAGCGCCTTCTGTCGAGAGCTTGGGTGTAACCTTCAACGCCTCCCTTTTCATGGAGGCGCAGGTTGTAGCCACAGCAAAGGTGGAATTTTTCCATCTCTGCCATATCAAGCAGTTGGTCCCTTACCTTTCTCGCCCTGTTCTGGCCACAGTGATCCATGCGACGGTCACCTCCAGCCTTGAATATTGTAACTCGCTCTATGCGGGGCTGCCCTTGAAGCTGACCCAGAAACTCCAGCGGGTGCAGAATGCCGTGGCGAGACTCCTTACTGGGTCCTTGCCACGGGATCACATTCATCCAGTGCTTTACCAACTGCACTGGCTCCCGATGGAGTACAGGGTCAGGTTTAAGGTGCTGGTTTTGACCTTTAAAGCCCTATGCAGCCTAGGACCCTCGTACCTACGGGACCGCCTCTCCTGGTATGTCCTGCGGAGGACCTTAAGGTCCACAAATAACAACACTTTGGAGGTCCCGAGCTGCAAGGTGGTTAGATTGGTATCAACTAGGGCCAGTGCCTTTTCAGTACTGGCCCCGACTTGGTGGAATGCTCTGTCAGAAAAGACTAGGGCCCTGTGGGACTTGACATCTTTCCACAGGGCCTGCAAGACAGAGCTGTTCCTCCTGGCCTTTGGTTTGGACTCAGTCTGACCCTTATGTTTCCCTTCCCTTATGGTTCTGATTTATGGGCTACTACTAAAATGAGGCTGCATTTTAAATTGTATTTTAACCCGTATTTTAATTAACTGTGTTGGTTTTTTTTGTTTCCCCCCCCCAATTATGTTTTATTGTAATTTTTTTGGTGTTAGCCGCCATGAGCCCAGTTCTGGCTGGGGAGGGCAGGGTATAAATAAAAAATTATTATTATTATTATTATTATTCAGTGGTTTAGACCACAGCGCCACCTGTGTCCCATGTGAAATATCACATACACTTCCACTGTGGAGGGTGGGCAAATAAGGTCACTTTTTTCATATTTCTGGAAAGACTTCAAAACTTATCAAGGGAAGTAGAAATGGAAACTGAAATCCACAAGCTATTCATGCGACTTCCTGTACAACAAGATTCCACATTTGTTTGTGTTTTCTTTCAGATGCCCTCAGTCTAAATATTTTTCCCTGTTGCATGGGAATGTAGGATGTTTCCATATACTGAGTCAGATTATTGATCTATCTAGCTAAGTGACCAGCAGTGGCTTTTCATGGTTTCAGATAGAAGACGTTCCCAGCACTAGCTGGAGATGCCAGGGAATGAACCTGGGACCTTCAAGTTAACAAGCTGGAACATGTGCAGAGGAAGGCAGCCAAGATGATCAAGGGTCTGGAAACCAACCCTTATGAGCAGCGCTTGAAGACGCTAAGTATGTTTATCCAGAAGAAGAGGAGAGATACAATAGCCATCTTCAAATATCTTAAGAGCTGTTACAAGAAAGGAGATTCCGACTCAACATATGGAGAAACGTTCTGACAGTGAGAGCTGTTTGACAGTGGAACAGTCTCCCTTGGGAGGTGGTGGGCTCTTCTTCCTTGGAGGAGGTTTTTAAACAGAGGTGGGATGGCCATCTGTCATGGATGCTTTAACTGAGATTCCTGCATTGCAGGGGATTGGACTAGATGGCCATTGGGCCCCTTCCAACTTTGCATCATTCTTCATGCAAAGCAGATGTTTACCACTTGAGCTATGAGCCCTTCTACCTTTCTAGAGAAAAGCCAGAGCCTTATTAAGATAGCCAAAATTCAGCCAGAAAAGAAAAGGAAAGGGGAAACACTTCAGTGAAGGCTTTAAAATGGGGTGGGGGACCTCCACCAGCATCACACAACACTCCTATCTTTCTATCAGTGACTTGGAAATTTCAAGCTGTAACTAGGCTGCTGCAGTACTTCCCCCCACAGTGATAATTGTATCAGTAGCAACGTAAACTCAGAGAATAGATTGAACAGACGAACAGTAATCCACACAAGTCGGCTGGGGAAGTTAATGGATTTTTTTGGCTCTTTCTCTCCTCAAACAGAAAAGGAGAAATAATATGTGTTAATGGTCACAGCCTAGCCCAAGCCAAGTTACATTAGCTGAGGAAAATAGGCCATATTCATCTCACCACTTCAGTCCTCTATTTTTAATCTGTATCTCATTATCTCCTTCAGCTTCCACTCTCTCTCTCTGCTTTGCTTTCTGTTTGTTACAACCTGCCCAGATATCACACACCTCACACCCTCCCATGGTCTTAGAGCTGCTGTCCTCAGTTATTTCTGCAAGTGACTTTGGAGTTCTCACTTTCCGGCCTGGCAGTCCTTTTGCCAAAACAGTCACAGCGACTGGGATGAGTGTTAACAACATATTCTTGTTCTACTTATTATAGTGACCCAACAGAATCAACTTCCCTCACAATATGCAACATCTCACCCAAATGGAATTTTTCCACCTTTATCAGTATATCTTCTGTGTCTTGTGTTCTTTCCATAGCCACCAATGGGAATTCTATGTGTTGAGGACCTGGGCTTGGTTAGGTCCTATGTACATTTGGGACAAACGTAATTTAGGGATTTAGCTCTGCCTAAAGATGCAAGGGCTAAAATTGGGGAGGAGGCTGGTGTGTGTATGCAAGCCCCTGCCCTGGAATCCCTGTATGCACCAACTTCACCTCAAATCCTTCCACATTGAATGGAAAAGTATGAAGAGAGCTTCTGAGAGCATTTGGCCAAGCACTCTTAGAAATCTCTTCACAGTAGAGATCCTTTGTGTTATCAGGGGTCCAATCATTGGAAGGTTTCTAAGTGCATTAAGTCAATATGCTTGACAGCTGCCTTCAAACCTTCTCACTAAATGCAGAAAGTGAAACTGGTATGTTCAGAGATTTTCCTGCATTGAGCTTGTTGGTCTGGGTGCCCTCAGAACTAGTGATGGGGGAGAATTTTGATTTAGTTAGCATTTAAAGGTGACCCTACCTAACTCACACAATACACAAACCAAACCACAGCCATCCTTCAAAATCTGTACTACTCTGAATTTTGCGATGCAGTTCTCCAGTCAGGTAACTTGTATAAAGATGCATGCAAAATGTGCATGACAATACATATGCCAGAGAAAAGAATAAACAAAAATGCATTTTAACTGGGAAATTGCTTTGCTAAAATTGTGTCTATTAGGTGAAATTGCACACAAAAATGTGTGTATTAGGAGAAATTTGCACCAGAGTGCTGATAAATTATTATGAGGTCTCAAAACCCAAAAACTACATGCAGCCTTTCAGAACTTGCCCCTCAATCCAGGAAGGTCTAGAGCAGTGTTTCTCAACCTGTGGGTCCCCAGATGTTGTTGGACTACAACTCCCATCATTCCTAGCCAGCATGACCAGTGGTCAGGGATGATGGGAGTTGTAGTCCAACAACATTTGGGGACCCACAGGTTGAGAACCGCTGGTCTAGAGCATGGGTAGGCAAACTACGGCCCGGGGGCCAGATTTGGCCCAATCGCCTTCTAAATCCGGCCCACGGACGGTCTGGGAATCAGCGTGTTTTTACATGAGTAGAATGTGTGCTTTTGTTTAAAATGCATCTCTGGGTTATTTGTGGGGCATATGAATTCATTCATTTCCTCCCCCAAAAAATATAGTCTGGCCCCTCACAAGGTCTGAAGGACAGTGGACTGGCCCCTTGCTGAAAAAGTTTGCTGACCCCTGGGATTCTAGAGTGAAGCTCTTTCCTGCAGGGGCATGGGGAGCAGAGTTTGTGTGCATGAACCAGCTTCTCATCATATGTTTCTGCAATGAGCAGGAAGTTCTGAAGGGGCTTCTAAGAACGTCCAGCTGAATGCACTTAGATACATCTTTCAGATCTTCCTACTCAAGTGCAGCTTGGGGGTAAAGTGAGCACACAGACTGCACACATGGATGGGGGTTGCATGTGTCCCTCTGCTTCTGCGGTTAGCCCTTGTGTGTTCAAACTGAAGAGGGCTTTTCTGTTCTTGGTAACATAGGAGCTGCAGTTTGCCTCCAATATCTTACTGCAAGCAGCTCAAGCAATGGCAAGGCAGGATATGATGCTGTCAGTCTCAGTTTACTGAAGAATGCACAAATATGGGTTACAGTTGCAAAATGTGTGCGTTTCCAGTGCTGCCACTGCCTTTGATTAATGGTTTTGCAAGAAGATGAGAGGATACAGATTTACTTGCAAACAAAGTTAAGGCATCACTGAGCCACTTGGGAATAAACTTCCCTTGTAAAACCAATATGCAGTATTTCACCTTCCTATCAAAATCACAGCAGATGAATGTGAAACTAGAGTCTAGGAGACAAAATTTTAAAGTGACTGAAAAAGAGAGGGAACGCAACTAGGAAAGACAGAATAATGAAAAGTGAATGATAGCAAATTGATTGTCCCTATTGCAAACAGCAACAAAGGGGAAATCATTCAGAATTAGTTTGGTACAAATCTTGTGAACTGCCCTGAGACCTGTGGGTATTGGGTGGTATATAAATTCAACTAATAATAGTAATACAATGGCTTGAATACAGGAAACCCAGCACTCAAATCTTTACATAACCATGAAGCCCATTGGGTGGCCCTAGTGGACAAGAGTCTCTCTACCGGACAAGGTTGTTGTGAGGATTAAAAGGGCAACCAACATGGAAAGATCATAAATTCTAGAGGTGGGCACAGGCTCCAAGATTCACCTTGTGTCTGTATCTGTGCATTTTTAAAAGAATTCAATTTGTTTCTGAGTCATTCTGTGCTCAACTCCTCTTTGATCTGTGTCTCAGGCTCCAAGAAGCTCTTGTGCAAAACAAAGCACTACCTTTCACCATTCAGTCTAATGAGGAATCTCTAAACAATTAGAACGCTCCCCTCTTTTTGGCCAAAGTTGATGAAATTTACAGGCACAGGAGCCTCTCCAGAGTCAAGCCTTCCAGAGTTAAGCCTTCCAAATTGCTGACAAATAGGCCCAGCAGCTTTCCCTTTTGTGGGGAAAGGAAAAGAGAATAATTTAATTCCATAACCCCTAATGGGGACGGAGTTGGATTTCATCCCTTCTTTGCTTTAAAATAATTAATAGGTAGTGTAATTTCTTGCTAGTTCATCCTTTAAAATTTGCAACTTCACACCTGCCTTTCTTTTTGCTCACTTTACATGTATCCAATAGACTTCACAATGTGAGGTTGTCTAGAACGAGGTCTGTGGAGTTCTGAAGAGATCAGTGCTTTGTTTATTTGGTTAAAGCAATGCGACATAGGATTTTTTGAGGGGGATAAATGAAGCTATTAATGTACAAACAACAACATTCTCCACTGCTCTGCTGTAACAATCAATCAATCAATCAATCAATCAATCAATCAAAAAGATCAAAACTGAGAGCTCTTGAGTGCTCCACAAGCAACATTTTGGATAGCCTCACTTCTTGCAAAACCCATGGACTAGAGAAACAGAGATACTATACTGGGTGGAAAAATAGAGCTACACAGCACAGAAAAACACAGAAGCAGAGCAACAGAGTGAAACAAGGCTTTGTGGGGCTCCTGATCTGACATGATGAGAGAATGGATTATTGTCCTCACATTTTGACTTTGCCCTAATTTGCTTTATTATTTGGCCTGCACACAAAGCCAATGCACACTCGTAATAAATACTTTTGAAAACTTGCAGTTAAAGGAAAGCTTCCCAATATTAGATACAACCGAGCTCAGTTGTACCGAAAACCGATCTTGTGCTTATGAATCAAAAATATGTGCTATATATTCACCATTTAAGGTCAAGCTAGATGTCGGTCTTTGTGTTTTGTTTGCTGAATAGCAGTTACAAGGTTGTGGGTGGAGCTGCTCCACTGTGGTCCCAGTGTGCAATGGCCCCTGTCCTGGCTACTATTTGACCAGTGAGGAAACCAAGGGGAGATCATGGTTGACGCACAGGGCTAAGTCCCATTTTCCACCATGCTTTGTTCCAAGTATGGAGTAAAAGATCCAAGCCTGCAAGGGCCAAGCATCACAACTAGCTTGGCCTTCAGCCTACAATTTTTAGTAGCACAGGTGGCAGCAGGTATTGTATATCTTCCATCCTAGTGCTGCAATAGTCATGCTGGATTTCTGTCTGACAATAAAGAACTGAAAGTGTAGGATCAGTCCTGAAGGTTCACCACTGAAACTGTAAATTCATTTCCCAGAACTGTCTCAATCCCTCACCATTATGTGATGGGTTTAATTCCATGAAATATTCCAGTGACGTATTTGCAAGAGTTTTCTAGCGCCATTGTACTGCAAAACTTTTTTTTGATAAAAAATCCATCTTGTAATATATGTCCTGTGGTGTGTTATTGTATATAAAAACCAGAGAACCTCTCCTTTGTGGACTCTGTTCATCCAGACATTTTGAGAAACGTGCGCGCGCGCACACACACACGTTTTTACAACACAGAGAGTGATGATGACATGGGGAGATGTGTAGGTTTTACTACATGTTGCAGAGCAAGAAGGGGAGAACTGAACAAGGGCACATGACATGCAATTCCATTCTCAGCTGCCTGCTTTGGATGCAGACCCCATCAACATGGTATTAATGTAAACAATGGAAATCAAGTTGGGGAAAATGGGAAAACACACACACTCTCTCTCTCTGTGATAGTTCCCGTGCCGCTTATCACAGAGAATGTAGGAGCCATTTCTCGGAAGTCACTGCACACCAGGAGCAAAAAGAAAACACCAGTGAATCATTAATGACCTTTGAAGCATGTGCTGAGAAACTTCTACCAGGAGAACATTCTGCAGATGTCACAGTGAATAAGGGCAGATGCAGAGGATGAAACCAATCTGAAGATTTCATTATATATATGTGTGTTGTATTATATGACTGCTGACGAGAGAAAAAATGGGATAAGCTACTGTAACCTCAATGACTCATACACAACATGCATAATAATTGTGACTGACAATTTTTATTTGTATAACAGGCTGTTAAGTCAGCATCAATTCATTTTTCTTACTGAGCGTTTGTTTTCATCATGGTGTGAACTCTGCCAATTTTGTTCCAGCTTGGCTAACACATTAATCCTGAAGTGTGACAGCATGGCTTCAGTCGTTGTGTTCGACAAAGTGATTATGTTGGGAGGGGTGGAACAAGCTTCTGTCAAGAAGCAATGAGAGCTTCCTTCTACAAAGTAGAGAAGTTCAGGTCCAGAATCATGAAAACTGATTTCAATCCTGGACTGAGACAGGGCAGTGTTGGAGACTAGAAGCGAACCAACCATCCATGACCTTGTTTGAACTGACTTCAGTGCTTAGCCTCATTGACGCCTGTATTTATGTAAAGTTTCACTAAGGAAGGTCTGGGCTAGCACTCTGATGGGATGTATCTGATTCTAGGCCAGGATGCTGGAGCTTAGAACACAGCATATGGAACCCACCCCCACCCCCGATTCTTACCTTTTTATCCCACCATTCACTGCCTCTACGGACACTTGATGGAGGCCATTATTTAAATATGCAATTAGAGCTGCTTCTTCCTCACAATGCGATCATGTTCACAACATTGACGATGGCACAACATCAAATGGCCAATCAGATTTGGCTTGGAGGCAACATGACTGAGGACAAATGCAGCCAATCAAAGTAAAGATTATTGTATCATATTGCCCTTATTTTAGAAGAGTGGTGGTTGCTGTAACAGAGAGTTAGACTGTTATCCATCTTATAAAAAAAACACAAACAGCAGTCAGGGGTTCTGGTCTAAAAGGCAGGTGCTTTCTCTTACAATTAATAACTTAATCTCTTTCTCAGTATTGTTGTATGTCTTTTGCCCCAATGATGGGAGAGAACAGGAGCTTGTTTGTCCCAGATTCATGTTAGGTGGAGCAGAAAGGGGTGTATAGCTGCAACCAGGCAAGTTGGAGATAAGGAACAGTTGCTATTGCAGCGATTGCTACCACCTCCTCAATGGCTACTCACCAGTCAAATGATGCAAACACTTCCTTGTCTTAAACTCCATATCCTACTGCTTTCTTTCCTCCTGTTCTGGGTTCTCCAGTGCTCAAATTACTGGGGCGCCCATTTAGGATGAACAAATCTGTCAGCTACAATTTGGCTCAATTGCTCACTTTTCTAATCTTAAAATTCAGCGGTCTCCATTTCTGCATCAGTTTGCAGCTTTGAAAAGAGTCCACAGAAAATAATATCAGCATTTTAGTTTGCATTTCCCCTCATATACACATTTCACCTGATAAACACATTTTGGAAAGCAATTTCCCTTAACGTAGTGCACATGGTGCTTCATTTTCACTAATACTATATTTGAATTTTATCCACAATTTGCCCCATTAACACATTTTTGTACACTTTGGTGATAGAAACAAGGCATCATAGAGTTGGAAGGGGACTCCAAGGGCCATCTTCTCATAGAACTGCATTGCAAAAGCCAGAAAAGTGAAAATTCCAAAGGATACCTGTGTTTTGTTTTGCGGATTGTTTTGGGAAGTGTGAATCAGGCAGGCCCACTTTACAATACAAACCAAGCCTATTTCCCCTATGCTCATAGGACCATTTTTGTTGCCTATGAATAGGCTGCACAGTCAAGGAGGGGATTTCAATCCATCTAATCAGGGGCAGACTGGGTCAATCTTTGGCAATAGGGCACCCTGAGTGTGGCCAAAACGTGGCACCCCCAAATGGGTCTTCTCAATAATGGATCTTCTCAATTTTGCTACCCTTAGCTCAGCACTCTGTGCGGGGGAGCCACTTACACTGCCCTAAATCCTGCGCTGCATCTAATCAACAGTTTGCATAGACGGGGTCAGCCAATGTGGTGCTCTCTAGATGTTTCACACTACAATGCCTATCATCCCTGACCACTGGCCATGCTAGCTGGAGCTCATGGGAGTTAAAGTCCAAAACATCTGGGGGGGAACTCTGCTGCAGAGCTTACTCAAAAGACTCATTTGCACCAATGAAAAAAACAAAGATCATGGTGGTGGCATATCATCACAAGAGAAGAATTTCATTGGGGAAACCATTTGAACCAGGCAGGAGCCTCACAGAAAATCAATTCCCCCTTCGCATTCTAAAGCCTCTTTCTCCCTTTACTTTGAATCCAGCTTTTCTCCCTGTGCTATTTATAAAATAGCTATGGCTTCTTGAAAATGTTTTCTAACACAGTCTGCATGAAAGTTGCTTAATAGCAGCTTAGTGACACACTCTGATCTTTGACAAAAGCCACCCAAATAGTCATTCGGTAATCTAATTGCCTTGATAAAGCTATTTTCTGCAAGATTGCCTATGGTTTTATTTCTTTCGCAGAGGTCAGCCTTGTTTATAGCGTATACATTAGAGGACCAATAGCCTCTCAGGTGCTTAAAATCTTGGAAAGTAAACTGTCTCAGAAGTGGAATTCCATCTTCTTACTTGCCCAGACCTCACTCTTGAATTCTATTTACTTTAGTGTTTGGAACTAGTAAAAGAGAGAGCAGCATACTTATATGTGTCTAAAAACCTGAATAACTCCAGTATTTTGCTGCTGATCTTAGCTTTTGTTGTTGTTTTTTACAGTCCTGCATGGTCAGGGATGATAGGCTTGATCTATTATTTTTGGTCATCTGCTAATCACTAGAGCTCTTCTTGATGCTGCTGATTAAATTTCATCTATTACACACATAGAATCATAGAATTGTGGAGTTGTAGAGCTGGAAGGGACCCCAAGTGTCATCTAGTCCAACCCCTTTGCTGCTGCCATGCTGGCCCTAATCCACATTGGGTCCTCCCACACCTACTTCTGAAGAAACAAACAGATGAAATACTGTGCAATTGCTAGTGGTGCAGTCATTGTCATATCTATTTTGACTCTTAGTAATCTGCACTGTTGTTGTTTAGTCATTTAGTCGTGTCCAACTCTTCGTGACCCCACGGACCAGAGCACGCCAGGCACTCCTGTCTTCCACTGTCTCCGGCAGTTTCGTCAAACTCATGTTGGTAGATTCGAGAACACTGTCCAACCATCTCATCCTCTGTCGTCCCCTTCTCCTTGTGCCCTCAATCTTTCCCAACCTCAGGGTCCTTTCCAGGGAGTCTTCTCATGAGGTGGCCAAAGTATTGGAGCCTCAGCTTCACAATCTGTCCTTCCAGAGAGTACTCATGGCTGATTTCCTTAAGAATGGATAGGTTTGATCTTCTTGCAGTCCATGGGACTCTCAAGGGTCTCCTCCAGCACCATAATTCAAAAGCATCAATTCTTCAGCGATCAGCCTTCTTTATGGTCCAGCTCTCTGGAAAACTGGGAAAACCATAACTTTAACAATCTGCAATATCTTGCTTAAATAATCAGGGGGGAAATTGCTGTGTGCAGCAGTGAAATAAAATGTATGGTAAAATGTCCAGTTGTCAATAACCACCCTCATACCTCTCAGTCTATGCTTCTCTGGTGTGAAATGCCTCACCTTTTGTCAATATAGTCTCTCAATATGTGAATAGGGAGTGTGAATTAAGTACCCGAGTGGGACATGTTTGTATTTATGAGTAAAATTTTGAAATGGATATAGACAGAATAATTTATTATCATTCAGTATGGAGTAATGGTGGTTGGAATTAATGGCAGCAAAGTTAATATTAAAGAAAAAACATGGTTGACATATACCAATAATTCAGGAACCCCTCTTGAACTTTTCATGAGAAAAATAAATGAACGATTCTGAGACACCTTGGCTTAAAAGAAATATTGTTTAACAGAAAGTGGAGAAGATGGGTGTTAGCATGGACTGAGTGTCTTAAATAATCATTTTTTTCTGTAACCGAAGGTAGAAAATTGGAAGATCTTTCTTTCTTTCTTTCTTTCTTTCTTTCTTTCTTTCTTTCTTTCTTGTCTCTCTTCTTTTTCTTTTTTCTTTGGAGTCCTATGTCTGGGGCCTTTATTAAGGTCCAATGATCGTATACTCATTGGGGTGGTAAATGGTTAATGGAGGACCCCAGGTTAGAAACAAAGAAATGTCAGTCTCTGAGGGTGAGAGGCTAGGAGGAAAAAGGAAAGATCCCAGGTGAGATCTGGAATGTTTTCTGTGGGTGGTAAGGACTCCATATTCTACTTATTCTATTTGTATTGTTTGTAGCAGCTAGTTTATTGTATTATGAAAAAACTTAAATAAAAATCTCATTACTGGTAATAGGTAGAGGCAAGTTATTACCCTCCCCCCAGTATATCCATGAATTTTCTCAGCTCCCTGTTTGCATAAACTATTTGTACAATCATATTTCCTCAATGCTAGTGGAGAGGAGAGGGTTTCAGCAGAATTGTCTGTTTTACATGTCTTGGAATTTCATGCAATTAATATAGGCAGAGACAGACATTTGAAGAAGACCACCAACCTTTCCCCCTGGTAAATGCTTATGTAAGAACATAATTGGTCCAGTGTTTTGTTCTCACATTGGACAGCCTGATGCCTAGAGGTAGCCTGCAGGCAAGACCCGAGAGCCCCAGCCCTCTCCTCCCATGTGAGTCCCAGCACCAGTTATACAGAGCAAACTGTCCCTAGCTGGGAAAGCAGAACACAGCCATCATGGATAATAACCCCTGACATCATTATCCTCCATGAATCTGCCTAATTCTCTTTTAAAGTCGACCACATTGGTGGCAATTTCTACATATCATGCAAATTGAATTCCATAGTCTACATACTGTGTGAAGAAATACATCCTGGGAACCAAATGGATGTCTTGGGTCTTTCTATGATGGAAGAAAGACAGAATATAAAGTGTAAGAAAATAAGTGTGGCATGTTGTATCAGTTCACAGTAAAGGAACTAACCCACCTAATCCAATTTACTTGGGAATAAGCTCTATTGAAGTCAATAAGACTTAATGTGAAGTTAGACATTGTTGTTGTTGTTGTTAGATTTTATATACTGCCCTATACCTGGAAGCCTCAGGGCGGTTCACAGAACAGTTAAGATCACAGCCTCAGTCAGGTGGCATGTGTTGAGGTGATTTGCACCAACATCTTTATTTCCATTGGTCTCATATTAAAGAACCATTGTGAGTTTGTTCCTTAATCCCAACCAGCTAAATCCTGCTAACATCCCATGACCCCAGGGGATTTTACATAAATAAATAAATAAATAAATAAATAAATAAATAAATCCTTCCGAAGCCTACAAATCCATATTTGCTGGGACCAGAATATTGTGTTTGACAGATTAATGGAAGGATAAGCAATGGTAAGAGCTTTCAGGCACTTCCATAATTGTCATGTACAGTTATATTAGCTCACACATGGCTTTGTTTGGCCTGTTTATTTTTTTCGCTGGACCCATTTCAGCTCCTGGGCTGAAAAAGGTTCCCCACACCTGATCTTAAGGGTACATGGACAACCTCTGCTGTTTTCTTGAACACACACAGGCATTAGTTTTACAGAAATTTCCATGAATAGTGTATCAAATGGAAGCGATGCTGTTTTGTTTCTTAACATGAGCCAAACTCACATTAATTAGCATGCAAGATCGATCTGATTGTCCCTCTTAACATTACCCTCACAAGTGGATTTAAAAGCTATTTGCCTTCCGTGGATTTAAAAGGCTATTTGCCTTCAGTTTTACAAAGGTAGCTATGCACAATGTCTGCTCACTTTTCATAAAAGGCACTCGGACTGAACATTTTATTCGACGCGTCCGTTGCATTCAGAAGAAGATCAGCTAATATACCTGTGGCTTGTCAAATCCTCTCTCCGGGCCTAATTTTTCATTTTAGAGGGCTAAATCACATCGCAGCCTCAGGCGCAAATTATACATTGCCCACTTGTTGCCAGCGAAAAGGCACCACTCGGTGTACTCACTCCGCTCTGCCATTTCAAAGAGGAGCCTCTGAGGGCCAATGCACATATAAATCAGCTGCCCTGTGGAAGCTGCTCTAAACACACTCCCATGGTGCTTCTCTCAGCAACAAAAGCAGCAGCTAACAGACCCTATTGTGCAAGGAACTGAGCAGGCACTGCTTATTTCTCATGTGTGCCTGGTGATTCTGCTGCTCTTTGCACTTTGATTCCCTAGTACTACACACATTTTTTATAATGTATAGGCACATGCCATTTACCCTGCAAGGAGACAGGCAAAACACACATTAAAGAGACTTGGGTGGAATCTACACACATATAAAAACTGTTCTGAAAATGCATTTTTTTAAAAAAATACACTGAATTTTCCATCGCCATCTAGTGTATATTGCACTTAAAACACACTTAAAACGTTTTATTTGCAGCTGTATAGCTGAGTTCTTGGAAAGTAGCTTGATGAACTGTTGAGAATGCATTCCATGTAACTGGGAATATAATCTCAACATCACAGAAGTTGCTTGACAGGGTCTGTTCTGTGGTGGCACCCTGACTATTTTATTCATTTATTTTAGAAGCCTCCAGTGGGGGTTTTCTTTCTCCGGATCTGGAAATATGGGAAGCTCCAGGGTGCTGGAGAAATGTAATGATAATATAAACTCAAAACACACCACCAAAATTCTAAAAAAAACTTGCTAAATTGCCTTGAAGCAGAGGCAGAAAACCCCTTTCACAGGAGAAGAAAACTTTTGGGAAACTGGGAAACTGATGTCAGCACAGCACTGTTTTCATGATTACATTTTAGGCATCAATGCCGGGGGAGGGATGCAACACTAGCATGCAAAGAGAAAGGGTAATGCTGAAGAGTTGCCATGCTGGCGTCTAAAATTGCCTCCTGAGCCAAATGTGTACATGTTGTGGATGTAGATAAGCTATATTCCCAAACAGCCTGAGGTATATATTTCCCCCACACAGAAAAAGGTTGCTTTTTCTCCCTTTTCTTGTTCACAGTTGAGTCCAGATGCTGCGAATTGCTCCTTCACTGGAGTGTTTCAATATGTTGCTGACATAATTATTCTTTAATTAAATAATTGCACACAGTAATACGCAAATGCAGGTATCACAGGGTAAATACCTAAACATGTTGTTGGCTGACACTGTCTAGCCCAGCAGTCTAATTCTTGGCTAAATGATTGAAAGGGGAATGGAGAGGCTAGCCAATGACATGATCAAAAATATTATTGACTAGGAAAGGATCCAAGAAGGTCACCTCTGGACCTGTTCAGATAGCAGGTAATTTTGGGGAAAACAGCAAATAGCCAGGAGCTGCAGCAGTTGGGGAAGAGATCCCCGGAAGAACAAATTTGTCAAAGATTAGCCATGCATTTATAACAATTACAAAAGGCCATCAGCGATTTACAGCATAGGCCATTCATGTAGCTCCTGAAGAAACAAACCACTCAATGCATATAGAAGAAACTGGTGTTTTTTCCAATTCTGTATAAATTTACTAAGGAGTTCAATGCACTTGGTTTCTTTCCTTTTTAAAAATGGAATGGGGGCAAGGTGCAATAATAACCATTAGGGCTTGTTTTTTCCAGCCGGAACTCAGTTCTCGCACCTCTCAGGTGAGCACCATTGCCATTCTAAGAGAAGAAGGGAGGTGTTAATGGTGAGTTCCTGCACCTATTTTTCTAGAAAAATAGCACTGAATACCATCATGCCATCATTATTATGATTAGGTTCATAATCATGATGGGGGTTGCTTTGGAATAATGTATTGTCTCAACATTTAATATCAAGGGAAGCGATAACTCCTCCACCACCACCCCAATGGTTGGAGCAAAAAGGTGCAGTTTCTCTTAGTGCAGCCTAGGTCAGATGATTCATTCACCATAAGTGGAATACTGTCACAGGCAGAACACCAGCAGTAGGATTAACATTTAGGGAGGGCAATAAGGGAACGTCACTCCTGCTTGTATTTCAAGTCAAATGTCATTTTGGAATGATCGTACAAGGTACTTATACAATCAGCTACAGGTCACAACATCACAAAAACAATGGCTATTGGAAGAAAACTTCAAATTGCTTAAAAAGCAGCTTGGCACAGCAAATCCCCAGCTCTGCAGTTGAATTCAGACTGTGTACTGCTGTTTGGAGCATGTGGGTGATTAGTCTGTTTATCAAAATGGGGGGTGGGGGATAACCTTTTCTAAAATGTCAAGAGCTTCATAGGCCACGGCCTTGATTTAACCTTGGTCTTCTATTATTGCAGCTGCTCTTCCTCCATCCATTAATGTTTTATTACCTTTTATCAACTGTTTGTCTCACTCTGAAGAGTAACTGATGAGTTGTAACTCAAAGGTACGAGTCCGAATGAGCGGCAGGTAGCTGTCTAGAAACATTTCCCAGACCAGGGAAGACGTGTAAATAAGAATTGCTTAACACAGAGGCTCTCAGATTGTGGGGTGAGCCAAGACGCCTGGAGGGAGGGGCACAAAGGTCAAGGAGCGGGGAGAAGATCCTGTAGCATTTTGCTTCCAGCAGCAGAGGTGTGGCAATGCAACTCCCTCCCTCCAAACTGCTGCGCTCATCAAGGAAGCTGTGGTGAGGCAGGGAATGTGCCAGTTATCTTCCACAACCCTTCTTTCCTGGCTGCCTGGCTTTGGAAGGGGGTCTCAGAAGCCGTGTTGTCCTAATGTCAGTGTTGCATAAGTGCCCCAGTCCACGGATCCCAATACACACAGCACAACTGTAAAGCCACATACATGTGGCTTGTGCAGGATGATACTGAGGGCTTGCCAGGGAGACCTGTGCCTGGGTTGCATGACTGAGAAGTTGGAGTACGCTTAGAAGGCAGCTTGGGTTTGTTTCTTTCATATGCGAGCTAACCTGGAGGATTTTTAAAATTTTATTTTGCCAGTTCCTTTTTATGGATGTGCAATCAAGATAATTTTTTACAGACACAAAGAGCTACGTACCTAGGTCTGATACTTTGACTACCTAGGTTTGTGCTCACCTAATAGACTTTGTTTTTCACTTTTTCTTTGCGGGGGAAAAACCCTGACAAGACTATATATTATATTAATTTACAGAATTTTCACCCAACCTTTCCACTCTCAGTAGAGCTCTTCAGCTTCTTTTGAGCCTCCACTTAGGGTACATTCAGACTTGGGGAATACTTTTCCTGATTAATGCTTCTGTCCTATTTTCTAACATTCATTTCACACTACAGTACCTGTGTTGTGGAACTGTGGCTTTTTGACCACTTTAATGACACGCTGCACTTCATTCACACCAGTGGACAAGTCCTTTACTCTTTCTGCACATGAATGTTTCTGTTACCCCATGATCCCCACCCCCGCAAAAACAGCAGAGAACATTGGAGAGAAATGCAGGAGAGAAACTTCACACAGAATACTATATACTTCATTGGTACTATCCTACATATGACTTAGTTGTATTCAAAATTTCTTTCTTAGGGTGCATATCTCATCCTGCATAGCAAAGGCAGGTTGGTAACTGACAGGGTGAAGGAACGTGTGGGAAGTAATTAGCTTGTTACACAATAGAGAAGGTAGCCTTCTCAGTAGAGAGAACATCTTCCCATTGTGTTTTTACTGTGGGGATAAGCGATTTATGTACTACCATCATTGTCACAATAAACTTACCAGATTGAAGCTTGCTTGTTTTTCATTTGAGATGGAACAATTGACACAATTGTCCTATTTGTCAAGGATTTCCAATGCTGTGAAAGGGCAACTGCGTCACCTGAATATAAATGTGATTTAAATTGAAATACAGAATAGTATTTTCAGCATCCAGAATAGTATTTTCCAAGGAATTTATGTTAACTGTTGAACAATGTCCACACAGAGAATGATGTCTAAAACAAAGCAAAAGAGAGAGAACTGCTACAGCGGTGATAGGAAACTGCTCATTGATTTATTTTAAAGTGCATATTTAAATCCTAATATATTTGATATAGCCCCATCTACCAAATTCAGGCTGCGTATATGCTGTTGAAGTTTACTCAAAACTGGAAATTTGGCAGTGGCCATTCCGACCCTCTTTTTAGTTTTGCAGTTTTTTTACCTTAAATTCCTTGCATTCAGGGCTTTTGCACCTTTCCACCCTTGCAGAGGTGGAGATCATGGCATCTTTCTGGACCAGCTGTCTGAGTTTGGGATGGGTGGTACCGTTTTGTGGTGGTTCCTATCCTACTTAGATGGTGGTTTCCAGAGTGCGATGCTTGTTCTTCAGCCTTGTGGAGCCTTCAATGTTGGGTTCCTCTGAGTTCTTCAAGGACCGTTTTTCCTCATATGAACCAATCCTGACCCTGCAATCATAATCTGAGGCTCTTCTTTGTGTGCCTTTTCCACAAGAGAGTGGCAACACAAGAATGAGCTTTTTCTATGGCGGCTCCCCATTTGTGGAATGGTCTCCCCTGAGTGGCTTCCCTGGTGTCTTCATTACATTTCTTTAGGTGCCAGGTGAAAACATTCCTCTTTCACCAGGCTTTTGGATGATTAACATTCCATGTCTTTTTAAATGTGTTTGTGAGAGGAGGATTACTGGTTTGTACCTTTTGTTCATGCTTTTATTATGCATTTTGTGTTCTCAACTTGTATTTTTAGGTTGTGAACCGCCCTGTGATCTTCAGATGAGGGCAGTATAAAAATTGAATAAATATTAAGATAATAAAAATTATTATTTCAACCAGCTTATGCATTTTTATTCTTGCTTTCCTCTAAAATGCCCATCTTGCACTCATATTTTGATTGCAGGACTGCATTGCAAAATTCAGAGAATGCGAATTTTGAAAGAAAGTTGCATTTGTAGATCTATGTTTTGCTTTGGTAAGTACGAAATAGGTTGGCTTGCACTAAAATGCAAACCAAACCAAATTTCTCCCTCTTCACTTCTTACAACACCCATTCCCACACTGTATTTTTAAAATCTAAATCTCTGCTAACTGTTATAAGAGAGGCATTCTCCCCCACCCCCGCCCGATAGCCACTGACATGAATATTAGCCTTTTCAGCACAAAACTTCAAGGACCACATGGTTTCCTTCCACTCCAGTTACATTCAGCTTTAGAAGAGCAACAGCAGGCTGTTCAGTACAAAAAAGTCCCAGAAAAGCATAGCCTTGCCAACTGGCAAAATCCGATTGCAAATGCCATCCTGTATGTAAAGTTATCAGTCAAACTCAGAATTTCTTCCTCCCATTTTCACTTCCTGAGTACATCATTGTTTTTAGGAGGTAGGGGAAAATGTGATTCAGATTATTTAACTCCATATTGCTTAAGAAAGCTGGGGAAAGTCTGCTAAAATAAAAACTTTTTTTTAAGTAACAACTGGGGAGAATTTTGGTTCATTTTGCATTTAAAGGTGAAACTACCTAATTTGTACTTTCCAAGCCAATGCTTAGGAATTCATATTGAATACTGAAATGTAATGTGTACAGAAAGAGATATAGTGGTACCTCGCGTTACATTACGCTTCAGGTTACATACGCTTCTGGTTACAGATTCCTCTAACCCAGAAATAGTACCTCGGGTTAAGAACTTTGCTTCAGGATGAGAACAGAAATCATGCTCTGGTGGCGCAACAGCAAAGGGAGGCCCCATTAGCTAAAGTGGTGCTTCAGGTTAAGAACAGTTTCAGTTTAAGAACGGAACTCCGGAACGAATTAAGTACTTAACCTGAGGTACCACTGTATATGAGGGTAAAGTGTGCATAAAATTTCAAATATAACTGAAAAAACATAAAAAGAATATTAGGGAATATTCATGGGGGATGTATATTAAGCAAAACTGCATACAAAACTGTGTATATGAGAAGAAAATTGCAGTAAAATGGTGGTGAATTTTCATGAGGATCTTTTTAAAAAATCCATAAACTGTTGTGGAAATGATCTTAGGATTGGAGAACTGACCATAAGACTGGAAAAATGAGAAACTGAAATCAACATATTTACCCAATCCCTTGTTTAGAGTAGTGCTGTGCTTATACCAGCCCTCCAATTGCATGACACTTATATTCCCCTGTGAAAGAGGCTTTCATTTTTCTGCCTCTTTCTCAGGCCACTTTTGGGGTGGGATTCAATCACATACCCGCAAATTTAGATTGCCCAGTTATAGCTGAGGGAGGCCTTGCACAACAAACCTGCTTCCTGATAAGATCAGACTTTTTGAGCAAAGGAAAGTGAAAATGCACTGGAAAGTGTGTGCTAACACTTGCTTTTATGCAACTTTGGCTACATTGACCCTCATACGTTTAAAGCAATATATACAATTTTTTAATGTTTGATGTATGACAGTATTTTAATATTTTTTTGGAAGCTGCCCAGAATGGCTGGGGAAGCCTAGCCAGATGGGCGGGGTATAAATAATAAACTATTATTATTATTATTTCTCCCTCTTGGAGATCATTCACAGCCAGATAAGAATGTCTTCCATGAACATATACCACTTTAAACAGTTGCTGGATCATCCGCTTGTCGTGGTGAGTAGGCTTGCATATTCCTATGAACTCTGTGAGCAAAGCCGTCGGGAACCTCGCACTCCTAGCAAGGTCACCCAAGGCGGTAAGGTCAAGGGGGAAGAACCTCAATGGCAGAACAGGCAAAAAATAACTAGTGATATGTTACAAAGGCTGTGAAGGCGCATGAAGGCTGCAGCAGGTAACATAAATCATCATGAAACTCATGCCATTGGAATAGAACCGTTCTGTGAATATTGTGTGTTGATCAACGTGCACTGATCTCCACAGATAAAACAAATTAACACACAGGCTTCTTCATATACCACTTCAAACAGTCATGGACTCCCCCCAAATATCCTGGGAACTGTAGCTTGTTATGAGTACTGAGAATTGTTTGGAGACCCCTGTTCCCCTCACAGAGCTACAATTATCAGCGTGGTTTCTAAATCAATCCCTCTTCCCAGAGAAAGCTAACCTCCATGCAAACAAAGCAGAATTAATGTTCACTAAATAGCTGATGTCTTCTAACCTCTGTGCAAACAGATCAGGACAAGAGCTCAAGAAGCTGGTCACCTGGAAGCACTATCCAAGATCCCAACTTGTTACAGGTCATGGCTTATTTCAAAACAGAAGGAGGGGTGTATAAAATGAGAGTATACATAGCTTGGTATACAGAGCAGAATCCATGAGGACACCTATACGGGTAATATTTAATTGGTAGGGAAAAATTAGGATGAGACTGGTGGAGAATTATGTCTTTGATCAGCAAGAATTGCCTTAATCTTTTATTTGTTCCTATAAAGATCTATCTGGTTTCCCTGGATTATGAAGAAAGCAAGATAGAAAAAAAGAATGCCATAATCCTCAAATAATCCACACAGATACAGTTTGATTAAACATAAAATGAATACATGAATTTATTATCAACAAAACAAAATGGTGTTGTCATTCCTACAAGCAAAACTGTGGCTCAGCTTGGCCTGAAATTAAACAGAAATCAATGCCTTTTCCCCCAGCTGGCCTGGTCTCCTTGGCAACGCTTCCCCCAGGTGGGATTGGACAACTGACTGAGGTAGGCGGAGACCTCCAGGTATCCCACCTGAGGGAAGGCAAAGCCAAGCCTATGCTGATGGAGCCGCTCCAGATCTAGGGGCTGCACGCGTCCACGCAAAGGGCGCCCCCCGTTTTAAGCGGGGAGCGGTCATTGCCACACCTGCAAAATATGATCATGAAGCCAATCTAACTTAAGTTTTATCCTTCCCATCCAGTGTCTCCTTATTTCAAGGGTTGTTTTTATAGACATCTCTTTATCTAAATAATGGTAACATCTTTGCCAGTACCGGAATTTAGTAAGGGAGAAATCCCCAAAGTTTTATGTAGGTCTCTGTATATTATACAGATATAATGAAGTAGTGACATGACAAGCTCAGCAGAAAAACACCCTTTTTAAAATGGGAAATTGAATGAGGATTTCAGCTACCCCTTCATTAAAGGCAACTGAATGCTCACTAGCTGCACAATTTTTCATACATGGGAAGACAGCAGGGAGCAGGTTTTGACATTTGGGGAAAGAGATTTTTGGCATTTGTGATTATCAGCACTAGGAAGTGTACAGCATTTTCAGTCACCCTTTTCACCGAAGTCCTTGTGAGTAAAAGTTTTACATTCTTGTAAGCAAGGTCCATTGCCTCCTACATGAGCACAGTGAGATGGCTCTATTTATGTGTTTATAGTCCCTATAAGAAAATGAATTGTGGGTCGGGTGGGTTGGTGGAAAGGAAGAACGCTGTCCACAAGTAGATTTGCTCATATGGGGCGATTCACACTTAGTTCTGATAGCAGATGGCCACTTTAGGTATGAACACTGTTGTGATAAAAAAAAGGTTTTTATTTTTATTTTTTAAAATACTGGTTACGTCTGTTTCTCAGCAAGCAGCTATTCTTACCACAGCAAGAGCTCCACACCCACTGAAACCAACTATGCATATCTCTGAACTTCTGGAGCAGTGCCTGCTTGAGGAAGCAGAATAATATGAAGCAAAGGTGGTCAGCTTCAGTATTTCTTGGAAAGGAGCACTTTATTTTCCAGACAAAGGACTGGAGGCTGGATGTGCCATGTGTGTTATGTTTGACTGTTCTTAATTAGCATGAATGGGCCTATCAGAATGGCTTTGCTGACAAGGACTTAACAGCAATGATTTATTGATTTATTTAAATGATAAAATTCAACCGTGCTTTTGTATACAGGGCGTTCAAGGCAGTCTATGGGATAAAAACAGCACAATATATATATATAAAACACCCAATAAAATCTTCCTCCCAGGGTTAATTTTATCCAAGTCTCAGTAGGGCTTTTCTGAGCTAGGAGAATGTAAGAGATTTTCTTCCAGCTCACAGGAAAACCACCTGAAGGCCCGCACAGCTCTAGGTGCAATCTCATTCTACTGGGGATAATGTGTGAATATGGCAGCCATGTGTGGGGTGGGGGCTGTACACCCAGTGAGCATCTTCACTTCAGACTGGGGCCACACACACCGAGAAAGAGATTACATTATGGTTAAATAATTCTCACTCCACTGAATGTGCTTGTGAAGGAGGCTGAGATACAGAACAAACATAGATACACTTTCATAATCGAGTGGGTGTGTGGGAGGGAGAGGGAGAAGGAACTAATATAGTTAGAAAAAGTTGAGCAAGTTGAGAGAGATGAACCGCTGTCAAGTCAAATGCAATGAACAGCTAAGCTTCCCCTTAGCTTCGGAGGGTTAAATTGTAATAAGAGGTAAGCTGAGGTAAAGCCCATCAGAGGGAGGAAAATCCTGGAGCGCAATGCAGTTCTACGTCAAGGCAGCCATCAAATCATTCCACCTACAGAACTCAGCTTTGACAAAAGGCAAGGCAGGATTTTGATAAAGCCACTCTGCTCCAGCAACATCATAAATGCCTGGGACTGGACTAACATGGAGAGAGATCAAGAATAGAGTTAGCTACTGCAGGCGAAAGGTTTAGCATTGTGCGCCAGACTTAATAACTTTCAGGATGCTGAGCTAACAGGCTGCAGCATTCATAACAAGTCCATGTCCTTTTGATGTATACATTTGAAACCTAGACAAGAAAAAAGAGAGAGAGATGCATAAGGGGTCGGTGGTGGGTGGGAATTCAATGTTCAATCCTATTATATACTCCCTAGTGCACAATGTGATCAGTTATGAAAGCCACTATTGCTCCGAACCTCAGAATAAGCATGTGTTTAACTTGGTCCACATAATACATAAATCCCATTTTGCTGTTTGATTTTCGTGCACGTGCTTATTTGGTATTGCATTTTTATTATGCATTTATAGAAAGCTTCAAGATCCAGGAGGATGCTCTTGTTGTTGAAGGGTTCTTGATGAACAGACCAGCTTTTGAATAAGCACCCCATAAACTGTTGACCCACATATGCAGTTGTATCTGTTATTCACATCATTGACTTTCTCTGACTGAAAGATGGCAGCAGCAACAGTGGTCAGAGTCAGGCAACAATGAGGTATGTATGAGAGATTCACAGTTAGAATGCTGATCCTAGGGAAGGAGGTTATGCGGTGAACCTCATTTGCATCTGCTACTCCAGCAAAAAGACTCTTGAACTCTAAAGTCTTGAACGTGAACCCAGAACCCATTCCTTTATGCCCAACTATACTTTATATCAAGGCTACTCTCTTCCTTTTCATTGCAGTCTGAAGAATGGTCTGTGCAGATTCATCACATAACTCATTTGTGCAATGATGGTTTGTTCTGTGCACCCAGTACAAAATAAGCTTCATACAATGTGGTATACATGCATTTTACTACATGGACAGCTTCAGAATCATACTTGGAGATAATCCCTGCAATCCTATGGTCCCTGGGAGGGTCTTCCAGGGGTCACAAAATGCAATCTGACCTCCCTCTTTGAACCTGGAGAAAGGGGGCAGGGACAGAGCGGGAAAGAGTGGTGACCCCAGAGAGGGAAATCCTATGTCAGAGTTTCCCTCTCTATCACTATTGAAACTTCTGTAGTCCTTGCCCAACAGATGTCAGAGCTCCAACATCAACAATGCTGAGGAGAGGCATGCTAGGAATGGATTGGGGGAATACCAGGGAAAGACTAGAAGGGCTTGGATCCAAAAGCATCTACCGTATTTTTCGCTCTATAAGATACACTAGACCATAAGACACACCTAGTTTTTAGAGGAGGAAAACAAGAAAAGCCAGCAAGAGCCACAGACATGCTCGCTCCGAGCTGCTCTTTAAAGATAGAGCGGCTCTTGCTGGCTTTTCTGGGAGGTGGGAGAAGGGCCCTCCGTCCCTTCTCCCACCTCCCGGAAAAGCCAGAGCAAGCTGTGCAGCTATCGCTGAAGCCAGCAGAGCTCTTCAGTGAAGCGGGAGGAGTAACGGAAGGGGCTCCATGAGGGCTCCCTTCCACTCCTCCTCTGGCTTCCCTGAAGAGGCGCTGCACTGCTCTGCTGAACCCAGCAGAGCAAGAGTGAGAGCCATAGCTGCACAGCGCCTCTTCAGCGAAGCAGGAGGGGGAATGGAAGGGGCTCCATAAGGGCTCCCTTCCATTCCTCCTCCTGCTTTGCTGGGAAGCCAGCAGAACAAGAGGCACTGCGCAGCTCTTGCTCTTGCTGTGCTGGCTTCAGCGATAGCTGCGCAGCCTGCATTCACTCCATAAGACACACACACATTTCCCCTTACTTTTTAGGAAGAAAAAAGTGCGTCTTATGGAGCGAAAAATACGGTAACTCCTTCCCAGTCACTCAATATGCTATGAAACTGTGAAGTGTCTAGTGTGCCAAGGCCCCTCGACCTCGTCACTCTCTATGTAATGAATAACCAGCAGCATATCAATTTGGGTTCAAATAGGCCACAACTTTATTGGTTACAGACAGGGCTTTTTTTCAGCCAGAACTCACTGGAACTCAGTTCTGGTACCTCTCAGGTGGGTGCCATAACCATTCTAAGAGAACAAGGGAGGTGTTCATGCTGAGTTCTGGTACCTCTTTTTCTAGAAAAATAGCACTGGTAAAAGGTTTGGCATAGACATTGGGGAAAGTCATTTATTGAACTCCAGCCAGTCTGCTGGAAGTGTATCTAAGGGTAAACCATGTATTGGGGAGGCGGGAGGCTATGACCTACATCAAAAAGGGGTACCCCAAGAGGTGTTTGTGTTACTTTAATTTTCCTTTAAGAATACAAAATACCTTGATCATAAGAAGGGCTCTGTTAGATTAGGCCAAAGGTCCACTTAGTCCAGCATTCTGCTCTCACAGTGGCCAGCTAGGTTGCTGGTGGGAATCTCACAAGCACAACTCTGCCCACCTTACAACAACTGGTATCTCAAGGCTCACTGCCTCTGGCAGCGTAGGTAGATCATGGCTACCAGTAGTTTTATCCTCCATGAATTTGTCTAATCCTCATTTAAAACCATCCAAGTTGGGAATCACCACTACCTATTTTGGGGGCCAGTTTCATAGTTTCCCTGTGCATTGTGTGAAGAAGTACTTTCTTCTGTTGGACCTGAATCTTCCAACATTGAGCATCATTGGATGTCCTCAAGTTCCAGCATTATGAGAGAGGGAGACAATTTCTTCACAATATGCATAATTTTGTCACTTGGCTTTTTCCCTAAATTTAAATGCCCCAAATGTTGTAAGCTTTCCTCATGAAGGAGTTGCGCGAAACCCTTGATTATTTTGGTTGCCGCTTCCCAAACATTTCCCAGGTCTAATGCAATGGTACAATTTCTCCTTCAAAAAGAAAAAGAGGCTTTAAAAACTATTTCCCCTCACTATACTTAACATCGTAGTGTGATCACTCACTACAAAACTATTCTGTTCCATGGTTAAGAACCTGCGCAATCATTAATGGCATGCCTATTCAAGAAACAATAAAACTGGTCCATTCAAGCAACAATAGCCCATCACCAATAGCAGCCAATTGCAACAACATCTTCATCAGATCTGCTTGTCTCGTCTTCAAAATGAGATCTGAAGACAAAAGAGATTTTGCAATGTGCCAAGCAGAAGAACAAAAAACCAGGCTTTCTTTAGAGCAGCCTTTCCCAACCCGGTGCCCTCCATCTATTTTGGACTACAACTCCCATCAGTCCCTGCCAGCATGGATGTATTAGCTGGGTCGGATGGGAGTTGTTGTCCAAAACATCTGGAAGGCAACAGGTTGAGGAAATCTGTTGTAGAGGATTTCAACTATCTAATATCTAATATATGTAATATATATTCAGAGAGCATTTCAGTCTAAAAAACCTGCCATGTGTTTCCTCATTTTTTAAGCAATTCTATAAATTGCATGCATGTTATATACATGCTATGGTAATATATTCAAATTATGTATGGTGGTGAGGATTTAATTGACTAATGGTCTTACATATTTAAAGGACTCCACCTGTTTTTGGGAATTTATCAGGAGCCAATGAAAAACAGAGCACACCTCTGCAATATTCTCTGTGCAAAGTCATATTCCTAGAGCTAGGCAGGCAGTACAATTGCCATTTTGAGGAGCTGTGCATTTACTGCCATATCTAGCTTGGTGGTTCTTATTTCCTTCTTCATATCTATGTGACTGCTGTTAGTGGCGTGTGAGAAAACTCACAGCATTCTTAATGACGCAAGCTGGATACATCTAAAATTAGTTTTTCTAAAGTTTGAGGAAACTAATTTAGTCATACATCATTAAGAAACTGTACTAAACAAGGCAAAAAAATTAAAATGAAGATTAAAACAATGCGAATGTCTGACTCAAATCCAATTTTGGTTACTTCTGCTGTTTCTACCAACTGAAAACACTTATTAATTAACAGGCACTGACAGAGCGTGCGCCATCTGGACTGAACAGGTGGACTGTTTTGATAATAAGCAAATGCATGCTGTAAGAAGCGAGCCACGTTCTGTTTTCTAAAAAAGAAACAAGAGGGAAAATGCAGGGATTGTTAAAAATGACGGGTCAGAGAACATCCTACTTTGTTAGATAAGTGACACAGATAACAACAATTCTAAGCTCTGTGCACATAAAAAGCATGTTGAAAATTAAAATCAAAGTAGAGAGAAGCATAATCATGAAGTGACATTTCCCTGTCTGACTTTCTGTACTTTTCATATTGCTTTTTTTAAAGGTTGCATTTGAAGTGTTCTCTTTTTGCTTTTTTGCGCATCACTCTGGGTTTGCTTTTGTCTTTCAAAGTGGAAAAGCACTTCTAACAAAGAGAGAGAGAAAAAACAACCCTTGGCCTTGGTCTCTGCCATCTCTCTCCCCTGCTATATCCTGACGCATCGGCTACCTGTGACCTTTGCTCATCACCTCCCCAAGACAATCCTGCTTTTTCTCCTGTGCTTCCCCTTAGGCCTGGAACTGCCTCCCAGAACGCTTCTCTGAGAAACCAGTTTCCTTACTTCCTTCAAATCTTCCTCAAAACCCAACTTTACTGTAAAGTAATAATAATAAGGTAAAGGTACCCCTGACCGTTAGATCCAGTCGTGACCGACTCTGGGGTTGCAGCGCTCATCTCGCTTTATTGGCCGAGGAAGCCAGTGTTTGTCTGCAGACAGCTTTCGGGTCACGTGGCCAGCGTGACTAAGCCGCTTCTGGCGAACGAGAGCAGCGCATGGAAATGCCGTTTACCTTCCCGCCGGAGTGGTACCTATTTATCTACTTGCACTTTGACGTGCTTTTGAACTGCTAGGTGGGCAGGAGCAGGGACTGAACAACAGGAGCTCACCCCGTTGGGGGGATTCAAACCACCGACCTTCTGATCACCAAGCCCTAGGCTCTGTGGTTTAGACCACAGCATCACCCGTGTCCCAAAGTAATAATAATAGTAATCATAATAAAAAGCCCTTGGAATGCTTCTGACAGGGTCTCCTTGACTTTAATTGCTGCAACACTTTGCAAAAGAAGATGGGGCAACCACACACCCCGTAGCACCTTTTTTCTTCCCTCTGTGGACACTGTCAGAGGCAGTGTGCCTCTGCATGCAACTTGTTGGGAACATCATTGTTGCATCCAGTTCTGGGATTCCCAGTGGGATCTGGTTGGCCACTGTGAGAACAGGATTTTGGACTAAATGGGCCATTGGCCTGAACTAGCAGGTTTGTTCTATGTTCCTCTAAACAGCCTCCTAGTTCCATTACTTTTACTATAGCTAAACCTAATAATGGCTAACTGAAACAATGACATATTTCCTCCCAGTCACCCCCTGGCCCCATTTCCCTCTTTTTCTGTTGTTTACCTTATTTCTAGGTTTTCTAAAATGTAAGTGTCTTTAGGGTGGGACTCATCTTCGTTCAGACATAAATGCTATAAAAAATACATTGGGCTGTAAACTTGGAGTAGATCCACTGAAATAAATTGAGCCCAAGTTAGTTATACCTATGAATTTCAATGGGTCTCATCTGAGAAGGACTAGCATTGGTGGCAATGCATTATTATTACTTGGGTGGGGGTGCTTAATTATCAATATTTATTTCATTTATTTAAAATGGATACAGCCAACCCAGACATGCAAGATCCTGTAAAAGAGAACAGTACAAATCAAACCATAGTATTTTCACAAAGGAAATGGTACAAAAATCAGAAACATTAACATTAGTTGTCTTTTTACTGTTGGTCACTATAAGCAAGTCTTAAACTGGAGAAGTTTTGCATTGTTTCCAAAGCTACATAGCAAGACTGAGATTTACTGACAGCCAAGATCGAGAATGCCTCCACCTATGTCCTTGATGTTCTGATTTGATACAGATGATACTTCCTGGACAGCATCCTCAGAGGATCTCCAGGACCAGAGGAAAACAGAAATTGGCTCTTCATATATGTAAAACTGAAATCACTCTACAGGTAATAAATACTCTGCCTCCCCCTCCTCCTCCTCCTCCTCTTCCTCCTCCTCCTCCTCCGTGGTAGAATAAACTGCATTTCATCTTCATAGATACCAAGGAAGTATATGTGAGAAAAGAAATGGGAAGGTAGAACATCAGCTTTGCACACAGAAAGCCCCAAGTTGAAACCCCAGCATCTTCAGGTACGTCTGGGAGAAGGCCATGCCTGAAACCCTAGAAAGTTTCCCTCCAGTGACTCCCACCATCCCTGACTGTTGGCTGGTGCTGATGGGAATTGTGGAGTTCAACAATGTCTGGAGGGCACCAGGTTGGCTTTCCCTGCAATACATAAAACAAACATATCATTCTATACTGATGGGAGGGAGAAAAAACAAGTAGAACAAACAAACAGACAACTCTCAAACTTTTAAAGTGTCTCAGCAAATAAATAAGCTTTGGACTGGCAATGAAATGACTATAGTCCTGATGGAGAAGGGATTCTGCCGATGGGGTGTCTCTCATAAGGCAAACAGATGTGCAATGATACTGTTTTAGCATCATCAGCTTTACTTAGGAGGTGGTCACTTAGCACCCAACCTAACTGTGAACACCTTTCCAGAAAGTCCTAGGCAGATTGTGTTGTTGTTGAGTCTTTCTGAATCAGAAAGGCCCACTCAATGCTCCTTCCCTACCTAGACTGTGATGCACGGTTGACTCTCTTCTTGTCCTTGAGAACTGTTGGGGACAGAGGGGGTTGCATTTCGTATGCGACACAGAACATACTGGTACGTGCTGGACACAGATAATTGTTACTTGGCAACAATTCCCTTTCTCTTAGCAACAGAAATAGAATAATGGATGGGGTTTTGGGGGGGAGGGGGGCAAGATACGGAACATAAAACATGAAGTTGACTCACATTTCTTTACCACAAAAACATTCATTTTAGGAATGCTGAGAAACAATGGAAAAATATATTTCATATTCACTTGGGGGACAGAAAGGGTGAATCTAAAACTGGCTTTACTGTTTATAGGGACATTCTAGACCCCCTTAAACGGAAAATGGAATGCAGTTATGGATCACAGAGCTGTCTATGATCCAAATGTCATGAATGTCTGCCTACAGAGTAAGGATGTTTCCAAATGGCAACAGATGCCTACAAAGTGTTCAACAGGTACCTTTTTAAGGCTGTACCTTTAAAGCACATTCTAAAAACATTCTCTCAAAGAATTCTGGGCACTGTAGTTTACCACTCCCAGAGTTGCTATTCTCAGCAGCTCTTAACAACCTGAAGTGCCCAGAATTCTTTGAGGGAAAGAATGAGCTTTCAGTGTACTTTAAAGGTATAATGTGTACTTGGTCGTAATGGCACTCAATGAACTTGTTAAAACTCCTGAGCAAATGGCGTCTCACAAAAAGACTCTATTTACACTCCATTACATCTTCCCCTCCTTATCTCCTGTTAACTTACTGTTGAGTGTAACTCAATTGGTCTAGGCAGCAAGAAAGATCAATGGTTCAGGAATCCAGTGAAGTTCTAAAGACCTAAAAGATAATCTTACCCCTTATATTCCCAAGCAATTCCTGTGCTCTGCAGGAAAGGGGGGTCCTATGGCTTCCATCTAATCAGCAGGTTTGTGCCTTAGAAAATTGGAGGCTTATTAAATCGATGATTGTTTCACTCATGTTGCGGTGGCCTTTCTTGGCCTGATGAAAAGTTCCCATAAAAAATGCAATAATCAGTTGGACATGAATTGTATAGTGTCAGAAATGTCTAATACGAAAGAAAAAAAAATATGAACACTAAAAAATAATTTGAATAATGACTGGGTTTTTTAAAACGGCAGCTTCAGACTCTACCAATATTTTCTCCTTGATGATTTCTCAGGAACCAATCTTACGTAAACTTATTTCCGGGAAGAGATCTAGCCAGCTAATCTTCATAAATAATGCATCTGACCACTTTTGTGTCAGGGAAGCATATTACTTGTGAAAGCATTTTGATTATTAACCACTGTCTCCATGGATAAGGAGGAAAATGCACATTAGAAATGCTTCCTGAACTGTTTCCAGCCATCAAATTAAGAATGTATGATTGTGGCTTCTCTTGCCGACCAGCTTTACCTGGCATTAACCAACAACTCATCACCTAATTGGCTGTTCTATTTATTTGCCCACATTTAATATGCCCACTTCTTTGATGCCATTTCTTGTATATTTGCTCTAGAGTCCCACCTGTTTATTGGATTTGGTGAGATATTCCAGGAAATGCAGATATTCTGGGAATACATATCGCTCTTTGATGGAAGCGGAAAAACTATGGGAGTTTCCTGGGCTATGATGCCCATAAGATTGATTTATCAGAAACATATTGAAAGCTATTATGGCTGCCAATATTTTTAGAGAACAATTGGAAGGGCCAGAACCACAGCATGGACTGGCCAGATGCAGAGGAGTGGTGGGAGGCACCAGCTGAGGAACCCCCCAATATAATCTCCAAGGGAAGAAGGCTCAAAGCCAGGGGACTGGTGGTGGAACAATGATGAGTGGTCAGGGGGAGAAGAGAGAGCAGACAGCAGACCGGGATGAGAAGGTGTTGGAAGCTGAAGTGGCAACAGGGTTTAGTGAGCAGGAAGAGACTGTGGCAGAGGGCAGTCCAGAATCAGAGGCAGAAGCGTAGGCTGGAGAGGAGATGGGGGTAGACTGCTGAAGAAGCCAGGGAGTCTCCGCCTCCTGCTGTGAGCAGTTTCCCTCTCCACTGGTCTCCCAGAACACAGAGAGGAATGAAGAGGGTGGAACAAAGAGAGACAAGACAAAGATGCCTCAGGTTACTGGGGAAGGACCTGGTGTGTAGGTGGGGAGGCAGCCTGAGATGTGTCTGGCCGTTGTTTCTTCTTTTCTTTTAAAGTAAAAGGAACTGTGGGATGTAATCCATTGGAACAGTCAAGTACAACATTCCTTATTTCCCTAGAGTAGGAACAGGCAGGGGGATGTTACTCCAGTCAGCGTAACTTCCTGTTCCACTGATCTGGAGCTTCCTCCCCCTGCATGTGCCCTGGGAGATGGGCATGGCCCTGGCTGACTCCGTAAAAGAGCTGAGTCATGCAGCCATTTTCTCTCTTGATCTCTCTCTCTTGCTGATCTCTTGCTTTCCCCTCTCTTGATGCCATGCTGCTCTCCTGCAGCCATCTTGTTCTCTTGATGTATTTTTGCTGCCTGTTGGCTCTCAGCCAGCAGCACACGAGCTCAAGCTCCATGTGAGGTGAACTCATAGATTGTTATGTAACTACTAAGTAAAGCCTGCCTTTCAGGGATCTAATCGTGAACTGAAATGTGAGTGAACTTCTTGTTACTTTTAAGGAAAGACTCTTGTGTCTTTATTCTTTTAAGAGGGATAAAAGGGGACACCAGGAATAAGCCATCCGGGCAATCCAGATTGGATGACTTACTAAAGAGATTCATATGAATCTGCAAACTAGCTTCCTGCTATATTGAGGGAAATCTGCTCTGCTACATGAGGGAAGGATAATACTTATTCAATACAATCCTTTCCTACTATCCTTAACATTCCCACAGTAACAACTTCCATTAACAACCAAATCAGGGAGTGCATCAGTCTTAGGCACTTGGCAGCTAGTAATAGTGGTCAGTGGGATGGTGCAGTCAACTGGCTTCCCAATGCTGAGCATTACTGCTGCTTACTGAGAGGGGGGGCAATTTGTGGGGAGTGCAGCATGGTTTGGGTGCTGCAGCAGAGGTGTCTAATTGGCTCTGCCACTCCCTGTCCCCCTCTAGGTAAGTAGCAGTGATGCTCAGCATGGCAAAGCCAGGTTTGCGACATAGCTTTCCTTCACCGCTCGGCTAACTACTTCTGGTAGCTGACCTCCCTGGCTTTCTGCATTTCAATTAAAGTCCAGCAGAAGATGCCACTTGGAAATATCTCCTGTGCTTTTGTTTCTTTCAGATCAGGAAGCATGGGCAGCCAAGGAGGCTATAGAGTGCTGGAGGGAAACAGACACACCACCCTTGGCCACGTCACTATCATAAAGTAACTTCCACCAGAGATCCACCAAAATAACAGAGAAATCCTAAAGCATCCTTTAATGAGGCAGAGAAACAGACACATCTCTGATAGGAGAAGAAAACTTTTTCAAAAAATTGGAGGACAGGTTTTGGGACAAGACTACAATGTAATATCCTAGTTCTGGTTTTTTGTTTTTTTTGTTTTTGCTGCCAAAAAGTTTATTGGATAATTCCACAAAAAGAGGCCCTGCATTGGAATGGTTTTCCATGCCCCCCCCCAGTTGTTGTTTGGGCAGAATACGTCTTCCATCTGTTGATTTAAATATGTTAATAGAGACAGCTAATCAGCTACAGCCTAGAATACAAAAAATAAAATAAAACCCTACTCCAAAAGTAAAGCTGATAAAGCTGAATGTATCACAACCAACATAGCCTGAAATACCCACAATGGAGGCTGTGACTTGTGTCCTTTTGTGCGCATAAAGAACATTCAGTTTGAACTACTGCTCCAAGGTGTGGCTATGGTAATCTGGACCAGCGGGTGCATTGTTTGATGGGTTAAAAATAGTAGGTAAATGTTTAGGACAAAATAATTCCTTATTATTAGCAGTAGTATTAGTACTAGGATTTATACGCAAGTTGATTCTACAACATGTCTAGATAATGGTTCACATTATCAACATTTATATTGCATATTCAGAACTTTCATCTTCGTTCTTGAGAGTAGAAGCCACTAAGGAAAGGCACAAATCAAATTATAAATATAGTACACAAACTTAAATAAAGGCAAGCATGAATTTGCATCTTAATATGAATAAATAAATAAATGAATAATGAAAAAATGAATAATAGCTTTGGGATGTAGAAGCGAAGATTGCAATTTGAAATCTGAGCTTGGCATATTCTGTTTTAATTTTGAATGAAACCAGTGCAGCAAAAGGTAAAATACGTAACCTGGGCAAGATTTTTGAAGACTGTAGTTTAAATGTCTCGCCTGATATGGACTCTATATTGATCTAGATGGGGCAATGGTAGGACATGGTATAAAGTAGCTTTCTATGTTTCTAAAAGCACGGTCCCACTATGCTCTGTACATGAATATACCCTACATGCAAATAACAGGTACATAGATCAGATCTCACCTAAAGTACAGGATTTGCACTTTCTGCTGGCACCAGCTGTTAGACTATGGGAAGGAGGTCTACAGGTGGAGGCAGGAGGGCTACCAATCAGGGATCCTGTAGTAGTGGACATCCTGCAGTGGCAGAAGGTTAGGAAAATAGGCAGTGAATCCACGGAAGCCAACTTTGACTTTAGCATGCTCTAGCTTCTTAAATTTTAACTATTCATCCTTAACATTCTGTTAATACATTTCAGTGTATTTAATATCCAAGAGTTATTTTTAGGGGAGAAATTAATTTACTGCATGAGTAAATACTGCCTAAAATCATAGATGCGTTTCTTCCATTTACATGTGAGTACTTTTAAAGAAAAGAAAAAATTCATTAACCAAGCACTGGACATGCAGGCAAGATTTGAAAATGTAGCCAGTGGTTTTACAAATTAGGGTTGGCAATGCCTCATTTCTGAAATGAATAGCGGAAGAAAGCAATTACCGTGCCTGTTTATACAGCCTGTAAACAACAACAGCTGAACTTCCCTGAGTCACTCGTATGTGTGTGTGTGTGTGTGTGTAACAGATTCAATAGATGAATTAGGACAAAAATTAGGAGAGCAGGGATGGAAAACCTCTGGCCTATGGGCCAGATTTGGTCCATCAGCCCTCCCCATTTGGCCCAGCAGGCTGCTTTCTCCAAAGCTCATTCACCTGCCCAACCCCATACATCACATTTATTGTTTGTTGTGGGCCTGGTAGAGACATGTCTGGATTGGTTAATCATGCAGTTGAACCCTGTAGAAAACAAGAATGAACTCTCCATGTATCAGCTGATGTGCAGGTGGTTCAGTCCTGCTTCGTTCAAGTGCATAAGACAGACCTGAACCTAAACCCTGGGGGAAACAGAATTCAACTCCAGTTGTGTATGGGAGAGTTTCCTGAATTCTCATAATCAATTGTGGAAACAATAATAATCGGTAAGACAAACATGTGTTTAGTTTATTCTAGAAATTAGACCTTCCTCATGACAAATGGAAGAAAAGGAGAAATTTAGAGTAACTGGCACTTGCTGAAAAGGCAATTAAACAAATTTTGCCCTTGTCAAAAGACCCATGCTTAGTACAGTATTGAGCAACTCAGTATAATCTGTTATATTTTAACCCAAGTGTAAAGTCAGTCTTGTCTTCTACGGTAGTTTGCTCTTTGTTCCAACTGTTTGTTCACAATTCCCCCTTGTGGCAATATCTAGAACCAGCTCATATGATGTTCACCTGGACTTTAAGTTTAGTTGACCATGTTGATCAAGCTAGTGGTAATTTTTTATGCTGTAAATACTGACACCTAGCCAGTGCTGGAGACCAATCAGTTTGCCTTTCTTTTGTTCTCAAATTCACCCACCCACTTGGTGATCCTGCAGCCTGTAAGTTGTTTGTGTCTAGCAGTACGTCTTGAGATGTTCCCAAGATCTTGAAGCCCATAGTATCAATGAAAATGTACCTGTACATGTTATTAGGCCATGTAAAAATGGGTTTCAAGAAACAACAGGGACAAGCATACAAAAAGACACAATTCACGTTGGATGTGCAGCTTCTTATTCTTATTACCATCATACATTTTAATTGTTGTTTTGCACAAGGAAGTCTCAAAGTGACTTGTGAAAATAAAATTCAATATGAATTGCAACATTTAAAACCAGAAAGCCAACAAGCTAAAAGTGACCATACAGTAATTATAAATAACAAATGCCTATTTTCTTCCAATATGCATAAGATCACCAGAAGATTACCCAGATAAAACGCCAACCCATGTTAACATGGGGTTGAAATATTAATGTTGGAACCAGGTGACTCTCTCTGGGTGAGCATTTTACTTGCAGTGGGACACCAGTAAAGAGGTCTGATCTCTTGTTGTCATCTTCTGGACTTCTGTTGGAAGGGACTTGTAAATATAGTCCCCCAGTTATGATCTCAGGGTCTAGGTAGCAAAAGACATCTCACAAGATATGATGTTTTCAAGTCATGTACTTCCTTATAAGTTAAAACCAACATTTTGCACTGGGCTCAGAGATGAATCTGCAAACAATGCAGCTTAATCAAAATTGGTTTTGTATGTTAAGAGTGTGTGGTTTTTGCTAGCAATGTGGCCTCTGAATTCTGCATCATCTACAGTTTCTACATTGTCTTCAAAGGGAGCCCATGTATGTCAACACTAAAGCAGATAGACATAACTTGATATATGGCACTAGTTTCCTATGGTCTGACACTCATTCTATTTATGGATTTTGCCATGTGAAGAGTTTGGTATGAGATGTTTGATAATGGAAGTCTCCTGGAGACATTTCTACTCCCTCTGGCCTTATATAGGCTTCTTTACTTTAAGGCAGAAACTTTGTAAATCATAATAACCTTTTGCAAGGTAAAGCGCATTGCTGGGCGGGCATGTGTCAGCAAAATAAATAAATAAAAGGACAGGTTAAGATGTTCAGAATGCTACACTTCGGAGTATATGCACTGCATATTTCTTGAAGAGACGTAGATGAATATATGGCTGTAGAACCTAAATCTATGGAATGGTGACAACAGCATGGTACAAAAATATCTCAAATTGGTTTGTCATTTCTTCCTTAATCCAATAGGCTCTGGGTTTTATTCCTAACCACTGTAAGCTAGGCCAAGATAAATAATTTTTCTTCTTTAGACAGAGGCATGCTGAGTGGAATATAGTGTTCTTTTGACATCAATGTGAACATTACTGTGTGAAGAGAAACAGCTACATACCTGGCTTAGAGTGGACAAAATGGGTTTGGATTTGATAGGAGGAACATAACAATGCGGGAGAATTGCTTTACTGAATCAAACTATGACCCATCAAGTTGAGCATTCTGTTTCTAACAGCAACTAGCCAATTACCTCCTAAAATCCAATTTAGAAATGAACAGTATACCAAAGGGTGGGAAATCTTTCAAAAAGTTATCTTTTTTAAAAAAATTATATTTATTACTTTTATAGATTACAAAAAGGGAAAAGAAAAAAAGAAAAGAAGACAAAGGAGAAAAAGCAAAAGAGAAAAAAACAATACAATACAGTATATAGACAATGCAAAACACAACCTAAACTCAAAACTAAACACATTAAACTAAACTAAACAAAACCCACTCCCTAACCTTAACCCTAAATAAAACAAAACAAAAACAATTTAAAAACATACATCATCCCTTTTCCGTACTCTATCTTTCATTCCCTTGTTTCCTCGACCTCTTCTCACCTCCCTTTTTGTATTCCACTTCTATTAATTGTTTCAGCAAATCCTTTCCATCTTTCTCCATTTTCTATCATATTGTAAATAACATATTTTTTAACCTTATTTTCCATTAAAATTAAAATACTTATATATGCTTAGCTCCTTATAACATTTCTGCTAAGCCCATAAAAAACCATTCCACCATTTTTCTATCACTCATTAGTTTTACCATATGTCTATATATAAACTTTAAATTTTCCAATCTTCTTCCACCATCTCCTCTCCCTGGTTTTGGATTCTGCCAGTCCTTTCCGTCATCTCCATAAAGTCCATCAACCTGGTGATCTTATGTCCGAGGCTCTTAACTCTTTTCCAAGTCCCTTCTGCAGGTCTTCTTCATTTTCTTTAATGCTAAAGAGCAAATCTCAGGGAAACTCCAACCTATCAATATTTCTCTTCCTTCTGAACAGGTCAGCCAAATTTCCATAGTTGAAGCTAAAGTCCATAAAGTATTTCAGGACATATTTCAAGATTCCTCCAAATCCAAAGGCCCGCAAAACTTCAATCTCCTCCAAGCCCAAGTCCATGTCCCAGAAGTCAGTTAATCCCTGCATAGAGGGATCTTTCCAACTTTCCTTCTTCAGTCCAAGCTGGGATCCAATCCTCAAAGTCTGACTTTTCCTAGATTCAATCATAAAAGGCCTCAACTTATAGTCCTCAATTTGCTTCTGTAAAGCCACGGATCCCGCTTGTATTACTTTATGTTCAACAACAGCAGCTTTCTCCTTCTCCTCCTTCTCCTCCACCATTTGTCCTGCCAAAGTGGGTTCCTGTACCAAGTCCTGAATTATTTCTGTGTTGGTGTTCGCTTTTTGACTCAAATTAGTCACTTTCTGTTCCAAATTATCAACTTTAAAAGTCATGTCATCCATCTTCTTGTGAAGCTGTCCCAGCGAACAGCTTATCTTACATAAAACAGTCATAATGGCCTCTCCTATCAACATTTTAAATGGTCCAAGGTCAATCTCTGGTTCTCAGAATCCTTATCTGCAGCTGGAAATTACACTCCTGTAACAGTTACACTCCTGTAACAGTTTCAAAAGCTCCCTCTAGAGGGAAACAGTCTCCACTTGTATCAGTTCTTTCAGGCACAACTCAAGCATTAAAGATAGTTTCAATTTTCAGTTACTTTTCCTCCTTTTTAAACGCAGAAGAGGACAATGGAAACAGTATCTTACTCTTATTTAGCTAGCTGTCAAATCCGTTCTGTCAATGCACTCTCTCCAAACGTCATCTGGCAGCCCGTTCCCAGGTTCAGAGCAGTGGTAATTTGATTTTTCACTCTCTCCTGCAGGCTCACTAGGTCCAAAATTTCCCCCTCTTCTCCTGCTTCCAAGGGGGGTTTTGTATTTTAAACCGATGGAAATTTAATCCTTTGCCAAAAGCTTTCAAAGACTTTAGCTTGTAACGTCTTTGCTTCAGTCTATTTACAAAAGCGGAAGGCGGATTTCCTGTTTATGACCTTCCCGCTTAGTGCCAAATTAAGGTATTTAAAAATCCAATTTTCCGTTCTACTCACGGGTAGTTGTTTAAAATCCAATTGTCCACAGGAAAAAGTCAGCGCTCTCCGGCAACAGCAATGCGGCTTCACTCCGTGAAAGAAGCAGTCGATTCAAAGCACCGCGCCACTCACCCCACGTCGCTCCGGATCCCTAAAACAGGGTTTCCCTGCGAGTAGGGGAGGTGCAAAAGGTGCCAGCCGAATCCCAGGTTCACAAGCTTATCCCGCTTGTGATTTCAATGGGTCTCCACCTTCGCCGTGGCGGTCAGACCCTGTTTTTCGCGGAGCAAGTTCCTCCCGAACGGAGGAGCTCCGCCATTGCCGGAGGCGCCAACCCGGAAGTCCCAAAAAGTTATCATACCCTACCCATTCTTGCTTGAAACTGTTTATTTCTCATTTGTAGTGCACAGTTCAAAGGTTAACCCTCACCCCACCCCATGCTGGATTTCTTCAAGAATAAGGGTTGTTGGATCCCATACAATCACCTCAAAGACTGTGGACCTGTGAGTCTACCACTGTGCTCAAACTGGAAGGCACTTGTGCAAGAGGCAACCACTACATGGAGATGCATAAATTGTGCCCTTACGTGTGAGTACCTTCTCATTACAACTATCAACCTCCTTATGGTATAGGAGGTAAGTGTGCTGTGGTCGCTGCATTTATGAGCCATCGCTTAATGTTATTTTATTTGGGAAAAGGGGCTGCAAAAGAGTTTTCTTTTAGAAAACACCCAAAATTGTTGAGTTTTGGGAAAAACCTTTCCCAAAAATAGTGATTTTAAGCTTTTGAAGCTGTTTCTACTGCTTTTTCTATTGTATTGCCATAATTCTGGGTTTTCCCGGACATTTTGCAACTTTGGCAAAATTCCCCCCAATGCCATTTTTACACCCGAAAACCAGGACATGTCAGGAATTTTCCTGACATATGGCAAGCCTACCTTTGTGGGTCTAGGCCCAGTGAAGCCATGAACCATCCTGCTGCTGGTTGATTATTTGTCAGGATTAACCAAGATAACCCCCTTCAAGATCACCATTTTAGGGAGTGCTATGGCCCATCATCCCCCAACTGGATGTCTGGACAGAAGCACCTCCCCCTAGATCCTTTTAATGGACTACCCTGATTCCTTGGACCAGGGGGTGAAGATCCCAGCCCCCTTTCACCCACATTGACTAATGTTTCAACCCAATGCCTTATCTGCCATCAAGATGTGACAATTGCTACGAGGAAGGCAAAGCCCTCAGACAGGCCCAATATTGTCTGAAGACAAATTCCTCCCTGGCCCTGAATACGCTGACCAAAAATTTCCATACCAAGTTCTTACACAAGGCCTGCCTGATTACCCATGGACAGACCTGCAGAATGACACGTGGGAGGATGGGGAATCCAGTGCCGACTGAGGCTGAGTGTAGGGCACGGCTGGCCTATATAGTCATGGAGTGGACTAGAGGGAAGAGGTTTTCCCTCTGGTTCACTCCCAGAGCATGCTCCTCAGCTTGACCATGATTGGCTGCAATAGTGTGTGAACACAGCCGGGAGGGAGGAAGTGGCTTTCTACCCTGGCCTGTGCCAATGCTAGAAGTCCGCCCAGCTCCGCTACAACTGTGCCAGATCGCAACGGTCACTTTCCTCCAGCAGCCAGTAAGTGATCCTCATGCATCTTAAATTTGGAATAATTTGGTTGTCATTGGTCATACATGATTCCAGGTATGTTACAATACAAACATAAACACAGGATTCTGTCTCATAGCAGAATAGCCAAGAAATTTCCAGGGCCACCAAAGTCCAACTCTTAAACAAAGGAACAACTTAATTAGAGACATTGAGAAAGAGCACCTACCCATTCATGGAGACATAGGCCAAGAAATCATACAAGACTGCAAGAGAGTGGACTTGTGAAAAGCCAACCAGAGGAGCTTATGCTCAGATGAGATTTTCATTCTCTACTTCACCATTCAAAAGGTTGATTTTAATAAGCTGGACTAGTGGTAAGTCAAGGATCAAGGACAGAACAGATCATTTGCACCTTTCCAGGCCAGATTGGCAAAGGGACCTGGGAAAGGCCCTTGACTGCATTTATGGCTACTTAACCATGAATCACCAGCAATTAGCCATTGATTGTAAACAATCACTACCTGGGGATTTTTATACCAAAGAGTAGCCTATAAATCTTGTAGCAAGTGAAGCCATTCTGCGTCCATCAGACCTTTCTTTCCAACAAAATGGAGGGTGTGGATTTGGAAACATTTCATGTGGACCACATGAAAATCCACTGACTTTTGCAAGATTGGCCTATGAACTTGTAATCTACACACACACACACACACACACACACACACACACACACATTATTGTACATTTTAAAAGAGAAGGAGTGATTCATCAGACACCTACCAGTAGGGGAGCTGCTGCACACTTTGGAAATGCCACTGGGCTGGCATGATGCATTCATATAGAGTTTATTCCATTTTCCCGATGTTTTCCTAACTGCTAATTTTCACATTATATTTGATTTTTTGCATGACATGAAAGACACTTCTGGGAATACAGCACAAGTATAGCATTCATTCCTGTGTTATTTGCTTCCATAAAAAATCTGTTTGCAAATAACATGGAAATGAGTGCTAAACTTGCACTATATTCTGCTATATTTCTAAAAGCGGCTTTTGCATCCCGTGAAAGCTCAGGTGTAATGTGTACATTAACAGTTATGGAAGCATCAGGGAAGTAGAATAAACTCCCATGTGAATGCTGTGGGAGATTTGCAGTCAAAACATAACTAACAAGCACAATGTTAGTTAATGTATGAAAAGGATTAGGACCGTAAAGCTGTATTTGCTGAAAGACAGACTCAGACCATAGAAATGTAATTGGTAGAGTAGACCTGCAAATAGGAAAGAGGCAGGGAAATGCACTGAAAAGTGTGGAATGAGCAAATGATTAACAGCAAGAAGTATAAACACCCTAGAAGTTAAGGTTGCCATATGTCCAACATAGTCGGGATTTGGCCATTGTAAACAGTAGCCGAGCAGAATTTGCTGAAATGTCCGGGAAAATCTGGATGTATGTCAACCCATGTTGAAAGTGTAGATTTTTGTGAATTTCCTTAAAAATAGGTCAAAAACTTTGCCCAGCCCCCAAAATAAAAAGCTCAACAACTCTGCCAAAAAAGCTCAGCTTTTGTGTCCAAATCTTCACTTTTTGAAATATGGTAACCCTATTGAATGCTTCCCCAGAAACACATGTGAATGGTCAATGAAGATGAGATGCAATCCTACTTCCGTGCAAGCAAATCAAGATGAACGCTCAATTAATAGGTCATGGTCAAATTTCAGAAGCATTACAAAACAAAGGTGCCGTAAGTTGCCCATTGTTTATAATGACACCGTGTATAAAAAAATGTTTTTCAGGCCCTAACGTATAATTACATGCTATTCATTTAAATGTCCCTTCTAATTTAAACCCATTCATTTCTTTTTCTTCAAATGCATGTTATGTTGCATTGATGAGTAATCATTTTATTTCATATCTCAATGCTAATAGTACTTAATTTTTTTAAGTTTCACGAATGGCAATATTTCACAAATCACTGACACTGGCATTGTAGACAAGGCTTCAAAAAAACAACAACCAAAAAACCACCCTAGTTTTTTAAATATTTCATGTTTGATTGTGAGGTACATAGAGTTCCATTGAAACCATCCTCAAAATGTCAGCTGATACCAAGTACCAACTGTGAAGGAAATTAAATGGGTAATAATAGTAATTTACTCCAATTACTACGCTTTCTGAATAGGTTTATAATATACAATTCCACACAGGGTTTCACCTCACAATATGAATCCGCCGTTAGTTGCTGCTGAGAACTGAACCTCGGTGAAGCTTAACATTATCACCCACCACATTCATATCTGTTCCCTGTAGATTCTTATAAGTTACATTTCCCTATTCTACCAGAGGAAGATAAGCTGCTCTGCATCTGTAGACATTCCCTGTAATGCCTCTTTTGACCCTGCAGAGTCTATACAGATAAGCAGAGCTGCAGCAGTAGGATGACAAATGCAGCAGGAAGCTTGTTTATGCTTTCAGCTGACTGCAAGGGGTCCTGGCCATACCCCGTTGTTTTTTAGCAGCGGTCAAAGCAAGGCATATTGTTTGAAATAAAAGGGCTTTTGAAATGTCCTAAATTTCACGCAGAAAAACAAACGCAAATATGGCATTCTAGAGCTATAGAGCTGTCATTTCTGCACAAACATGAAATGGAAACTAGGGGTACAATCAGATTTAGATATTTTCTTGGGGGAAAAAATCACCGTATTTTTCGCCCTATAGGACGCACCGTCCCATAAGGCGCACCTAGTTTTTTGGGGGGGAAATAAAGGGGGAAAAATTATTTTCCCCCCCAGGCGCGGGGCTGGGGCGGGGGAAGCCCGAGCTTCCCCCAACCCCAGCCCCCAGAACAGGCAACTCTCTGCAAGCCGTGGGAGCCCAGCGCCGGGCTCCCGCGCCTTGCGGAGAGCTGTGCGAAGCCTGGGCACGCTGAGAACATCGCGCCCAGGCTTCAGCATGCAGGCAACTCTCCGCAAGCCGCGGGAGCCCAGCACTGGACTCCCGCGCCTTGCGGAGAGCTGCACGAAGCCTGGAGACTGAGAGGGGTCGGTGCGCACTGACCCCTCTCGCTCTCCAGGCTTCAGCAAAAGCCTGCATTCGCCCCATAGGACGCACACACATTTCCCCTTCATTTTTGGAGGGGAAAAAGTGCGTCCTATAGGACGAAAAATACGGTATTTGATTTTACAAGTGTAAAATTATAACTTTACCAAATACATATCCATATTTAGAGATTTCTCCAAGTCTCTAGACTTCCAACCTTCCCCTCCATGGATCCTATTATCAACCTTCATATTATTATCAACTGCATATTATTTCATCATCCAGTTTTATGTCTCTCCATTTTGTCCATAGTAATTTCTACAACACAAGTGTTATTGCAATCTTGCTAATGTTTTCATCTGCTTACAGTGGTACCTTGGGTTACAAACACTTCAGGTTACAAATGCTTCAGGTTACAGACACCACTAACTTCGAAGTAGTACCTTGGGTTAAGAACTTTACTTCAGGATGAGGACAGAAATTGCGCTGTGGCGGCATGGCGGCAGCGGGAGGCCCCATTAGCTAAAGTGGTACCTCAGGTTAAGAACAGTTTCAGGTTAAGAATGGACCTCCAGAACGAATGAAGTTCTTAACCAGAGGTACCACTGTACAGTGGTCTCTCAAGTAAATTGTATTTTTTCCCCATTCTTTATTAAAGTTTTAGTCTTCTTGGTTTTAAAAGTATGCCTATAGTGTCAAGTTATGATCAGCAGGCAAGAAGTGAACTTCACTTTCCCCCATCTGTTCATCAATGAGACCCATAAAATCATAAAATAATCACATATGCAGATAAATCTGCCAAGATACCTTCTGTCACTCACAAATATACCTGGCCTTCCACAGTCTCTTCCGCCCTGTTGCTCAGAAGAACCATTTCAGCCTAGCAGGATCTTACTGAGGGTTTGCCCAGCTTTCGCTGCTCATCATAGAATCAATACTGGCTGGTGCCCTTGGGACTGGTAGGGTGGAGGGCAGGGAGGCCACCAGTTGGTGGAGCCAGAACCAATGACAGGCAGAGCCAGCTGATTCTAGTGTTTGTCCCCATACTCCTCTGTCAGGAATGAGCCAACTCTAAGCGAAGGTTTGCAGCCAACTGCAGAAAGCAGCCAGGAACAGAGAGGCTTTGATGTTAGTCATGCTGGGGAGAGCTGACAGCTGCAGACTCCGCCTCTCCCTGACCTGGCTGATAAGGCAGTAGCTGAGAACAGGCTAGAAGTACAAAGCTCGCCGGAAGTACAAACAGGCAAAAAGAACTTGGAGACAGCCTCTCGGAAAACGAAGAGGCGGGAGCTGATCCATTAAGTCCAAGGAATTGGCGAATGGGAGGGGTGCAAGGTAGGAAGCAAAACAAGAGATGTAAGGTTCGTAAGTTCAATATCTTCTGTTGATGCCGGAAGGGGTCTTCAGAAGGGTCATCTTGAGTAATGGTGCCAGTGGCTTTGTTAGAGCCATCTGGAGCTATTTGTCTGTTTTTGCAATAAATCCACCTTTTTAATTAGCTACGCTTACTGTGTTATCAAGCTGAGAACCTGGACTCCTGAATCACACAAGTCCAAGACTAAGGAAGAGGAAGGTGACAAGCAGTGCTGCCCCCTGGATTGGTTGCAAATAAGAAGGCGAGCAGTTGTTGGCTGGTTGAGGTTGGTAGGGCAGTACTATATTTGCCAAAATGGACCAACCTCCACTGCACAGAATTAGGATCACGAACAGATTCCAGGAGACTCTGCTGATCCAACACAGTAAACCTAAGTGACTAAATGTTCTGTGTAAGAAACCCGGCTACAGCTTGCTAGTACAACATTGGAAGTTTTATGAATCAACCTGTAACTAAGTGCTAAAATAGCAGCCCCTGACTACTTAAAGGTTGATGTGAAAATTCTCCACAGCAGGGACAAGGCAGTGAATGTACAATTTTTCAAGCAGTCTCTGTAACGAACTCAGCTTGAGCCTCTGTTACATTCTGCTTGTTAACCGTACCTCAGCACTTTTGTTCGCATTTATCCCCACCAGTTCAGCCAACTCAGTTTCAAGAAGTCAACAGGAACACAAGAAGCTGCCTTATACTGAATCAGACCATTGATTCATCTTGTTCACTGCTGTCTTCACTGACTAGCACTGGGCTTCCAAGTTTCAAGCCAGGAGTCCTGCCTGGAAATTTCAGGGCTGAGCACAGACCTCCAGCATGCAAACCCCGGGTTCTGTCACTGAGATATGGCCCTCCTATGAGTTCTGTGCAATGGCATTGTGGTGATGATGGAATGTGAAAGAGCTAGTTTTGACATTTAAAGTGCTTTATGTACTGGGACCAGGGTATCTGAAGGATTCATTATGAACTTCTGAGGTCCTTCACCAGGTGAGGTGTTCCTAGGGAAGTGAGGAGGCAGTGATTTCTGTTCCATCCTGGGTTCATTGCAATCAGGGCTGTTTCTGCTAAAACTACATTCTGTAGCAATGTTCATCTTGCGATCTGCTATAACTGAAACATAATTAATTATGTAATTAATGTCAGTGCAGTTCAGTTGAAGGGAAACCCCCAAAACAATGCAGTACATTATGTGATTATTTACATTGGGTGATGGTCAACTAAATTTGAGTAAAACCAAATGAAATTAATGATGGGAGAAACAATGCCCTTTTGAGGTGTTAATGTGTGACTCAGGTGGTATGTACAGTGGTACCTCAGGTTACAAACACTTTGGGTTACAGACTCTGCTAACCTGGAAGTAGTACCTCAGGTTAAGACCTTTGCCCCAGGATGAGAACAGAAACCGCATGCTGGGAGCGTGGCGGCAGCGGGAGGCTCCATTAGCTAAGTTGGTACCTCAGGTTAAGAACAATTTCATGTTAAGAACGGACCTCCGGAATGAATTAAGTTTGTAAACCGAGGTACCACTGTATGTAAATAAACCATATATCATAACGACACCACAGTCTCTGCTGTGCATCATTTACTTTTTAAAAATTTTTTAATTGTTTATTTAACATAATTGTTACAAATATAAGCAAAATATTGCAAATACATATAGTGGTACCTCAGGTTACATACGCTTCAGGTTACAGACTCCACTAACCCAGAAATAGTACCTCGGGTTAAGAACTTTGCTTCAGGATGAGAACAGAAATCGTGCTCCAGCGGTGCGGCAGCAGCAGGGGGCCCCATTAGCTAAAGTGGTGCTTCAGGTTAAGAACAGTTTCAGGTTAAGAACGGACCTCCGGAATGAATTAAGCACTTAACCCGAGGTACCACTGTACATACATATATATTTCAAATAAGCACATATACATGAAAAAGAAACAAAGGAGAAAAGAAAAGAAAAAAGAAGGGAAAAAATAAAGAGAAAAAAAGAAGAAGAAAAGTTGGAAGAATTTCTCCCAAGTTTATTCTACAAATATCTCAATATAAAAATAATAATAAAATTTCATTGATTGACTTCCATCGCTTACACTGCACTTCCTATATACATTTTAAGCAAGATTGTATCTGTTATTCCGTATTTTTCCCATACAATCTCACACAAATATTCTAATCAATAAATTTTCTAAATCTCTCATAAATCTATTCTAAACACAACCAATACCTTACATTTAATCCTCATAAATACTCATTTAAGCATTTCCAAAAGGAAACACGAACCCTGAATAAATGCCTGGAAGCCCTGGAATATTGGACCACTTGGAGATTGAGGTGGCATGCAACAATACATTTAAACTACAGCTCCCCTACCTGCTGAATCCTGGGAACTGTGATGAAAATCATAGCTGGGTGAGGGGTAAACTACAGTTTCCAAGATTCTTTGGCGAGGAGGGAAATGTGCTTTGAATGTGTGGTGTGTCTGCAACCTTCGATAAAAGCTCCTAAGACTGGAGACGGAACATATCAAAACATCTCACCAAGTGCTGAAGGGAATCTGGACCATTGAATCCCATCCCTTTATATCTCAAAGGGAAGCAAATCAGTTGGATATTCTGCCTCGTAATTTGTTATGTTTTTCTTCTCCATATTCAAGGGATGTAACCAATGATTTATTATAATCATGGGCTCTTTAAGTCAGTATTGATAGGAGGTAGGCTCATTGCTGATCAAGCTCAGTAACAACAATAATGGAATGGGAAAGATAAATAAAAATAAAATAAAATCTAATGAAGAATGGAAACTAAAATGAAAACTTCCTGCCCAATAGCTCTGTTCTGGCCCTGTTCCCATTGTAATTCCATACCATGACCTGCACTCCATTTTAAAAAGCAAGATAGATTGCTTCTCATTCAAGCGGATAACTGCTATACTAAGCACTGGTCCAATGCAGACAAGATAATTGAACAAAATTAGCATTTAGAATATGAATGCAAAAAGGTGGCAAATGACCTATGAGATCAACATGAAGATATACAATGGTCTGAGTCACCCAAACTGTGTTTAGCTTCATGGCTAAAGAAAACAAGGGGGCCAGGATAAGTCCGTCCCCTGCTCTTCAGCCCTGAGAGTAGTAGATTTGTACAGTGGTACCTCGGGTTAAGTACTTAATTCATTCCGGAGGTCCGTTCTTAACCTGAAACTGTTCTTAACCTGAAGCACCACTTTAGCCAATGGGGCCTCCCGCTGCTGCTGAGCTGCCAGGGCACGATTTCTGTTCTCATCCTGAAGCAAAGTTCTTATCCCGAGGTACTATTTCTGGGTTAGCGGAGTCTGTAACCTGAAGCGTATGTAACCCGAAGTACCACTGTACTGGAATCTGTCCCCTAGTTTCTTGAAAAATTTCTTCCCCTTGTGAAGGAGGCTTCTGAATTTCTGCCTCATTCTCAGAGCGCTTGAAAATTTATTTAGAATGCCAATGATTTGAAGGACTAACATGCACATACAAAACACATGTTGTATGCATGCATTTTGTATGTGCATGTTAGTCTTTCAAGTCATTTTAATGATTGATTTGTATTGCTTTCAAATGCTTTTATGTTGTTCTACACTGCCCTGGAGTTTTGCAAGAGGGCAGTATATAAATGCTTTTATAAAGAGAGCATGTGTGGTGTAGTGGTTAGAGAGACTAAGATGTGGGAGACCAGGGTTCAAATCCACACTTGGACATGAAGCCCACTGGGTGACCTTGGGCCATTTCACTGCCTCTCAGCCTAACCAAGCTCTCAGGGTTGTCATGGGGATTAAATGAGGAGGCCGGTGGAGAATCATGTGTACAAAACTGAGCTCCTTGGAGGAAAAAGTAGGATATAATTGCAATAAATAAAAAACAAACAAATGTTTCTCCAACACCCTGCAGCCTCCCCAGCTGCCCCAGCTTCCTGATAGGAAAAAACCCCATGGGAGTAGTTACCTTATGATGCTTTCCCCTGAAAGCAGTGCAGGAGAAGGTAAGCAAAGGTTGTTGTTTAGTCGTTTAGTCGTGTCCGACTCTTCCTGACCCCATGGACCAGAGCATGCCAGGCACCCCTGTCTTCCACTGCCTCCCGCAGTTTGGTCAGACTCATGTTTGTAGCTTCGAGGACACTGTCCAACCATCTCGTCCTCTGTCGTCCCCTTCTCCTTGTGCCCTCAATCTTTCCCAACATCAGGGTCTTTTTCAGGGAGTCTTCTCTTCTCATGAGGTGGCCAAAGTATTGGAGCCTCAGCTTCACGATCTGTCCTTCCAGTGAGCACTCAGGGCTGATTTCCTTAAGAATGGATGCGTTTGGTCTTCTTGCAGTCCATGGGACTCTCAAGAGTCTCCTCCAGCACCATAATTTAAAGGCATCAATTCTTCGGCGATCAGCCTTCTTTATGGTCCAGCTCTCACTTCCATGCATCACTACTGGAAGCAAAGGTAAGCAAAGCCAAAAGGTCAAGTCAAAGTGAATAAACAATTAAACACAGACTAACACAACACTGCAAGATGGTGAAGTCAGTTCCTCCCACTCAAGGCTTTAGAAGAGGAGTGTCCCGATAGAACACTGAAATTAGCATATTAATGAAACATATTAATGAAAAGTGGCAGCAATTTACAAAGTCAACGGGTCTTTAGCAGCTAATATTCCATAGTTAGGAGAGGGAGGAGTACAAGACAGTTAAGGGGAGAGAGATAAACAGAATGGCTCAATTGGTTAGAGCGTGGTGCTGGCAATGGCAAGGTTGCAGGTTCGATCCCCATAAGGGACAGCTGCATATTCCTGCATTGCAGGGGGTTGGACTAGATGATCCTCAGGGTCCCTTCCAACTCTATGATTCTATGAGATTCTAAGTCTACTTAAGCAATGGATGGAGGAAGAGGACCAGAAGCTCCAATTTCCTCATATGGGGAACACATCAGGATTCTTAATAGGCCGAGGCAAGCTCTTGCATAAGGAGTGTAATTAGTAGCATCTCTTATCTGAGCTGGGCAGCAAAGCAATAAACTCATCCTTTCACTCACTGCCCTTCATGGCATTTCCGAAGCCTCTGTTGGCGTCCAGCCTAACCTCCTGATTAGCCAAGCTCTAAATAAACTTCCTGCCCCTGTGGAACTCTCAGTCCTGAAAAAATTCCTCAATGATTTGTTACCTGCTGCTCAAGGTGTCCTCAGGACACTCCTAATTGAATGAATGTGCTGTGCCCTTGATTCCTGGAAATCTAGCTTCACCAAATATAGAGAGACCATGTCTTATAAAAAAAAGTCAATCTAGCCCTGCATCTCCTGCATCAACTGGCAGCTGCTCTCCAGAGTTTAAGAAGCCTTTCCCAGACCTCCTTACCCATGGCATTTTGTAATGGCAGAGTCAAGCATGGGAAGCCTAGATCTTGTATGTGTTTGATCAGTGAGTTATTCTTTGCTAGAATGTCTTCTGCTCTGGGTTAAACCACAGAGCCTAGGACTTGCCGATCAGAAGGTCGGCGGTTCGAATCCCCGCGACAGGGTGAGCTCCAGTTGCTTGGTCCCTGCTCCTGCCAACCTAGCAGTTCGAAAGCACATCAAAAGTGCAAGTAGATAAATAGGTACCACTCCAGCGGGAAGGTAAACGGTGTTTCTGTGTGCTGCTCTGGTTCGCCAGAAGCGGCTTAGTCATGCTGGCCACATGACCCGGAAGCTGTACGCCGGCTCCCTCGGCCAATAAAGCGAGATGAGCGCCACAACCCCAGAGTTGGCCACGACTGGACCTAATGGTCAGGGGTTCCCTTTACCTTTACCTATATCCTGGTGTCAGGATGCTGTCAGTGTCTCCTGGCTGGTTGCCCAGGAAAGTATAAAGACAAGGTATTTTTATTTCAGTCTTTACAGAGAGAGACTATGGAACGCAGTCTCTTGGATAATGGTGTTGTCCCGAGTGAATTTCCACTCCCTGTCTCTCCCACTTCCTCATTCGTCATTCTCATCATCTCCTCTACAAGTGTTGCTACATGCCCTCTGTCTTTGAGCTCTTTGCTCTCCTACTTTTAAGGCTCTTCCGGTTCTGGGAGATGGAGGGCCTGGAATGCTTTCTAATGACAACATGTCAACTGGTTGTTGTTCTAGTTCTCCCATGATTTCCCAGCTTTATCCTTCATCTACCTCTGAGCTGCTACCTCCCTCAAACCCCTGTTGTAAATCTATGCTGTCTTCTTCTTCCTCCTTCCTGGAAGGGTCAGGATGGGGAGGTGGTCTCCACCATTCCTCCTCTGCTCAGTCTCTGACACCTGGGTAGAAATATAATCATAACCACCATTTTCTCTAATCATCTAATCATCACTTCTGATGTCTAGATGGTCCAACTTTGCTCTCTGTCTTGAGACCTGTAGTAGATGGTGTACTGATGGGGCAGTGTTCACATGACCTCCTGACAGCTGATCTGCTGCTATTGCTTATGAGAAAGGGGAGAGGTGAGGAGGTTGACATGGTGCAAAGGAGCTGGCAGACCTTCTTGCCACCTCCCTCCTCTTCATTTTGTTGAAGAGCAGCGACTCAGCTGTTGGGGGGGCTTAGGTAAACACCACCCCACCCCACTGTGCCATTCGTTACTCCTTGAGACTCCCACTCATATCATTTTATTTATTTAGCAAGATTTATGTGCCAATTAATCATAGAATATGTCTAGGCCATTTTCCAGATATAGGAGTACATGATATTCCTTTAGAAAAAGACATAAAAACAGAATTTAAATACAGCAGACAAGAACATGATTAACATATGACTAAAATCAAGAGTTTAAGACACATTAATAAAATAAAATATTAGCTTTTGTTTGGGATACTGATAGCCTTTAAGCATTCAGTTGTAAAATACCCAGGGTTTGATCCAGACTGCATAATAGAAAAGGCATTTCGAAATCAGTGCGACTTACATTAATCATAACTAACCAAGTTTCATTGATTTCACTGGATCTTTTCCAGGTATGACTAAGTCGGGATTTTACCCTTTGTTGGGTACATGGCTTATTTGGGTAGCCGGTTTTTGGTGGGATGAAAGGGAAGCAGTTTGGTAGTTATTTAATGTATTGTTCTTGCTTTGTTTTTACCACCAGGGAGAAGAAAAGGTGCTTGTGGGATTCTCTGCCTCAGGTAAACCTGAGGTGCTATGTTATTGACTGGTCAGGACGGGGGGGGGGGGGGGGAGAGAGAGAGAGAGAGAGAGAGAGAATTTTGCCTCAGGCAGCAAATGCCTTGAGCCAGCCTTGTCATCAGTGGGAAAAAATCCAACTGGTCAGTCAGTATGAGCATTGAGTCATCTGAACAGTGGTATTCCTAACAAATTGGTTCCTGTTTGCAGGATATAAACATCTCAAAAAACTCTAGCTAACTTTTCTTGAATGAAAGGCTCCTTTTTAGTCTCCTGAAATAAAATTACATTAGCAAATGTTCTGTCCTGTTTTAATGCAAAAATGATGCTGTTTTAAGGAAACTACTTCAGATTTGCTCTTATATAAAACCAACATTTTGCTCCTTTCCCCCCCTTTCACATATGACGCAATATCTGCACATACAATTGCTAATTTTCACACGCTCTTATCCAATCTCCTGGATGCAGAAAGAAAGAAAGAAAGAAAGAAAGATCCATTTCCCTACAGTCAAATGCATCACCCCTGCCCTCTCACCTAATTGAATGGGCAAACTCTCATGCTGAGTGTGACAAGATTCTTTATAATTTAAAGTTGGGGAAGGGAGCATCTATGATGTTGAACAATTTTCTTGAGTAGTTTTATAGAAGAACATAAGTCTAAGTGCATTAGGAATATATTAATAGACATTAGGAATGTATATTAATCATGGACATTCATTATGCACCATCATTTTTATAAAAATAAAATATCTGCTGTGTTATATTTGATTATATTACTAAGTATTACTTTTAATTTTGTATTTGTGTGCTGTCTTTGTGTTTTAGATACCCTGTTGCTGATTTTCTCCTCTTTTCATGCTGTTACTGTTACATAAATCTGTATTATGTACTACTTATTATAATAGTTTTTGTATAATTGTTTTAATTTTTATGTTGTGTAGATACTATGTTATGTGGTAACATTTATTTATTAATTAAATTTCTATACCACGCTTCATCTGAGGAACATATGGCAGCTTACAACATGAAAACACAAAAATACATAATATAGTAACAAACAAAAACAATACCCTTCCTCTGTATTTGTGTTGTTTGTTGTAAACTGTCCTGTGTTTTCTGAAGAAGGGTAGTATATAAATCAGGCATAGGCAAACTTGGCCCTCCAGATATTTTGGGACTACAACTTCCATCATCTCTGACCACTAGTCCTGTTAGCTAGGTATGATGGGAGTCGTAGTCCCAAAACATCTGGAGGGCTGAGTTTGCCTATGCCCAAATTTAATAAATGAAATGAATGAACTAATGAATCTATTAATATTGCACTCTTCAAAATTTTGAATTTCTTACACTAGTCATCTCCTTAGCAAGATAAAAAATTGTAAATTATACTGCTACTTCATATAAATAATAATAAAAATAATTTATTCTTTTATTGCTTGCCTTTTAGAAAAAATATAATTGACCAGCATATTATTGCATTTTCTCCCCAATTATTTTTATACTAGTTAAATTATCCATTTTATTGATTTGGGGAGTCAACACAATGGCTTTTATGATCTAATGCTTCATCTTGCTATGTGCCCCCTTGACACAGAACAATTTTTCTCTCATCCATCCCTTTTCTCCTCCTCATTCTTCATTTTGCTCTCCTTTTTCTACTTTTCTTACTTACCTGGATGAAGACAGAAGCTTAGGCTGCAAATTCACAGAGATAAATGACTTACAACCAGAGTAAGGTAATTATTAGAAACTTATCTTCTGGAAAATGTTGTAGCACCCAGAAATATAATGGATGCCAATGTTTCTTTTTCTTTAATGCATTTTTGCTTTGTTTATTGTTAGAAGGACATTTTCTAAATATATAGATAAAATATATAAAAGACAGAAAGGAAATGCATTCAAGAGAGTTAAAAAAATGGTATGATCATTGCTATCAGTTAACTAAGACTTAGTCTACAGAGACAGAGAAGAACAAGGTGGCATTTCATAGTATTTTGTGGAACTAATGCACTATGTATTTGAGCATGGATTGAGCCAGATAGTGGAAGTTAGGCGTCTGCTTTATTTTAGAGATGAGAGGACAATGGTCCAAATTAGAAAAGGAAGCAAAAAAAGAAATGGAACTCCAGATTTCTTCACTTGGTGGTCTCCCTATCGGCTTCTTTTTACCTCAGGGACCCCCAATATCTCTCTGTGGTGGACCTCTGAGCTTGGGCTGCTTCAAATTCCCATGGATGGGACTGAATGTTGTGTTGTTGGAGTTTTCCCTCCACACACTGAAAACACCTCTGGTCACTAATGCAGCAAAAGCAATGTGGGAGGCAGCAGTTATGAATTATAAGCTCAACCCGCTTATTGGCGAAGATCACTGTGTCTTACTTATCAGTCAATGCCCGCCTTAAGCAACCTGCTTCAATGGAGCTCAGAGCATCACTTGACAAGTAATATAACAACAACAACAACAACAACAACAACAACAACAACAACAACAACAATTTATTATCTATACCATCTGGCTGGGTTTCCCAGCCACTCTGGGTGGCTTCCAACAAAATATTAAAAATACATTAAAACATCAGTCATTAAAAATTTCCGTAAACAGGGCTGCCTTCAGATGTCTTCTAAAAGTCAGATAGTTGTTTATTTCCTTGACATCCTTGACTATCAAGAAGGCCCTTTGCCTGGTTCCCTGTAACCTCATTTCTTGCAGTGAGGGAACCGCCAGAAGGCCCTCGGCACTGGACCTCAGTGTCCAGGCTGAACAATGGGGGTGGAGATGCTCCTTCAGGTATACTGGGCTGAGGCCCTTTAGGGCTTTAAAGGTCAGCACCAACACTTTGAATTGTGCTCAGAAATGTACTGGGAGCCAATGTAGGTCTTTCGAGACCGGTGTTATATGGTCTCAGCAGCCACTCCTAGTCACCAGTCTAGCTGCTGCATTCTGGATTAGTTGTAGTTTCTGGGTCACCTTCAAACGTAGCTCCATGTAAAGTGCATTGCAATAGTCCAAGCAGGAGATAACCAGAGCATGTACCACTCTTGCGAGACAGTCTGCGGGCAGGTAGGGTCTTAGCCTGTGTACCAGATGGTGGACTGAGCCACTGTACCATGCAAAGCAGATAGAAAAAAGATGTATAATAACACAGAATGTTGAAAATGGGACAAACCACACATGCATGTAACTTCTTTCTCAGATTAAGGGAAAGGTTTTCTACCTACCCCTTTATCCATAGGAAAGAGATCCTAATCATTCTCAATGTGTGCTTTGTTTATGACCTCCAATCACATGGCTCAACATATGCTTATTGTGTTGTCCTTCTCTCTCATCGCCTTCCCCTCCTCAGCTACTGGTTGCTGTGGAGAAACATCTTTTAACTCCAACTCATCATTAACAGCACACACATATCCCAGAATGTAGCCACCTACAATGAAAGGTATTGTGGTTTAAATCCACTTAAAAGCTAAGCCCCTTAACCTTTGGATCATGGTGCTAGGATGCTCAGAGGCACTTCTAGGAGGAGCAAAAAAGGATCAAAATAATCTTAAAACAGAAACTGAATTGTTAGGTTTTGCCTCTGATACACAAACTAGTTTCTGCAGCTAGGTTATCTCTGGCTCAATTCAAGTCCTTGATGGGTGGGATAAGAATGAAATAAATTAAGTAAATCAAACACTCTGGTAACCAGTTTTCCATCCAGGCTGCAGGTAAAGTTTGCAGACCTTCTACACTCTTCCATTTATCTCACATAATTGGCTGAAATGTTTTGACGTTATCAGAAGTGAACCTCCGAAGGATTTAGATACTTCCTCGTTACTGGGGTTGAAACAATGTCTGCAATTACTGCAGCTGTTATTGGCTGATCTAAAAATATGTTTTTCATCTCAGCCATGAGACTTGCATATTGCCATAGTTCTCTCCCATATATCACTAATTTTCCTTAAAAGAGTCTGGAGATAAAAGATGTAAAAAGTCATGAAGTTAAGAAATAGGGCATTTCCATCCATCAACATCTTGGCGCTTCTGTATTTTTAATTTTTTTAATCACAAACCCTGACTAGCATCAGTATACTGGAAACATAGTATTATAAAAGGATTAAGTCTCAGGGTCCTTCAAACACAAGAATTAGGAGTTTGAAATCTATGTAATATGATATCCAATTTGCAGTCTATGGGCTGACTATTATACTGAAGAGGCACTGAGAGAAAGGCTGGTTCTGAAAATGTCACTATCTGACAGCTGGTTTCTACTCAAGTATACCAACATTTAAATATGATTCCATGACTGAAGGAAAACTAGAAAAATAAAAGAAGAAAGAAGCAACAGAGCAACTTAGCTAAAAAACATACACTTGCTTTTTTGACTGCTTGTGATTCAATCTACTTAGAACATATGAAGAACGCTTCTAGGTCAGGTTAGTGGCCCATCTTGTCCAGCATCCTCTGGGCTAGTGTGGTGTAGTGGTTAAGAGCGGTAGATTTGTAATCTGGTGAACCAGGTTTGCATCTCCACTCCTCCACATGCAGCTGCTGGGTGACCTTGGACTAGTCACACTTCTCTGAAGTCTCTCAGCCTCACTCAGCTCACATAGTGTTTGTTGTGGGGGAGGAAGGGAAAGGAGAATGTTAGCCGCTTTGAGACTCCTTCGGGTAGTGATAAAGCGGGATATCAAATGCAAACTCTTCTCCTCCTCATAATGGCCAACCAGATGTTTATGGAAAGGCCAGAAGTGGGACAACTCTTTGCCCACTTGTGATTTCCAGCAACTGGTATTCAGACCCATACTGTCTCCAACAGTGTTGGTAGAAAAAATCCACTGTGGCTGGTAGCCATGAATACTAAGCTGAACTCCTTCCTTTTCTTTTTTTCCCTTTTTTGGAGGTGGAGCAATCTTTTAATATCTGTCTGGCAGAAATCATGCCAAGTCCTCAAAGGCTGTGCTAAACCATGTCTAAGGGAACCCCCAACCGTGCTCTACTTCACATATTTTTTTTCTGTTTAGAACTATTGTTAATCACTTTTCTACTGAAAGGTAGAAAGAAAACAGTATACAGCAGGAGGTCTGGGTTTGCCTATAACAAATCCAGGTTTGCCATTCAGCAAGAGATGCCATCTGTTCTGGTCACCAAATAGTCCATCTTTTATGATGCGTGTGTATTCCTGCCTGTCCCATTCACACTCCCATTTTTAGATGTATACCTAGAAACATGGTGTGAGATTCAACATTAATCAGAATAGACCCACTGAAATCCCATTATATTACTTAAGTGCATGAATTTTAAGTCGGTTTTTTCTCTCTGAATATGACTGGCATTATCACCCATAATGTGCTAAAAGGTGCTAAAGAGTTGCAGTTGCAAGAACAAAATATTTTACAGTATTTTTAAATCACTGGCCTTAGATTTCTGTGAAGAACGCATCATATGCCTGGTATCTCTCATAATTGCACTGCCCAGGGTATAACAAAAACTGGCCTTCTTTAAAGAATGCCTAGATTGCTTACATCCTGCTGAGCCAGGTCCATAGAGTTGCTCACTATATGCTGTTGCTAACGCTAGACTAGTGCTCTGCTGTGCAGCCTCCTGTGGAACCTCATGAAGCCTCAGTAATTCATACCATAATTTCCTGTTACCTTTCGAAAATTATGCCTGAGCCTTAAGTGACTCTGATCAGGAATCAGTGAAATATTCAGTCTGTGCCGCTGAATAATGAACACAATAACTTCATAGCAAAAAACATCATTCAGTGCACAATGCCTTTAATGTCAGAGAACAGAGCAAATGTTATTTCCTTTAGAAAGCAACTATCAAGGTCATTGTGGTTCTTGTGTGAAGACCAATGTAATCAACCAGAAGTTCTGAATTATAATAATCAAACCAGCAGAACCCATCACTCAAAATGTCCTCAGATAGAATCGTCACGATGGGAACTTCCTGTTGGTAAGGTTTTCAGTTGCTGCTGTTGCTGTCCCACAGTAGCTGTTGTGGAATTCTACTCAGTATTGATCCAGAGTAGATTCCAGTGTATAGTTAGCAGAGCAAAAACTTAAACACGTTGCAGGCAATTGTATTTCATCCAGCAGAGCTATTGAAGGCAAATGAGCATAATGAGCATAATGGTCACAGACTCCGCTAACGCAGAAATAGTACCTCGGGTTAAGAACTTTGCTTCAGGATGAGAACAGAAATCGTGCTCCGGCAGCGCGGAGGCAGTGCGAGACCCCATTAGCTAAAATGGTGCTTCAGGTTAAGAACAGTTTCAGGTTAAGAACGGACCTCTGGAACGAATTAAGTCCTTCTGGCTTTACCTTTATAGTCAGCATGACCTTGACTGAAAGAGATAACAGAACCAGTTTAAGCCATCTGTACCCAGCTTCTCTGAAGGAATAACCCAAACATCATGAACCTTCTGCCTGTTTCTTTCACACAGAGAAGCTTCCAGAACCCTTTTGAATTAAGTAGAATAGGAAAGATCTCTACACATCAGATCAATACTTTCTGTACTAAAGGGCTTTCATAGATGAGCTCCGCATCCAGGTGGGCGCATGGGGATGGAAGGAACCACTCAGGTAATCTGTTCCCAAGCCATTAAGGGCTTTCAGTCTCAACCCCCCCCAAAAAACCCCAGCCCTTTGATTTGACCCTGAAACTGGCCTAGAACCTGGTGAAGATGATAGAGCATAGCTATCAATCTTGGGTTCAAATCATTCAGTATCTGCTAATATTTAATCTTGCAGATCAAGTTTGGACAAGCTGAAGTTTCCAAACCATTTTCAAAGACAATCCACAGACAACGCATCACGTAATTTAATCTAAGCAGGAGGTTACCAGAGCCTGGAGTTCTTAAATAAGAACTAAAAAAGGTTATTATTAAATGCCAAGCGTTTAATATTATTTTGTTGACTTACTGACAGAAACATGAAGAAATATTTAATGAATTCTTGACTAGGGAAAATAATTTTGAAATTCATGGATGGACATGTAAGCAGTAAAATAAAATAAAGGACCAGTGCTTTTACCCAGAACCACACATACCTTGACAACTGTGGACCAAGGGGCAGAGCATTTTACAAATAGAGACTTGCAGTTTATTGCCACGGGTGCTCAAAACACAGAAGGGAGAAACTGGCCACAGTTGTCCAAAGATAAATGCTGACATAAGGTTACCATAAAGGTAAAGGTAAAGGACCCCTGACAGTTAAGTCCAGTCACGAACAACTCTAGGGTTGCGGTGCTCATCTCGGTTTACTGGCCGAGGGAGCCAACGTTTGTCCGCAGACAGTTTTTCCGGTTTATGTGGCCAGCATGACTTAGCCGCTTCTGGCGAAACCAAAGCAGCGCATGGAAACGCCATTTACCATAGAAAAGCTTGAATAATTATTTCATTTCTATTCACACATTCTGTTTTTCAAGTGCAGGGTCAGAGGAAATGAGAATGAGACATTCAAACAGCTGGAAAGGAAAGAGCTCCATGTAAATGGTCACATTTCACTCTCCTTGACTATGAGAAGGATTACAAATAAAAGTTTAAAAGGGTCATAAATGCTCCTTTCCTTGCTATCATCCTAATTTGTGCAGTGACAAGTTAATTTAAAATAAACAGGGCCTGTGACCACTTGGCCTAGTTATTAATTCAACTGTGACACAAATAGGGAAAACAAATGCAAGCAATCCAAGCCTCACACGCAGGAGTCATTACATGGAAGAAATCCATGCAAACAAAACGGAGTCCAGCTTCTTGCCTGACTCAACCAAATCTGGGATGGCTGAAGCAGTGCATTGTCAGCAAAATGTATCTGAAGCTATTGCCACACCTTATCCTAACACATTCCCCTTCCCCATAGCTGACAGCTGGTTGCTACACCCCCTTAATAGTTCTGTTCATATTCTAGACCATTCAAACATAGTCAAGAGCCAGAGTGCCAAAAAGCATTTAAGGATGTTTTGTTACAATGTTAAATGCAGATCTGCGGGGAAATGTGAATGTTTTGATTGAGAAGCATTTCAGATACAAAAATGCAAATACATTTAGTCCATCTACTGTTTCAGCTTATTAGTTGCTTCTCTGTAAAATCCCTGAAGCAGCATTATGTACAACTGCATAAGTTCTGAATGCATTTTCGGAAACTCAGTATACTCTCATAGCTAATGCCATGACTGATGCCTGTCAGAGGTGTCAGTCTAAATAAGCTGGCTTGGCCGCTGCTCTTGACTCATATGAGAACATTCCGCTTCATATTTTGCTTTGAAAGCATAAAATTTTGAAGAATTCTGTGCAGTGGAGAAGTTTACGTTTTCTGCATTAGATGATCACATTCCATGTCCTTTTAAGACCTGGACCTACAACACCCCCAGTGGTGACAAAGAGTTGCTGAGGTAGAGGAATGCAAACTGTTCAGGCTGCGCTATAAGAAGGCAGCTTTTCCCTGCACTGTTCCAATACTGTAACTGTCTGTTTTTATGAAATTGCATTGATCCCAATAAGTTCTGAGCATTTACACTAAAAGACAGAAATCTTCAATGAATTAGTAAACGGCATCCTATGAATTGCTGCAATAAATAAATAACACAGTTGGCTCATGAAGGGGGGGGAAACACATTGGGGCATATACCTTTATTAGGCCAACCAAAATGTTACAAAAGAATGTGCAAGCTTTAAGAGTTTTTCAGAATGCTTTGTCAGTCTGGGGAAGACAGCTTGAAAAGCTTGCACACACTTTAACTTTAAGGACACATTGCCCCCATCATTTTGAATTGCACAAGTTACCTGTTCATCCCTAGACTCAATTGACAATGCTGTTTTTGATATTTTAAGCCCTAAATGGCTTGAGACCTGGTACTCTAGGGACCACCTTCTTCTATATGCTCCGTCCCTCAATGTACATGCAAGATGATAGAAAGTGTGCTGGAGTTTTAAGAAATAATTGCTTTATTTTGATGTGACATTTCCTAGGCAACATCACACTTCGTTTGATGTATGAAATGGGCAAACAGGAGAATATATATTGACATTAGGCTGGAGAACAGTGAAAGAACAGAGAAGAACAGAATTTTTTTTAACGCATACCTTGATTCAAGGAGGGTGCGTGTTTTGAATTTCCATTATAAGGGTTAACTAATTCATAACCCTAAAAGCAAGTTAATTACATGTAGATTAGTTTACTTTTGAGGCATTCTAAAAACTCATTTAGGCAATCCAAATATAGATTAAAAGTGTCCTTCACAGTTAAATTTACACCTGCTGCACATGTTTACCTCACAAATAGGCAAACTAGATAAGGTGACTTCCTTAGCCAAAGAACTGTAATTTTTTCAGGTCAAGCAAATCTCTCCTCAGATCATTCAGTATTCATCTTAATTATATACACTGGAGGACCCAACACTTCCCTACCTCCCCTTTGCAAACTGATGTGGAAATGTGGGCAAGTGAACTTAGGACAAGAAAAATAATAAACAGAGAGAAACCAACCTTGGCAGCTTTGCCTTTCCCTAATGACTGCTCCCCACATTTGCATGGACGCACGCAGCCCCTGGACCCGGTGCGGCTCCATCAGCACAGGCTTGGCTTCGCCTTCCCCCAGGTGGGATACTTGGAGGTCTCCGCCTACCTCAGTCAGTTGTCCAATCCCGCCTGGGGGAAGCATTGCCAAGGAGACCAGGCCAGGTAGGGGAGGGGAGGGACTACCTGCCCACACAATAGAGGGAGGATCTTACCTGGGAATCCTCAGTTGGCTCCAGAGTTTCTCCCACCCTGCCCTCCCTCAGTTAAGTCTTATTTTGCAGGTTAACGTTTTCTTCACAGGTACGTGGGCGCTGCTACATCAAGGTCGCTGTTGAAGGGCCGGAAAGGAATTCCCCTGCATTGGCAGGTTTTGCCTTTCCCGTAGCAAAATGTCACAACTTTGGCGGTATCAGACCTTGGGTGGAATCCTTTAGTCTATCTTCCTGAATGGGGGGGGGGCATGCAGTGGTGACCCACACCCCCTTCCTCTTTGCGGCGGCGATACTAGGGTTCCCTGTTGAAGGGGTTTCTGAGGGGAGGCTTTGACCATACGCCGAGAGGTCATCATTGCTCTCCCCTGCGGCAGCAGCGTAATGGGGGCGGCTATCTCTGCTTGAACATATGTTCTCCAGAGCCGGCCCATCCCCCCCCCACACTTGGATAACCCTGATGTTCCCTAGGTCCCCGGCTGGGGACTGGGGAGGTATAACGCCCAATGCCTGAGCCAAGGTCTACCCACATCTGAAATATAATTAAAGTTGTGGCCAATTTAATCCCATAGCACATTGTCTTGAGTCGTTATTCCACATGAGGGGGGGCCGCCCAGGGTTGGGGGACTCCGCCTGTCCATGCAATGCTGAATGCCAAAATATAGAAAGAAAAAGGCCTCCCCAACCTCTCTCGCCACCAAGGAAATATAACAAGCAAGTAGAAAGAGTGATGCTGACACAAAACCCCACACATACACTAAGCAGAAGAATAGCTTTCCAACCCCACCCCAACCCCTCTTTCCCCCTCTTTTCTTCCCAACCTTACACTGCATGCAACACCAACGTCTCACAATAAATGAAACTGATCTGCAGAAAACACAACCTGGAAAAAGAGACAATGCACGTACTCTTGTAAACTAGGAAATCTTTAATAAAAAAGTATTCAAAAAGAAAAGAAAAACCAAAATCAAACATAACCCATTGAATTCACCCTTTGTATTCCTATGGCAGGGGTCACTGTATATAGGAATGCTCCCAAATTCTTTCACTAAGCAGATAGAGGAAAGCACATTTTGGTAGAAGTTCACAAATTTTTGAAAGAACCCATAGCAACATAGAGTTAAACTACAAATAGCCATCTATTTTAGTCTGTTCATTAAAATAGTCTTTAGCTAGCAGGGTATAATTAAACTGTGAACATTCCATCCTTCTTGAGTGAACCATCAGCAAATTATATAGTTGCACATGTTGTTTACAGAGAGCACTTCCCATTGGCATTCAGACACTGATTTTATGAGGCAAGAGTGTCAGAATTGACTTTTCTTTTACAAATAAATGCAGTATTGCCAAACAGATTTTTTCTAAAATAACGGGGTGAAATGTGCACCTTGCTTTCCTGATCTTATCAAAATGCTCTTGGAAATATTTATCATTATACTCCACAACAAGCCAAACTTTTGTCTCCGATGCAAATCCACTGAAACAAGAAACTTCTTTCTGCTTTTAATCCACTCTACATTCTTCCCAGTCTTTGAGAGCATTCGCTGAGCCTTTATTTTTCGGCACTATTAAGATACGCAGCTACCAATTCAAGTTCCCCAGAGATACAGAGGAATAAACAGACAGGTGGGTTTGAAGAAGTGAACTTTTAAAACAGCCTTTGAATGTGGTAGTCAGACTGTTTGGTGTAAAACTGACAACCTTGGCCTGCTAACCCCAAGGACGTCATGTCTTCTGCAGTAAATCACATGACCATCTCCCACAGAGCCTTGCTGCACTACAGTTGCCATAGCACTGAGAGGCAAACCTAGCAACAGGCACATCAACTTCCAAAGCATACAACTCCAAATGACATTTTTAAAATACAATTAGTTACCCAGACTTGCCTGTTCCAAAATATATTGTACTGTTTCAAGAGGGGACGTCAAGGCCCTTAGATGTCTTTTGTTATTGGGGAAAAAAGTATACTGAATAGAATGGTTAATTGCTATTCAAATTAACAAGAAAGGCTGCATAATGCAAAGAAAGGTTTTGCTAATCCAATTCATTTTGATATGTTTACAGTGCAAACTTCTGCTCTCAGTTTACTGTGACTCAAGCACTTGAAACACACACACACACACACACACACACACGAGAAATGCAAAATCACTAATTGAAATTAAAACATTCTATGTATACTGCTTTATTGCAATTGTATCTCTGGGTCCTTCTTAACACCTCCTGTTACACAGTATTTAAGGATAGAGACATATACAATCCTTTGTTCAATTACCAAGTTCATGTGAAAAAATTTCAAAGCACTGAAAGGAAAAATACGATTTAATGCATGCTCTCAAGATCTCTCACATCTGTCAAATATAGTTATAGAGTATTGTTCCAATCAAGTGGTTTCACTACAGAATGATCCTTGAAAATGGTGGGCCCCCAATTGCACAAAATACAGGTTATGTGGCGTGGCATTGCTAAAAAGCGTCTGTGTGCTGTGATGCAAAATATTTTTTTAAAAAAAGCCTTCCCTAACACAGAACATGAAGTTCTGGACCCTATCCAGAACAGAAGTCTTAATATGTTCAGTTAATTACTAACTATTGTATATTTCAATCAACAATTATTACTTCTGAGAAAACTGTTTTCTTTTCAGCAACTATGTTATTGTTGTTTCTATAGATATAATGACTTGCTCAAAGCAACCGGTGTGAGTCAGGGCTCTACAAGATTAAAACAAGGGCTGGATCTAGACACATCAAAGAAGCATTTCAGTTTAAAGCATTTGTAAATTTAACCAGGGAAAACAGGTAGAGAAAAACAGGACTCCACATCGCCATCGGGTGACACAATTTTATATTGCATATGGAATGCATATACTGTAAATCACTTTTCTTTTTAACCAGTCTAGCTGAGTCGTAGGTCTCTCATGCCCAAACCAAGAATATGGGTGCTCTTCCTGCTGGGTGAATTTAGTTATACCTGCATTTTCAGACTTTCCAAGTGTCCCTATTTTCCAGGGGCAGTCTTGGATTTAGAGAAGCCATCTCTGATTTGATCCCAGAATGTCTCTCTTTTCCTTAGGCCGTCCCTATTTTCCCTGGAGAAATGTTGGAGGGTATGGAGTTCTGTGACCCCCGAGCCAAGGAGATCAGTAACTACACAACTGTTAGAAGACATTGGAAGACAGCCTTGTATAGGGAAGTTTAAAAAAATGTTTAATGTTTTATTATGCCTTTATATATGTTGGAAGCCACCCAGACTAGCTGGGGCAACCCAGTCAGATGGATGGGGTATAAATAATCAAATTATTGAAAAGAATGTCCCTATTTTCATTGGAGAAATGTTGGAGGGTATGCATTTTGCCTGGTGCAATTTATGTCTTCATTAATTCTTGTTTTTATCGGTAAGTTGCCTTGAGTTCTGTCAGGGAAAAAGGTAGGGTAAAAATCACTTCAGAATAATAACATTAATTGTAATAATAATTTACACCAAGCTCATTAAGCGGGAAAAGTGAATGGAGTTTGGGTGCAGAACTCCACACCATTACCCCACCCCAGCATAAGTTCAACCAGTTTAACTTCTGGAAGCAGCCCTTTTCCTGAGCCAGTATAAGTAGATAACAGAGCCATGCTGGAGGAGGTCAATAACCCGCCTGCATCCTGTTTTCATAATGGCCACCCAGATGCCTGTGGGAAACCCGCAAGCAAGAGCACTCCCTCCGCCAGCATCCAACAACTGTACAGTGGTACCTCAGGTTACTTACTTAATTCGTTCCAGAGTTCCATTCTTAACCTGAAACTGTTCTTAACCTGAAGCACCACTTTAGCTAATGGGGCCTCCTGCTGCTGCCGTGCCGCCGGAGCACAATTTCTGTTCTTACCCTGAAGCAAAGTTCTTAACCTGAGGTACTATTTCTGGGTTAGCGGAGTCTGTAACCTGAAGCGTATGTAACCTGAAGCGTATGTAACCCGAGGTACCACTGTATTCAGAAGCGTTACTGCCTCTAACTGCGGGTAAGTCATTTGCACCTGCTAAGGGCTAGCTCAGCCATGGAGTGGGGAGATGAAGCACATCCTAATCTCTCCTAGCCAGCATACCTGGAGGTTACAATTGCACAGTCAGTCACCTTTTGCCTTCGCTACCTGCCTTTGGTATCTGCTCCCCTGTCAGTTCTTTGCCTTTTTCACCCTGCCTGATTCATCCACTCTGCCTTCTTGCCCTCTCACTGCTCCTGATCATAGTGAGAGGTAGTGAGAGTTCATAAAATGCTTAATCTGGGCCTCCTAATCTTTATGGTGCTAACTATTCTGCTCTTAAATTACTTCAGTGTATTTGGTTCTGTTATTTCCACAACTGAAGGATCCCCTCTGAGTGAGCATTACAGAATGATGGCAAGCCGTTAAAATAATTTGTATGCTCTCATTTTATGACTCTGCTCACCTCCCTTAGAGATGCTTTGGATTAAGAGTTTGTAGATGAGGTCAGTTTCTTTTTCTTTAAGAATAATTAAAACAGTGTAACTTGCTCTGAGCTTTAGGGACTTTTTTATTTTTAAGAATAAAATAATGTGAGAAAAACTGAACTTTGGGTAATATGGATCCAAATCAGTCTAGAAATTGATTTTCCTCAAGATGTTTGAGATGGGGGGAATGGAAATACCTTTTTTGGGAGGGGGAACACTACCATTGATATGTGCTAGTTATTTAATTATGACTCTCCCACTAAACCTAAATATATATTCTTGGAAATAAGTATTATTAAGTAGACCTATGCTAATGTGCTTAGGATCATAATGTGGTGTCAGGCTTCAGGGACTCGGCTGAAGTTTGTCAGGAGATAAACAGAACAAAGCGAAAGGAGTCTCTTACCAGTTAGAGATTTTAATGATCACAGCGAGAGAACAAGGAAACCATTCCTAGGAATGAAGGTGCTCCCAATTGAGGATTCCACCCACTTCCCCCCTTGTCACCCATGTCACTTCCTCATCTTGCAAACTGATCTCACAACCACTGTGCTTTCTGTGCTGCTACCTTATTTGCTCTCCTTGGCCTTGGGCTGAGCAGATGGACGCTTTCCAGAGACAATGAGTCTATTTACTCTCTCCCCCCCAGTTCTCCTCCTTCTAGCTCAGGCTTCCTCAACCTCGGCCCTCCAGATGTTTTGAGACTACAATTCCCATCATCCCTGACCACTGGTCCTGCTAGCTAGGGATCCTGGGAGTTGTAGGCTAAAAATATCTGGAGGGCGATGTTGAGGAAGCCTGTCCTAGCTGTTCCCCACCCAGTACTTCCCAGCTTCTGCCTTCTGAACTATGTCCCTCTGCAAACCACTGTTCCAAATCTATACTGTCCCACTGCTCCTGGGAAGATTCAGGATCCTGCTCAGGAGCAGGGGGAGGGGAAGTCTCCCACCATTCCTCCTCAATGCAGCCCTCCTCAGCACAATCCCTGACACATGGCTGCAGAGCCATCTCTATCATACAACAGAGTGTGCCGACCTGCTTTAGGGGTTACCATTGGGGGCACAGAACCAGTTGAACATCAGGGCTTACATAGCTCTGTGCACCGTGGTTTGCAAGCAATGTCAATCAGAAGATCACCAGTGCCTTGAGCACAGGGCTTTGTAGGTGCTGCCAGTCCTGAGTGGGGGAACCTGCAACTTCCTTTGGATGAGCAGCATCCTTACCTGTCCTGCATCATCCATGACATCAAGCGCAAGTATGGCTTGACCATAATGGTTTTGTGGCCCAGGTGAGGAAGCCTGGGGAGCTTCATTAGACTCATGGGCCACAATTTCCCCATCCTTGGCATAGGTGAAAGGGTGTGTGTGTGCATGTCACTTGGTCTTTGCTTTAGGCAGAAGAAATGGCCAACCTTGCCTGTGTCCCTGATCCACACAAAATTAGTTATAGCTAAGACCCACTAAAACAAATAGGCAAGTTAGTCATGGCTAAGTTTAAGTCCTGTTGCTGACTAAAGTCCCATTGGTGCATTCTGAGTAAATAGTCAGAAGCTGCAGGATGGATTCAAGTTTCACTAATAGAAATCAAGGTAAAGGAGCACACTGGGGATCTCTTCCCCTCTCCCCCCCATACCTCCCCGAAATCTACTCTGGAGAGTGGGTAGAACCCCCAGAACAGTGTAAAGGGGGAGGAGAGGACAGATCATTTCATTGGGCAAGCAGAAATACTTGAGCTGATGGAACTATCTCCTTGGTGCTACATTGAATTCCACCATGTGTCAACAATATTGGGGTGGATGGATCAGTCTATTTCTGGTCTGTGTCAACTGTGTATGTGTTAACTCATAAGCCTATGCTGTTTCTGTATTAGGTTGCCATTTCTTAAAGGTGTAAAATATTCATAATTAAATAGGTTGCATAATTTCCCCCATCCCCACCTCCCCCCAAAATATGTATTTAAATATGCATTTTAACTTGGCACAGATAATCACAAAATACACATTCTAATGCATTTTGAGATGTCCTTTGAGCTGAGGACTGCAGCCTAAAGTCTGGAGAAGTGCAAAATCTGAAGAATAATTATATTCTCATCCTATATCAGTCTAGGAAGTGCTGCTTAGAAATGCAGACCAAATGAAATTATCCTCCGTATGAGAGTCCAGACAAGACTCTTAGTTCCAAACAAGCACCTTAACTTTCATTCAACCTTGTCATTTCAGCCACCTTTAAATGAGAAAAATGCACCTTCTTCATTATTTTCTTCCAGGCTGGTATTAGAATGAGGTAATTAATGGGAAACCACATACATATAAAAATTAGACCATCTGGCACAATTAGTCAGCCTGAAGGGTGGTTAATGAACTGTATTAGGCACAATTGTGTGTGTATGTGTGCATGTCTATGTATATATCCTATAAAGTACACACACACATTACAGTAGTCCATAAATGGTGGCTTCATCTGCTTTTACACACACTGGATTGCCCCCAAAACTTTTCTTTTAAATCCCAAGCTAGCTTTATGTTTGTTGACATCTTGGAGAACAAATGCACAGAAGAATGAGCTTTCTAAATGTCATGAAGGAGTTTGATAACTGACATGAGGGAGCCTTAAAAACAAGCCATATCAAGGTTCGAATGGATTTGTGGTCTTTTTGTGCATGCATAACGTACACTGGTGGAGGAAAACCCTGATTAAAATTCAACTATTCAACTCTAATTTGAATGTGGAGGTTCTCCGTAATGCATCAACTATGACAGATGCTGCCATTTCCTGAAACTCATTCTTTTACATATACTCATTAAGGGTGCCGGAGGAATTCATCTTAATCTGTTTGTCCACTGAGAGAAATGAGCAGCTGTTAATGTTCCCTCATAGACATCTTTGTAGCCTTCCCCGTAGCCAACTGCTAGAGAGAAAATGAACATCTAACATATGTAATTTTATAGAGTTTCCTCCTGCTACCGTTGTGCAGGCATTTCTTCGCAACAGCAAGCCACAGTCCCTAAGGGGTTGCCTGTTTATAAAGAAAACTTTGAACACAGCCTTTAGCAATTGACTGAAATGAATTCCTTCATAACATTTCAAGGAAACAACAAACCATTATACATATCCTATTTCAAGACTATACCAGTTTTAACCTACAATATCCTAGCTGGCTGGCATCCCTTAGAAACAGCCTCTTTTGAATCTAGGAATCTTTGCCTTATACCAAATCAGAGACCTGATCTGTATTGTCTACACTGTTGGTGGGACTTCTCCAAATTTCTCTCTCCCCCCCCCCCCCCCCCGCAAACAGGAGTCTTTCCTGGTTGTACCTAGAGAGGTCAGGAACTGAGCCTTGGATCTTTTGCATGCAACTCTTGCCCATAAATCTGATATCTCCAGCCACTTGTTGGCATCCATCAATCTCAAGAGACAATGGAGTGTTAAAAAATGCACAAAAATAAACATTTCTCTTTATATTTTGGGCACATTTTAAGCTACAAAATGGGCATTTCTGTAAGAATTTTCACCTAAAATGTACATTTTCATATGCACTTGGGTATGTTTTTGAGCCAATAACTGTATAGTGAAATTCAAAGACAGGTGAAAACCAAAGAATAGCTGCATTCTAATCCACGTATCACATATTAGGCTAAATTTGGACAGTTTGCTTGACAATGTAGACAAAACAAAATCCTAGGGCACCCCTATTTATGATCTCACACCCCACTATTTTATTGTAATATCACAACAATATGTTATATTATTTCCTTAATATGAATGGGAAATCCTGTCTAATTCAGAATTATTCTGAACCACCAGATTTATTGGCATCATCCAATCCATCAGTTTGTTTGGTTACCAAGGCTGCAAATAACACCTTTTCATTTCCCATGGCTATCTTGGAAACTTGATTTTTTTGTTAAGAGCAATCTAAATAATTGTTAATCTGAATGCTATTGTGGGGGGAATGCAACCCGTGTGAACTGCTTCCATGCAATGTCCCATCTGGTCTGACAGGACATGGAGACATCCACTGTGGAAGTAGATTGCATGAGGGCAATTAACTTAAGGGGATAATAATACATGCACAGCCTTACAATAAAATGCAGCCCAGTGGGAACAAGAGAAGACAAAGGGGGAGGAGGAAGGGTAGAACATAGGGGGAAAACTGTATCCGTACACAGGCATAAGCAAACTCCAGCCCTCCAGATGTTTGGGACTACAATTCCCATCATCGCTAACTAACAGGACCAGTGGTCAGGGATGATGGGAATTGTAGTCCCAAACATCTGGAGGGCTGGAGTTTGCCTATGCCTGTCCTTACATAAAGAAGTAACCTATGATGAAATGGGGTAACTAAACCTTCTGAGCAAGGCCCCACCAGAGCACCTCGGAAAATAAGAGACCATCGGGAGAGCTGATGGTCCTTGGGATGTTAGGCAGCGCAACCTTGAGAGCAATCATTTGAAATCGTGGTATATTTCACAATAACTCTTGCTTTGGCTCTTTGCTGCTTAGCCCTTCTGGCAGCAAAGGAAGAGGCAAAATCTCCAGCTGGTACTGAGTGGGAAAAATCTCTTTATCAAATAACAACAGCCCTAGAGTCTTAATAAACATTTATGTTTGTTCGGCAGGAGGATGTTAGTCTTGTGCCCCTGGGGAGGTTTGTCATCAACTGAAACATTCTGGATATTTTATTTTATTTTTAATTAGGACTATTATTATTTGATAAAAATATTTTTTTCTAGTACCACTTTGAGGCTTTGTCTTTCCTTTTGCTTCCTTTGCTTTTGGGTGCTGTTACCTTCCCCAGAAAACACAAATTCTCCACTAAATTTGGGCAATCAGTCCAATGCAGGGGAGAACAGGCACTGTATTGTAAAGTGGCCTGCATGCTGCAAGCTTTGATGCAAATCTTCTAAGCGCTGTGGGTTCCTATCCTCCTAGGTGTAAAGAAAGGAATGGGTGAACACAGCTACACACAGATCAATGCCAGGCTATCTAAAACCCTCCATATTAGCCTAAAATTCCACAATGCAGCATGCTATCAGAAACATTTCATTCTAAAGGCTCACTGGAGGCTTAGCCTTTGCCTTGAAGCCAAAGAACTGATAGCTTTTGCCATTTATCACAAGTAAAATTACACTGCAAGTGCTTTCTGCTCATTCAGAGCATATTTCATTGCAGCATTTGCCATTTGAGTTGGGAATACCATGGGGGAAAGCGAGTTTCAGTTCAGAGCCATTCAGAATGACTATGTGACATTTTAGACTGGTATAGGAGTTTTCCCACTGGTTGTGGTATGAGTGATCCCAGAACCATGTCAGTCCCACAAAAGGCAGAGGTTTCACAAGGGACTGAACTCAACTCTCAGTTAACACTCTGACCTCAGCTTTTCCATTACACCTCTATTTTAGATTCAGGAAATATCTCCACTCCTGGCATTTGTGGAAAATGTTAATGTTGATTTCCTTAGATTGCTACACACAATTAAACACTGAACTCACATTGTATGCAGTGAATGAACTTTCCTGTCAGTATCGCCTTAGTTTAGCAAGTGAACACACATAACATTACTGCATTTGGTTGAAAGCATGACTGATTAACCCCTGGGTGCTACCTGTCAAACTGACCCATAAATATTTATTTGCATCATCACCTCTGATACATTTCCTCTTTTTTCTTATAATTGATATCTACTGCAGGTGGATTTGAGTCTGAAGATTATCCTGTTTCCCTTTTTCATTTACCCACTGTGCTTCTTTAGGTTCTCTAGGAAGTTTGCAATAAAAGTTAAAATTGTAAAATGGAACAGTAAGGTAAAGGTAAAGGGGCCCCTGACCATTAGGTCCAGTCGTGGCCGACTCTGGGGTTGCGGCACTCATCTCGCTTTACTGGCCGAGGGAGCCGGTGTACAGCTTCCAGGTCATGTGGCCAGCATGACTAAGCCGCTTCTGGCGAACCAGAGCAGCGCACGGAAACGCCGTTTACCTTCCCGCCAGAGCGGTACCTATTTATCTACTTGCACTTTGACGTGCTTTCGAACTGCTAGGTTGGCAGGAGCAGGGACTGAGCAACAGGAACTCACCCCGTCACGGGGATTTGAACCGCCGACCTTCTGATCAGCAAGCCCTAGGCTCTGTGGTTTAACCCACAGCGCCACCCGTGGGACAGTACCTTCACTCTAAAGCAGGTTAAAAAACAGTACAAAATAAAAACAGAATAAAATGAGTGACAGAGGATAGCAGCTGCTGAAGAGATCTAAGGAATTCTAAAGACCCCTGAGAGACTAAAAAGGTCCTCACAGGGTGCTCCAAAGACCACAGTTTGGCCACCAGGTGAGCATCTCTATGGAAGGCATTGAACTACCAGGGCGCTACCTAGTGGAGGTAGGGATTTTTCTCAGTTGAGTCAAGGCTTGAATAAGAAAAGAAACAGAATACAGTCATACATTGGAAGTCAAACAGAATCCGTTCCAGAAGTCCATTTGACTTCAAAAACGTTCGGAAACCAAAGCACAGCTTCTGATTGGCTGCAGGAATTTGGGTTCCAAAGAATGTTTGCAAACCGAAACACTCACTTCCGGGTTTGCAGCGTTCAGGAGCCAAAATGTCTGAGTACCAAGGCGTTCGGGATCCAAGGTACGACTGTACACATTTCTGCCCCTGCCTCTTACCTTACCTACACTTTGTGCAAATGAAATAAGGCGCTTTCTCTCATAGCCAGGTGGGAAGTCTCTGTGCTTCTCTGCTTCAGGTGGAGGGGAAACATCTGAAAACCTGAGGGTTACATTTTTTGTTTTTTTTTTCTTCATTTTTCCTTGCTATTGTTCTACTTTGCAGTTCTCACTTATTTCCTCAGATTATATAATGATGCCTGAATAGCATGATGATGATGATTCGTGTTACAATTGAAATGGTTGCCATTCCTGAGTGTGTTTTAAGGTTAATCTCCCTTTTTAAAAAATACTTCTAAGCAGCAATTTACAATGATAGCTTTCACTGAGAATGCTCAAGAAAGGAGTTATAGACCCATATGTTGCTCAGCTCTGCTGGCGCGGAAGCCAGTGTCACTATTGTGTGGATCCTCATACACCAAGCCAAAGGGTTATTAGTGCTGTCCCGCAATTAGCCAACTCAGCATTCCAGGACATACAGAGGCTAAACGCCGATCCAATATTTGAACGAGGAACATTGCTTGGTCTTCCTGCTGAAAAGCTCTGACATTCCTTTCTCCGCAGATCTCGGGAGACCATGTGGTGCCTTTAATTGTGAACAAGCAAACATTAGTCTGGTGGCTCGAGAATTCGACAGATGAAATGAAACAGAAGCTGTCACTGCAGGTGGGTTAACAGCTGCTGCCAAGTACCTCTCCATCTTCCGATCTTAGAGAACAAGCTCACACGGAGGAAGAGGATATCTCCCAATGTCAATGGAGGAGCAATGGGTGAGATGTAATCTGCTTCACCCGAGGTGGTGGAGGAGATATTGTGGATGACATGTGTTCCTTAAAGGATTGAAATTGAGAGACAGAGATGAATCCCTCTTCTTAAAAGGGGGCTTTATATAGCATAATTTGTACCACCACCTTTGGAAAAGGTTGAACTGCACCGCCACCTTGAAGCCTAAACTGAAATTCATTTCTGAGGTAATTCAGCTATCCAAAGACTCTGAGCTGATATTATATGGAAAGCAGCAGCAGCTGTGTGCCTCCCAGGCTGCCGCCTCGGGTGCAAGAAACCCACGGGTGCCCTGCCCACCCCTAGTGCTGCTGGAGTTGCACAGTGGCAGTTTCTTTTGGTGATATCTCACAAGTAAGTAAGACTTTGGCAGGGGCAGCTTCCCTCCTCAGGTGGTATACAGGACAGGCCACCCCTCGCACCTCCCTTCAGTCTATCTCCCTTGGCTACATTTAAAACACTATTGTACAATTATTATTTTTTAAAAGAGAAAACCTCATAGATGGAGCTTGGACAATAAACTTATTGAACAACAGTGCTATTATAAGTACCTGGGTTTGGTCTTTAATTCAAAACTGTCCTGGAAGCCACACCTCCTCACAGCTAAATTGAAATTCTCTCATTCTACAGAGTGCAGAGTACAATAATTGTGGCACAATCTTCTTTTGAAATACCTCAACTGTGGGGGCAACTAAACTCCCCCCCCCAATCTCTGGAAACCTGTTATAAAGAATGAGTAGAGTGGTGCAGAACCCTTTTCTGAAATCACTGTTGATTGTCCCCAAAGGTACATCCTCCCCCTTTTTAAGAGTTGAAACAGGGCTAATCTCCATACTAAATGTGGATCAGTATCTACAACATAGTCATGGTTTCTGACAAGGAATCCTAGGAACTGTAATTTGTTAAGGGTGCTGAGAGTTATTTGTAGACTCCTACTTTTCTCTGAGAGCTACAATTCTCACATTGGTTTAATTATCAATCTCTCTTCCCAAAATACTCTGGGAATAAGTTCTATATAAAAATCAAAGCCACGACAAATACTTTTCTGTATAGTTGTGCTTTTTTTTAATAGATGCTGTAAAATGGGGTTGTTTGTTTTTTGTTTGTTTTGTAGGAGGTGTGGCTAATCGATAAGAAACCATGCCTAATTATTCCCGAGTAAATCAAGAGAGGGGAATAGCTGCTTGCAAACCTTAAGGAGATACTATATCCTATGGGAAGCCTGACACCTGATCCTATGCATCATGGGCTACATGCAGCAAAGCATAGATTTACTTGACAGGTAGAGGTTCCCAGCCTTGTTTTAATAGGCAAATTCTTATTCTTAGGATAGGATGGAATCAGAATGTAAATGAAAAGAAAGGATTAAATATTCCTGAATTATAGATGCAAAAACTTCATTTTAGATCTTTGAACATATATAACAGCAACAACTATTTATGGCAGTTTGCGAATTTTAGCTTTATTTGTAGATTTTGGCTACTGTATAATACATTTGCATATTAAGATTGAAAAAGTACTGTTAAAACAGTCACTCTGTGTATTTCTTCTTTACAAACCCTCTGCCATTCACCTAAATCCCTTGGACTAGGGAGCTATGGCGATTATTCTTCATGATAAACTGCTCCTGCTTTATCTTCTATAATCTCATTTTCAGCCTCTAATTTTATCTAGCACGTCCTCCCTTATCTAATCTTCTCTTATCCTCAGATCCTGATCATTTATATCTCACTTGACACCCAGACACATGACCACATACATAAATTACAAAAGAGCAGACTTGTTTATATTCTAGGGATACTGAAACAGTTTGCAGGCTTCGCGGTTCAAGGAGAACACAGCAGATTGTAAGCACCTCTCGTATTTGGAAATCTGGGCATGCTAAACCTTAAGAGTGCAAATTTTCAATGTTCACATTGTGTCTTGCTTCTTTCTGATCTCTGCCATGTTGCTATAACTCTTTTGTTTTGATCAATCTATTATTATTATTATTATTATTATTATTATTATTATTATTATTACCCCATATTTCCTCCCCACAGGACTCAATCAATCAAATTTGGTGCAATTGATCAATTAATTAATTGTGCTCCAATTGATTGATTCAAGTTGTTTACATAAATGAACCCTGTTGCTGTCTTATATTTGTTCATGGCTTCTCATGAAACACCTCAAAGCAACTTACAACATTTTTAAATACAGAATTTGTCAAGTGCTTAAAATCCAAAACACAAAGTAAAACGTAAGAATGATGAAAGTTTTCATCCATCAAACAAATAAAAAAGATGACTCCTACCCTACCACCACTAAAAGATGAATACTAAAAATGGGCCATTTTATATAAATCTATATGAACTTTCTTTTGTGGGGGGAGGGCAAGGCCAGTCCTATCATTAGACAGAGTGAGGTGAATTCTTCAGGCAGCTGATGGGGCTGGGGGCAATTGTACCAGTTCCTAGCTGTTCCTCCAAAGCCATTCACTTCTGTTAAACTACAGAGCTATGTAAGCCTATGGCCTGTCCTTGGCCTTCTAAACTAGTCAGCTGCCTCAGGTGTGGTGGAGGAGACTATCTCTTCACCTGGCTTCTGGATGTGGAACAAGGAGGGGTCTTGCCTTGTCCCTCACCTCTGGCAACATAATGTCTCAGTCAAGTGCTCATAGGATGGTGTTCAATTAAGTTTGAGTCAGAGCAGACTGAAATTGCTGAACACAGTCTGAACTTAGTCTGAAATTACTGGACTTAGTCATGTTAGGCCCATGTGAGGACCAGGACATTCACAGGGAAACCAAAATGCTTGTTTACAAAGCTATTGTACGACCAACCTTACTGTACACTTGTGAAACATGGACCACTTATAAACACCATCTCCAACTCCTTGAAAGATTCCATCAATGGTGTCTTCGAAAAATTTTACACATCACTTGGGAAGACAGGTGAACGAATGCCAGTGTACTGGAAGAAGCAAAGATCACCAGTGTTGAAGCAATGATTCTTCAATATCAACTTCGTTGGAGTAGTCATGTTGTGCAGATGCCTGATTATCATCTTCCAAAGCAACTACTCTATTCTGAACTTAAAAATGCAAAGCGTAATGGTGGTGGTCAACATAAGATGTTTAAAGATTCTCTGGAGACAAATAAAAAAAAATGTAATATAAACACAGACAACTGGGAAACACTGGCCTGCGAGCACTCCAATTGGAGAACAGCCTTTACCAAAGGTGTCATGGGTTTTGAAGACGCCTGAACTCAGGACGAAAGGGAGAAACACACAAAGAGGAAGGCACGCTTGGCAAGCCCTCACCGTGATCAACTCCCACTCAGAAACCCATGTCTCCACTGAGGAAGGATGTGTGGATCCAGAATTGGCCTCCACAGTCAAAGTCACGGACTCACTGTTAAGACCGTGTTCACAGAAGACCATCTTACTCAGCTACAAGTGATTGCCAAAGAAGTAGAAGATTCATTCCAATAGGTTTCCTCTGTATAAAACTTAGTTTAATACCAGCCATAATTATTTAAATATGACCCTGACACACAGTGTATTTGGTTGATACAGCATCATACATGAAAACCATTAAAAGTGTGGGGGGGTTAAAAATAGCCATCACAAATAACAGATAAACTGGAAGCAATGACAAGACCCTCACTGGGATGGTGGAGATTCATTTCAGTGTTGTTGTTTTTTTAACAGGTAATAAATCACAACCCTTTCCTTTCAGCTGCAGACAGCTTGTGGGGAGGGAGAAATGTCTAGTGACAAATGCGGAAAAGCAGCTTTTCTGGGGATGATATTTACTATTTGGTATTTCAAAAACCCAATGGAGAGGAAAAGACCAGTCCCTTAGATGAGTTTCTCTCTAGACAATTGCTGAGAGAGTTCTCTGCAGTTTCCCATTGCTGCAAGAATGCTTTGCCCAGTTCAAATAAAGGCCTATGTTAAAGGAAACCTATTTACCAGGCTTTGTTAAGCCACAGGAACAGGCAGACTAATATGTCTATATTATAAAAGGCAGACAATGCCTTTCAGAAAGCAAACAAAGACATTCCTATTAGGAGCCCAGACCTACAAAATCTCAGCTGTTTGCTGGGGAACAGAAGGTGTTAGCCGAGAATTTCTAGCCCTGTAGGGAAACCCATAATATCTTTTGCATTTGAGTTTACACTGCTCCCTCCCATCACATAAAACTAAATACATAGCTGCACCCCTCAACTCGTCCCCCCCCTCTCCCAATCACATACCCGCTGCCTGCATCCATTTTATTTGAGGCTCCTAGCTGCCCATTAGAAACACAGGCATGATAAAACTTACAAAAGAAAACACTTTTGTGCCTCTGAAGTTCAATCAGCATTTTCTAAAAATAACTCTTGCCAATGGGGAAGGGTTGAAAATTGAATAAATGAGCACAAGCTGGTGTCCTGGCTGTGATTCAGACATAAAAAGCTTTTTAAAAACAGCACAGTCCCCTGAAGGCCACCGCCACACACATTTATAGCTAGTTCGGTGTTTATAATTTCATTTATATCTGGTATATCCACAACTCAAAGTGATAAGAAAACAACAGGACAGAGACAAGATAGCGGAGTTCTGTTTTCAGCTGAACAAGGTAAAGCGCCACAGAAATTTGCAGTCTATGAAGCTAAAACATACTGGTAGCCTGTCCTGAGGGTGGGTTCAAACATTACTATTCCCAGGGTGAACCAAAAGTTCTTCCCCCTGGCATCACAGTAGTGATGAACATGACCTTTCCTATGGCAGCTCTCCAACTTTGGAAGACCTCCCTAAGAAAGACTGACTGCCATTGACATTATCAACTTTTCTTAAGATTTCCTTGCTTGCCCAATAATCTTGAACATGTTACATTTGGTGTTTAGCTGTTGCCTTGTTTTCATTGTTTCATGGTGGTTTATATTCTGGTTTTATTGCATAGTGGAACCTCGGTTGTCGAACGTAATCCGTTCCAGAAGACAGCTCGACTTTCGAAACGTTTGAGAACTGAGGCACAATTGCTGATTGGCAAAATCCATTGAAAAAATGGAGAAATGCACCTTGGAAGCCGTTCGACTTCTGAGGCATGTTCAAAAATGGAAGCATTCACTTCCGGGTTGTCGGTGTTCGAAAACCGAAACCTTTGACTTCCGAAGCGTTTGACAGCCAAGGTTCCACTGTATTTTATTATTGTTGCTGTTATTGCCCTACAATGCCCTGGGACCCATTTATAGGAAGGGCAATTCTAAATCTAGCATGAATGAATTAAATCTAATAAACACTCCTTACTCCACATGTCTGCACATCAGCATCTAAAGGTCAGAAGCAGTGGCGCCCTTATTCCCACAAAAAAAAAAAAAAAGAATGGTACTGGTATGCGGGTCCCGCATGGGAGAATCAGGGTTCTTGTCCATGTTACCTAATCAATATGGAAATGTAGGAATGCTGTCAGGACTCAACATTAGGACACAAAGCCTTGGAGCTGCACAGAAGACAGCAAGCAGCATTGCAGGAGCAATACACTAGAAAGTGAAAAATTGTATCAGCTGCCAGCCATATCAGTTCAAATCCATTTCAATGCTAGGGTGAAAGTAGCTGTGATCTCAGCCAATCTTATGCTACCTTTGGGTTTGCAAAGCCAATGAGAAACCTAGAGAATGGAAGGGCTAAGCCAAATCCACTCAGTCATCCCGCACCCCCTTCAGTACCTCAACACTCACACACTTCTTCCTGTTCCAGAGGATCTCATGGCCAGTCTACATGGGCAGAATTAGGCCAGATCCTCAAGTGACTTCATTGAGGAGTTGCAAACTTTCAGTCCAGTAGTTCACCACATGGGCCAGTTTGATAATGGAACAGAACTGCTTTCCCCATTGACAATGGGATGCCTCTCCCCTCCCCCCTTAATGCAGCAACTGTTTGGTATTCATGTTTTCATGCTCCTGCAAATATTTAAATTTCGTAGGATACTTGTATTGTGACTTTTTTTATTTTTTAAAAAAGAACTTTCCAGGATTGGTTGCTTTGTGTTCTCATTACAGCTAGCTATCTTCTTATTAACTCAATTTATCTTCCAGCGCACCTAATATTTATTTATTTTTATATATTGTGGTGTCCCCCCCCCCCCACACACACACAGAAGAGAAAATGCAGAGTAGCTTTTTTATGGAGTTCCCAACCGTCTCCCAGCTGTGAACTGATCAGATTGTCACCCTCTTAGCTTCAACAAAGCTAAAGGCTCAGGTGTTCTCAGGCATGTATATACTGTACACACACAACACATGTCTACCACCTTCTCTTTCAATCCGGCTGATAAAATAGGCTGTTGGCTCACAAAAGCTCATGCTTCAGCCAATCAGGCGATCTCTGAAGTGCCATGGCACTCCTTTTCGTACGCACACATCAAATCATGCCATATACAACCTCCCAGAGCAGACACTCTTGCCATCAAAGGCTATTGAAGTCGGTTTATTTATTCCCCTTTGTTCACTGTACATTTCCAGGACTTGATGTAATAGCTTTCGAAAGCAAAACGACTTTGCTAAATTCTGCAGGTCGGGGCTAAGGCACAGAGCTCCTCTCAGCTGTCACCCTCTTTGTCTCCCAGACAATTTCAAGATTCGCGGTCAGCTTTTCATGCTGCTAACGCAAAAAAAACGAGGAGCATTCAAGAGCGACTTTCAGAAGCCCGCGGCTAAGATGAGAGAGACCCCAAATCACAACGGCTCACAGACCCACAGCTTGCAGAGTTGTTGCATAGGGGCAGTGGGAGAGAATGAAACGCCAGTGTTCCCCTGTTTAAAGCCAAGCGGTTCTGTTGTACGCTCTTTAGTCAACCGGAATCCCACCATGGCACACAATTACAAATGATCCTTCCAGATAAATAAACATTCTAACCACCAGCCTCGAATGAGAGACACCGTTGTCCTGTGCTATTAAAGGGAATTAATCAAAGTCTCAAAGTGGTTTAGAGAAAACAATTCGATAGAGCAGGATTACCAAGCGGCTCCTCAGTTAACACTAAGCATTAAGACACCTGCCAATGTCCTAAGGAGCGCATTCTGCTGGGAAGCTGTTTCTCTCCGAATCTCCATCTTTCTTGTGCTCATGCTAGAGACATTAGCATGAAAACAGAAGGGCTTAAAAAAGAAAGAAAGAAGGAAGGAAAGCAAAGCCCAATTTTGCAGCTCTTTCCCCCAGTATAATCAAACATGCATAGTCGCCACACAACCCATTATTTGGGGCTTTGTTTCCATTTTCCTTTCTGTTTTCTCCAGTGTAACATAAATCTTTTTGAGGCAGGACTGGGCCCCATCTGCAATACACATTTAAAGCAGTATACCATGGCTACCAATGTTTGGCACTGGATTTAAAGTGGTGCAGGTGGTTGTCCCGCATAGGGAACTGAGCAGAGTGGGCACCAAACTAAGAAGATCCATAACTGAGATCCATTTGGGGGGCACAAAATTTTGCGCTCTCACCGGGTGCCATATTACAAAAGGTTACCAAACTCTGCCCCTGCCAATGGTCATGGCTTCCTCTCAAAGAATACTAGGAACCCTAGTATGTAAAGGGTCCCAAGAGTTGCTAGGATTCCCTGCACAGAGCTGCAGTTCCCATAGTTCCCTGGGAAGAGGGATGAATCCTTAGACTATGCTGGGAATTATAATTCTTGTGGGATGTAATCCACTGAGAGCAGTCAAGTACAACATTCCTTGTTTTCCTAGAGTGGACATGCAAGGGAATGTTTGGTCCAGCCAGTTGAAACTTCCTGTTCCTCCTGGCCTGGAGCACCCTTCCTTGCATGTGACTAGTGGGTGACCTTTCCAGACCTGGTAAAAGACCAAGATATGCTGCCACTCTCTCTCTTTTCCATCTTCCTTTCATTCTGTGAACTGCTGGACTGCTAGCCTGCAGTCACTAGGTAAATCTCCCTTATGGGGTAAACCTGTATGTATATGTTTGAAACTTTAAGCCTAAAGCCTGTCTTCAGGGATCACACTGTGCTCTGCCTGATCGTGAGTAAACTTTCTTTTTGTTCCTTATGAACAAGACTGTGGTGTCTTTATTCTTTTAGGAGGGATTCAAGGGGGTCTTACCAGAAAAAACATTAGAACACATTTCATTCTGGAGAAGCCAGATTGAATTGTGTATTGTCTTAAGAAACTCACATGAATTTGCAAATAGTTTTCCACTGTGTAAAGGGAAATGCAATCTGCTAAGTAAAGAAGCTTGCTAACGCAAGTTAGGAAGGATATTAACAAACAATATATCCTCTCCTGCTACCCTGAACATTCCCACAGTTTTGTGAGGGGAATAATGGTCTCCGCTGTGGTCTAAACCACTGAGCCTTGGGCTTGCTGATCAGAAGGTTGGCGGTTCAAATATCCGCGACGGGGTGAGCTCCCATTGCTCGGTCCCTGCCGTGGAGCTCCATTTTTACCAACCCGATTTCTCATACAAAGTTTAAAACTGAAACGCTTCTTTGTTGTGCCTGGATCCAGCCTTTGACAGTGCCCCCTGTCAGTCCCTGTTGAGATGCCCTGTTGAGCAGTATCCAACAAACTAGTGCCACCAGTTGGCAGTGGTGGACCTTGGGGGTCTCAAATTTCAGTAGCATCCTATACAATACCAAAATTTGGTGCCCCCTGCCTCTCACCTTCCATTCTACAACATAGTTGCAGCGCCCCCTGCAGCACCCCCAAGTCTCTATGCCCAATGTGACCAAAACATCCACCTCTGCTTTGGGCTATGTAATGGAATTTCCTCACCTTCTCATCTCCCTGCCCAATGCCTCCAAATCCATACTGTACATGGGAAGAGGAGAAGGAGGAGAGGTTGCATTGCATAGCCAAAAGTGCTGGCAGTAGCAGAATTATTGAGATGGATAGTGCCCTTAGTCTTATATTACCATCAATGGGGCCCAAGTGCCGTTACGCACAACAATTAATTGTGCAAAGACTTTGCTGGGTTCAAGCTGTTTGTCCAGGGAAGAGGTCTGCAGAAAGGAAACCAGGATGACAAACAACAAACTGAGGTCCCTTCCAATTCTATGATTCTATAAACTTCTTCCATACTACAGATAACCATCTTAGTTCTGGCCTCCTGTGCATTTTTCAATAAAGCCCATTCCCCACCCCCACCCCAGACAGTGACAACACTAAATTCTGTAATAAAAATATCTGACAATCTTTAACGTATCAGAATGATTCCAGTATATATACTGTAACCTAATTGGGATTTTTATTGCCTTTGTCCCCACATTTATTTTGGGGAGCCTTTTCCTCATTTCTCTGAAGGTATTTGGTTTATGAACAACAGCATAATTTGGAGCTTAAAATTGTTGTTGTTGTTTTATTTCACTAGCCCAAGATGATGGATGAAGTCAATATTAAATAAATGAATCAATTTCTAGACAGTCTGGGTTTGTTGTGGTGGTTGAGGTTGTTTTTTCTTCTTTCCAGAATGCACATGTATTGAATCCATAATTTCTCTCACTCAGAAAACTATGCATGACCAATAAGCAATAAGCAAATGGCAGAAAGCTGAAAACCTATTAAGGGATTTGCTGTGGCATTGGGGTTTATATAAGTCACTTATATATGTAGAATTTATTCATTTTACTTACTATGTTTTATACAGCACCTTTCTGGAAAAGTTTCCAGTGCATATTGTAGTTTAAAATAAAGGCTCATCGTCCAAGGCTGCAATTCTTAGCATACTTACCTGGAAGTCTCATTGAACTCAGTGAGATTCACTATGTGCAGACTTACACAGAATTGTAGAGTTGGAACAAACCACAAGGCTCACTGGTCCAACTAGTAGATTGTGATTTACCGGGAGATCCCTAGCTCATCCTGGTAGATTGCAGGATCCTTATCGTGCACAATAAGGGGAAGGGAGCTAAAAAAACCCTCTGTGAAATCCTCCCCCCAAAAGCTCAACAACTCTGGGTACTTCTCTCCTAAAAACAAGCTCAATAACTCTGGGCAATCTACCCACCCCACACAAGCTCCTTCTCCCTCCAATGACAATGGGTAGATCACTGCCAGTTTTTTTATACTGGGAGTAGATCACAGTCTCTTGGGAGTTGGACATGCCTGATCTAGTGCAACCACCTGAAACGCAAGAATCTTTTGCCCAACGTGGGGCTCAAACCCACAGCCCTGACATCAAGAGTCCCATGTTCTATCAGCTGAGCTATCCAAAGGGTCATAGGAATGCACTCTGAAAAGACATGACATAAAAGTGGGAGGTAGAAAGGGCAAAATGAGTGGCAAATAGCCAGTTTTAGGTACCAACTCTTTCATCCTTTCAGGTAGGGCTAGGCAAGTCTGGAAATCCTGGAGAGCTTGACAACACAAACTAGATGAACCAGTGGTCTGACTTGGTATAAGGCAGCTTCTTATACTGTGGAAATGAACTTAACACAATGATCAAGCTGAATGGTAACTGCAGAAGGAAGTTCTGGGTAGGGAGGAGACCCAGGGCAGTTGATCCCAGCCAGGCCCATTGAGAAGGACTTGCTGTCTAACCTCTCCTTTTGATCCAGGGCAGAATGGATGGTGACCAGCTGGGGACAGTTGGCCCTAGTTGAGCACTGACAGAGAAAGCCTTGCTTCCTCATTCAGATGTTGCATCGAATGGTTGCTAATGGACACTGATGTGCTTCAAACACACACAAATGTTCAGTGTGTGCACCCCCCCAAACTTGCCCTAGCTAAAAGTTATGGATAATGTCCTCTCCATGCAACAGCCATGCAGCATGCTTTTGAGTAGCTGTCACATGATTCTTAGTAGGAGTGGACAAATCAGACTATGGGCACATCTGCACCTTGACTAAAAGCATTATATTGTTACTTTAGCCATCAGGGCTTCCTCAAAGGGATCCCTGGGAATTCTTGTTTGTTAAGAGTGCTGAGAGCTGTTTAGGAGACCCCCGTTCCCCTCACAGCTATAAGGTGAAAACTGTTGAACCAACCAAACCAGTTATTTTGTTAAGGTATTGGCTGGCAAGTTAAGTCCAAAGAGGTTGCCCTGTTGCTATAGAGACAAATGGGTCCTTGTTCAACCTCACCTGTCATCCTATGAGGAAGAACAGTAGGTCAAAGGGTCTGTATGTGAGAAAGAAAGTTTTATGAGAAAGAAAGTTTTGACTAATTCTGGAAGCTGGAGGCCTAAGAGCTTGTCTTGCTTTGTGCTGAACCCAAAGCTATGGCTTGCGGATATTCCTGGGAACATATTGGAAAGGTGAGAGCCCTGTTTATGCCAGGGGTCAGCAAGATTTATCTTGCCTGGGCCGGATTGGTCCCATGGAGATCCCTGCGTGGGCCGGATCACGCACGCACCTGCGATTTCCAGCACCGCAGAAGTGAGCTCCCACGCTGCACTGTGCCGGTTTAGCACAGTGTGCGAGTGGGCAACTCGGTTCAGGGGCGGCTTGGGGGCCGGTCAAATGGCCTCTGCAGGCCACTTCTAGCCCATGGGCCTTAGGTTGCTGACCCCTGGTTTATGCTGTGCATCCATCCTATGCTCAGGTTGTATACATCTGTAAATAAAGCCATATACCCTAAAGGCAGCACAGTCTACCATGACCTTCATTCCAAGGAACCGAACCCCAGTTAAGAACTGGAACCCTGAAGTTCCTTGCCAGTCAGAGATTGAGATGCATGCAACAATATGTTCATTAGAAACTTTCAGAGCAGGCAGCTTGATAAACTGCTTGATAATATTTATATTTATGCTGTTCGTTTTCACTCTTGTGAAGCAATGCAGCCATAGAAATGGATTTGCTAGAATAAGCAGCCTTGCCACTTGAACGCTACATGTAATTGAAAGTCTCTTATGGTAGCCAGTTTTGATCCAATTTCTTCAGGATGCTGTTTTCCACGCTGCTGAAACCTCACACAGTATTGCTGCAGAATCGACAAAGGGCACATGGGAGAAGTACACTCATGTGAAAACAGCCCTGTGAACACCAAATAACACCCCTCAGTTAAGCTCTGTCACAACTGTCTGTGGCACATTTCACCCACCTACCATTTAAACTGTCAGAAAAGGCTAATCAGTGCTCTCCGAGGAGGCAATTAAATAGGCTGGAAAATATATTTTCCAAATGATCTGGCCTTTTAAAGTTGGTAAATCAAGAAAGCAAGCACTTAATGACTTTAACTGAAATAACATATTTACTAATTGACAGGGTTAGAGCTAGTGCCTCTCATCCTCTGTTGGTTAAATAGATAGGAACGGTACACGTAGCACCGTCTTGCTTTGCACGTAGTGAATTAGATCCCACACTAACACTCTGCAAAAGGCTGCCTTGGTTACAACATCCTTACTGAACCGGATAGAGTAAGTACAGGGTTTGCAAGAAAGGAGAAATGGGTCTCCAGAAATGTCTAACTTGCTCCTGACACGGAGGACACAATAGGAAGTATCTCAAACCAGAAAATGAACCTACATTTATGGATTTATTTTTTTGTGTTTCTAGCTCACCTTTTCTCTAAGGAGCTCAAGGTGGTGCGCATGATTCTCCGCCTCCACATTTAATTCCAGTAACAACCCTGTGGGGCCACCCTGTGAGCTTCACGGCTGAGTGGGGATTTGAACCCAGGCCCTTGTCCAGCGCTCCAACCTCTCCACCAAACTGGATCATTAGTTCCTTTTACAAAGGTCCTGCCCCATCTCTATTTTCTTCTTTCTCACCTTCTTCCTGAGCATCTTGGGAATGTCCCATTCAAAACTCTAAAGTGAGGAACCTCAGGCTCTGGAGCTGAATGCATCCGTCTGGGCTTCCACAAAGGTGCACATCCATCGCTCTGTCCACTTCTGGCTCCTCCCACTTTTGTCTTAGGCGTCACTCACCCTGGGAAGGTTAGCCAAGAGGGAATGTGGCCCTTGGGCTGATGAAGGTTCCCCACCCCTGCTCTGATTGGACAAACTTCTCAAAGCAAAGTACAGAACAACGTGCCTCTCTCTATTTTCAAAACAGTGATATGTACATATGGAGTTGATCGCACATAGTGGCTATTATCAGAGCTGACAGCAGCAGCCACCTGTTCAGCAACATACTTAAAGTTCCCAGTGCAATGTTGTAGAACCCAAAAGTTGTCTGCCCCAAAAGTTGAAGGCAGAGATCCAACTGCAAGAAACCAATGCATAAAATATTTTATGCACAGCTTGAAAATTGCTTCTAGGTCAGCGTGGGGAATTCTAGGAACGTACACCCCCCCCCAACAAAGGCTGCTGCGCATGCCTCTAGAATATCACTGAAAGAATGCAAACGTCTTCAGAATCAGGGCATTAACGGCATTAAATGACACTGCTGTTTTTTGAGGTCACATTTTCTCTGCTAAATTGTGAGCAGTGTTTTCTATGCTTAATTGTGTCTTCCTAATTATGAAGCCGTTGTCAAGTGCAGTTTGCTACTTTGGTCTGGAAACATTTCCTGTTGATGTTGATACTAAGAACCAATTCACACAACCATTACACCAGTTTAGATTTTCTGTTTAGGGAGGGTAGGAGACTCCCTTCTCAGTTCAGACAGCATATATTTGTTCCTCAAAATCATCTGAGCCAGGTTCTCAGAAACAGCACATAAAAAGGTAAAGTAAAGCCTGGAATGTACCTCTTTAGACCACAGCTGAGGACTCACACCACTAAATGCAGTAGGAGAGTTTTTACACATAGAGCTAAAAAAGATAGAACCCTTCACCACAAGGCCTACTTCATTATGTGCAGAGAAACGGTTGTTAGTAGTGGTATTATTAGATTATATTATTAGTGGACGCAGATGGTGCTGTGGTCTAAACCACTGAGCCTCTTGGGCTTGCTGATCAGAAGGTCGGTGGTTCGAATCCCCATGATGGGGTGAGCTCCCGTTGCTCTGTCCCAGCTCCTGCCAACCTAGCAGTTTGAAAGTACACCAGTGCAAGTAGAAAAATAGGTACCGCTGCACAACCTCTCAAGGCAATCCGTTCCCCTGCTAAATGACTCTTACCATCAGAAATATTTTCCTAAAATTAACCACTTATTTTTGCATTTTAATCTCACGTATAACACCAGATCACAATTTGCTGCAAATGACATCATGCCACACACATCTCTTTTCCTGGCTGGCTTTAATCTGAAGTAGCATTCTTGCCTTAAGCATATCATTGGCCCTTTATGTTTTAATAGTTCCATATTGCAGCGAGTTATGGTTGGTGCCAGCAATGCAATGGTGCTAGCTACAAGCGCATTTTAGACCATTACCTTAGACAGAAAGTAAGCTATTAGCTACACACTGTGAAATGCTGTACTGTGTATGATTTTCTGAGTAAAGCAAATGACCCATCTACCTAGAGTTATATGCCAAGAAGTGACAGGGCATTATTTCACTGCCATGCATGCTCATTCAAACAAAAATGTCAACATAAATGTGTTTTTTTGGTGTGGGGGCACAATGAGGGATCTTTCTTTATGGACAAAGCACCCGGTCACCTTCAAATGTACATGCAGAAAAGCAGAGGAAATTGCAGAAAACATGAAGGTCTATGCACTCTGGTTTTCTTCTTCTTTGGCGATCACTCATAGCCGAGTAAGATTGTCTTCCGCACTCTAGCATTAGTGGGAGGGAAGACACGAGCTCTCTCAATTTAAAGACATACTTTACAAGATGCCACAGTAAAATTTGGCAACTGGTCCTAATCATGAATTCATAATATATCTTAAGAACTCAAAAGAGAGTTACATAAAAGAAAAAGATAATGTGGAGATTATCTACATTAGCTGCTTTCAAACAGGGCTGTAGCATCACATTTACAGCATACTCCCTATTGTATTATTAGGGCCTCATTATATTCTCTTTTCTGGCTTCTATCTTATTTGAAAGAAAAATATATTTCAAGAGAAAGGTTTTGGATAGACTTCATCTTGCACAATAGAGCCATCAAGGGAGCTTTAGATTTCAATTGGACGTTATATAGGGTAGTTGGCAACTAGTCATAGCATATCAAAAAATGCTGAGCCGCAACTTTCAAGCTGTACCATGTTCCATGCTACATATATCACAACAACGAGAAATGTTAGTGTTTAGCCCAGCATTAGCCAACATGGTGCCCCCCAGATGTGGTTGAACTGCAACTCCCAAGAGCTCCAGCCTGCATGGCTAATGGTCAGGGTGATGGGAATCAGATTTTGAAACATCTGGAAGGTGCCATGTTGAATACCCCTCTATGGCAAGGGATCTGCCAGATGTGGTGGGACTATCAATCCCATCATCCCTGACCATTAACTATGCTTGGTTGAGGCTGATGGAGGCTGGCTTTCAACAACAACATCTGGAGGTCCACAAGATTCCTACTACAAGGCAGTTTTCAAAGGCCTAGGATAACAAGGTAAGAAAAAGGTGGCAATCCTACTTGAAGAGAGAAAGAAGGAATCCTACCCAAGAGAAAGAAAGGTGGGCTGAGATAGACAATTGGGACCACAAGTCATCCAGCCACCCAAAGGCAGCCCACTTCTATGGTACCATTTTATAACAAGCTCAGACAGTTACAGTGCAATTCTGTAGCTTTCACTCAAAATACAAGTCCCATTGGCATCACTGGGGCTTCCTCCCAGGTGCATTGAAAGGAAAACTGGGAGTGATGTTCACGCACACACTCAGCTAGAATGCACCTATTTGGTCAAACTTCTGTACATATTTGTGTAGACAACTTTGGGGTACATTTGTTTTTATTGCCAAGTAAATAATTCAACATCCATTCTATTTAGTGAGCACCATTCTAGTCCTAGATAAAGACGGCCAAAGTGCCATTGTGGGACTTTACAGTTGCCTAGCCAGGTGTGGAGAACCTACAACTCTCAAGATAGTGTCAGCCTCCAGCTCCATTATCTCCAGTCTGCATGGTGAATCATCAGGTCTGATGGGAGTTGGAGTCCAGCTGTGAGAGATGATGGTTTCCTGGCCTATGTGGATCACAGGCCCAAGGTCCTGCTGGTAAGCTCCCAGGGGACAGTCAAGCATCTGTTTTTAGAAGGAGCCTTGTGTCACCCAAGAAATGGGTCCTGAAACTCAGGGCAACTTAGAAGCGGCCTAAAGCATGTATTTCTCTCTCTCTCTCTCTCTCTCTCTCTCTCTCTCTCTCTCTGTGTGTGTGTGTGTGTGTGTGTGAGAGAGAGAGAGAGAGAGAGAGAGAGAGAGAGAGAAATTAAGTCTCACACAGATGTCTGGTGGGAAGTGACATCAGACTGACTGCAAACAGTGCTGAAAGCTAACTACATTTTGGACTTTATTTTAGCTAACAAAAAAGAACCCAGGCTCTTTATTAGTTTTCATCTATCTCTCTGTTCTAAACTTTATGGTGCAGTCGCACCTGTCACTCTTGATGATTAAACACTGTCTCCATTAGATCATTTCAACGAGATATTTTTGAAAGGGCAAAAAGTACACTTGATGGAGCTAAGCCTGAAAAGGGCTTTGCAATATTGAGTTCTTCTTTCAATACCAGGTTATTGGCAGACGGAAGAACAGCACAGAAAACTCTCCTGAAGCTGGATTCTTCCTGGGCGTTTTGGGGCTTGCTTAAGTATATCATTAAAAATCTTCCTTTAAAAAACTACCCTTTACTTGAATAGCTCAATCATAAATTGATAAACTGGGATTTCCCCAAATAGGCAGATATTCAAAGAGGGAAGAGGGACTACTTTACGCTTTGGTGATGGGAACCAGTTTCCCTATTTGCACATTAAGATATCACATGCATTTCCAAAGGACTTCCTTTTCATTCATTCTAAATTTCTTGGGAAGACTGATGCCTGCGATCATTGTAAGCAAAAGAAAATGTGCAAAAGAATCCCAGTGCTTATTAAAAATCAAAATAAAGCTGCAGTCCTCTACCCACTTACCTGGGAGTAAGCATCATTGGACTATTCATGAGTAGTTATTTATAGCATTGCACTGTAAGGAAATTTTCACCCTCAATAATGGATCTTTTAAATCATCTCATATTGTTTTATAACTCTTTTTATTGATTTCCATTTATGAAACAATTTACAAATGCAATTTCAGATAATAGCAAGGGTAAGTGAGAATTGGTTCAATACATAACCAGTTCTCACTTATGCCCAATTCAGATACCTATTCAGTTCTTGATGTACGTTGATTTAGTCCTAGTGAGTTCAGCTTAATTGTACTACCCATTTCTGTGAGTCTCATAGGAGCCCAATACCAATATTTTCAGGTGAAACTTGCTCTCCTTTGACAATCATGATGGGCTTTCTAAATGTAAAAATAAATGCTGAACTTGTTCGTTCTCTCTCTCTCTCTCCCCTCCTCCTAGGGGTGGTGTTAATGATCTCTGCTCCTCTCACATTGCTGAAGGAAGGTTTGTGAATAATTACATAATTAAGGCACATTGTTTCAGTTAATTAAGTGGTGTCCTAAACTGCACTGAAAAATACTTGAGATGCTGGCATATATAGCTGTGATAAAACGTACACCTTATAAACCAGGGATGGGCAGTCATGCAGATAAATACAGTTCCAGAGGCTGCTTTTTCAGCAGTTTTAACACTCTGAGTAATAGCCAAAGAAAATATTCTGACATCTATGTGTATGTACTGCAAGAAAGTACAAAGGCAATATAAATTGAACAGTGGACACTGTACGTATTAATTTGTTTTCCAAGACTTGAAATTGCAGACTTAAAAACCTGTGAATACTCTTGGCTAGTTGAACAGGAGTCTAGACATCACTTAATAAAAATCCACTGAAATCACTGGATAAAACATTTTTACGGCCTCTCTTTCTGTTTCTCTGCATTGGAATAGTGCATAATATTTCATTACCTTGGTATTGCATGGGCATTCCAAATACTCATTCTGGATGACTCTGCACAGTGGAGCCTGACAAATATAACAAATAACTCTTATATTTCTCTTCATATTGATAATCTCAGTATAAGGAAACATGTCTTCCTTATTTAGGCCTGTTTAGGTTTAATTACCATCATGGGCAAGAGTAGTTGTTGGTCCCAACAGTGATTCCATGTGGGCCCATCTTGGCTGTGAGACTGTGTTTGATCCTACTTCTTCCAAAGTGACAGGTAGATGTTGTCTGCTGTGTCATGTAGAAGTTGCATAGGAACTGCACTGTACAGAGGTAGAGCAGGAAGAAATATGGCATGGCGACTCGGGAAAGAGTCATTCTCACACACACTCACACACACTGTTGCCTAGCAGATAAGTTAGCACCACTGCAGACAATTTAGAGCTAGGGCTTCCTTTGAATTTACTTGTAGTGCCACCCCAGCCATTAGGTGGCTGCCTCAGGTGTCAGATGCTGGCTGGGTGGAATTTGATGAACAAAGCTATATGTGCTACACTGCCTGCGTCTCCTGTGTCTCCTAAGCTAGCCTGCTGCTCTTAGGTGTGATAGAGGCTGCTATCCTATAGCAGTAGATGCAACCCAGTCTGGCTGAGTTTCTGTTTGCTCTTTGCCTTTACGCTGTGCCATTCCCGCCCCCCCATCCAGTCTGCATCACTTAATAAGAAAAGAAATTGCATGCAAGATTATCAAAGGGAAAATAAAATTTCAGAGAAATTCTTGTGGGTCCCAAGGTATCTGTTGCACTTACCTTAATTTTTCAGATGGAGGTGCTTAGTTTTTGGTGAGTGTTCGGTCTTTCATTCCACAAATCACCTCCAGGGTGATCTGCTTCAGTAAACCTTCCATTCCAAAAAAGGGTGTCTCCAAACTAAGTGAATGGGTGGTAAAATAGCAAATGAATAGTAAATGTGTGTAAAGTTATGCATGACAACAACAATTTCCCATATGGTATCTGAACTGATGGTGATTGACCAGGAAGAAGACCTTGAGGCTATAGTGGATAGCCCAGTGAAGATGCTTCTATATAAATCTATGGTAGGGCAACATCTGGAATGCAGTTCTGGTCCCCTTATCGAAAAAAGAATATTGTAAAAAGTTTAGAAAATGGCAAGCAAAATGATCAAGGGGGTGGAGTGACAGCCCTATAAGGAGAGAGCCCTATAAGGAGAGGTTATAGCAAGAATAGGCAAGAAAGAGGTGACATGATAGAAGAATATAAAATTATGCATGTCATGGGAAAAGTGGGTAGATTTTTTTTTTCTTAGGGTGGTTTAACAATCAACCCTTCTTCATTGGGAACTCTGGGAATTGTGTCTCTGTGAAGGTAATAGGGATCTCTTAACACCCTTCAGCACCCATAACAAAGTACAGGTCTCAGAATTCTTTGGGAGAAGCCCTGATTGTTTAACATAGTGTTTTAAAGGTATGGCGTGACTATGGCCCTAGCTGAGGTCCAACATCTCTTGCAGGAAGCCTAAGCAGAAAAAACAACAACACCATGGTAAATGACGCCATCTTTTAAGACATAGTTTCTACATGAGTACATTTTAACTAATAAAATATGTTGGTTTTGAATGTTCAAAACATGTTCTGAGTTGCTAAGATTGTAATGTGCAACGCATAAACCAAGCATGACATTAGAACAAGGTATGCAGTGATTGTTTCTGCTGTTTTTGTAAATTAGAGCTGTTTGTAATGAAGCAGCGTAATGGAAATATCAAACCTGGTGATGCCTCTATTAACTTTTCTCAAATCAATGGGCGAGAAAGTTAATTTGAGCTTTATGTAAGACATTTGCTGGATGAAAAGAAAGCTACTTCAAGAATCGGATAAACAGTCTGGAGCTAGGGGAGGGGGCATCTCTCCTCTCTACCCTGTCCAAAACTCATTGACAGAAAGTAAAGGAATCCTAGTTTGGTTTGAACGGGTGACTTTATGGCAGAGAATGAGGAGGGTCCATTTCTTTCCCCTGCATGAATCACAGCGACTAAGCTATTTGTACCCAGGAAAGGGCATAGTTGGTGTAACAGCTTAAGCTGATATTAGGTCTCCTAGTCAGAGAGCTAACCTGGGCCTCCAGCGACAGAAATGGATCTACCACACACCTTTTCCTTCAGAGGGAGTGCAAGCCTGTCCAGAACTGGAGGACTCTCCAACTCCCTCATCCTTTCCAAGCACTGGTTGTGTATCTGGAAGTGACATAGTGGGAGCGACTGTTGTGCTTATACACTGTAGCATTAGAAGTAGGACAATTTCAACATTATACAGGGATTTGACAGGTTTGCATTTTATTAACGGCTCATAGGAGCCAACTTCTAGAGGCTGTGGGGGCTTCGGCCCCGAGAATAAATATTTGAGGGGGCCTGGCCTCACAAAGTTGATGGACATTCCCATTCAAATGGCATATGTGCACTGAGTCATGTGATCAATTATGAGAGGCGGGGCTTACCTGGGCTGCCACAATATTTTATTCAAGTTGGCACCCATGGTTATGGCTCAGTCAGAGTATGATGAAGAAAAGTTATGCTTCACCAAGTCCCCCTTTAACATTGAAGGGCACAGGACAAATTTTGGACTCGAAGGGACCACCTTGTAGCATGAAGTCCATCTGTTGCAAAAACATAAGGACACAGGAAGTCTCCTCAGCATTGGCCCATCTAGCTCAGTATTGTGTACATCAACTTGCAGTGGGTCTCCAGGGTTTCAGATGAGGGACATTCTCAGCCCCACCAAAGATGCCAGGATCGACTCTGGGGCTATCCAAGCACAAAGCAAATGCTGTATCAATAAGCTATGGCTCTTCTCATGGGAAGGAAAGACAAAGTGGGCAGAGAAACGTTTTATGTGTGCAAGGATATATGCCACTCACACAACACTGAACATGGGAGGCTGAGACTTGCTTTTGCACTGTATTACATGTGCAAGTGGCCTAAGCAAACAGCCCCCAAATATCACATTGTTGCTTTCTGTTATATGCATGCAATATGCAGTGTAAATAATTCACTTACTTCTTCTGAATGCAGCTAAAGTTACAGGGATAGCTAAGTATGCTAAAAAAACCCCACCATGTATCTGGAAGGGTCAGTTCTGTGTCCAGGTGAAAGAGAAGATAGCATAGCAATCAGGGAACAGGAAAAGTGCAAAAGCATAAATTGAACTTTCCCAGCGCTGAAGGGTAAAAGGGATCAGACACACTTTATGTCAGAGCTGCCACAATGTTACGAGACACTGAAAATGATGCCAGGAGAATACAACAGTGTCAATTTCCAAAAGCTTACAATGATGCCCCTAAGGCACAGAATCAACTTTTGCTAGCAAGATGCTTTGGTACGCTGACTCAGAGGGCACCTTTGAAGTATTAGGATGATCTGCACAGCAAATGCGAGATAACAGAAGGAGTTAATTAAAATGCTTATGCCGCCACACATGTATTACATTATGCTACTAAAAGGACAAAGCACTTGAGGCTACAATCCTAGGGACACATATCTGTGCACATTGAGTGGAATGGAACTTACCACTGAGTAATAATAATAATAATAATAATAATAATAATAATAATAATAATAATTTATTTATTATTTTTACCCTGCCCATCTGGCAGCTTCCAACAAAAGATTAAAAATACATTAAAATATCAGTCATTAAAAACTTCCCTAAACAGGGCTGAAAACTTGTAAATGATAGCCATATAAGGGATAGCACCATAAGACTTTTTTTTAAAAAAAAAACCCAGCCCTTTGATAACTGGAATTTGATTAGCTGAAGCATTTATCAGAGGTGCTGTACTCACATTCAGCAAAATACACACTCTTGTGCATCATGTTGGCAGCAGTAATGGGGGCATTTCTCTAGGCACAGAGCTTTGTACTATTAGTGTGAAGCAGCAATATTTAATATACGTTCATGGTGGCTTGGCAAACTGTCAAGTGATGGTGGTGGTTGATCCAATCTCTCCAGACCCATTTTAAATTGAATCATCATTTTGGTAAAATCCCCACACTGTAACACAGGCATACAATGAAAAGCATGATATAACACACTTTCCCTAAGTATGTCGTCTAGACTGATCATAACTTTCAAAATTTAAACCAAATCTTATTATGTGGCACATAATTGCACATATGCTGCTCTGCGCACATTCTCAGACTAATGTGCCTTATGCTGTGAAAAGGATTATTATGTGGCTTTCAAGAAATCTGATTCAATATGTGGATCAAAATGCTGCCCATTTTCTTCCCTTAATGCAACAGCAAGGTGTCCTCTGTAGAGTTCACACAGGGTCGTTCTTTTCCCCATTGAGAAACCATTATTTAAGTAGCACACTTAAAGATTTATTTTTTATTTTTTTTACTTATTTGATATTAGCCTCTGATTTACCTGACTTGCCTTTGTTTAGCATGAAGAACCTGAAACAGCATTCATAAAGAATACGTATTGGTAAAAGAACAATTCACTGTCTTCCATGTTGTAAAGCAATGGGGTTTTTTTTTGAGACATCACAGATGAGAAACCAAATCTTTGGTGGTACAAAAGGGTTTAATTTAGAGGAATTCTATGGCCTGGCAGAAAGGAAAGGCACTTGCAGATATGCTTTGAAGTCCATAGTGTCCTTTTGATAACAATGAAGCTCTTGCGTGCAAAATAAAGACCACCAGTGGGTCGCTTCCCTCCCATTCAGACACATGTCAATACGAATAGATGAATGTCTCTCCCATTGCCACTGACACATTACACAATTTTCTCATCACAGCAGCCCATGGAACAAGGGAGGATCCTAGTGGCAAATGACTGGACCAATATATTCCTTTATCTATCAACCCTATGCTACAGAACAACAAACTGGGAGGCAGATGAGATTGATATGCTTCTTAAATGTAGTTGATAATAGGATACAGCAGCCTGATTGTTTTACTGTATTGGCACTAAGAGGCTGTAGTTACTTAATAGAATTCTTGGGATGGGGAAGACAGCATCTCACACTTACAGAAAACAAACATGAAACCCACTGTGGGGACCCACCAGAGCACAATAGGGCCAGGAGTGCATTGGGAAGAAGTTGAGATGTTCAAGCATATTCAGTATGTTCCTCAGTTGTTGCTGCATTCAGTCTTCTAATCTGGCTTCACCTAGCCCTGAAGCCAGGATGGGGCAAATGGAAACACAGTCACTCCTTGACATGTGCTTCACACCATCTCCTAGCAATTTATTGGAATATTATCTTATTTTAATTTGTGGTGGGACAGACAATGAGTGCTTACATTTAAAGAATGACAGCTTGTTTTAAGAACAGGAATAGGAACACTGCTTTGCACACTATGGTTAGCTGACTGGCTGGCTACAGAGTCCTAATTTCTTATTTCCCCAATGTGTGAAGCTCAGCATGAGGCCTTTTTATGAGGCAGAAGAATCAACCCAGCAACCAATATAACAAATCCCAATTGGCTTCCATTTGCTTAGCCTTTTATATAGCAACCAGTGGAAACGTTTCCCTTTGATTACCCAACAAGGAGGAAAAGCTAAAGGGCCCTTTCCTTGTAGAAGAGGTAGGGGGAAAATTTACTGACTCTCAGATTCCCAGACCATTGGAGTGAGAGTTAGGAAAAGGAGAATACACTCAACTCTTGTGTTTCGAGTGGCAACCAAACCATACATGCACTGAAATGAATCTAGCTTTCAAAATTCACACTTCTCTGAATTTTGTGGCACAACTCTGTACCCAAAACCTGTTATTAAAATACTTTATATTGGGAGTGGCAGGTCAGGTGGAATGTGCATAAAAATGCATATATGTATTAATAAAACAACATAAAAATTTAATACACAAATGATATCCTGATGAAAGGGAATTCATGATAAAAAGAGAATCCATTTTCATTTGTGATGTCAAGGAGGGTTAGCTCCAGGGCCTGCAAAGGATAAACATGAATGGGTGCATTGCTGCTTCAGTCTTTCACAGTAGTTATTACTGTCCTGGTATGGCATTTAATCCCAATCCTGGGAAATTTACACCCAAGGTGATGTGCAAATTGGGGGGGGGGTAATCAGGTCATACTGGGATTATATATATATATACACACATGGAACATACTGGAAGAAAAACTAAGAAACCATCCATTATTTTTTTTTTACTGAAATGGACTTTAAACCATTTCTTTTTTAAAAAAATAAGCTCATTATTTCTTTGTAAATAATTATTTTATTTGCCAATAATAATTATTTTAAACAACACTGCAGATGAGAAAGGGTAAATTTGCTCAGTCCTTGATAAGTGGCAAACTACAACCACGCATTGCCCCGTAAAATATGTAGTCAGTAACAAAACTGATATAAGACAGCATTACCTGGTTGCCAGTCTTATAAACAGTAAACTTTCAGCTGAAATAAAATAGGAGAAGACTTGAGAGAAGGCCATCTCCACTTTACATTGTAGAGAGTTGTGGTTGTTTGCAATGATTTAACTAAATCTTAGCTGGCAATTTGGCTGGTGGAGCCAGAGATTCAAAAAGGGCCTTTTAATATTCCTTCAGAGAAGAAAGAATGCAGGTGACATATTAGGCAAGTAAACACTGTTCGAAAGGCCCAGCTGCAACACATCTTTTAAGACAGGCCTCCGCCTCACAAGCTTGTAATTCAAACTGAGGACAGGTGCACAAACAAGGGCAGGAAGGTTGCATGAGTGGGTTGCGGAAGGAGACGGGGCAAGGGGCTGCTGCTTCATGACCCAAGCTGGGTTTTTTAAAATACTGTTTGCTACAGTTTCCATTTCAATAGAGCCACCCCTGGGGTCCTGGCAAACTTCCCTCCGTCTCAGCAAAGCAGCTTGTAAAGTCCATGACTCTATATGGCCTACTGCTGAGTCAAATAATGGCAGTGGCGTTTGCCTGCGCAATTGCTGCAGCTTATTGTGTTCTGCGCCACTGATGAAATCTGCTACTGTACATCAACCCCCCGAGAGAACAATTACCTGTTACATCTTCCCCTCTCCTCAACCCAAAGTATTTGGTTGAGTTTATAGTTCGGTCAGCAAGCAGCCATATCCACCCTTTATCTTAAAAATAAAGCATCTCTTGTTTTTGTGTATGCGCTGGAGATGGTGCTGTTCGTTAATCGGGAACTTCTGTTCCTCAAAGCCCATGGAAATGCATGGGAGTGAGACAACTGGGCTTTTGGACAACCTCTGTTCATTTCGGAATGATTCAGTACCAACCTCTGATCAACTGTACCCCTTTTGCCGTGATTAAAATCTCCATCAAGTTCTGCTGTGTGTGTGTGTGTGTGTGTGTGTGTGTGTGTGTGTGTGCGCGTGCAAAGAGGGTACTTTTCTCTGCAGGGACTTTGCTGTTGTGCCTGCAAAATGTTCTTTGATATTGAGAAGGCAGGAGAGTAGGGCAAACTCAGCCCAGGCAGAGGTCCATGGTCTAATTTTCTGCAGCCCTGGGGTACAATGGGAGCACAGAAGGTTTAGAAAAATCACAAGGTGACATGTTTGCCAAAGTGCAGGACAAAAGTATATATTTGAAATGAAACTGGAAAAATCTGTGGAACGCAAGCTGCAGCAGCAACACTTTTAGTGATATTAATGTTTGAAAGTAAAAGTATTTTATGAATTGATGGATAATGGGATTCTAGATTAAGAAATTGTGCTTTAAATGTGCACTGCTAGAATAATTTAGGAAGGCAGAGAGAGGCCTCTGGCAATGCTTCCTTGCAGCCAAATCCTTAAGCCGATTAGGAGGTGCTGGCCTTTCCCCGTTCTTTATTTTCACTTCTAAAAGAATTCAGTGCCACATGCCCCAGACAAAAGTGTGTGAGATCCCTCTATTGACAGGTTAGCCTCGGATGCATCTCTCTGGCAGACCATTGCTCGTAGCTGGAGGAAGAATATAGATCTTGGCCATCTCTTAATGCAGAGCCAAGTCATCCAGCCTGAGCTTCCACAACTGCTGCCCACCAGGAAACCCTTCGGCAGAATTGGCAGCAACAGCAGCAGATACCGTTCTATGCTAATGATAATATGTTATTCTATTGTCAATTCTGCTGTTTTAAATGTGCATTTTATATTTGACTTCCTTTAGTAATGCTTTCTTTAGAAATGGTTGAGATGATTTTTAAAAAACAAAAAACTTTGTTGCGTTAAATGTGAATCCTGTAGTTGACCTCCTTTGCAATGTTTTATTTTGAAATCTTTTGAGATATTTTAGTTTCTGGTTTAATTAGGTTGCTGTGAATGTACACTTCACATTTGACTTTCTTCAGTGATTTTTTTGTTCTGGATTGTTTTATTTGATGTTTTAATGTAGCTTGTAAAGCACAGTATAGAAATAAAATGAATAAATTAATGGTGATGATGATGTCAGCCAAGGGCCTAGGTGAGATCAGTCAGTAGCCCTGTTCAAGAAGTTCTTTGTAAATCTATAACTGCAAGACCTCCGGAATATATTTCATGTTTCTCTTCTGTCTTTTACAATGCCTGATAGCACTTGGATTACAAAAGAATGCTAAAATTTTCCATGGCGGATAATGAGTCAGGTGTAATGAACTCTGGAAAAACAAATTAGGCTGTAAAAGGATAGGTCTGCATTGCAGATTGCCATACTTCAATCTGGCTCTTGGGGTGAGTAGGGATAGCTACAGTGGCGTAGCGTGGGGGGTGCAGGGGGGGCCGGCCGCACCGGGCGCAACATCTGGGGTTAGGGCAAATCCATGGGTTAGGGGGCGCAAATCCATGGGTTAGGGGGCGCAAATCCACGGGTTAGGGGGCGCAAATTACTTGCCTTGCCCCGGGTGCTGACAACCCACGCTACGCCACTGGATAGCTAGCAAATTGTACAAACTGGGCCATTCATTATTTCATGCTGTTAGCCCTGCACCTCAGTGGGCATGTATCAAAAATGAAGCTGCTGCGACTTTGCAATGATCATAGGAACCACACCCCACCCTGAAAGCACTCTGATGTCACTTTAATCGCCGTGGCTTCTGGCAAAGAATCCCGGGAACCATACTTTGTGAAGGATGCTTGGAATTGTCGCTCTGTGATGCTGTGGGACAAGTCAGTGGTCAGGACTGCAGGGCGTGTCAAGAGTTACAGACAAACCTGGAGGCAGGGTCAAGGAGGGAGCCAGAGCAGGACTGAAGACTAACCGAGAAATACTGCAGCACACATGAAGACCATAGTGCTCAAGAAAGGATCAGCTGGAACAAGAAGCCCTTTACACTTTGTTCTCTCTGAAAGTATCCAGTGTGCTGGAGACAGTCTAGTCCCTGTAGATACTTCACTGAGAAGACTCTCATGTGTGGTTCAGCATGTTGGAGAACTGCACTCAAATCCAGCAGTGGATGGACCTAAATAAATCAAAGATATACAGTGGTACCTCGGGTTAAGAACTTAATTCGTTCTGGAGGTCTGTTCTTAACCTGAAACTGTTCTTAACCTGAAGCACCGCTTTAGCTAATGGGGCCTCCTGCTGCCACCGCACTGCCGCTGCACGATTTCTGTTCTCATCCTGAAGCAAAGTTCTTAGTCCAAGGTAATATTTCTGGGTTAGCGGAGTCTGTAACCTGAAGCGTATGTAACCTGAAGCTTATGTAACCGGACGTACCACTGTAAGTGCTTTTGAGGAATAATAGTTGCATTTGCATAACCCTCGGGACGTGGGTGCCACTGTGGTCTAAACCACAGAGTCTAGGGCTTGCCGACCAGAAGGTTGGCAGTTCGAATCCCCGCGATGGGGTGAGCTCCCGTTGCTCGGTCCCAGCTCCTGCCAACCTAGCACTTCAAAAGCACGTCAAAGTGCAAGTAGATAAATAGGTACCGCACTGGCAGGAAGGTGAATAGCGTTTCCGTGCACAGCTCTGGTTTGCCATGCTGGCCACATGACCCGGAAGCTGTACGCCGGCTCCCTCGACCAGTAAAGCGAGATGAGCGCCGCAACCCCAGAGTCGTCCACGGCTGGACCTAATGGTCAGGGGTCCCTTTACCTTTTTGCATAACCCTCAGTGATGTTCCCAACTTCTAAAATATGGATGGTTGAAGATCCTCCAGAAAGAGGCACCTAATTGTTGGTGTTCATTTGAAGGCACAGTCTATTCTTGTTCATGTCCCTCTGTGTGGGAGCATTTGTCACCTAGGCTCTTAGTGATATACCTGCATCTTATTTAGCCTGAAATGGGGTGGTAGAGATAAGGAAAGAAAGTGTAGCCTGTGGGACTTCCGGGTTGGCGCCATCGCCGAATGGCGGACTCCCTCCGAGCTCCGGAGGGAGCCGGCTCGGCAGGGGCTGGGTTTTACCGCACCGGCGATGCGGGGACCCTTAGAAACCACGGCCACGGGGGCCGTGGACTTGGAGACTCGGCTAGCACCGCTAGCGCCCTCCCGACTCGTGAAGGAGCCTTTTTAAAGGCTACGGATCGGGTGCCGGGGAGAAGCGTGGTGCTTTGAGTCCTCTGCCATCCCTGCCGAGCGAAGCCGCATGCCATCCGGCGGAGAGCGCTGACTTCTTCCATTGAGAATTTGGACTTTTAACAACAACCCGTGAGTAAATTGGAAATCGGGTTTAAAAGAAGAAAAATTTTTTGGATTTGAGACGAGCGGGGGGGGATCTAAAAAGGAAGTCAGTCCCCCTCCCTATTGTAGACATTTTAAAACAAGGATTGGGAAGCCAAGGCCCAAAAAGAACGGTATCTTTGCTAAAATCAAGAATTCCATGATGGGAAAGTACAAGAATTGTGCTGGAGGAAGAATTGAAGGAGAAGGAAAATGCACCCCCCTCCCTGGGAACCGGGGCGATTGAGGAGTGAGCCTGGTGAAAAGAGCCGGTGATTTTGACAGCTGTCAAAGTAGCTGTCAAAGTCGGAATTTTAAAGAGGATTTTATTACAAGGACCTTGCTGGTCAAATTTGTTACAACTTGATATAATTTGTTAAGACTTGAATACAAAATGGCGAAAATACGGAGAACAATCGGATTTTTGGAAACAAAGTTACAACAACCCCCCTAGAGGAGCTTCGGGACATTACAAAGATGGGCGTAAGCCGGGAAAAATACAACACTTCGGAATTTCACAGAACTGGTTATCTCCTGGGAAAGCTGCAAAACTGAAACTGAATCTCGTCTACAGGGTGTTTAGACTAAAAGGAGACAACAGAATACTTTACTGAAGAAGGAAGGGACTGAACGCAAGTTTTTGTTCCTGAATAACAACAACCCATGTAGAGTTACTAAACTTCTGAATAAGAAAGTTTTAGCAGCGGAACAAGAGGAAGCTGGACTATAACCTTGAAAGAACAATGGGGGGAATTTTATAATTTGACATTTTTAAAGATTTAGGAATTAATTTTTAAAAAGTAATCCTAAAAATGGGAAATAATTTTGCAAGGAGTTGGGGGAAAAATGGGATTGATGGACTTAAGACTTCCAGGCTGGAAACATAGATTGGAGGATAAGGGAAATTAAACCGGGGAAGGGGAGGGAGAATTAGAATCCAAAGGCTTGCAACTATTTTCTGAATTGGTTTTCTTTTTTCTAATATATTTCTTATTTTTTTATACTTTTATTCTGTGTGCTTTTACTTTAATGGGAAAAAAGGGGGACATTGTGGAAAGAAAAGGGGGCGGGCTATGGGGAGAGATCTTTTGCTTTTTTTTTTATCAAGGGTGTTGCATAAGGTTTGTATAAATTTAAATTTGAACAATGGGGTATATAAATTGTGCTTTAAATCAGAAACAGAACTTGTGGAAACAACAATATGAAAGGGGAATACGGTAGGGGTGGGGGAAGGGGGGAGTCCCAGAAAGTGGATGTTTGAAAATAAGGTTCTGAATGTATCTTCATAATTTCTTTTCTTCTCTTTCTGTATTTTGGAAACTTCAATAAATATTATTTAAAAAAAAAAAAAAAAAAAAAAAAAGAAAGTGTAGCCTGTGAACAAGAATACTGCAAGTTAAAATTCAGCAGGATTTCATTTTAAAGTCTGTTTCCCACCCCCCATTAGACTTACAAACTGCAAGCCAAAAGTTCCACTAAAGCAGAAGCAACTGGAGTGATATTCCACAGTTAAAACCTCCAAATATGTAATTTAACAAAATAGAAACTGGAAGAGTCTCATCAGAAAAACGCTGACTGTGCTCTTTTCAGAGCAAAAATATTGCAAAATTGGGACATAAACGAAGCAAAATCACTGGTGTAGATATGAAAAGATTACCTTATTAGTGTCTTTCGGAAAATAGCATTTCTAATGCAGATTGGCAAATTCTAGGTGACATTTGGCTTTTGAAATCTTTCATATGCTCTTAAAACAAAATCTAACCCCGTTATTTTAAATTTAACAAAGTCCCAAAAAATAATAATCACCCAGCTATGTACTTCAAAGAATCAATTAAGCATTTTATGAACATAGGGAGTAATTTAATCTGATAGGAAGGCTGTCTTTTCTGAAGCTTTGCCTTGGATGGAGTACAAGAAAAAATGTAGCAATTCGAGTAAAAAGCCGATTACACTGCATAAGCCAGGAAATTAGTAGGATAATGGAGTCATGAAGGAATGAAGCCAGCAGCCACCTTCCTTCACAATGAACAAGTCTGGGCCTTGGATTGTTCTCTGAAAGGATTCTGTGGCCTCCTTCTATTGTTTCTTCCCTGCAAGGCAAGACTTGCAACTCTAATTTCACCTAAACTGCCTATTATTATTATTATTATTAATGCCAAAATGCAATATGGCTTCTAAGCAGTTTACAACTATAAAATCAATTATCAAACCCATGCATAAAATTCTAAAAATACAGCTACCTTTCATCAAAATACCCTGTAAAACAATATCCTTAAAATATCCGTAGTTAAAAAATATAATAAGCAAGCCCATTAGAAAGGCACAGCCCTTAAGAAAAACAGTTAGAACAATCAGCAATCATAGCAAGCGATTCAAGACAGGAGATTGAGGAAGTGCTTGTCTAAATAGTGACTTCAGGAGCCAGTGGAATGCCAATACTGATGGGGCTTCCAGCAGGAGAGCATTCTGCAACACTGGTGTTACTCAACTGTAACTTACCCCATATATGCCCACTCGACTGTAGAACAGGTACTGGCACAGGTGCCATATAACATCATTTCACACTTGTAAGAAATCAGCCATTTAGCATAGCAGCACCTACCCTATTGACATCAGGCAGGCACTAAAACCTTTTTATTCAGGAAATCCTGTGTAGCCATGTAGAAGTTTGTGTTTTAATCTGTTTTTAGCTTACTGTTGATTTTAATTCTATTTTGAATTGTTTCTTTAAAAAAAAATTCTTTTTATCTTTGTCTTTCATTGACAATCTTAATGTTTCTTTTCTTTTTTTTTTGTAACTCACTTAAAGATTCTATTTACAATCAAGTGTTTTTTACATTTTGTTAAAGAAACCAATCGATTTCAGTGGGCCTACTTTGTTTATACTTGAGAGGTTTAGCATATACAACTAATACACACAGGCTATATTTTTAGTCAAATTGAAAAAAACGATGACACTCCTTGACTTCTTGTGTTGTTATTCCCAGTCTTAAGTCGTAACAATGATAAGGATCAGAATGAGGCCTCGTCTCCTGTGTTTGCAGTTTCTTCAATGACTTGGTGCACAGAGCTCTCCTACACAATACAAGGCTCCCATTCTAAGTGGAGACCTACGCAGATTGTTTGTTAAAATGGAGCTATGGCTTCCGGATACAAATATGCTTGCTAGACATAAGACAGACATTTTTCATATTTCCAGACAACAATTTAGCATTGTGAAACAGTCGGTTTCTGCAGCTGTCAGGTTGATGTTTTGTTTGATAATTCCGCCCCCCCCACCCCCAATCTCTTTTTCTAAGTCTGTTAATTTGTCTCCGGCACTAACAAGAACTTCTCTTCCACAGTTCAAAGCAAATTTCCCTGGATGTTGCTGATCCTTGAACAATCTTTATTTATTTGTTATTTGTTATTTTTATTTGGGTGACTTGCACTCCTGTCTCTTGGATATATATCTTTCTTCTTGTCAATTTTAAGTATAGTATCAGCAGCATCTTTGTTCCTTTTGTAGCTCTCCTGGGCATCCTTTCTTGGTTTAAATTAAGTGATAAATCTCAGCTTTCTATATCCTGCAGTACACTATTTTTTTCAAAGAGGTGCTGTCCCTTGACCAGTTCAAATCTGCCAGCCAGCTAGACCCCACACAATGAATAAGCAATCTTGATTTTCATGCAGAGAATTGCTTGTTTGAAGCGCTCTGCTGGATCAGACCAAAGGTCCATCTACTTCAGCTTCCTGCTTCCCACAATGACCAAACAGATGCCTCTGGGTAGCCTACAAGCCAAGAATGGAAGCGACAGACCTCTCAGCATAAAATGGTACTCAAAGAGGCATACCACATGGATGGTACTGAATATACATGTCAATAATCCTTAAAGGGAAAAACCACAACTTAGAGCACGTACCTCACATGTGGAAGGTCCCAGATTTAATACAGAGTCTCCTGGTAGAGCTTAGAAAGACTTGTCTGGGGGGCCACCAGGTGGTGCATTGGAAGATGGCCGACAATAACATCTCTCCGACCCACACAAGGTAATTAAGAGGCTGCTATGGGAAGTATGCAGTCTTCCCGACCCCCCAAGGAGATGGGGGGACAGTCTTGCCAGCGGTGGCCATAATGCACCCCCAGAATCGAGAGAAGGGGGTGCCGGTCACTTGGCACAGCCCTCGGTGAAGTCGGCTCTTCCCGGATGCCGTCTCCAATCTGCGCGTGCTGGTTCGCTTTAGCTCGGAAATATAATTGGAAATATAATTGGAAATATATAATTGGAAAGGAGCTGAAGCACATACATCAAGCAAAGTTCGAGAGATAAGGCTGCTGATTAATGGATCTCTGGGATCAGAGCGGCGGGAGAGGACAAATAAATCAAGCGATGAAGCGCCATTAAGAGATTGGTATGTTTGGAGAGAAGAAGGGGGGTGGAGGAAAAAACTTTTATTTTCTTTGCCCTATGTGAGTATTAATAACCCTCCACCCCAAAGAAAGAAGAAAGAAGAATCGCCGTATTTTATTTATCATAAGCAGGAATTTAAAAACTGTGTGGGATGAATTAATGATGAATGAAGAGAGGATTGGTAAATATCAGAGAATGGAAAATTCTATGACGCCGTTTAAAATGGCGTCTCGCAAGACAGGCTTATTTAAGAAAGACGGGGGGAGGAGAACCAGGACTCATTGGAATGTGAATGATGATTGAATTTGATTTTAACCTGGCAGAGCCCTCTATGAGATATTTTACAAGCCTGGGGAAACTAAAGGGCAGACCGAAGATAAATCTTTGAAGGAGGAGGGGAACGGCGGCTGTCCCGAGATATGACTTGTGGAGTGTGTAAAACCCACACAGACGATGTTTGCTCTAACCTGCTTGTGAAGATTATCAGAGATCGCAAAGAAAGGAATATATGACAACAATAAGAAGATGAAGAAAGTAATAAAGAGACTATCTGGATAGAACTGGATAGAACTGTTTAATTAAAGCAGTAATAGAAGTGATGTTTGGATCCTCGTTCGGAGCTTGATGTATGGGTACCCCCAACAAAATTGAAAAATTTGGCTGTATAATTTGGAACTAATGTGAATTGAAATAATGTGATATGATTGGCCTGTTAATAAAAATTATGGTTTTTTAAAAAAAATAGAAAGACTCATCTGAAACATCTGCCCTACTCTAAGGAGGATTGCTGTGCTCCTCACGTGATAACTCTCCCAGCTCACTTAACACTGGAACTTGTGGACGTCCAATGAAGCTGAATGTTGGTACATTCAGGACAGTCCAAAGAAAGTACTTCTTCATGCAATGCATAGTTAAAACTATGGGAACTCACTCCAATAGGAGGCAGCGATATTGGTTCTGGTGTATAGAGACCTATAGAGCTTGGGACCAAGATAACTAAACAATCATCATGCCTTATAAACCCAATTTGTGTTGTCGCTCTGTAGGAAAGGGCTTCATGCCATCTAATCAGGAGGTCAGCTCCATATGATTTGGAGTTTGGCATTTGGTGATGTGGAACATTCCTTTGGAATTCTCTCCTGTTAAATATTAGACAGGCACAAGCTCTCTTGTCTTTTTGGTGCCTGTTGAAGACCTCTTTCAACCAACCTTTTAAATGGAGTTGTTTTCCAACTCTGCATCTGCACTGAATTGTTCTTCAATGTTTTCATTGTTTTGTCACTTGTTTGTCTGCCACCCTGGGGAGAAGGGCAGGATATACATCTAAATACTGATTTAGATGTAGACAGAGAGATTTAGATGCCCAGGGTGGGGTGAAGGACAAAGAGGACAGCTACAGGTCAGGCCAATTCATAACTCTCAGGGGCTGGGGGGAGCTTCCACTAAGTATTCTCTATAATTGCCAATCTGAAGCTATTCTTGCCCATTTCAATTTTGAACTCTAATTATGGTTGTGAGTATGGAATCAGGGGGTATAGAATCAAGATAATTATCCTGGGTTACCTAAAGTGGTGTATATAGATATAATCATGTGTTTATTGTGTAAGTATACAGGACAAAGATGGATGGAGAGATTATTTTACATACATTTATGGGTGCTCCTGGGTAGGAGTTTATTATGGGTACAGTGTTTCTAATGCATGAAACTTTCTTGGATCATCCATGTGAGATCATGGACATCAAAATGCCAACCTCTACCCCCCCCCCCACTATTTAATCTGGATTTAAACTTTCCAAGGAAAATCTGATAATTTAAACGGGAGGTACTATTTTCAACAACATTTTCAAATTAAACCTTCTTCTGGAAGCACCCTAAGCCTTCACATTATTGTCACAGGATATTTCATTTTTAGCATTTCACTTCCATGTAGACCTCACTGACCGCACTCTCCCCCCTCTCCATGTGTGTATCCATCCCTTCCAACTAAGGGCAACATGTCATTGTTTGCTTTTAAGATTTTACAAGACTCTTCATGGTTTTGCTTCCATCCAGAGAATAATGCACAAAATTGGCCATGACTGTTATTTTCTGTGTAGCACCCTTGGAAGTCCCATGCTAAGCTAACTATCAGTACTGATTTTGCTTTCGAACACAATGCAGGGTTCTCCTCTGATTCAGGTTTAGCTAATGATAAACATATCGAGATGGATCTGCGATGTCTTCTGCTGGAACTATGCTCTCTCAATATAGCCTCCCACTTCACATCCCTCTCCTTGGGTAGCTGCATTCTCCTTACCTCAGCTGCTCACTCAGTCCTTGGCTGCTTGTTTCCTCCGCCTGCTTGAAAAGAATTAAAGCAGCCAAGTATCTTTTGAACTTCCCTTGGGCATGGGGCAGTTCTCACCGTCTGCTCGGCTCCCACACAGCGATGTCTGTACACAAAAATCAAAGCTCACTTAATGAGGCTTCTTCAACCAGGCTCTCCAAAATGGTAGCAAGCCGTGTTTTTCTCTTTCCTTGCCTTTTCATAAAGGGGTTGCTATGGCCACTTTGACTGGTCCTAGCTTTGATTTTAGCTTCACTGGGTTTCTCAGAATTATTCTATCTTGTACATATTATCATTCTTTAAGATGGAAAACCCAGGGTTTCCTCCCCTCCCACTTTAAACCTTTTAAAAACTTGATTGTTGGTAAGCTGAACATTCAGATATAATTGCATGTTGTTTCCTACATTGGTCCTCACCTCATATGCTTAAAAATTTCCCATGCCACTTAGATTAGTAATTTGTGCTGTTGTTGCTTCTATAGATCTAAATTTTTCATATTGTGCTCCCAATCTGTTTTTCCTAGTAATTTTCTAGATTTGGGGGTCTATAAGGTCTTGTTCCTGCTCTGCCCAGAGTGGAAGGTCTGTTACCTGCCATGACTCTGTTGATATTCACTTCCTTCACATACAATAGCAGCAGGAAAGTTGTTTCTGCACTGTGAAAATATTACATTGTTGTCAACTGCATTTGAATGATGCAACCACATAGAAGAGACCAATTTCATGATTTTTTTCTAGCAACCTGCAGCATCCAGTCATGCTTCCCAATCCAGTTACGGAAAATATTAGGCCCATTTAAATACTTGTGGTGCTGTGGGTTAAACCACAGAGCCTAGGACTTGCTGATCAGAAGGTCAGCGGTTTGAATCCCCATGATGGTGTGAGGTCCCATTGCTTGGTCCCTGCTCCTGCCAACCTAGCAGTTCGAAAACATGTCAAAGTGCAAGTAGATAAATAGGTACCGCTCTGGCGGGAAGGTAAATGGTGTTTCCGTGTGCTGCTCTGGTTCGCCAGAAGTGGCTCAATCATGCTGGCCGCATGACCTGGAAGCTGTACGCCGGCTCCCTCGGCCAATAAAGCGAGATGAGCGCCGCAACCCCAGAGTCAGTCACGACTGGACCTAATGGTCAGGGGTCCCTTTATACACTGTGTTCATATGCAAATCCACATTTTAACCCTTACCAGCTAAATAAAACCCTTAAGTTCAGGGTCAAACTGGACTGGAGATTCATGACTGAGTTTTAAATTTTAGGAAATAATAGCAGGGTGGTAGATTTAAATCATGACTGCAGTGTTGGAGAAGGGGAATCCCACCCCACTCCCAGACTTTCCATTCAGAAAAAGTGCCCACAGCATCTAACAAAAATAAGCAAGAACAAGCTATTGTTAGTTTATTATTTTGTTTGTTTATTTATCAGATTTCTTACCTGCCCTTCAGTCAAGGTTCAGTTCATAAGGTCCCAGGGTGGGTTACAACCATGCAAAATAAAAAATAATAAAAAATAAATAAAAGTAGTTTAAATAGTTCACAATCAAAGGAGTAGGGTATGTCCCAAAATACATATAATTCAGGTGTAAAAAAACAAAACAAAACCCAGGGCAAAGAGGCATATGGCAGAAGCTATAGTTAGGGTTCCAGACCCAGCTCTGTGGGCAGACTATCAAACAGCTCAGTGATTTAGTGCAAAATGGAACAAAACTGAATAGCAAAGCAATATTAAGCAGACACAGGATGGCAGTGGAAAGCAAAAGAAATTAACCGATTAAATTAAATGCCTGATGGAATGAAAAAGTCTTGAAGAGGCAACGTAGAAAGATAATGAGGGAGAGCCAGACATATCTCTCACAACTAGTAAGTCCACAAACTGGGCATAGATACAGAGAATGCCCTTTTGAGCACATTTGCCTCCCTGACAGGCCTGAAAGAAGAGGTAGGCTCATATGGGAGAAAATGTCGTTTGGCCCTAAACTTGGTGAGGTATTTCTGTCCCAAAGCAGAGCCCTGGAATGGATGATCTAGTGGGCTGCTTCCAGACCTATCTTTATAACCTCATACTTGCCTGTGCTTATTGGAACTGTTATGATATTTGAGGTTTCATTTCATTCCCCGACCTTCAAGCTGAAGTACAAGGATTAAACACGGCACAATTCTGAAAGTAGGAAATGTTTAAAAAGACAATCTTTGCAGCTATGAAACGTTAGCTATTTTATTTTATTCCGTTAATGCCTTGAAAGGTCAAATGGATATCAACTTGTTAAATTGACTTTATTAAAAAAAGTATCTTATGGGTTGAGCTATTGCACACCTGCAGCTAATTTTTACGATCAGAGAATAATGCTTTGGAATACTGGGGTCATAATGGAAATGCTGACAGATTTGCTACAAAAGGTGCTGGGGGGGGCACCATGTGTTACAGCTTTGCTATAAATTCCTATTAACACAATGCAACTATCTTAATTAAATTGCTTTTAACAGAATAAATTATGGGAAGAATCAAATTCTTTAAGCCTTTGAGTGTGGTGGCCAAACAACCATGGTATATCGTTCTGCAATAAAGGAAGCAGGCGGGAGCAGAACTGCTGAAATTAGCTGCTGCATATATTCTATTTAACAGGGGAATTCCTTCTGCTTTGCTAGCAACAGCGCGACTGTCAAGAACCTTTTACACTGCACTTGACTCCGTGAGAATTTTACTACTTTAAATTAAACTCCAAAGAGTTAGCAGGGAAGCACAGTGGACAAAATGCCTTCCTGTTCATTAATGGGATTACATGTAACTTGGGAAATGATGGCTGGTACTTCATCATGGGAGGGATGGGAGAAAAACATAAAGCTTTCACAGTGGATATCGACTTTGGGTCAACATTCAATTTCTTCCTCCCCCACCCCCATCCCATTTGTGTAAAGCACAAAGGACCATAGTCAGGTTTTTAAAAGCTGCTAGATCTATGTGGAAAGTGGCTTGGGTTCAGCATCTTGGCAGCCTTCCAGGTGACCAGCAAGCCAAGGTTGATTAAAAACACATTCTGGATGACTTCCCATTTTGCTCCTTCTGATCCCCAAGGTGTTAAGTCACAATAATGAACTTTGGAGTGTCTGAGTGGTGGAAAGGCAAGATTAAGTCCTGAATAGAAGAGGGCCCAACCCTGAGCTGTTTTGTTAAGAGGATGCATGGGTCTCTGCGCCTGCTTTGTAGGGGTAAGGTCAAAATGTTCAGATTGGTTTTATTGCTCAAGAGAATAAGGGACAAGGCCAACGAAAGAAGGCAGCCTGTCTCAATTTTTAAAAGAAAGCGGAAAATATATATACCTGCCTTGGGTCAAGTGTCCAATGAGCAGGCTGCATAGAGTGTGACCCACTTGCCTTCTGTGTTAACAGCTGCACAAATCTTACAGCAGCTTCCCGGTGTCTTAAAAAAGCCAGCTGTTGACCTTGCACTCAAGGGTGAAGAAGTATTACTTGTTCATTATCCACAATGTGGTTTGCAGCCCCTATTCCCTTTAGAATGCAAAGAATTAAACTGAGCAGTAGTTTTTGGATCAACTGGAATGGAATTCTCTCTGGAACATCCCCCCCCCCGAAATGCTTTTTTCAGTACTTTTTATGTGTAGCTTTTTGTGCTTTTGGTATCTTAGTTTTGCTTAGTTTGCTTAGTTTTGCACAGGAAGTGGTGAAACTGAGGTACAGTGGTTAAGTACTTAATTCGTTCCGGAGGTCCGTTCTTAACCTGAAACTGTTCTTAACCTGAAGCAGCACTTTAGCTAATGGGGCCTCCTGCTGCCACTGCGCCGCCAGAGCACAATTTCTGTTCTCATCCTGAAGCAAAGTTCTTAACCCAAGATACGATTTCTGGGTTAGTGGAGTCTGTAACCTGAAGCGTATATAACCTGAAGTGTAGGTAACCTGAGGTACCACTGTATAGCTTATCAGCACCAATGTCCTACTGCACTGACTATATGGTTCTTACTACCCGTCTCTTAATTGGCCAATCCATTGTATGCATGCTAGGATACTAGCCCTGACCACAGTGGGTAATTATGGGTAATTTACAATGTACACAAGCTGACATCTGCTCACACAGTGGGACTTCTTTCTTTCCTCTCCCTGCAGTCCCACAAGTTTACCCAAAATCTTCACTGAAGCAGAGTTTGAGGGTGGGCAAGGGGGGCAGATGAGGAAAAGGAAGCACCATTGCATGAGAGGATTTCTGTTCCACTTGTTCAATGGCAGCATTGGGTATAACCCTATATATATATATCCTTAGCAGAATTCAAAACAGCTACTGAACAAGTTTGACAGCATTTTCCCACTGTGGCTATTTTTTGCTGACAGCAACCACCCCCAATAGAAGAACACAGGAGAAATAAACAAGAACCTTTTTGGTGATACCTTTCCTCCTCTAGCTGCCTAGTGAAGTGATTGCATGTTTGCATCTCCATGTGATGTTCTTCATAGAGTACATATGAAGCTGATGGCTTCTACTGAACTATCTGATTGGTCTATCTAATTCAATATTTTCTACAGGGCTGTCTTTGGCTACTAGTCATGATGACGACATTATCTTCCAAATTAGAGCTCACAAGCAAAGAGTTCTACTATTCATTTGTCCTGATTGTAGATGGCATCTGGACACTGCATTGGAGAACAAAATGCTAGACTAGATGATCCTTTGGTCTGATCCAGCAGTGCTCATCTTATGTTCTACGCTGTCATCAGCTCCACAAAGTCCCAGCCATCCTATTAACCATGAGCCTTTAACACAGGCATGGGAAATCTCCAGCCCTCAGGCCAAACCCATCCTCCCATGCCTCCCCATTTGGCCTGTGGGACCATTTCCCCTAAACCAAACCCGCCAACCCTGCAGCTCAGATCACATGTGAGGTAGCTACAAAGGACCAAGGTAGCTACAGAGGACCATTCAGGAGCTTAATGTGAACTCCTGAGTGTTCATCTGCGGGAACAAAGTTGCACTCCTCCCAACATCAGCTGATGGACAGGGGGAGTGTGTTATGCTCTGACAACAAGTGATTTCATTGAAACGGCTGCTGAAGCAGAGGTTCCCCCCTCGGTTCCCAATGCAAACTGCTTTGTACTACAGGCACAGCAAAGCCCATTGTGCTGTGGTTCCAGGTGATTGACACAGGTGGATTGTCCTGTTCACCTGTTGAAATTGGCCCTAAGGGGTCGAGGCACATTGGGCCAAAAAGATTCCCCACTCCTGCTTTAACAGGGCTTGTGGGGAGTGAAGCTCCACACACAATCAGTCAGGTTTCTTTTTCTTATAGCTGAAAAAATATAATCATGTAGTCACAGTAATCACAGAACACTGAGCTCTCTCTGTATCAAAGAGAGCAGCACATAAGCAGAAAGGCATAAAAATAAAATGTTCTGCACACATTTATTAATGATAATAAGAGCACATTTTTTGTTCTAATACAGTTTTGTTTTGACCTTGCAATTATTTCTGATGCAGTATGTAATTTAGGAAAAAGCCATTTTAATTCAAAATATAGCTCAATCATTTAAAATGATGTGATAGATGAACAATGTAATTATCTATTATGACTATGCTACCTATTGAGGAACATAACATCCAGATTCACCATGCGGGGAGGTGGAGTCGAGTTTTCTATTTTAGAAAATAATTGGTGTGGTATGATTAAGAAAGTGAATCTACTTCTTTAGAACACACACACATACACAGATAATATAATCGCAGAGATGTGGAAAATTTAGGAAGTGTTTCAAAAGAGCCAATAGGAGAAGGCTATTGGCCCTTATGTTCAAATTGCCCTTAAAAGATAGTTGAAAACTGTGTCACAATGTGAGACCTCTTAATGTAGTACTTCTTTAGAAGCTTAACATGGGATTTCAAATGGGAAGATGACAGGTAAGTTCCCCTGATAAGCAAAAAGCCTGATATGAGTAATGAAACTGTGCCGCCATTTTGTATCCTCTTTGTTTCTTATAAAATGGCTGCTTTTTACTTTTAGAGGTTGTCATCCACAGGAGAATCACATGACTGGCATAAAAAAAAGAAGGGTCAAAGTTGCAGCCTAGAAACCTGGCAACTGAGGTAAAAGAGAAACATAACCACAGGTCTGCTTGTCCTGGCTCCCACTGGATGAAGAAATCAAACTCAGGTTGCTGTTTACAGCAAAATCTTTAATGTTCAAAATTGGAGAGATACACAGGCAAATTGTGGTTCAAAGGCACAGTGGGTGCTACGCATGGCAAGAATACAGTTGTTTTAATCCAACAGCAACACACCCCTTGCAACCCCAATATAAGGGGAAAGGGAGGACACAACATGGTGTGGCAATGGTTCTGAGCCTTAGACTGGACAAGCAACCTAGCACTTTTCTGAGAAGTCTGAACCAGCCCCATCTGTTCATGCCAGCATTGATGCCTCCAAGACCTGGGTAATGGAGGAGGGATTACTACCTCCTCAGAAGCAGAAGGACATCCGTGCAAAAGAAGACTGAAAACTGTGCAGCTGCACTAGGTCAAGAAACCCTTTTCTTGACCCGCAGCCATTTATGATATTTCTTGGCTCCACAGCCATTTATGATATTCTGAATCACTTGGAGTTTTACATTGAATTGTATTGTTTCATGAATTCATTTGTTTGTTTTGCCTTATATGTATGCCATCGTGTTTTGGAAATGATTATAGCATTTGTAATGTTTGCTAACTTTTAATGTTACTGTTACTATTGCGAGCTGCTTTGAGCTTAGCATTGTTGTTGGAAAAAACAACCTTGATTTTAAAAAGGTTTTGCCATGTAACCTTGAAAAGCCTTAATTACATAATAGCCAGTATTGTTATAAAGGCATGTTGTGGGGACCATTTTCGTTCATATGGGCAATTTTAAAACAGCTATCTCCCATTCTGGATTTATTCATCCGTCTTGAATTCCTGCCCCCCCAATTGCAATGGGCTACTGTACAGATTCCTTTCATATTTCCCCGGTTCCAATTATTTGTTGTAGTGTTTTGTGCTTTAACAACCAAGCTACAACAAGTCTCTCTGGTCTGTATGTTTATTCTAAAACACATACCCGCAACTATAAATGAAACTTTTGACATCTTTTTTTAAAAAGTTCACATGTATTTTAGTTGTCCAATCCAATTATTGACCATTACTTTTAAATGTTTATCCAGTTGGGTTATATTTTCATCTTCTGTTTGTCTGCACATGAAGTTTCCAAGTACCAGAGTTTGTTAAACTTAGAAAGGTCTCAGGAACCAAATGTAGAATATTTTTTTGTTGCTCAGCTTAAACTTTTTTAACAAGCCATTAATGAAAGAAACTGGCTCTGTCCTTATTAAATCAATAGTGCTTCCTGAGTTCTCATGTTCATGGGAGGAGAATGTTCCTTCTCTTGCTTGGGCTTCTGATTAAGCTGCTCCTGAGCTTCTGAATTAGGAGGGAGAACCCCATCCCCTCTTCAGACTACCCCACATGTACAGTACTGTTTGAATCCCAAGACCTAAATGTTTGCAAGAACATAGGAAGAGACTGCTGGATAAGGCCAGCGGCCCACCTAGCGTAGAATCCTGTTTTCCCCATGGCCAACCAGATGCCTATGGAAAATCAGCAAGCAGAATTTGAGCACTTTCCCCTCCTGTGGTTTCCAAAACTGGTATTCAAAAGCATTGCTGCTTCCAACTGCAGAGGCAGACCAGAGCCATCATGGCTAGTAGCCATTGATAGCACTCTCCTCCCTGGATTAGTCTCATCTTCTATTAAAACCATCAAAGTTGGTGGCCATCACTGCCTCTTGGGGGAGAAAGTTCTGTAGTTTAACTATGTGCTGCATGAAAAACTACTTACTTGTATTTGGTCTGAATCTTCCAGCATTCAGCTTAGTTGGCTCTCCACAAGTTCTAGCATTTCACGTGAAGTTGACTGAAATGATGAGTGGTCACATGGATCTTTCCAGAGCTACATGTTATTGCTGGTTACCAAGAGGGGAATGGGCACGGCAGCAGAGATTGACTGAACCATGCCAATAAATGCAGCTCCTCTCACACCACTCTGTCAGCCACTACTTCATTTAACCCCACTTTTGCATTTCCCCCTTTATAAACACATGCAATAGCCAACTAAAGACAGTGTTTCATGCAACTGATAAAGCTGACAAATCCACAAAACCCTGTTGCTGTTGTTGTTTAGTCGTTTAGTCGTGACTCAATGGACCAGAGCACGCCAGGCACTCCTGTCTTCCACTGCCTCCTGCAGTTTGGTCAAACTCATGTTGGTAGCTTCAAGAACACTGTCCAACCATCTCATCCTCTGTCATCCCCTTCTCCTTGTGCCCTCAGTCTTTCCCAACATCAGGGGCTTTTCCAGGAAGTCTTCTCTTCTCATGAGGTGACCAAATTATTGGAGCCTCAGCTTCAGGATCTGTCCTTCCAGTGAGCACTCAGGGCTGATTTCCTTCAGAATGGATAGGTTTGATCTTCTTGCAGTCCATGGGACTCTCAAGAGTCTCCTCCAGCACCGTAATTTAAAAGCATCAATTCTTCAGTGATCGGCCTTCTTTATGGTCCAGCTCTCACTTCCATACATCACTAACAAATTGGCAGCCTTTCAGGTGCTACTACAGTGGTACCTCTGGTTAAGTACTTAATTCGTTCTGGAGGTCTGTTCTTAACCTGAAACTGTTCTTAACCTGAAGCACCACTTTAGCTAATGGGGCCTCCTGCTGCTGCCGCACCGCCAGAGCACGATTTCTGTTCTCATCTTGAAGCAAAGTTCTTAACCCGAGGTAATATTTCTGCGTTAGTGGAGTCTGTGACCTGAAGCGTCTGTAATCCGAAGCATCTGTAACCCGAGGTACCACTGTACTGGCTTTATTTATTTTTAAAAAAATGTTTAGGGGTGCTCCTATTCCGTCTGAGACTCAGGAAACACCATGACAGGAAATGAGGCCGCCATCGGGGATAGTAATGGAACTGACGATTCACCATGCTAGCGAAGAAACTATTTTTTTTAAAAAAAAAATTAGTTTCTTCTCCCGTTAGATTCACAAAATGTTTAGGGATATGCATACCCCTGTGTCCCCCCAGAAAAAGACACTCTTCTCTCTGTCTCTCTTTCTCTGTGTTGTACATATATATCATACATATATATCATGCACTGTACATATATATATTTGTGACACACACACACGTGTGTGTGCGTGTGTACACCCACACACCAACTTTTTTTCCAAGGAGATGAAAGTGGTGTACGTGGTTCTCCTCTTCCCCATTTCATCATCGCAACAACCCAGGGCCTTCACGGTTGAGTGGGGATTCAAACCCTGGTCTCCCAGGTCATAGTCCCGAACTCTAACCATTACACCACACTGGCTCTTACCATGGTATTTGCAAAACCAGGAATGCAGTTAATAAAAAAAAATCCAGATTACCTTATCTAAGGAACGGGATCTGAAATCTAGCCTACATTCTGTTCTTGCGTTCCTACATTGCAGGGGATTGGACTAGATGACTGGTAGCATACCTTTCAAAATAATAATAATAATAATAATAATAATAATAATTTATTATTTATACCCCACCCATCTGGCTGGGTTTCCCCAGCCACTCTTGGCGGCTGCCAACAAAATATTAAAATACAATAGTCCTTCAGATATTAAAAGCTTCCCTAAACAGGGCTGCCTTCAGATGTCTTCTAAAAGACTGGTAGTTGCTTTTTCCTTTGACATCTTGTGGGAGGGTATTCCACAGGGCGGGCACCACTACCGAGAAGGCTCTCTGCCTGGTTCCCTGTAACTTCACTTCTCGCAGTGAGGTAACTGCCGGAAGGCCTTCGGTGCTGGACCTCAGTGTCCAGGCAGAACAATGGGGGTGGAGACGCTCCCTCACGTATACTGGACTGAGGCCATTTAGAGCTTTAAAGGTCAGCATCAACACTTTGAATTGTGCTGTTAATTGGCGAAAGGAGGGAAAGTAAAGCTACATTATACTAAGATAAATTACAGGACCAAAATTTGAAAAGATGGAAAGGATTTGCTGAAATAGATAATCGATCTAGAATACAAAAAAGGGAGGTGTGAGGAGGTCAAGGAAATAAGCTAATGAAAGATAAGTAATGGGAAGATTTGTTGTATTTTTCTTTGTTTTTTCTTTATTGTTTAATGGATTTTATTTTTCTTTTTTTCCCCTTTGTATCTTATTCTTTTTTCTTTACCTATTGTCATGTGTTGTATTGTTTTTTGTTTAAAATGATGTTTTTTACTTTTTCTTTTTGTACCCCTTAAAACTTTAATAAATATATTTTTTTTTAAACCACTTTGAATTGTGCTCAGAAACATAATGGGAGCCAGTGTAGGTCTTTCAAGACCGGTGTTATGTGGTCTCAGCAGCTGCCCCCAGTCACCAGTCTAGCTGCTGCATTCTGGATTAGTTATAGCTTCAAAGGTAGCCCCATGTAGAGTGCATTGCAGTAGTCCAAGCAAAAGATAACTACAGCATGCACCACTCTGGCGAGACAGTCGGCGGACAGGTAGGGTCTCAGCCTGCGTACCAGATGTAGCTGATAAACAGCTGCCCTGGACACAGAATTGATCTGCGCCTCCATGGACAGCTGTGAGTCCAGAATGACTCCCAGGTTGTGCACCTGGTCCTTCAGGGGCACAGTTACCCCATTCAGGACCAGGCAGTCCTCTACACCTGCCCGCCCCCTGTCCCCCAAAAACAGTACTTCTGTCTTGTCAGGATTCAACCTCAATCTGTTAGCCGCTACCCAATTCTGTGATCAGTCAGGTGGCAGGGTTGCTACTTTTGCATGATTTCTCACACTGCTGGTGCCCAAAAGAGGTTTGTTGCCAAATCAGTGTCTTCCCTGAGGGCCGGTCAGTGCTGGTATGGAAAGTAATCATGGCACTGTTCTCTCTTGCGTGCATTTCTTAGGTTCTACAGGGACATGAAGATATGCCCAAAACAACAGCACAGACAGTGTCTTTATTAAATACTTAAGCTGTCCATTGCTGGGTGAGTGTGGCCCTATAATTACATTCCTTACCTGTCACAGGAAAAGTTATATAAGATAAGCATCAAAGCAGAACACTGTCTGACGCCTTATGTCCATTAATTAGGAGCGATTTGATATTTTAATAAGGACTGAGTAAATGCTTTCAAGTTTTGCCCTTTGATGCAATGCTATGGGAGGACCAAAAATGTGTGTGTGTACACACACAGCTATTATCTTGTCCTTATTCAAATGAATGGCCTAGATGGAAAATTTATGGTTATCTAAGATCTGCTAGGATTTAATTTTACAGCAGTTTGTAAAATCAAGATAATCATAGTACTCTAATATATCAGCCCCCCTTTTTTACAGACCTGCATATTTTATCACCAAATACTCCAGAAACTACAGCACCAGCTTATAACTCTTTATAGGATATATCCTATCATCTCTGACCTTTGGACATGCTGGCCGGGGGTGATCGGAATTGGACTTCAACAATATCTAGAGAGTTATAGGTTCTCTAACCCTTTGCTAAACTGACTATGCCATACCACATGGGTAGGCAAACTAAGGCCCGGGGGCCGGATCCAGCCCAATCACCTTCCAAATCCGGCCCATGGATGGTTGGGGAGTCAGCGTGTTTTTACATAAGTAGAATGTGTCCTTTTATTTAAAATGCATCTCTGGGTTATTTGTGGGACATAGGAATTCATTCTTTTTTTTTTCTTCCAAAATATACTCCTACAAGGTCTGAGGGATAGTGGACCGGCCCCCTGCTGAAAAAGTTTGCTGACCCCTGATACCATGTACACAGGAAAATTTTCCTGTGGGTTGTATCTCATAACCCTACAACTGTTGTGTCACACTCCCTTGACACCTTAGAACTGAATGGACTTGGGTCTTGAAAATGTACACTGACATGTTTCTGGAATGATGTGTATTTTATAGGTCATGCTGCAACTCAGGTCTGCCTTTGTAAACTAGTGATTGTAAAATACACTAGGGAACTGCAGTAAGTATTAGTTTGGTATGGAAGCAAGAGTAGTGCAATAAATTCACTTTGAATTGGTCATTATCTGTTGTTGTCTTTGTATGAAATATTATGTCCTGCTTTTCCACCACCAGATCTACAAAGTGCCTGACAATTATTCTCTAGCAAATGAAATGAAGAAAGTTGCATCTGACTGAGTCATAGAGAGCAATTCAACATAGAGCTATGTGTGGTGTAGTGGTTAAGAGCGGTAGTCTCATAATCTGGGGAACCGGGTTCGCGTCTCCGCTCCTCCACATGCAGCTGCTGGGTGACCTTGGGCTAGTCACACTTCTTTGAAGTCTCTCAGCCCCACTCACCTCACAGAGTGTTTGTTGTGGGGGAGGAAGGGAAAGGAGAATGTTAGCCGCTTTGAGACTCCTTAAAGGGAGTGAAAGGCGGGATATCAAATCCAAACTCTTCTTCTTCTATGGCAATCATTCCAACAGTGCAAACTTTTTGGCTTGCCAGAGGGAACAACCCCATATGCTGTTATCCAGCCCACCCCAAGTTAATTGGAGTTTTTGTGGGGCACACAGGGGAAGGAAAAAGAGAAAGTGCTGTTGCATTACCGGAAGTCCTTGCACAGGCTTCGTCTAGGGGGATGCATTAGTTGTATCCAGCTGATATTCAGAGTATACCATTGAAATCAATGGGCGTAAGTAAGGCATTACTAATTTAAGTCATTACTAACGTAAGTCCACTGACTTCATTGGGTCTGCTTCTCAGTATGACTCAGATACAACCCAGATTGAATATTTCGAAAGGGAATAATGGCCAAATTCTTGTTCAGATGTTGGTCTTGTCAATCGTTTTGCACGGACATTTCATTCTGAAACAAGCTCACTGTTGTACTTCCTTTCAATCAATAGAAATTATTTTCTTAAAAGAAAATCCATGCTAACTCAATTCCTCAAGCTACAAAAAAGCACAGGTTTGACTCTGTCTTATAAAGGAAGATGAGGGGGTGGGGGGAGACAGAAATTTCATTACTCGAGAATGAACACCTTGGATTTCTATACCAAGTAAAAGTCAGGTGGTTCCTGCCAGTAAATACAGCCATTAAGTGATCAATTTTCAAGGGTAAGCAATAATGAATTGTATGTCATTTTTCACGGGCCTTCTTTTTGAATAAGCAAACTGACATTATGGACATACCAGTAAAGGTGCTGAATAAATACAATATATTGATATTGTGCTGTGACATCTCTTCCCAGCATGAAAACTTTCAGCTTAAAGTAAGCCCAGGCAAATCAGATTCTTTCGAAGACTTTCTACTAGACTGCCTACAGTCAATTTTTTTCTCTAAAGACTGGACTGTTATCTTAATTACTTTAGCTGGCTCATAAGATGCTGCAATCAGTATTTTCACTGATCCCTTGAGTAAGTAGGAAATTGTAAAAAAGATGAAAAGCAGAATTAGCCCATTGCATAGCTAACTGCTAGTGCAACCACCCACTATAGTCTTAAGGACTATATTTTGTGTAATGGCTGTTCAGTAAACACAATAAATCAAACTGAGCTTAAGGACAAAACACCAAAATGCTTATCTTTCAGCAAAAAATCTCTTAAGATCAGAATACATGAAGAGACTTGTTGGATCAGAACACTTAGCTCAGCTTCCTGTTTCCCAAAGAGGCCATCCAAATTCCTCCCCAAACCACTTATGTCCCATCTCTGGGGACCGCTCCTTGGCCACAGCGCCAAGTCCAGAGGTTACGACTCACCACTGATCACAGGCTCTGCTATTGGCCTGAATCCAGCCTTAAAAATGAACTGCCAAAGTAGTACTTGAGTCAAGGAAGGACAAAAGGGGTAGATGAGTTGGGAAGATTTTAAATCAAGCTGAGAAACAATTCAACAAGCTACATCTTCATGGCCCCATGATCTTACTATCAGCAAACTAATAAATAGGATTTCGAGTTTGAAATTTGGTTTTAGATCTTTGGGCAAAAAGCGGGGTATTTTTATTATTATTTCATTTTGCAAACTGCTAGTTTTGCATGTAGTACTCTGCACCAATATTGCCATCAGTGTAGGAGGGAAAATTCAACACTTGGTCTTACATGATGATGATGATGGTGGTGCTTTTTTTATTTATACCCTGCCCATTGGACTGGGTTGCCCCAGCCACTCTGGGCGGCTTTCAACACATATAAAAACATAATGAAACATCAAACATTAAAAACCTCCCTATACAGGAGTGCCTTCAGACATCTTCTAAAAGTTGTATGGTTACTTATCTCCTTGACATCTAACTGGAGACGTAACACAGGCTCTCTCTGCTTTTCCAGACTGCCACTTTTGCATCCAGCTTCCAGCTTCCAAAACTCCCTAATCTCTCTACTCTAAACTCTGACTTTTTCTGTTGAGGGAGAGGTCTCTACCAATTTGTCCTCTTGCATGAGTCCCTTGATCCTTTGTTCTCTTAATGAGCCTTCACCCAGGATGCTAGCCAGACTTGATTAGCTTTTAACATTTGCTGGATCCAAGGATTAGAAGTCAGGCACCCAGTTTAACACCCCAGGCCTTGATTAAATTCTAATACAATACCTTTTCAAGTCACACTGGGGGCAAGTGCTTTTCAAAAAATGTTGGCATAACACGAGCATTCCTATTTTTGCAACATTCAGTTCTTACAGATTATCACCTTTCTGAGCACATTTTTCATGTCTCTTTGAAAACTCTCGACAGTCGCTATTCATCAAGAACACTTGCCAGGTTTGGCAACTTTCCTCCTTTGTAGCTATCTCATCACATTGGAAGGCAACCAACAAGGACATGTAGGAGGAGGTGAGCTTGCATGACTCCTGTCCTTGGGTGGAATACAATCCAGCAGAACTTTCATTGGTCGGTCATGTGTAGCAGCAAACCCTCCATAAGACAGTACTTGAAATGATTTGGCAGTCCACAAAAACAGTAAACTCTTGCTATAATCTTGAGTTTCTGGATGAGTTGTACTGCACATGATATGCTAAATTACATGTGGGGATCAGCACATAGTTGAAGAGGAATGCAATACCTTTAACTGCTAGTAGGTCTTTGCGATGGGCCAAATGAAAAAAAAACTAGTAGCTGATTCTTCCTAAATACAGGAACTGCTTCACAAAAGTTACTTTCAGTGTGACTGAAGATGGTGTCTCACAATAGTATATCTGAATGATCAGCTCTGGGCTAAACCTGGGGAATTATCTTTTAGAGCCACTTTAGAGCCACTAAACTCATTAGACATGCAGTGAAGCCTCCATCATGAGTTCTGCTGATTGCAGCAATACCATTGTCAATCAGGACAACCTTAGAAGCCAGCTGCTGCCACTTTTAAAGCGGCCTGCATTGATGTTTTACTTGTGGTCAGCTAGGCTAGCTAAACACTAAGGGACTGTAATCCAGTACATTTTAAAATGCTCTGTTTTGTTTTTAAAAAAATGAACCTTGGAGAATGGTGTGACACAGGACTCATCCATAAGTTGCATCATTTCATCCATTTAAATAAATAACTACAGCTACATGGATGCTATACATTAAAGGGCACGTAACACTCTCTGTCTAAAACAGTTCAAGAATAATGCATCTTGTGATTTAAATTATTATTATTATTTTGTAGGCCATAACTATTTGCCTGATAATTTCTGGAAGAGGGGAGACCAGTGAAAAGTGGGAGAAATATTTTCTCAAACAAGAGGCAACAGTGGATGCATTGGCAGCAGTTAATGACTTGAAGTCTTTTTCAAGTCTACCAACTGGAATGGGGAGGTGTTTTGTCACTTACTAGGGGTGTGCAGATGCACTGTGGGTGGGCTGAATAACAAGGCAAAGTGAGATGATGATTTAGGAACACAGAATTGTAGGTTGGAATGGTCCCCCAAGGGACATATTGTCCAACCCCTTGAAGTGCAGGCATTACAGCTAAATAATCACTGACAGAATGCCATCCAACCTATGTTTAAAAACTTCCAAGAAAGGAGAGTCCATCACTTTCTGAACTGTTCCACTGTTGAATAGCTCTTACAGTTAGCCAGAAAGTTCTTCCTGATGTTTAGTCAGAATCTCCTTTCTTGGGATTTGAATCCATTGGTTCAGATCCTACTCTCAGGAGCAATGGAAAACTCTCTTCTCTTCTCCAGGCTAAACATACCTAATTCCCTCATTTGTTCCTCGTAACCCTTTATCATCTCAGTCACCCTCCTCTACACATGTTCCAGCTTGTCAATATACTTCTTAAACTGTGGTGCCCAGAACTAGACACAGTGCTCACAGTGAGGCCTGACAATAAAGCCCTGAGCCTGATCAGGGTTCCCTGCAAAGCCTTGTATGTCACTCTATGTTTTCTGCCCTTATAGCTCTGTATTCCTATATCCATATATTTCTCTAGGTCCAAGAACCAAGGCTGTCCAAAAGTGTTGCCTGCAAAAGCACTGAAAAGCTCTGGATTTTATTTCATTGTTCTTAAGGCACATCATTGGATGAATAATAATAATACAGTGGTACCTCAGTTTAAGAACAGCCCTGTTTACGAACTATTCGGTTTACGAACTTCGCAAAACCGGAAGTAGTGTCCCGGTTTGCGAACTTTACCTTGGTCTAAGAACGGAATCCAAACAGTGGAAGGGCACCGGTGGCGGGAGGCCTCATTAGGGAAAGTGTGCCTCGGTTTAAGAGCGGTTTTGGTTTAAGAACGGACTTCCGGAACGGATTAAGTTTGTAAACCGAGGTACCACTGTAAAATTAAAAGCTTTGCTTAATTTTTCACTGACCTAAATTGTTCTGCTTTAATGAGCACAATAAAAATAAAACCCAGAGTTCTTCAGAACTCCACAGGTAATAGGACAGCTTCATATTATAGTGCCTATCAGAGGCTTGTGATGCCCATCAGAAGATGCTAACAAGCATGGACAATGCTGGTGTGAAGCTGCAAAGTTTTCAAAAATGTACCAGAATTCACACCACTCAGGTTTTCATTGGGCTGAGAAAGGTACTGGCCTGAGAAAGGGTTTGCCCTAATACAGTGGTACCTCGGGTTACATACACTTCAGGTTACATACGCTTCAGGTTACAGACTCCGCTAACCCAGAAATTGTGCTTCAGGTTAAGAACTTTGCTTCAGGATGAGAACAGAAATCATGCTCCGGCGGCACGGCAGCAGCAGGAGGCCCCATTAGCTAAAGTAGTGCTTCAGGTTAAGTACAGTTTCAGGTTAAGTACGGACCTCCGGAACAAATTAAGTACTTAACCCGAGGTACCACTGTATGGAGGAAAGTATGTATGTATGTATGTACAAACAAACAAACAAACAAACAAACAAACAAACAAACAATTGTATGCCGCCCTTTACCTGCAGGTCTAAGGGTGGTAAATCTCTTTTACTTCCCCTGTGAAAGGTACCTGGACCTGTCTGTCTGCAATTTGGCAGATCTCATCCACTCTTGTTGGGCTCATGTGACTGCAAATTTCATCTTGCCTTTATAAAGCTTGTTATATTGTGGTAACCAGTCAGCTTCTAATTCTTGAAACTTCCTAATGTATGGAACTAGAATGTATGGTTTTGCAGTACAAATACCAACATTTCTGTCAAAAACTGATCTGACTGCATTTACTTCATTCACTATTTAACAGCTTGATTTTAAAAAGATTACAAGGTTGAATAAAAGATACAAAATCAGGTAGCAAGTTGGCCAAATTCATTGTCTAGGTGGCCAGAGGCATACCCATATTTTTTTTGATTCTTCTAAATCAGGGTAGGAAAATCTGGACTCCTTCAGATGCTGTTTGATTCCATCTCCCATTAGCCCCAGAAATGCATGCACCTTTTGCCGAATGTGGGGCTCAAACCCACAGTCTTGAGATTACGAGTCTTAAGCTCTACTGACTGAATTTGTAAAGCTATAAACAGAGGCAGCAGCATGTGGTCATCCATTCAATTTCTAACCAGGGAGGACCCTGCCTAGCTTCACAAGCAAGCCAGCAGTTTCAGCACTGCACCACCAGAGGCAAACCCAAAACTTAGCTTTAGATATTAACTCTGGACGGAATTCAGTAAGGTAAAGGCTAGTTAACACTCCATTGATGTCAAGGCTAGGTGGTGAACTCTACATTTTGATAATAAATCCTTAGCTGTCAATGATGCATCTTCTCCCAGCGAAATGGAGAAGAAGAAACACAACTCCTGGCGACCTTTCCCCCCTCCCACCCCATCACTTCAAAGACAAATATGAAAGCCTTAATTTGAGTCTGCCTCAGACACAGAAACTATTTTGAATGATAGGGTGTAATTGGAAAGCAAGTTTCCACTCCACCCTCCAGAATTGCCCCATCTCTCTCCAAAGACTCTTTTCATCTATAACCCCCAAAGAAAGCAACTATATATGCAGTTTGTGTGAATACTCAAATCCTATCTGGCAAAAAATAAGAAATCTCTTCATCTCTTCCAGATATTTCCCTCACCTGTTTCATGCCTACACACTAGACTGAGCAAAACTCCAAGATCCCTCTGCACCCCTAGAACTCATCTTTAAGAAGCTTAGTTCAAGATGTAGCTTTTCATCAGGATCAGGTCATAAGCTTCTCCTTCATCAATAGATATTGTAATAGTCCTAGCTAAGAAAATCTCTGTGTTCTCTCGTTCTTTACTCACTTGATTCAACTAATGCATACTCATAGTAGACCCTTTTAAAACAATGAAACTTTAAGTTACTCAAATCCATTGATTTCAATGGGTCTGTTCTGAATATGTTGGCTACCAACCTGGATGTGGATTTTTTTTTTGTATATAATACTTAAAAGCAGAAGCTTGAAGTTGCCTGACTTGGTGTGCAGCTAGGTCTCATCTTAACTCACATGTCTAGACAGCTTGGCTCCATCCTACATATTTGAAAGGTGAAGTGTATGAGAATCACAGGGTTGACAATGAGCAATGGCCTGAGTTTTCTTTTTCTGCTCATGAGAAATCCCACTGCTCTGAATTCTCTTTGGGTTCAAAGGTAGGGGAAGGTGCTTGTGGTGGCAATTACTGATTAAAATAGGAGCATCTTTTCTGAGCATGTACTCTTCTTCATCACAATGGGACATGTATAAGAATGAACGCTCACTCCTCCAATTGTGGGCGCCCTTTGTGGAACTGTGTGCAGCACCCCCGAGCCACATGAGACTTACCAGCTGGTTGTGCTGGCCCTCCTCCCTGATGTTGCAGTCATTGGGTGTTCCCGCCAAACCCCGGTCCAAATAATCCAATTAGCTGCTTTGGTGGTGGCAGGGCCAGCCAAGCGGACCGTGAGTGAGCAGGCTTCACTCCGGTCCACTTGAGGTGAATAAAAGGGGCGGAGCCAGCAGCAAAGCATGCAGTAATTGTCACAACTTTGGTGGTTGGGTGGAATCCTTTAGTCTATCTTCCCTAAATGGGGGAGGGGGGCGTGAAGTGGTGACTCACCCTCTCCCCCCCTTGGTGGTGATTCCAAGGTTCCCCGTTAAAGGGTTTTATAAAGGGAGTCACTGGCCATACACTGAAAGGTTGTCAGTGAACTCCCCCGTGTTGCACGGAAAGGGGGTGGGCTGGCTGCGTAAACAGACGTCTTGCAGTGCCCCCTCCCTGGATCCGATTAACCCTGATGTGCTGGGAAGGATATATGCCCAATGCCTAAGCCAAGGTCTTCCTACATCTGAAAGGGTTAATAAAGTTGTGGCCAATTTTAATTCCATAACATGTTGTCATGAGTTATTCATTCCTTCCGGTGGTCTCTCGGGGTCGGGCAGGTGTCTCCACCTGGGCTCTCAAATAAGAAAGAGCATCAAAGAACATGCAAGATACCTCTTGCACTCTACAGAGGTTCTACCGTCAGAATGGTCAGGCCTTTGTTGAGGGCTCACAGTCCAGCAGCAGGTCCACTAACAAGAGCTCTCTGGACCTGCTTCTCCTCTTCACCTCTTCAATCTGCTTGTCCCGCTGCCTCTTGCTCTGCCCCTGACAATAGTGACAGTGATGATGAGCAGTAGATGTCACTGCCTGCTTGCTCGCGGATTCTGTTTGGCAAGCAAGCAGATGGTAGCAATGATGAAAAAGGGGAGTAGCAGCAGCAGCTGTTGATAATGGTGGCGTGCCCATGAAGGCTGCCTTCTTGCCAAGCACTCACTCCACTCACACCTACACATCTAGAATTAGATAACAGGTCTGTGTGATTCAAACAATAGTCCCTAGAAGCTGTTGGAATTCAACTTCTAGTAGCCCTGTGCCCATTGGCTAAGCTGGCTGGGGATGATGGAGTTTGTAGTGCAACAACCCAGGGTTGAAGGACAGTGTCCTAGGTCAAGTCAGTGCTTGACTATTTCGCAAATGTTCTGAGTTTGAGAATTGCAGTGAACCTGGGAAGAAGTCACTCTTCTTCTCACCCACAGTATTCACACCTATCTTTGAAATGATTTCTAGTCCAAGAGAGTACTTTCAAGAGAGCTTTTTCTTCAGCTGTTACTCTACTTAACCCACTAGCAGTCTTCAAGCCTTCTGTTGCAGTTCTCCAACCACAACTTTGAAATGATTTCTACTCCAAATAACCAGCATTTTCAAGAGAGCTTTTTCTTCAGCTGTTACTCTACTTAACCCACTAGCAGTCTTCAAGCCTTCTGTTGCAGTTCTCCCACCACAACTTCAAATATTCCCCCACACACATGGTGGTCATGGATTGCACAAACTACATCTTTCAAAGTGGACGTTCACAAAATAAACCACAGTTCCCCCTGTGCTCGTCTCTTTAAGAGTTTGAAGTATGGCATTGCTTTGCTAAAATGTTGCAGCTGACACAAAGGGCTCTGACAACTGTTCAGATTGAAGGTTTTTTCTTCTTCTTTAGGGTTCCAGCATCTATGCCATTCAATCCCCGAGGCTACAGACACATAAATATTCTGACATGTCCAAAAACAACAGGTGTGACCCTGCAGCTTCCCTACTCCTTCAGAGACTCCACAAAACAAAAATAACCCCTCCCTTTAAAATAAATGTACTCTTGAAAAACGTGAAATATCACATGTTCAGGCTAAGGGCAACAAAGCCATCACAGTGCCTGTCACACACCCTATCCATATGCCGTCATCAGATACTCTTACAAAGCAAGCTTTCTTTCTGCCTTTTGGACAATACCTATTACTGCCTTTGTGTTTGTTCTTCTCTCTCCTCTGACCTTTCCATATATTAAACAAAACATTCCACCAACAGGTACGTGGAAACCAGGTACAGGCACACCTCCCAGCTTAAAAAAAAGCAGTGTAGTATAATCAGTCATTGTTCCACCAGTTCACTCCAACCATGGGAAATTCCTCTTTTTTGTTGTTGGCTTTCAAAGGGAAAAATGTAAATAATGTGGCCATGTTCCAAAGTGAAAGTGTCTTGTTATATTTCCAGAGGGCAACTGGTCTACTTAAAAACAACAACATAATTACCTACTCAATGCCCTTTTAACTCATGGAGTCTATTGGATTTCAGAACTTCCTCTGGCATCTGACACCTTATTTTGCTGATGATCTGACTTGCAGAGCAGCAAGATAACCTTGGTCATCAACACAGTTGAGCCACAAAGAATGCTTCCCTCTACTTCATCAACGAAGGATAGTTCTTTTATGTTGATTTGACACAACCTAAGACAGTTGGAAGTGGGATGCGGGTGGCGCTGTGGGTTAAACCACAGAGCCTAGGACTTGCTGATCAGAAGGTTGGCGATTCAAATCCCTGCAACGGGGTGAGCTCCCGTTGCTCAGCCCCTGCTCCTGCCAACCTAGCAGTTAAAAAGCACGTCAAAGCGCAAGTAGATAAATAGGTACCGCTCCGGCAGGAAGGTAAACAGTGTTTCTGTGTGCTGCTCTGGTTTGCCAGAAGCGGCTTAGTCCTGCTGGCCACATGACCCGGAAGCTGTACGCTCGCTCCCTCGGCCAATAAAGCAAGATGAGCGCCGCAACCCCAGAGTCAGTCACAACTGGACCTAATGGTCATGGGCCCCTTTACCTTTAAGACAGTTGGAAGGCACCTTGTATGATTCCTTCTGGCAACTCCTGCAGCCAAGCTGGTGCCAAAGTATTGCTCTGCTTTCGTTTGGACCACATCAATGAGGCTGATGTCTTGGCAGCCCAGGATTTTCATATCCCCTGCCCAAGTTTGCATCCTGGGGAGGTCACTTTGGTGCTGCTAACACAGTGGTTTGACTTCACCCCCGGAGGCACACTCCATTGTCTCTCAAGACAGACGAATGTCAACAACAAGATACATTTGATGCAGATTAAGAAGCTAGGAAGATGATTACAGCACGCAGGTTCAGGTGGACTGTGGGACAGATCAGTTTTTGAAAGATTATGCCATGGTAGTGGCAGATGTGTAGATATTCTTTTCACCTGCCACCGAGTATGGAAATTGTCTTTCAGAAATGCCTTTCTAGGTCATAAAAGGCCTGTGAAAACCAGCATATCTAACTGAGATACCATCTATTGACCTTGCAGACAAAAACCTCTTCTATGAGAACCACACTTTCCACTACATTGTCTCAGTTCAGGGGTTCTGTCATGATATTTTGCTTGGATTCTTTTCTGTTGTATTTACACATCATAATATGGTATTTCCTGTCCCATGTAAGATTAGATGCTCGTGAACACAAAAAAGGGCCTCCACAGTGGCAGTGCCAATACTGCACAATGCTTTCCCCAATGTCTTCTGCCATGCTTTCTCTCTCAGGACTGGCACCAGAGCTTGGGAACTACCAGTGCTTTAGCAGAGTGCACCAGTGTCTCTTCTGCCATTATTCATAAATATTGGAGATATAATGCTGAAAATGCCTCATTGAGCCATATGAGGTGGGTTTTTCCAATGGCATATATATATATATATATATATATATATATATATATATATAATTTTAAGATGATGCCCATATTAATTTTGTATTGGCAGAATCCTTGATATTTACAGATGTACATGTAATTTAAAATTACTTGCCCATAGTATGACGACTAACAGCTTGGAAACAACAATGGATTCTGTGTGCTCAGCCTCTAAGAGACTTGTTTTTCTAGCCTGGAAGGATAAACACTCACCACCTATCACACAATAGTCTGAGAACCTCACCATCCTGGCTACATTTGATCAGATTCCTGTGGATTCCCATTGCAATATTTGGAGGGTTAATATTAACCTATAGTAACCTATATGTTTAATCTAAGATGGGTGTACTAATGGTTATGGTGTTCTTAATATGAGTTGACGGTGGTATTCCTATTTTTTCTTTCATGTTTTTGATTTTCTTTATAACCCTTTTATTTTTTCTTTCTTTCTACTTCCTCTAACTTAAATATGCAACTAATAATAATTTATTTTTATTTTTTTTAAAAAAAGAGCATTAAAACAAGATCAGGCATACAAGATACAATAAAACTCAGGGAGACTAAATTGCATGAGCAAACCTCAGGAAGTCCTTACATATTCCTTCCTGCTCAGCAGGAGCCAATGGCCTGCCTGGGTGGGTGGAGTCAGGCCATATCTTGAAGGTTCTTCCTTGAGAAAAGATATGTAGCTCACCACATGGGCCATTTCCCAGTAGTTCCTGACACATAACTACGTAGCTCTGAAAGTGATATCTGAGCCAGAAGCTTTTATGCGGATTGGAGAATACCACCTGATGTCTTCTGACCTATTGGTATAAAGAGGCATCTTTGCCAATCTAGCTGGTCTTCATACAGTCTCCTCCTTTAGCGGAGCAATAGTATACAAGTTGTTGATATCTTGGGCAGAAATGCACATCCTGATACTATCCAGTTGCTTTACTTCTCTCTCTCTCTCTCTCTCTCTCTCTCTCTCTCTCTCTCTCTCTCTCTCTCACACACACACACACACACACATCATTTGCTAGGTTTACACAGGTTTTTAATTTGAAGGTGGGAGGGGAAGAACTTATAGAAGCATAGGACCCTCCTCTATTATCCAAAGATCAGTCACCTGATATACCATATTGTCCAATGCAACATGACACTGTTTAAATAAATAGCACTCCATTTAACACAAACTTTCGTCCTCAAGCTGCTCAGATAAATGAGGTTGCCCTGTACTTGCAAAGATGGTGTTCTCCTCCCTCCCTCTTTCAGTAAAAGAACTTTGTACCTTTGGATTTATTTTGCTACTTGATGCTATCACACTTCAGCATTCACAGGTTTGAGGCCAATAAGGTCTGCCTGCATATGTTGGCCTGATTTAAAGCTTCAGGTTTATCCTGAAGAATGTATTCTCCTGAGACTTGAGATCATATATAAATAGTGGCAGCATACCTTGGATGCTTCTAGCATTTCTCCCATGGCAGTAACGGAGACAGGGTTTTTTTTAAAGAAAGGCTAGAACAGCTGTTGCAGATATTTCATGTTTCGACTGAACACTTTCCTTTATCAGTAAGGCAGCTTACTCCTTAGCAATCTTTTTCCCCTGGATCTTTTTTCAGATCACCAGGAAACCATCTCAAACCCCTCCGTGTAAAGATGCTGTCACTTAATGCATGCACATAAACAAACTACTTACAAGCCTCACTGCACATGTCAAGGAAACAGTCACTGAAACCATTAAGCAGGATGCAATAAACACGAGGCAACATGCATACATCTGTTTTTCTCTTGTCTCTGTGAATGGATTACACTCCCAACCATTTCTAATTAGTACAGTAAATCACATTTTGGAGATGAACTGGGTAAGAGTAAGCTTACAGGCTCCTGGTATATACCACACAAGATAAAGTTTTTACCCATATCCTCTACATTGCAGGGACCACCTGTGGGTATGGGGACACGATTAGATTCTTATGGGGTATCCAGTGTTGTCTTCTTCTTCTTCTTCTTCTTCTTCTTCTTCTTCTTCTTCTTCTTCTTCTTCTTCTTCTTTTTAAGATTACACCAATCCATGAAACAGTTGGGGCAAAATAAACATATTATGGTATAGCAGAGGCGATGCTTACATTTTAAACATTTAAAATAAAAACAATTTATAAAGCATTTTAGAGCCCATAATCCCATGACTGAAAGAATCCTGAGGTCCATACAATCCTCACAGGAGTGTGTTGGACTGTAAGTTGGACAGCTGCTTCCTCTGCCCTTGGCTTACAGGTTGCAAGAAGAGTGTCAGTGGTGATGTTTTCCACTCCTGTCATCCAGTTTACAGACTGGCTGGCAAACCACAGCAACTGAACTTAAGCTGGCAGAATATGCCAGTGTGGCAACATGGTATAGATCAGCATAGTGATTACCAATAACAGTCAGTGGGGCAGGGCATGGTGGAGCAGCACTGCTTATCTGGCTTCCCAATGCTGGGGTTGTTACCAATAGTGGGGAGGTACTGAAGGGGATCCCCTTCATGGATCACTGCCTTGTCATGGTGAAGGGGCTTGAATAACCCCAAGAAGCTATGAGCTATGCCGTGCAGGGCCACCCAAGATGGACAGGTCACAGCCGAGTGTTTAGACTAAATGTGATCCACCTGGAGAAGGAACCGGCAAACCACTCCCGTATTTTGCCAAGAAAACTCCATGGACAAAAAAAAGGAGAAGCTCTGAGAAGAAAGTGAAAGTTTCCAAGGCATGCTCTGGTTCATGGGGTCACGGAGAGTCGAACATGACTAAGATGACTAAACAACAACAAAGTTGAGGGGTCAGCATGGTGCAGGTGCAGCAGCAGAGCATCTGAGTGGCTACGCCGCTGCACCTGCACTGCCTCCCTGCTATCTCACCCCTCGCCCTCCAGGTAACCAGCAGTGACCCTGGCATTGGGAAACCAGGTAAAGAGCACCACCCTGCCCTGCCCTTCCAACTGCTATTGGTGACAACAGTGCATTGACGGAAGGGTTGACCAGTGAATGCTTTATACTAGCTGAACAACTCCATTTCAAGGGAAGGAAGGTAGAAAGAAGAAGTTTTTTGCAAGATTGAGGCTCAGAGGGAAAGTAGGAAGTCCAATCTGAATCAAGTCAAAGTAAGAGCAGACAAGAACAGGACCTTGGAGAGCTCCAATGACACCCTGCTAGCTGTAGTCTTCTTTGGCGATCGCTCGTAGCTGAGTAAGATTGTCTTCCATAAACACAGTTTTAACAATGAGTCTGTAAGTGACTGTGGAGGCCAATTCTGGACCCACACGTCCTTCCACAGTGGGGACATTGGTTTCCGGGCAGGAGTTGATCACGGTGTGGATTTGCCAAGCGTGCCTTCCTCTTAGCACGTTTCTCCCTTGCGTCCTGAGTTCGAGTGTCTTCAAAGCCCATGACACCTTTGGTAAAGGTTGTTCTCCAATTGGCTAGCTGTAGTTATCTCTTCATGACACAGCTCCAGTAGATGTTATCTCTGCAGAGAGCTAGAGCCAACTGGAGCCTTATATGAACTGACAAAAAACGGAGTGCATGTCCTCCACTACTCTGGAGGAGTTTGCTGTTGGGTTAAAGGCCCCTTGCCTTATTTTGTTGTCTTTGGCTTCTGCAAGATTGGGGTGAAAGAGCTCCTGCAGATGACTCATCATCTGTATCAGAGGATGGTGGCAGGAATGCGTTGCCTAGGCATCAATAAAATCCTGGTTCTCCCACAAAAAGTAGCCTCAACTTCAGCTTCATCAGAGTCTTTTGCTGCAGGTTGCAGGTTTTGGCAGTCAGATTCTGTTCCTGAAAGTCATAGTTGGCTATATATTTTGTACTGGAAGAGAGTTGAACCTGGTAAAAATGGAACACTGGGCCAAACGTTCTTGATGGAACATTTCCAGCAAAAACTTAGAGGGGTGTTGCAACTTTTTCAGGATCAGAGCTTATTAGTTGCAGCGACAGCGACAGTCTTTTTCCTTTTAAAAAAACCCAACAATGTGGGTTTGCTGCTGCCACTAACAGCAACAGTACTCCTATCAGCAGTTCGCTGAACACCATTGTTCCACACAATGCCAACCCTTGGAATGACACTACATATTTGAAGGGTTCAATATGGCAGCCAGCAAGATCCACTGCTGCCACTACTTTTTCTAGCAAACCCTGGCCTACCACCTTACTAGACTCCTTTCCTCGCTGCTCCCAAAACAGCCACCCAATGCCCCCACTTTTGCATCTGCAAAAATGATTACCATCAGAATGCCGCCAACTATGGCCAGTGCCCCTGCGGTCAGATTAGTTGAGCCCCTCTGAATAAGCAGCCAGTCGGAATGAACAAAGGAATCAGATTAACCCCATTCATACCCATTTGCTCCCGATGGCATTCATTTTGTAACGAATAAAAATTCAACGAAATTGATCTCATTCAGTTCAATTTTTCATTATTTCCAGAGAGAATGCACTCTGTAAGAGTGGACTGTCCATGTGAGTGTCATCATGACTGATGAGTGTCAGCATTGCTTCCAAGGTCTCTGTGGGAGTGCGTATCACTATTGCCATGTCAGCTCTTTTTTATCATAATAATATTTTATTCTTTTTTTCCAATTGCTATGTCAGATCTTGTTCCTTTTATTATTGTGCTTTGGGGGTTTGCTGCTGGGGTAGCAGAGGATCTAGAGCACATCAATTTGGCAGTAGTGGTGAACTACCATAGCTATAGGATTAGATTATCAGACATTTTTGAGCATCTATTAAAAAGTCATTTCTGCTCCTTTTTTTCATGAGATTCCCCTGCTCAACTAAACCAAGCTTTTTTACTTCAAATATCCCATCGGAAGTTGGAATGTTCATGAACATTCCATAATGGGTGGGAGAAGGTGGCAGGTGAAAAATGACATGTTTCAGTTACTCAAAAAAACCCATTACAATCAATGGGACTTGCTTTTAAGTCAATCTTTTAGGGCCAACAATACAAGAAGTGATGACTAGAAGTGATGATAGATCGAAAAACGATCTATCCAGCTTTTAAAAAATTAGGTTAAAACCAAAGGTTTCATGATTTTCTAACATAATGTATGTAAGCAAAACATACAAAAATGTGCACATGAAACAAGCTACACTCCTAACTGGGGAAATGTGTCATTCATGGCATAAGTACCATTGAAGGGCTCAAGGGCTGGAAGGCGGCCATGAAATACACAGAGTGGGGAGAATATAGCAAGGTGCAGGGTAAAAACTATTTTCCCTCATTTTAAATAGAACGAAGTTAATGGCAATGATAATTCAAGAAGACAGTAGACGTTAATTCAAAAGACTCCAACTGTGTTTCGGGAGAACAAGGAGTCTGGCCTGGAAAAAAAAAAGAATCAGGAAGGGGATTAAGACAAATCAAAGAAAGTGAAAGCATTCAAAGCCAGCTGGCTTTCTTCCTTCTACAATTTCTTAATTCCAAAGAGAACAGCAGCACACACAACAACAAATTAGGCTAGTACAAAATCCAGACTAATAAGAGAGGGTTTAGATGCTGCAGCAGGCTTTAGTAACACTGAAAACAAGAAGCAAATTAATTTTACATAAAATTTGAGGCCAGTAATTAGATTCTCATATCACTACTATAAACTTCTATGTATCCTTTATGTGAGGCCTGAGTTTTCCGTGCTTCTATCACAGTCTTTCCAAATTAGCACCATGCTCAGGATTAAACTGAATGTGGCACTGACCACACCTTTGAACCTCTGGGATGTTCTTCTTTTTAAATACAGTAACAAGATGGACACCCATGGACACCCTCCCATCACAATCAGAGCCATGCAGTGGGTGAAAGAAGTTAAACTATTTTCCCCATGCTGTTTTTCCACTGAAAATCCCCTCCAGACTACTATTTGCTCCAAAGAGCAGTTTCAGAGAAACCATTTCCAGTGGGGAAATGGCAGGAGGGAAACAGTTAGCCTGCTTCATTGGACAGTTTCACAATTAATTGAGTGTGGACCCCTGTTGTGAATGTTGACACAGGTTCATGGCTCCTGGGAAGCGATTCCTGGGAAATGTGTAGCAATCCTTCAAGGCCAAAAGATTAGGAACATAGGAGGCTGCCTCACACGGAATCAAACCGTTTCTCACCTGTCTTGTTTAGTACAGTCTATGCAGACTGACAGTGGCTCTCAAGGGTTTCAGACGATGAGTCTTTCCAACCCTACCTGGAGATACCAAAGATTGAACCTGGGACCTTCTTCACCTGCAAAATGGGTATTCTACAACTGAGCTACAGAACTTTTCTTCAAGAAGTTACGGAATCAGTCCAAGGCTCCAGTCCTGCCCACGTTTACTTTTTTAAAAAATAATTTATTTAATCATTTTTTCGATACAAGCAACAACCGCAAAAAACACATACAACAAAAACCATAATAACAATAATAATACAATTTGACAGTTCAGATTTGAATACAGTGGTACCTCGGGTTAAGTACTTAATTCGTTCTGGAGGTCCGTTCTTAACCTGAAACTGTTCTTAACCTGAAGCACCACTTTAGCTAATGGTGCCTCCTGCTGCCTTCGTGCCGCCGGAGCATGATTTCTGTTCTCATCCTGAAGCAAAGTTCTTAACCCGAGGTACTATTTCTGGGTTAGCGGAGTCTGTAACCTGAAGCGTATGTAACCTGAAGCGTATGTAACCTGAGGTACCACTGTACACTGATATACCTATGACTACACCTTTTTAAACAATATTTTCCCACCTCTCTCTCCTCCCCCTACTTCCCACTACTATCCGCCTTATCACTTAAATATTTGTTCCAGATTTCTTCATATTTATCCATTCTTATTTTGCATCGACATGCAATTCGTTAGTATGTAGCTAATCTGACCATATTATCAATCCATGTGCTCAATGGAATCTTTTTGCAGCTCTTCCAATTCATCAAAACAAGTTTTTTTGCTTCTAATATAGCACGGTACATCCATATATTTTTTTGACCCCTTGAAATCTCTGATGTTTCCAGAATATAATTTAGAATTAAATTAAATTCCTCTAAATAACAATTTATTTTTATTACTCTTGCTATAAATATCCTCACCTCGCACCAAAATGATCTTATCATCGGGCAGTTAATCAACATATGTACTAAGTTCGCATTTTAACTCCCACATATCCAGCAGTTGTCTGCACTTGTTATTTTCTTCTGGTATAGTTTTGCTGGAGTCCAGTGGACTCTGAATATTATTTTCTGTTGAATAAGTCTTAGTCTTAGATCCATAGAGGCTATTTCTGTTGATTTTATACTTGACTCCCATATATCATTTGTTATCTGTACCTCTAACTCTTCACTCCATTTTTGTCTATCATATTCTAAATCGTATTTCTTCTTGTTGAGTAGGGTTTTATATAGTGCAAGTGTAGAGTTTTTTGTTTTGTTGCAGAGATTAAATTTTGTAGCAGCATGGGTGTTTCCGATACTGCTATAGCGTCAGGGCCAAACTGCCTTTCCAACATATGTTTCAATTGGATGTATTGCGTTTCACTGGTTAATCCATACTTGCAAAGTCTTATATTCCACAAATTTGTAATTTTCATCCATTAATTGATTCAGTGTCAAAATACCTTTTTTCATCCAATTTTGCCAAATTATTACTTGATTTCCAATTTTTAATTTTGGGTTGGCCTGCAAAATGGGTATTCTACAACTGAGTTACAGACCTTTTCTTCAAGAAGTTACCGAATCAGTCTAAGGCTCCAGTGCTGCCCATGTTTACTTGAAAGCAGGCTCCAGTGGGACATATCAATAAATATGCTGAAGAACAGGGCTACTGTTGGTTGGGCTTTGTCATTAGCTGTTTCTGATCTTGTTCCATGAGGACAAGTCTGTCTCCTCAGCCACTTTTTGGGTGTCACCTTCTGTCAATGTCCTGTAGCATCTTTCTCAGCAAAATGTTTTTACAGAGCGTCTTTTGGACCTGTGCCAATATCCAGCACTCTCAGCAGCCATCCATGATGCAATTTTGTGCAAAACACTTCAGCGCTTAAAAAAATCACCAACCAAACTAGAGTGGTATTGTTGCCTGCTGAGCCCTCCAGCTTTCGAAAGAGGATTAAGTGCTGCTGTGTTTACTGGCCTGTTCGTTGTATTGTTTTGCTGCATTAAAGAGATCACATCCACTGTGAAGGCTTTTCTTTTGTTTTCTGGGCTTTTGCTCCATTTTAAATAACCTTTTTGTGCTAGTCAAAAGTTTCCCTCCTTGAGGTTCCTGCTGTGCCAGACAAGACTGTGTGCGTGAAAATGCACTTAGTGGTGCGACATACATTACAATTACAGCCTTTGTTTCAAATCACTTCCTCAAACGCTTCATGCAAGTGAGTTTTTGACACCTGCTTCTTTTGCATGGGAAGATTTGCTTTTTCCTAAGAATATCGGAGCAAAGGTCTACGTCACCCAGCAGCTTATTTCCAACTGTGGGTAGCCGAATGCTTCTGGGAAGCAGAGCATGAAAACAATAATCCTTAGCACCTTAATATCTTTCAGAGTGTCTCTCCTGATATGAACCTACTTGGACCCTTTGGTCTTCATTCGAGACCCTCCTCTGGGTGCCCCCTTTGAGGGAGGTTTGGAAGATGGTAACAAGGGAGAACAAGGGTTCAGTTGTGGCTCCCCACTTGTGAAATGCTCTCCCCATTGAGATCTGCCTGGTGCCATCATTTACATCCTTTCAGCGGCAGATAAGTACTTAGCCCTCTCCCAGGCAATTTGCTGAGTATTGAGTATATGCTCCTTGCTGAAGCTTTTGCTGCTTTTTCATTGGGTCCGTTTTATGGGGTTTGTAGTGCTTTTATTGTACAGTGGTACCTCGGTTTACAAACTTAATCCATTCCAGAAGTCCTTTCTTAAACCAAAACCGTTCTTAAACCAAGGCGTGCTTTCCCTAATGAGGCCTCCTGCCGCCGGTGCCTTCCACCGTTCGGATTCCGTTCTTAGACCGAGGTAAAGTTTGCAAACCGGGACACTACTTCCGCTTTTGCAGAGTTCATAAACCGAATAGTTCATAAACAGGGCTGTTCTTAAACAGAGGTACCACTTGCATAAAATGTATTGTTGTTTCCTTAGGTAGCAAGTGAGTAATGAATTAATAACAATAAATATCATTTATTCGTTATATTTAAAGCTGAGCCTTCCTCTAAAGAGATCACTGTGACATACATGGTTCTTCTTTCTCTCCATTTTATCCTTGCCACAACACTGTGAGCTAGCTTGGACTGAGAAATGGTGAGGTAGCTTCATGGCTTAACAGGGATTTGAACCTGTGGCCACATCTTCACCATACATTTAAAGCATTATTGGACCACCAAAAAAGTATTGGCTTTCACCTAAGAATCCTGGGAAGTATACTTTTGTTAAGGATGTTGAGAGTTTTTAGAAGACCCCTATTCTCCTCACAGAGGAATAATTCCCAGAGTTCCCTGGGAAGGTGGGTTGATTGCTACACACTTGGAACTGTAGCAGAGTGAGGGGAAGGGGTCTACTAACAACTCTTGACCTTAAACTTGTCTTTGAATTTAACAGGCAATTTTTTCATGCAATAATAAGTTGCTGGGGAGAGGGCTAATAATCATCACTGGGATCACAGCAGGCAAGGAAGAGGACCTGAACACTTTCCTTCTCTGATGTAGTCCTGCAAAAATTATTCCTCCAAAGCTGATATTTTTATGGAGAGGAAAGATTCCCTTGGAGCCAACAGGAACTTTTCTCCCAATGCGTACAGCAACAATGGAGGAGTACAGTGGTACCTCGGGTTACATACGCTTCAGGTTAGATACGCTTCAGGTTACAGACTCCACTAACCCAAAAATAGTACCTCGGGTTAAGAACTTTGCTTCAGGGTGAGAACAGAAATCATGCTCCGGTGGCACAGCGGCAGCAGGAGGCTCCATTAGCTAAAGTGATGCTTCAGGTTAAGAACAGTTTCAGGTTAAGAACGGACCTCCGGAATGAATTAAGTACTTAACCCGAGGTACCACTGTGTGTGTGTTCTCATTAAATGCAAAGATGTATTGGCCAAGGATTCACTGAAACATTGCATCTAGTTTGTCCCTAAATAGTTTAAATGCCATAAATATATAGGGTAACATATATTCTACCAAGCATCTTTCAGAAGAGTTGTGTGGCTACAAAGCTGAAGATTATTTCATGTTTTTGAGACAAAGAAGCCTGAAGTGTATAAAGTATTTGTTCCATAGTACTGAGCTCCATTTACATTGTACCATTTACATACATAATTGTTTTGGAATATTTATTGTTATTAATTCATTTTGGAATATGGCATCCAGCTCTTTATGATATGTGGCTCTATCCACTTTCGTTTCCATTGGAGAAGTTTAGTATAGCTGTCTAGGGGTGGGGACTTGGTTATTTCTGTACAATGTCTTGGAGCTGTCTCTTGATGACAATCTTATTTGTAACTTTGTTTTGCAACCAAAGTCCACAGTCCAACACAGGCTTTTCAAGAGACAAGATAACAGCCTCTGTGCTGTTTTTGGGTTTTGTTTTGTTTTTTAAAATAAACTAGTATAGCTTAGATGTTAGTGAATGACTTCATGTGTAAATAATGAGTTATACAACTAATAAGGTGCATCTCTCATTGTGAAATCCTCAAACTTGGGGTCAGTAATTTGAGGAACAGGAGCACATAGCCAAGAGTGATTCTTTGTCCTCTAATTAACTGTTGTTCACAAAGGCAGTAAAAACAAATAAAACAAATAAATCCGATACCTGAAACCTCATTTTGAGGTGATTTGGGTGACCAAGAGATTGTACCCTTATATGGTAAGTAAAGGGTGTCAAGATACTGGTCTAAATCAATGTGCAATGCATTTGCAGAAAAAAACACCATAAAATATATTATCTCCCAGGGAAATCCACAACAGTCATCTAATCCAATTTGGTCAATATCTGCAAGAAGAACAGAAACTCTCAATCAATAGGAAGTGGACACTGGGAAAGCCAGTGTCCAAGCCAGGAGTGTCATCAATGTGCAAATAAGGTTTTCTTTTGATTAATGTTAACAGATATTGCATGCCTCATGTATTCTAAACTGCCACTTATCTAATATTCTTGGTTGTAAGCTTTCCTTTGATAGTCCCTTTTGGGCATGCTGGTTTGAAGGTAGAAGAGTGTGAGGTGGGTATGTTTACAGCAATCTGTAGTTCTCCTTACTCTGTTAATCAAGCCCTCATCCCTGGTGATGCTTGAAGAGACAGCCTGGAATTGTCCAACAGCTGTGTATTTTGAAGACACATTGCAGCTTGCTGCTTGTAAGACATGGATTTGTTATCCATACAGACTCTTGGACTCCACAGCCAGGGCTTATTGACAAATTCCAAGTGGAAGGACAGAGACTTTGAGCCAGCAGAAGGCAGTTGCCTGGCACAGATGTATAAAATTTGTAGACACTAAAACTTAATTGGATCTTACAAAGCCACAAAGGCGGCTGGGATGGGTGAAGAGGGTCTGCTAGCTCTGAGGTCTAGAGCAGAAGACCCTGTGCAAAAGGCGCCATTTTGATATTTAATCTCAAGCACCAAGATGCGTCAGGGTTGACATGTATCTGTGGGAGACTAGGATACATCAGGCTTTAGAGATTGCTAATCAACCATGTGGTTGTGATAATGATGAAAATATACTTTATAAAAGCAGTGAACAAAGAATTATAATAATATACAGCTCGGACCATGCAAGGGCTTTACCACCTGTCTCTATGTTGTGAGGTTAAAAAAAAATAGTCAGATAGAAGTAGTTAATGAAAGGCAATAAAAAAATCTCTGAGGAATCAGAGCTTCCTTCCAGTATAATTATAAACAGTGCTCTGTCAATACTGGCAAAGCCTTGAGCAAAGGAACTTGCACCATGTCTCTGTGTGTATCTAGGTCGTTTCAAGCCTACCTCACTGAAGAGGCTATGGGAAAGGAACATGTCTTTCAGCAGAATCTTATGCAAGCCTATTCAGAACTAAGTCCCATTGAATTTACTGAGACATTCACAAGTAAGTATATGTTGCAAAACGGTTGTAAAAGCAGTGGGTGGGGAGCCTTGAGCCTAGGGGCCAAATGTGGCTCCTCCAGGCTTCTCTGCCTATTCCTTGGAACCTCACTCAGAAACACACCCTCACCTCAGGTCACACACTCACGTCCTGCTTTGTATCCAAAGTGTCTTTACTTCACTGGAATGTCCAGTACAGACATACCTCAGAAGTTGAACGGAATCCGTTCTGGAAGTCTGTTTGACTTCTGAAAAGTTTGGAAACCAAGGCACAGCTTCTGATTTGTTCCCAATTGCACCGATGCACTGGAAACAATAACGGAACCATGCCAGATGTTCAGCTTCCAAAAAAAGTTCAAAAACTGGAACACTTACTTCCAGTTTTTGATTGTTCAGGAGCCGGAATGTTTGACTCCCAAGGCGTTCGGGAGCCAAGGTACGACTGTAATGCCTTTTGCTTGTCTAGATGGAGGATCATGAGGAGTGAGTAGATTTGAGAGAAACTACCCTGCCATACAAGGGTAAAATTTGCTTCTGTTGCTCTCCTCACTTTTTGCCTCCCACCACTGGCATGTGGACCTTGGAAAGTTGTTCAGAAGGAAATGTAGCCCTCAGGAAGAAAACGATTCCCCACCCCTGTACCAAAGCTTCACGATAAATATCTATTGCCATTTAGACAGCTACGATGATTCACTTTAGGTTTAACTGTTAAACAATTCTGTGTAATGTGTAGCTTAGGGGCTATTGTGGGCCAGCAAAAGGAAAGCAGACAGCAAAGACTGGCTTTATGGCACTGATGATAAACAGAGTTTATAGCAAATGCAAAACTACATTGAGAGCACTGGAAGATCTCATAACATTGGCATTGAGCAGTTAACTCCTCTGGAAGGTTGTAGCGTGAGATCTAACTTAGCACTTAACCTTTGGATTAAAAGCAGTGCCAAGCATTACAGATGGTTGTACTACAATGGCAATAGCTGGGGGGAGGCAGCGGCAGTGGCGTTTCATAAGACTTTCCTTAATGACATTGCTTGCTTCCCTAGTCATTTTGTCTATTGCCCTTGATTTATGGGCGTGTAGGTGGTTAGAGTGCTTTCTTGCACTCCATATAAGAAGAAAACAGGATCAATTCACATCTTAAACTCATTATGCAGAATTTTTACAAATGCAAATTGCCTAACACTGACAGTGTAGTTAAATGTCAGTATGCGGTTCCTAGATACTTATGAACAATTTGCAAGTGCCAGCTATAATTTAAGTTTGTTTTCTTTATGCCTTCTAAGCCTTGTTTTCTTTCTCTCTTTCGGAACTGTCTCTCTAGAGGAAAAGCAGCCCCAATCCCCGCCAAACTGATCAAGTTGCAATGCAGGTCTGCTTTCCTCTTCTGATACTGCCTTATTAATTATTGTAAAATCCCAGAAGTCATTGAAAGGCACTCATTTTACAGCTATTATCATGGCAATGCAACTGTATTCTTTATGCTGCAGACAGGAGCTCGCAGCAGCAGCCTTACGGCAAAGCCTTATGGGTGCTGCTGCTCTGAAAGCCCCCATGGTGAGCAGAAAGTTCATCTGCACATGCTCAAAGGCAGGTACAAATAGAGAACCAATCGTTACTTCTTGAAGCTGAGTCATAGCATGGAAAACAGGCTGAGCCTGTTCCTACAACTCAGAGAAGGAAATGTACAGTCAGATTCAGCTAACCAGCAGAAGCCAGTGCAAGGAACCACGCTAGTGCAATTGAACTTTCCCCAGTTTTCTCCCTTGGACACCCCTGAACCTCCATCAAATCCAGTCTAAGAGAGTCAGGAGAACCCCCAGAACAGCACACAGGAGGAGATCATTCTGTATGACAAGCAGAAATGCTTGTGCTTACGGAACAATTAGCATAGCACGGTATTGAATTCCACCCATATGAAGCTGCCTTATAGCAGCCAGGTGGGCCAGTATACAACATTGAAAATCTAAAACTACTTAGGAAGCTGCTTAGAAGAATCTAGAATTGCTCAGAACTACTCAGGAACCCTTGTTAACAATATGAGCAGAAAGGACAAGCTTCGAATAGAAATGGCCGTTTATTTACAGTGGTACCTCGGGTTAAGAACTTAATTCGTTCTGGAGGTCTGTTCTTAACCTGAAATTGTTCTCAACCTGAGGTACCGCTTTAGCTAATGGGGCCTCCCGCCGCCACCACACAATTTCTGTTCTCAACCTGAAGCAAAGTTCTTAACCTGAGGTACTATTTCTGGGTTAGCAGAGTCTGTAACCTGAAGCGTCTGTAACCCAAGGTACCACTGTATTTGATTTCTAACCCTCCACTCCCACCTTGCCTTTCTCTGAGAAGTTTGCATGGGAGGCATGAGGTTCTGCGCCATACTTCCTCTTTTATTCTCACAAAATACATTTAATCTGAGGAACTTTATTCCTTTTTGTTTGTTTGTTCAACTTCTGACCCGTCTTTTTCTCCAAGGAGCTCAAGGTAACATACACAGTCATTTAACCTCCACAACAACCCTGTGAGGTAGGTTAGGCTGAGAGGAGTGACCAGTCAAAAGTCATGGCTATGTGGGGATTTGAACCTTGGTCTCCCACGTCCTAGTCTGACTGTCTCTAACCCCCACCCCCACCCCACTGTTACAAAATTCCATTTGAAATTGTCTGCGTTGTAGATACGATTTAGAACTATTTAGGTGCACTTCAGGGCAGCATGTGTTTTGACTCACACAAAAAGATCCAACTCTCACATGCATGTGGTTTGGGATTAACGTGTAAATCATGTATATGCACATGTTCCTAGAGACACAGGAAACACCTCCACAAATCTGGCAGTGTCTCTGGGCCCAAGGTCTCTAAGTGAGATTCATGGCAAATTATCCTAGAATTGGGTTACCCCCCCCCCACCCCATGGCCAGGAGATAGTGGATCTTGACTTAAAATAAATTATAAGCCCATTATAGTTAGAAAAGGGAGAAAATTAAGAAATTCAAAATATGCTTTTGGTCATTTGAGATTTTGTTCAATGCCCATACTTAGTAATGTGGTGTGTTTTTTTAAGGGAGAAATGAGAATGCAGTTTTAACTGAATGCAGAATTGAGTAACAACAAAAAGTATAAGTATCATACAACTAACTTAAGTCTGGATTCCCTCCCCCCTGCCACACACAAAATCCACATTTAAATACATTCAACTGAAAAACTCATTACAGACTGCAATTACTCGTTCCTAGATTAAGCCATCATTAATGCCTGTGGTGCCACTCTTGTAATTTGGCCAGAATCTGAAAAAAGGAAGAGAAAATAAACAAGCTGCATATGCCTATAAAAGGAACAGTGTGAGTCTAAGTGGGTATACTCATAAGTAAGCCATTTCACGTGGGGCAGTAGCCACTGGCTTTGAATGCCTAATCTGATGAATGCTGCTCATACAGGTACCAAATTGGCTGACCTGTATACAATTTTACATTGCATACAGACACATATACAGCATCATGGTAAGGGAGTTTGATTTGCAATATAATTAAGTATCACAATCTGGGAAAATACCAACACATACGTTATTTCAAAGCACCTGGACCGCATTGCAAATAGACCTGCCACAGTTCTTATCAGCTCCCCTATCTGTGACAATCTCCTTAATGGGAATATTAGTCGTGGGCACGTGAGATATAATCCTTCCAGTGCGAAGCAAATTCCTTGTTCCTAGCACTGAGTCACTGACACACCTCCAAGCGCAAACATTATAAGCAAACATATGGCATATGTCAACGAGAGGTGATAAGATAAAAAAAACCCGGTTCTTGAGAAACTAGAGGTTTGAATAGACACCATGATTAAATCACTGCAGTAAGGGTTGTCATCTTGACATATTTCTTGTTTCGACTACATTTAATGGGGTTTCCAATAGCCATATTTATATCGAACTTAGAGACAGCTCAGGTGATTCACTCTGGTTAATATCACTATCTAGAAAATACCCTTCTTGAGAGATATGCCTTCAAAACAAAACAAAGCAAGACATTTTAACAATCTTCCTACCAATAGAAAGTAAATTTTAGTCTTGCTAAACACAAGGAGCACACAGACTCCCTAGAGGAAATTCATCAAGTGCAGCTGATATATAGTCTTCACAGACACAGTGCTCTTCAAACAAGGATCTTCTGTAGGTGGCTTTGATGAGGGCTCCCTTTAGGACAGGAGAAATGCAGATGCCGATAGAAGACCAGATACAGGCACTCCTTGGTGGATACACATAAATGAAGAGATCACTGAACCAGTCCTATAAACCCCAGACGTAAGTAGCTTGTAGGATTCAGTGTAAAGGTCTTAGCTGTGGTGTATGGGGGGGCTTTGGTCAACAGAAAGCTTCCCCCCCAAACTCATTGCAGTGTGTGAGAGAGGGATGGGGGTAGCTTACAGTTTAGAGAAGGTTTCTGGTCCACATATAATGTCAGTGATAGTTTCTCTGATTTACACATGTGTCCACAGGCCTCCAAAAGTTGGCAAATCCCATACTGCATAAGTGTAACCAGTGCTCTTACAGTGTTGCTTCTCCAAGACCCCAGGTATTTTTTTACAAAGAGCTGTATCCCGCACCAGACGGTGTGGGGAGCAGCACTCATTTGACCTCTGGCCACCTGCATCACTACTGCATGCTGGGAGGGCCAGAGGGAGGGGCAAGGGGGCAGAGAAGTCAGTGTGGTGCAAACACACACATGCAAGGCCACCAGGTTGGCTCCGCTGCTGCATTTGCACCCTGTCAACCTTGCCTCCACCTCAACCCTCTGCCTTGCCATTGTGGTGTGCAGCAGAGATTCAAGTGATAGGTGGTCAGGTGAATGATTCTGTCACACTCCACCATCCACTACTGGCTGTCTCTAATAACAAATGAAAAACAATGAAGTAGACCAGGGGTCAGCAAACTTTTTCAGCAGGGGGCTGGTCCACTGTCCCTCAAAACTTGGGGGGGCGGCAGACTATATTTGGGGGAGGGAGGAAATGAACAAATTCCTATGCCCCACAAATAACCCAGAGATGCATTTTAAATAAAAGGGCACATTCTACTCATGTAAAAACACGCTGATTCCCGGACCGTCCACGGGCTGGATTGAGAAGGTGATTGGGCCCCGGGCCTCAGTTTGCCTACCCATGAAGTAGACCATCCAACTTCCACAAGCCTCTTTTTTTAAAAATGCGATGCCTTCTTCCTTACACTGGCCATGGGCCAAAGTAATATCTTGCTGTTGGGACAGAGATGCCGTCAGGGCTGGCCCAAGACATTTTGCCACCTGAGGTGAAACACAAATTGTTGCCTCCAAGCCAGAGAGGAAGGGGTGGGTGACGATCTATATCAGGAACAAGGAGGGAATAAAGATCTACATCAGGAACAAGGAGGGCAGCACCTCCTATTTGCCAAGAGGCTGCTGTAGAAGTGGCAGTTGGGGAAGGCTGCCGAGAAACGGAAGTGGCAGCGGCAGCAGGCATTGCATTCCTTGGAGGCTGTTTCCACTGCCCCTATGGATCCTGCCACCCAAGGCGGTCACCTCACATTGCCTCATGAGTGAGCCATCCTAGATGCAGTCATAAAACTGCTCTCTGGGGCTGGTTCCTAACAACAATAATGTATGGATGATCCATATCACATTGGTACCCTCATTTATGTTAATACTTCCCACATTTGCATCAGTGGCTCCAAAAGAAGGAGGAAGCTAAGGTCTAGGAAGCATGTACCTTATCTCATCCACCAATGGAGGTTGGGGATGTGACACAAATGTTGACATCTGCAGGGTGGTGTTACAGGAGCAACCTTGCCAGAAATGTCAAGCAGGAACTTTGCATGTTTTCAGATTTGGGCATTGCCCTAATTGAGAGCAGCTGTCCTTCACAGGAATCACTTGAAGGGCCAGAATGATTATTCCTGCTCCTTTTAGAGATGTTAGGTGTTTTCGGTCTATTATTTTGCAATTAGACACATACGCACCAATCCTGTTTATCTAATAAGGAATGCTGTGTGTTTTTATCAAGACAGTGCTGCTTTATGAGCCTGCTCACTTCCATAGCACAATCCTATCTGTACATGTCTACTCAGAAGTAAATCACACTGAGTTCAGTCAGACTTACTCCCTGGTAAATCAGTATAGGATTGCAGCGTTAGTTACAAATGAAGCAGGTGGCTGCAGGATATTAAATGTTTAGCAATAGGGGATGAAAAATGATATGAAGAAATAAGTTTCCCACAGGAAATTAAAGTTTGTACACAGTGGCATATGTTTGATAACACCCTCCAATGTGCCTTCTGTAAAGTGCACATCTTTGCTTCCAAGATCCACCCTTAAATGAAAACTGAACTGACTGCATTCCATGCCAAGGTCTTTTCTTGCTTTTTTTGTCATTTCCACAGATAAATGTGGCTTAAAAGAGCCGCATGAGAAAGAACATCTGATCCGAACCTGCAAAAGCTGGGCTATTTTTTTAAAAAACCACCTAGATTATCAGCCACAGATCACCAATGTTCTCACCAGTACCTCAATAAATATTGCCTCAAAAATCCACAGTGTACAAGAGAGGGTTTGGTCTTCCTGCCCATTTCCTGTTTGAACTGCTCAGCCTCTCCTACACTGATCACATCAACCTTTAAGCACCCCCATATTTCACTGGATGACAGAATTAGATGGCTTCCCTCCCTTCAATTCTGAACAGAGAAGCGGGGCAAAGAGCAGGGGCATGGTGGTGGCTGATGTAGATAATTTTTTCCCTTTGATGAGGGTTGCTGATGGGAGTCAGTCCCACAGTATTTTTTGGTCCTGTCTCTTTTTCAAATCTATTAGATGGAACAGCCATTTGTGTTATGTCTCACCCTCATGGCAGCCATTTTGTGTTATGGCAGATGCCCCACAACCACCGTTTTTTACTGGCACCCATAGCACTTTCTCAAAATTCCAAATGTGCCCACTAGTCTAAAAAGGTTGGGAACCCCTGTTAGAGACTGAGCTGGTTATGGGACACTCAGGCATGATATGAGAGCTTGAAATAGTCATCTGACAGTAATTGGCTCTAATCAGCCTTTAAATCTCAACTATGGCCATTCAGAGGGGACATGGGTGGCGCTGTGGGTTAAACCACAGAGCCCTTGGGCTTGCCGATCAGAAGGTCGGCGGTTCGAATCCCCACGACGGGGTGAGCTCCCATTGCTCGGTCCCTGCTCCTGCCAACTTAGCAGTTCGAAAGCACGTCAAAGTGCAAGTAGATAAATAGGTACCGCTCTGGCAGGAAGGTAAACAGCATTTCTGTGCACTGCTCTGGTTCGCCAGAAGTGCCTTAGTCATGCTGGCCACATGATCCGGAAGCTGTACGCCGGCTCCCTCAGCCAATAAAGCGACATGAGCGCCGCAACCCCAGAGCTGGTAATGACTGGACCTAATGGTCAGGGGTCCCTTTACCTTTACTTATGGCCATTCAAGGTTGTGTATTGAGAATACGATTAGGTGGATCTGTCCTTTCCCAGTCGGTGTCAGTTTTGTATGCCTTCATTCATAAGTCTATCCTGTCCCATTTCCACATCAGCCTGTGGTGGTGGTGGTTGTTTGTTTTGCATTATTGCAAAGTGCAGATTTTTATGCATGCTTTAAACTGAAAGACACATCTTTATACAGATTTTGGTTTGGTGAGCTGCTGCTCACCATGAGCTAATGGCAGAACATCAACATAAGCGGGAGGGTGTTTCAAAGGGCCCTCTCAGAGCTAGAGCCAGCTCTGGCACAGGCAGACAAAAACCTGCAGCCACTGTGGGTTTAAAGGGCTGTGTGCAGAAGCTCTGAGTAAATCTACATGAAGGCCGACTACTTACAAGATTAACAAGTTTACAGAACCCAACCCCTAGTACAAGCTAGAAGAGAAAGCCACTGGCTCAGATGACTTTGTAAGAGGGTTAGAGACTCTTACAGAGGATAATAAGCAATAGCTTTGGGACATGATAGTTAAGTGGGACTCCCTTCATCAGAAGTCAGATGCTTCTGAAGCCAAGTTCCTGGGAGACAAAAACAATGGGGGATAACAACTGCAATCATGGCCTCCTTGTAGGGTTTCCAGAAGTGTTTTGCAGGCCACTGATGGAAACTGATGCTGAACTAGGTGGCCCCTTGTCAAATCCGGTGGTCTTTTCTTATAGTTGTACAACTTGGTAGAGGTAGCACATGGAGGAACTGAACAGCCAGTGCTTTAAACATGCCTTTGTGGACAATGTGACTTGGATAGTATGCTGTATCCAGTAAAATATATGCACGTCCACTGCTCAGTGCAAGTCTGATGTTTATGTTTCCAATCTGGAAGCCCCACCCAGCAGAGGAACTGGAAAGAGTGCAGAAATGTCCTTTTCGTTCCTTTAGCCTTGGCATTTGCATGTCTCCCAATACAAACAGCTGAATAATAATGCGTCGTGGCCAATATGCTTTAAAAACATTCTTCTCCTCCTCCATCTTTTTGTGGTATCTGCATGCCCTTGCAAGTATAACTCTATAGTGCTGTTTTTTGCAAAGATTTTGACCATACTGACATTGGTACTTGTTGGATGATTTCATTTTCAAATAATACCTGCCAAACAAATTACATTTAACGGCAGTCCTTTAGTAAGCAGAAAAAATGCTTGTGGAACAGCCTTTGTCAATGGGAGAATGCTCCCATGTACACCTTCTAATGTACATTGATAGATGTCCTTGCACTGGGAATTAAAATAGTTTGTCTCCTTGAGAACACAAAGATGCTGATTGTCAAATGTTACATTGAAGAATTTTGAATGCTGTATAATGGAGTGCTGAGATTAACCCTGTTATAACTGTTTTCTGTGGCAATAACTGAAGTACATTTTGTGCCATTTTTGTCTCTCTGCTGAAGTTAGCCACCCTGGGAATTTCTGTTGAAGGGCATCATAGAAATATCTATAATGAATTAAATAAATATAGGAAAGGGAGGGGAGGGGAGACTATTGATTGTAAACACTGTGAGTTGTATCCAGTTACCTTCCACATAGTGGTGTAAGAAGGCATTGATTTCCATTCTGACCCACATTCACCACATGCAGAGCTGTTTCCATCCCACTGCAGTTAGGCTTGGAACAAAATCTACATTATTCATCTCACTGTCTGCTGGGGCAGAATTTTACGTAATTAATAATGTAATTAAATATTGTCTTTATGGTGTTATTCCACACCATTCATTTCAGTGCAAATGTGGTGGGGAAGCCATCAACTATGTATCACTTGCAGACTGAAAAGAACTGCTGCAAATATGAATTGTATTCATTGGGTTGGTTACCATTCTAGACACAGATCTATTCTGAGTATAACTTGCATCAGATACAATCTTATATGGTTTGTTATTTATCACAGTATATGCAAAATGCACACTTCGTAGAGACATGAATATGATATTTTCATATCCAAGAGCCACAGAAAACACGGTTTGCTACACTATCCAGAAGGTGTGATGTCTGCCACAATAGATGGAGATTAATTTGAGCTGCTCCACCTACAGCTCTCCTGAATGTAACTGGCATTCCCTCACTCCCCAGTAGGTTCTTCCACCTGTTTCAGATTTTAAGAACTCCTAACCTTTCTCTTTATGTTTCTTCTTGGTGAAAACATTGCCAGAGATCCCTTCCATTGAATTTCATTCATTCACATTTCTCTTCATTCGTGGTGGTACCTCTTAGCACAGCAATAGGTGTAACTGGGTCACATTCAGGTGAATCAAAGTAGAGTCACATTAAGTTGAGGCAAAGCAAGGTCCGAACTCCAGTGAAAGCATTGATTGCAGTGCCAGATTTAGGTCAGTGCAGGCAGTTTCCCTCCACAGGGCACTGAGCCAAGGGGGTACAAAATAATAATTTTTAGTACAAAATGTATTTATATGGGTACCTACTGAGAAGATCCATTAAAAAGCAACTGTACCAAAATGAATTATTGTGAAAATAATAAATATTTAGGGGGCACATGGAATTTTATCTTTGCTCAGGATGCCATATTACCCGAGTCCACCCCTGCCAGCTGGAGTGGAGCTATTCCAGCAGGTTGCAAAAGCCTTCTTGAGGCCTGCTGACAGCTGGCTAGCTTTACATTACTCTTGGCTTCACCACCTCTGAGGAACTGTATGTTCTCTTGAAGGATCATAGCTTTGTTCTGCAACTACTGACTCCTCTGGTGTGATGTGGGAGGAGGTTGCCCTGGGACTGACCTGTCTGAATCACAAGAGTCCAGCAACTACTTAAAACTATGTGCATTTGGCCAGGGGACAGTCAAGTGGGAAAAATAATAATCAAAGGATATGGTTTACACATACCATTGGATCGAGATGGCCTGCAGCACACAAGGCTATTATGCTAGCCTCTCCATCACTCATGGTAGGGGCCTGTACTTGTGTATTGGGGGGGGGCAGGGAACCCATCAATTTATGATTTATTTATTTATGATTTCAGGACAGAATGTTGCAGATTCTTGTGCTTCATTATATTTTAAATTCAGGTAGGTAGCCGTGTTGGTCTGACGCAGTCGAAACAAAAAAAAATTAAATAGAAAATTGTCCAGTAGTACCTTAGAGACCAACTAAGTTTGTTCTGGGTATAGGTTTTCATGCATCTGAAGAAGTGTGCATGCACACAAAAGCTTATACTCCAAACAAACTTAGTTGGTCTCTAAGGTGCTAAGGACGAGGGTGGCGCTGTGGTTTAAACCACTGTGCCGCTTGGACTTGCCAATCAGAAGATCGGCTGTTCGAATCCCCGCGATGGGGTGAGCTCCCATTTTTGGGTCCCAGCTCCTGCTAACCTAGCAGTTCAAAAGCACACCAGTGCAAGTAGATAAATAGGTACTGCTCCGGCGGAAAGGTAAACGGCATTTCCGTGTGCTGCTCTGGCTTCGCCAGAAGCAACTTAGTCATGCATGACCCAGAAAAACTGTCTGTGGAAGTGGACAAACGCTGGCCTGTAAAGCAAGATGAGCACCGCAACCCCAGAGTTATTCACAACTGGACTTAACTGTCAGGGGTCCCTTTACCTAAGGTGCCAGTGGACAATTTTCTAATTTTCTTATTTATTATATTTTAAAGTTTATTTTTAATCTCTGTTTACACAAACTATTCCAGGTAGCAATAGATTTATTGCATATTGGGCTAGTTGCATTAAAGCAGTAGATCAGGCATCTGGTGTTGAAACTGCAAAAATCAATGAGAAATTCAATTTTTAAAAGGGCATGACATACGAACTACACCTGTAAATTGATTCCTATGTTCATTGCTTGCTTGTTACGGTCCCTAAATTACCTTCTATACATTTTAAAGCACCCCAGACATTAATGTATTCACTGAAAATAAGCAACAGCTATTACAAGGTAGGCAAACAGGCTGCATTAAAGTACCTTCTCACTCCAGTGATGATCAAATCTGGAATAAAATCCTGCCATTTGAACTCGTTTCTAATTTAAACATCCTAAAACATTTAAGAATGGGTCATGGTTTAGATTATAGTTCATGCTGCATTTGAAATATGAATGGCCAATTTCCCTCTTTCAGTGTTCATTAAGCAGCATGATCATTCTTTGTGAGCAGGAAGGATGCATACTGATGAAACCTAATGCTTTTATAGCTTTTTATCAGTAAACCTCTAAAGAGGGCTAGATTGTTTTAAAAAAACAAAAACCCATGTATCAAGACTTTTTTTTAAATGCCCCCAAATTTATCTTATTGTTGGTCTACACTGATGCCTCCAAGAAAGAACATGTACACAACAAGCCAGCTGAAAACTGGTGCTCATAGATAGGACTTCAACAGCTTTGGAATATGCAAAAATAGGTAGGTGTAGTCAACTTTATTGAGTTGCATATTTTTTTCTGGTTGATTCCTGTTGTACATCATTTTTTTATTGCTGCTCTTTGATATGACATTGTCTCCTGGTGTTTTATGTAATCACTCTTTACTTTATAATATTTTAAAATCTTGCTTCATTTGTTAAGTACTTTGGGCTTTATATTTTGAAAGGCGGCATGTATGTTTTATTAACAAATGATTTACTCTAGGATATGATATTGCATACTAAACAAAGGTGCAGAGAGAGAGAGAGAGAGAGAGAAATTGAATAGAGTAAAAGTATGTATTGCAGAATTATATTTATCAAAAAACCCTAGAATTGGTTATAACACTATTGAAATAATTTGAACATACTCGTATTTGTATTTCATTTATTTGAACTTTCTGGCGGAAAGTTCAACAGTAGAATGGACCTCCTTGGAGATTTTTAAGCAGAGGTTAGTTGGCCATCTGCCATGGATGTTTTATTTGAAATTCCCACATTGCAGGGGGTCGGACTGAGATCACCCTCAGAGCCCCTTCCCACTCTACAATTCTTTGATCACATGATTGGGAAAGGGATCGTGTTGTTTTTAAAAGAAGTACAGTGGTACCTCAGGTTAAGAACTTAATTCATTCTGGAGGCCCATTCTTAACCTGAAACTGTTCTTCACCTGAAGCACCGCTTTAGCTAATGGGGCCTCCCGCTGCTAGAGCACAACTTCTGTTCTCATCCTGAAGCAAAGTTCTTAACCTGAGGTACTATTTCTGGGTTAGCGGAGTCTGTAACCTGAAGCGTCTGTAACCTGAGGTACCATCGTATTCAGATCTGTTGGGAGAATATACTATACCAAAGATATGAAACCTTGTACGGAGTATATGCCATTCTTGGAAAGAAACTGGCACGCCGTCTCTAGACTTTAATGTGGTCGGGGAGCACAGGGTGGTGTAATCATAGGCCAAGCTTCTACAACAGGAGCAGACAAGATTAATGGAGACCGGCTGAAGGGCAACCATAACTGCACACAGAAAAACAGACGGTAGTTGATGTTATGATTGATAGGAAAGAGTTTTTGACCATTGGAACTACAAGACCTGCATTCTAATAAAGGGACTCAAACTATCCTCATGCAGGAATGCTCTAAGAAAGAAAAATCTATTCTGATGTCCCTTAATGTAATTAAGACTACTGACTTTTGATATAAGGAAATGCATATCAAACCTCACTTTTGCACGGAGAACATTTATTTCCAATGCATTCTTGTATGATACAGTAGTAGATTTATCACATCTTGGGAAATTTTTGCTAGGTCTTCAGGAATGTAAATCACAGGTGTCGCATCTAGCAAAGCATTTCACCACTCACTTTTCCTGTGAGAACGTGATGGATGCCTTTGATGCTGAGCTGCCCTCCCTCCACCCGATAGCCCCAGGGATGCAGCCAGTCACGGGGAAATCAAATTGTTGGCAGCTTGTTCATCTAGTGTAAGATAATGGGGAGTAGCTCAAATCTGAACTCAAAGCACTGAGTTTCTGGCAGCTTCTGTTCTGCTCCACATGGGTGCTCTGTTTTCATAGCTCCCTGGCACTATTAGCTCAATGCTTTGATAGCACAATCTGGCCAAGAGAATCAGCCTACTTGAATCCCCAAAGGCCATTCCCTATCCACCATGCACTATAACGTCTTGGCCTCAGAATCTGGCCCTTTCTATCTGGTGGGAGAGCAGTTAATGCTCCTGATCCCTTTCCTTGCTGCCTTAGAGCCTGGCCCCTGTTTGTTTCAGACCACAGACCTGCTTATGGACCACTTGGGTTAGCAGCCAGGTTTCCCAAGTGTCTTGTCAAGATTTGGCACTCACATCCGTGGGCTGCATGGGTGAAATAGATCTCAAATTCTGGTGATGTTACCACTTCTGAATTAGAATAATGCAAAATGAAGACAAATGGCTTGGTGAACAGTCCCGTTATTACCCGGGGAAAGCCGTGAAATCCATTGCCACCTTGCACAAAATTTCCCACTGATCCGAATTCATTGTCTACCTCTATGCATAGATTGTAGCCTCAGGATTTAGTTATAAGAAACGCAAATAGATATAAAGATAGAAGATGAAAAGGACTCGCCTGTGATACAGCACCTCGGGGTGCTGAATCCATGCACAGCCCCCTTCACATGAAGTGTTTTCAAACCACTAGTCTGGTACAGGGAAGAAAGCTGCATTGGCTTTCAAACTGGCTTATGCATGGGTTAAAGGTAAAGGTAAAGGTACCCCTGCCCGTACGGGCCAGTCGTGACCGACTCTGGGGTTGCATGCTCATCTCGCTTAAGAGGCTGGGGGCCAGCGCTGTCCGGAGACACTTCAGGGTCACGTGGCCAGCGTGACGAAGCTGCTCTGGCGAGCCAACACCAGCGCAGCGCACGGAAACGCCATTTACCTTCCCGCTATAAAGCGGTACCTATTTATCTACTTGCACTTAGGGGTGCTTTCGAACTGCTAGGTGGGCAGGAGCTGGGACCGGACGACGGGAGCTCACCCTGCCGCGGGGATTCGAACCGCCGACCATGCGATCGGCAAGTCCTAGGCGCTGAGGTTTTACCCACAGCGCCACCCATTAAATGAGATGGAACTGGCATGAAAGTCTGCATGGGTAAATTATTTTTGTGAATTCTGCATCAGATGCAAATAAGTCCTTACACATTCTCACTGCTATTGTCATATAAGAGTTAAATAAAATAAGATAGACAGAGATACTCACGTTGATCATTTGAAAGAACAGGTGTTTGAAAGAACAGGTCTGTTTCCCCACCTACTTAAAATGCAAACACCCGGGCTGAAGAGATGTTTGCCCTTTCCTTCATATCTCTGCTCATGCTCCCTTGAAAGTCAGGAATCTATTGAATGCATTTACCAACACTTATACTTTCGGTTAAGTGTTAATTAGCAATAGCCTATTAAAACCAATTATGTTGAGTTACCCGTGATTTTAATCACCCAGAAGTTGAGCATTCTATCCAAAACAGCTAGTCCTTATGCCTGAATACACAAAGCTTTCCCTGCAGGAATTTGCTTTTATATATCGTGGCAAATTAACAATGAAAAATTGAGATCAAGCTCACAAATTAGAACCTTTTCCAACAAAGATTACGACCTTCTCTGGCTGAGCCAAAGCGCAGAATCTGAAGAAGGAATGGGTATAAGAGTATCATTACTAGACTTAGTTTCAGTGCAATCTCAGCATAGTACTGCAAATTCTGTATGGGGGTGAGGAGATAAAAAAAATTAAAACCAATAATTGCATATTTTGTATGGTAGCAACCTATTTTTCCTTGCTTCTAGGCAATCCCCTTATGGACTATAGTTTCTTACTGGCAATCTAGTGACCTACTTGCCTCTCAATTTCATTTTCCTTATCACTTCAGTTCTCCACATTTCCATATCAGTTTGCATTTTTAAAAGTCCATATGAAAATTTGTCAGCATTTTAGCGAAAATTTATTGTAATGTGCACATTTTTATATGTACTTTTGCCTTATATACACATTTTTGCAAAAAAAATTCCCCTGATGAAAGGCATTTTTAATTGTTCAGTTCACTAATGTATTCATCTTTACACACACTTTACACCAAAATACACAATTTTGTCCATGTTACTTGACTGGAGAACTGCATTGCAAAATTCAGAGAAGTGCAGATTTTGGTGGATGGCTTTTTTCCAGTTTCTGTATTGTTTTGCAAACTGTCAGTTTTGTAGGTTTGCTTTTTAAAAGTGATGTGAATTGAATCTCTGTACTAGCAACAATGGGCCACCTAAGGGATACACTAATCTAGAAACTAGGCCCTGCAAGAAGCTTGGGTGCTAGCTCTGTTCTCATATTTACTCAGGCAACACTATTACATAAGGTAACACCTGCGATTACATCAGGTGCGCCTTCCCCTGTTTACCCTACCAAACTGGTGCCGTCAAGAGGTTTTTAACAATTATAATGGGGAATCTAAAAATGGCTATAACTTTTATTTTACAGAAATAGCTGACATTTGCAGGCAAATGAGCTCCTCTACAGAGCTCCTCTGTAAGTCTGACAAATTTCAAGCAAATCCCTCCAAGGTTTTGTGCAAGAAACTTTTAAAAACATTTTTAAAAGAAGTCTCAAAGTTTCTAAATTTGCTTCCAGAATTTAATCCAAATTGCAGGCATGGTCAATGACACAATTTACCGTATTTTTTGCCCTACAGGATGCACTTTTTCCCCTCCAAAAATGAAGGGGAAATGTGTGTGCGTCCTATGGGGTGAATGCAGGCTTTCGCTGAAGCCTGGAGAGCGAGAGGGGTCGGTGCGCACCAACCCCTCTCGCTCTCCAGGCTTCACGCAGCTCTCCGCAAGCCATGGGAGCCTGCACCGGGCTCCCACGGCTTGCAGAGAGTTGTCTGCATGCTGAAGCCTGGGCACGCTGAGCTCAGCGCGCCCAGACTTCGCGCAGCTCTCTGCAAGGTGTGGGAGCCCGGCGCTGGGCTACCGCGGCTTGCGGAGAGTTGCCTGTTCTGGGGGCTGGGGTCGGGGGAAGCTCGGTCTTCCCCCGCCCCAGCCCCGCGCCTGGGGGGGGGGGAAATAATTTTTTCTCCCTTTATTTCCCCCCAAAAAAACTAGCTGCGCCTTAGGGGACGGTGAGTCCTATAGGGCGAAAAATTCGGTAACTCAGGAAGGTGAGATCATGACCCAGATCACTCTGATGCACCTCCTTATTTAAGATGCACGCAAAACCAATGCACACCCCTAAGGTTTACAAATGTCTACACGCGTGTCTCTCTCTGCCTCTCATATATAAAATTAGTGTTCTTATCACATAATGGCTGTTAGCCATGATGGCAATATTCAGTTAGCTGCTGGGAATCACCAGTAGGCAAGAGCTGTAGCAAGCAGGATGATGAACAAGGTGGATATTTGCTATTGTCCATCAGTTCTTACGTAATGGATGAGAATGTGAGTCTAGGATCGTGGGTAACTAATGGGGGAGGGAGTTATTTCTGTCCATGTAGCTTTTAGAATGGGTTGTGCCTTCTCTGTGCTTTTTTATTCTTTTACCCATGCTGCCAATTCTGTTTAATATGCACTGATATTGCGGTTCTCCATAAATTTGGAACCAAGGCTGCAACCATAAATCAAATTGCAAAATTTCAAGCTTGCAAAAAAAAAAAAAAGAATTCTCTAGTAAACACAATGTCCTTGATTTTAATATGAATAAGATACATTACACTAATCACTGGACTTATTCTTACCCTTTGTTTCCTCCAAAATAGTTACTGAGGTCAGGGCTGCATTTAGCCAGCATAATTATGCCTGCAAAGAAACCAACTATTGTAACGGCCACAATTGCCCTGCAGTTATATCAGCAGAAAACCTTTTATTCTGGTCTAGCTTGAGGTTGAGCAAAATACCTTTGTGAATTTCAGTTTTGACACATGCAGGAAACTGGGATAAAATATTCATTTCCCCACCTCTCCCTTTAAATATTTGCATGTAATTTTTTTTTATAAAATATTTATTGAGATTTTACAAAGACATAGCTTTACAAAATACAAAGAAAACATATGGAAAGAAAGAGATAAAAAAAGAAAACATACAAAAATACATAAAAAAGAAAAAGGAAAAATAAAAATACAAAATACAAAAAACGAGTAGATAAAAAAGAATTAAAAACAAATCCGTTTTTTATAACTTTAAACTCATTAGCTTGTTTCCTTGACCTCCTCACACCTCCCCTTTTTGTATTCCCATTTAAATAATCAAATCAGCAAATCCTTACCCTCTTTCGTTTATCTTAACTCTGTAACTTAACATATTGTAACTCTATATTTTCATCCATTATCAATTCATTTTTGCATATTCTTATTAACTTTGTTGCTAATGCCACTTATTTTCAATCCAACATCATTTTAACATTCATTAATTTTACAGTGTTTCTGCAGATAGTCTTTAAATTTCTTCCAATCTTCTTCTACCAACTCTTCTCCCAGGTCTTGGATTCTGCCAGTCATTTCCGCCAATTCCATATAGTCCATCACCTTCATCTGCCACTCTTCCAGGGTGGGTAACTCTTGTGTCTTCCAATACTTTGCAATAAGTATTCTTGCTGCTGTTGTTGCATACATGAAGAAAGTTCTTTCCTTCTTTGGCACCAATTGGCCGACTATGCCCAGGAGAAAGGCCTCTGGTTTCTTCAGGAAGGTATATTTAAATACCTTTTTCATTTCATTATAGATCATCTCCCAGAAAGCCTTAATCTTTGGGCACGTCCACCAAAGGTGAAAGAATGTACCTTCATTTTCTTTACATTTCCAACACTTGTTATCGGGCAAATGATATATTTTTGCAAGCTTGACTGGGGTCATGTACCACCTGTATATCATTTTCATAATATTCTCTCTTAAGGCATTACATGTCGTAAATTTCCCAGTCAGCAAACATAATGTTATGACCAATATCTTGTGCCCATTTGATCATAGCAGATTTAACCGTTTCATCCTGCGTATTCCATTTTAACAGCAAGTTATACATTCTTGAAAGTATCTTAGTTTTGGGATCTAGCAGTTCTGTTTCCAATTTTGATTTTTCCACCTGGAAGCCAATTTTTTAATCCAAATTATAGGCCTCTCTTATTTGATAATAATGAAGCTAGTCTCGCACTTTATCTTTTAATTTCTCAAAACTCTGCAATTTCAATTTGTCTCCTTCTTGTTCCAATATTTCCCAATATTTCGGCCATTTGGCCTCCATATTGAGCTTTTTCTGAGCCTTCGCTTCCATTGGTGACAACCACCTTGGGGTTTTATTTTCCAGTAAATCTTTGTATCTTATCCAGACATTGAACAATGCTTTCCTGACAATATGGTTTTTAAATGCTTTATGTGCTTTAACCTTGTCGTACCACAAATATGCATGCCATCCAAAAACGTTGTTAAAACCTTCTAGGTCCAAAATGTCTGTGTTCTCAAGAAGCAGCCAGTCTTTCAACCAGCAGAATGCTGCTGATTCATAGTAAAGTTTAAGGTCTGGCAGGGCAAATCCACCTCTTTCCTTTGCGTCAGTTCATATTTTAAATTTTATTCTGGGCTTCTTGCCCTGCCAGACAAATCTAGAAATATCTCTCTGCCACTTCTTGAAACAGTCCATCTTGTCCAAAATTTGCAATGATTGAAACAGAAATAACATTTTTGGCAATACATTCATCTTTATAGCTGCAATTCGACCCAACAAGGAAAGCTTCAAATTTGACCATATTTCTAAGTCTTTTTTCACTTCTGTCCAACATTTCTCGTAGTTAGCTTTAAATAAATTTAAGTTCTTAGCAGTCATATTAGCCCCCAGATATTTTACTTTCTTAACTAATGTTAAACCTGTCTCCTTCTGAAACCTCTCTTTCTCAATCGGTGTTAAATTTTTCTCAAGAACTTTAGTTTTTGACTTGTTCAGCTTAAATCCTGCCACATGACCAAATTCTTGAATCAGTTCTAATACTCTTTTCGTACTAGATTCTGGCTCCTGTAACGTCAAAACTAGGTCATCTGCAAAAGCTTTCAATTTGTATTGTTTGGCTCCGACCTGGATACCTTTAATCAGACGGTCCCTTCTAATCATATTTAGCAAAACCTCCAGGACCGAAATAAATAGCAATGGGGAAATTGGGCAGCCTTGTTGTGTCCCTTTCTCTATCTTAAATTCCTCTGTCATCACATTATTGACTATTAGCTTAGCCTTTTGTTCTGAGTAAATTGCACTTATACCATTTTCAAACCCTTGGCCCACCCCCATTCCCTGAAGATTTTTCTTCATAAAATTCCAAGAAATATTATCAAAGGCTTTTTCCGCATCTATAAAAATTAAAACTGCTTTGGTATTGATGTTCACTTGCAGCTTCTCCAAAATGTTAATTATATTCCTCGTATTGTCAGACAAATGTCTACCTGGGAGAAAGCCGGCTTGATCTTTATGTATCTCTTCAACTAATACCTTTTTTAATCTGTTAGCCAAGATATCAGCAAAAATTTTGTAATCCACATTAAGCAGGGGTATGGGGCGGTAGTTCTTGAGTTGTGTCTTTTCAGACTCAGTTTTCGGTATAAGTGTAATGTAAGCTTCCTTCCACGATTCTGGGGCTTTTTTCCCCTCCAAAATTTCATTACAGACCTCCTTTAGTGGCTGAATTAACCAGTCTTTCAAAGATCTATAGTATTTTGAGGTTAAGCCATCCGGCCCTGGAGATTTACCCAACTGCATATTCTGAATGGCACCTTCTACCTCCTGTTCTGTAATTTTGTGATTCAACATTATCTTATTTTCTTGAGAGATTTTTTGTAATCCATTTGTTCTTAAAATTTGGTCTAAATCAGTCTCTTTCTGTGGCCCTTGTGTATATAGTTGTTTAAAATATCTCTGGAAGCACTTTCTAATCTCCAATGGATTCTGTATGTTCTTTCCTTCCACATCCAGATTTGTGATAGTGTTTAATTTTTGTCTTTTTTTCATCTGCCAAGCTAGCAGTTTCCCGCATTTATTAGCCGATTCAAATGTCTTTTGTCTCATCTGCTTAATTTTCCATTCTACTTCCTGATTTATCATTTTCATATATTGTACTTGATATAGCTTTATTTCTCTCAGAATCTCTTGCGACTTTGGTTTCGCTCTTAATTTCTTCTCTCCTTCTTTTATTTTTTCCAAGATTTTATCTTTTTTCTCATTTTGAATTCTCTTCTTTATTGCATTCTGTTGAATCAGAAACCCTCTCATAACCGCTTTGCTTGCGTCCCAGATTACTCTTTTTTCAACCGTGGTATTCAAATTTATCTCAAAGTAATCTCTCAAGATTTTTGGGGCCTTCTTGGTAACCTCTTGTTCTCTAAATAAGGTGTCATTCATCCTCCATCTGAAGGAACTGACTGGTGTTAGTTTCATCTCCATCTTCACCGCATTATGGTCGGAGCAAATTTTTGGGCAAATTTCCACTTTTCGAGTCTTAGGTGCCAGTCCTCTAGTTATCCATATTTGGTCAATTCTTGTCCATGTCATTTTGGCTTCAGAGAAGAATGTTCCCTCTCTTCCAAGGGGGTTCTTAGTTCTCCAGATGTCAATCAAGTCCATATTGTCAGTCAATTCAAAAAAAGTTTTTGGTAGTCTGCCATCTTTAGTTACAACCTGTCTCTGCGACTTGTCCATATTTGTAGATACCACTCCATTCATATCTCCCATCATAATAATGTTGTAGTCCATATAGTCAAGCAATGTCTCATGCAACTTCTTGAAGAATTCAGATTTCCCCTCATTTGGTGCATAAACTCCTACAATCAGAAATTTTTCTCCTTGTGATTGAATCTCAATTGCCACAAATCTTCCTTGTTCATCTTTAAAAACAAATTTCGGTGATAGGCTCTCTTTGGCATAAATAACAACTCCTCTCTTTTTAACCTTGTCTGATGAAATAAACTCTTGACCCAATCTTTTATTAATCAGTACTTTCCTGTGAAGCCTTATCACATGTGTTTCCTGTAAACAAATTAAGTCCAATTGTTCCTTTTTCAATAAATGAAAGACTTTCTTCCTCTTCTCCGGGGAATTAAATCCATGAATGTTCCAACTTAGTAATTGCAGAGACATGATGTGGTTATTCTATTCTCCTCCAACTGCTCCCAAAAGTTCTTCTTGTTCTGACGGTGGTATCGCTTTTTTTAGTTTGTCCAGTCCTAAAGGTGGTGGTACTATGTCTAGTACTCCTGATCTTAAAGCTCTTAGCTCTTCTAGAACTTCTTTTTGCAGGTCTTCTTCGTGGTCTCTCAAAAATTTTCCCTTATCTTCCACTGATCTTATTTTGAACTTTTCCCCTTTAAAGGTAAAAGATAGTCCCTGGGGGAATTCCCACCTAAAAACAATTCTATTTCTTCTCAGTAGGGCCACCAGATCTCCGTAGTTGGTTCTAAGATCCAATAGATATTTCGGAATATCCTTAAAAATCTCCACTCTCGAATCGTTGATCTCCAAAGTCTTCTGGAAGTGCGCACTCAGTATTTTATCTCTCTCTTCTTTTGTTCGGAGGGTAACCAAACAGTCTCTCACCCTGTTTTTTCTCCCTCCTCTTCCAAGTCTGAACGCACTTACTATCTTAAAGTCTTTCTCCACCTCCAAATTCCAGAATTTTCCAAATTCCTGCGTAAGGTAGTCACTTAGGTTGTCTTTTTCAAATTCTGGTACTGCCCTGATCCTCAGATTGGTCTGTTTCTCCCTCAGTTCAATCATAGACAGAAGTGACTGGTGGTCCCCAATCTGCTTGCGCATAGGTTTTATTTCTTCCTCTACAGCCACTGCTTTTTCTTTTGCTTCCTCAGCTATTTTTCGATTAGACGCAGATTCTTCCAGCAATTTTTCAATAGATTCTGTATTGGAATTCACCTTCTGTCCCAAATTATTAATGCTGGCAGTATTACTCTGTCAGGGGAATTTGAACCGCTAACCTTCTGATCGGTAAGCCGAAGAGGCTCAGTGAAGAAGAAGAAGAGAAGAGTTTGGATTTGATATCCCGCTTTATCATAACCCGAAGGAGTCTCAAAGCGGCTAACATTCTCCTTTCCCTTCCTCCCCCACAACAAGCACTCTGTGAGGTGAGTGGGGCTGAGAGACTTCAAAGAAGTGTGACTAGCCCAAGGTCACCCAGCAGCTGCATGTGGAGGAGCAGAGACCCGAACCTGGTTCACCAGACTATGAGTCTACCGCTATTAACCACTACCACCACACTGGCTCTCGCTACCCGTGTCCCTTGGGAACATAGGGTAGAGTAGAGTACTCCAAAAGTAGAGTATTGAGACTACTTTCCTCCTGCATCATAGCCTCCACCCTGCCACAGTTTCTATTACCCTCAGGGGCACCAATGACAGTGTTCCTACCTTAGCTTCTAGAAGCCAGGAGACAACAGTTGTTGGAAAATGTTCAGCTCCCCACCATATTGCATTCCCAAGAAAAATCACCTAGTACTAGAATCGGAGGCTAAGTGCTCTCATCAAAACAATGGAAATATTACAGTCTCACAGCTTTCCACCAGGAATCTTGCCGCCTGTCGCTGGAAATGGTAGGCTAGTGAGCCTCCACAGACTCTATCTACTCAGGTCTCATAGTTGCCTTCAAGTGCTGAAGAGAACAGGTTGTTCAAAGTGATCCCTTGCAATTAATGATGGTATCTGGTTCTAGATTTGCCATGCCCGACAAAAGTATGGGCTGTCTACTTTTCTTTGGTCAGCAGGACAGCACTTTCCATTGGCTACACTTCAACCTCCAGATTCAATCTCAAGGTGTTGACTATGGTGACTCTGAGATGAAGTGCATATCCTCCAGATGTTGGATATACTCTGGGTACAACCCAACATGTCTATCGCCTGGTTCTGACAGGTAGGCAAGTTAACCTATGTTCCTTGGACCCTTCTCTCAAACACAGTTCATTGCCTTCACCAAGGCTACCTAGTACACTTATTACCTAGTAATAAGTGTTTTGAAGACAGCAAGCTAAGCATTCCTCAAATTATTATTTCTTTTGAATTTTTGTGTCTGAGCTCCAACCTGGTCTTAGAATTACTTACACTTCAGAACAACAGCATGATCCACCCCATTGATTTCCATTAGAAATGGTAAGTAACAAGCTTAACTCACCCACCTCACTGAAATGAATGGATTTAAGAGTGTGTGGCTGGATTATGCCCTTAATTATGTATTATTTTCATATCACTTTTTGCTACACAAATGGTTTTACAATTTTCTCAACTATGTGAGGTAGTGATATGCCCAAGACAATGATTTCCATGCCATTGAGACAGATAATAATTTATTGTAAGGAATACGTCATGCTGAAGTCAATTCACCGGCAAAAAATGTGGGTGGCTGCCCATTTTGATAAAAATATGACCAACCGTTTGGATTAGCATAAAGTAACTTGGGAAATTTCTTGTGTTGCTTACTTTCTGATGAGTAACAGCATGCAGCATTGCTAAGCTTGATTAAGCAAATTTAATTGGTTGTCCTTAATGCATTCTTGCAAATGTGAAATAGTCCATTTAAGTATGGCTGTTAATCTATCAATAATTTGTAAGAAATAAAATAACTAACCATGAAGTATTAATCTAATGGTTCGCTTGAGGGACTGGCATTTTCTGTTGCTAAGAGTCATGTGTTTATAATGCTTATTCATTATGAACTGGGAAGTCCCATCTCGTGCATTTTACCTGTAAATAAATCCCATTGATTCCAATAGGATTTTCCTCCAAGTAATATGTATATATACTATTGCAACTTTACATCATGATTCATATCTGTTCAGGTACAGATGCAGCCACCTGCATGTAGAGGGATTGGCACAGGGTTCAATAGAGCTCTGTTCTCCTCTTCCCTTCACCTGCCCTGATAAGTATATGTCCTGATATGTGCATGCACTGGTTCATTAATGGGAACAGGAGAATCATACGCCTCCCACAATCATATCTGAACCTTAATACAGTCTTTGGAGGCCCTGCTCCAGATGTCTTTGTCAAGTGAAGTAGGTAGCTACCAAGAAGAGCAGTGACACGGGTGCTGCCAGCTTTTATGGTTCACTGAGGGGGCAGCCAGCCAATGCCCTTTCATCCAGCAAGGTAACACCAGCCACCCGCAATTGGCCAATTTAAAGGGCAGGAGCTGGCGGGACCTCCAGTCAGCTACCCAGGCGATCAGAGGAATTCCCCAATGACCACCTGGCTATGTTTGTTCTGGATATCTAAGGATGGCAACGGAGCGGCAGGATCCACAACAACTGCTCACCTGGAGGAAGGGGTAAGCATCCAAAGCACCATATAATTGGAGTACTGTGAATTTTGAAGGATAGCTGTGCTGCAGTTTGTGTTCTGGTTTTGGAAGTCATGAGAATTAGAGAGTTCACATTCAACTGGGAACTGAACAAATCCCCTTGCCCCCCCCCCACCTAAATATGCTGGAACTTTTACACCTAGGAGTTTGTTGGGCTGACAAGCACTGCCATTACTGTATTATTTCCTGTGAGTAAAGGAAAGTGTATAGCTATGCTTGGACTATTTGTGGCCAGGGATTACAATTGACCAACTCTTCACATGGTTACAGATGCCATGGTGATATATTTGTTTACAGATTTCTGTGAATAAATTCTAGCATTTCTATTTAAAAATGGCTGGGCAAACTGGACGATACTCGCCTTCCAATATGTGCCTTTGCATAGAAGGCAGTGAGAGCCCTTCTCACACACCAATCTTCCCTGCAGGCTCCCACTGGGATGTCATGTAGGGTTGCCATATGTCCGGATTTTCCCAGACATGTCCGGGAACGGAATTACTGTCTGGGGGGATGGGAATTACTTTCACGAAAAAAGCTCAACATACGGCAACCCTAATCATGTTCAGATGTAGGCTTCATGTCCAGAAACTTATGCATGTAGCCCCAAAGGGCACATCTGATTATTTGGGGAAATAATCGAGTAATCAACCATGCAAAATTGCCCTACATATGTAGGCTGTGATAAGGTAAAAAGGTAAAGGACCCCTGGACGGTTAAGTCCAGTCAAAGGCGATGATGGGGTTGCGGCGCTCATCTTGCTTTCAGGCCAAGGGAGCCGGCGTTTGTCCACAGAGAGTTTTCTGGGTCATGTGGCCAGCATAATTAAACCACTACTGGTGCACGGAGGACCGTGACAAGTGCTGTTTACCTTCCCGCCGCAGCAGTACCTATTTATCTACTTTCACTGGTGTGCTTTCGAGCTGCTAGGTTGTCAGGAGCTGGGACAGAGCAATGGGAGCTCACCCCGTAGAGGGAATTCAAATCGCCGACCTTCCAATCAGCAAGCCCAAGAGGCTCAGTGGTTTAGCAGAGGTGAGGCAAATAACCTGGGTAGGCTTTTGTGCATGCGCACACACACACACACACACACTCACTCACTCCCCTCTCTGCAATGGACTAGGCTGAGAAGAAAGTATCATCCAATCCAGCTGTGCAGTGCACTGAGAGTGGATTGGTTCATTCTTCATCTGGCATTATGTACATTCCCTAATTGTGGATGGCCTTGATACAGAGAAAATGCTGAGTTTGTGTGTTAGATACAAAGATGCTTTGGGGGGCCTCCTCAGCAGGGAAAACTAGTGCTGGTTTAACTACTAGGACCACAAACAATGTGCTAATTGCCAGGAGGCAGATCTGAAAGTTTCTTCTAATTAGAATGAATGGGTTTCCTTTTCAGCTTACTGTCAGGGTTTTCTTTGTTTTTAAATAAAGGCCTAAAAAGCTGTGGAAACCTTGTATGCACTGAATAATATGAGGTCCTCCAGCAGCAAAGCAACTCCAGCCAAGCCCAGGTAATGTCCTATTACCAAAACTAATTGTCAAGCTCTTTTTACTTTTAGTCTGTGAGCATGCTACGTACACAGCTTTGTTGAAGAGGGAGCATGAGAAGTCACATTAGTAGCAGGAAATCACATTTTATCTTACTGTGGATGTAAAGTCCCATCTCTTAGCTGGCAATAAAACATGAAAGTGTCCTTAAATGCTACAATCAGTCCTGTGTATGATTGAAAGGGCATGTATAATGTTCCAAATAAAAGGATGGAACTGAAATTGCCATATTGAAAGCAGTTCTCCAAGTTGCAATGGAACCGCCTGGGTTTGCTTCTCTAATTACTTTCTGATGCAATGAACTTGGACAGGTTGTCCTGCTTCTGCTGCCCTATTTTAATCCAGCCAAAATGTCCACAAGTCTCCTATTGTTTGTGAAAACCTTGTTAACAAACACACACACACATTTTGGGGCTCCCATACCAGAGTCTTCAGCACTTTCCATTGGGAAAGATTCCACTAGAAATAAGTAAATTTGGTCACCTAGGGTGCTTTCACAAATCAGATTTAAACTGGCTTTTGCGTCAGTTGGTTTACAATACAAATGTATCCATCTATTTATAGAGAAATTTAATTAACTGCTTTAATAATAATAATAATAATAATAATAAAATCTCCAAGTGGCATACAAATAAAAATATATGTAAAATATGACTAAAATCAACAAACCAAATAAAAATACATAAACCTGGTATTAGAAATAAAGATAAGATCAATACAACTTTTAAAACATAACTAAATTGTGTATCCAGAGAGACTTGCTGAAACAAAAAGGTCTTCATCAGGCATCTTAACAACAACAACAACAACAACAACAATTTATTATTTATACCCCACCCATCTGTCTGGGTTTTCCCCACCACTCTGGGCGGCTCCCAACAGAATATTAAAAACACAATAAAACATCAAACTTTAAAAACTTCCCTAAACAAGGCTGCCTTCAGATGTCTTCTAAAAGTCAGATAGTTGTTCATTTCCTTAACACCTGACGGGAGGGTGTTCCACAGGGAGGACGCCACCACCGAGAAGGCCCTCTGCCTCGTTCCCTGCAACCTCACTTCTCGCAGTGAGGAAACTGTCAGAAGGCCCTCAGAGCTGGACCTCAGTGTCCAGGCTGAACAATGGGGGTGGAGATGCTCCTTCAAGTATTATAGTGAGGGTGCCTGCCTATTGTCCATAGACAGGGAGTTTCAGAGCACAGGAATGACTTCTCACAAATGCAGAATAGACATTATGTTGCACTTGTAATAGTGCAAGTTCTGCAGGTCAAAGTGATCAAACAGTATGGGGCAAGGCCTTATGAAAGCTGGTCCCAAGCATTATGGGCTTGATATACCTGAACTTGGCCTGGTAATAAATTGGCAGCCCGTGCAGAGATCTCTGAGCACAGGTGGAATACGCTGGCAAATTCTCACTCAGCAATTCTGCTGCGGCATTCTGCACTTTCTGTAGCTTCCATATCAACTGCAAGGAAAGTCCTGCATAGAGTGGGCTGCAGCAACCCTGCCTGGGCTAGCATGATCAAGCTATCTTGGTTCAGGAATGGTCACAAGTGTCGTACCAGCAGGAGCTGGTGAGAGGTGCTCCATTGGCAGGAGCCAAAATGGGATATCCCAAGATACAATCAGAAGCTGGGATGGCTTCCATAATTCTGGAATGTCCCACTCAGGTCGGGACACTTACTCTGGAGTAAGCAGGTTGAGTGCACAAGCAAAATGTTCCAGCTTGTGAGCTTTGGAGCACTTTCTAGAAGATTTTCAGGGATTGCGTCCCTCAAACGTCTGAGGAGTATCCCTTGAATAGCCCTTTGAGTTCAAAGATAATTCTGGAACCTGTAATGTATGTGATGTAAACAACCAAAGGTGCTTTCATTACTGTAAAATGACATATGCTAAAATAGTACTAAGAAATTTATTTTTGGCCTTTTGTGAGTTTCCTTTTAGAAGTGGTGTTTTTCAGAATGTAAACTGCTGTAGTTATGCTCGTGGGAAGGGCAAAAAAACAAGATTTGTGCATGTGGTGAGGCTTTTCTTATCCTTTCCCGTAGAGCAAACTTACTCCTGCCTTCCATACACTATTGCATCACAGGCTCCATTTAAATCTCAGGAGAGCTTTATAACAACCTTGAAATGCAGCACAGGAGGGAAAGAAAGGAGAGGAAATCTCCGCATAGTTCATTGCACATGCATAAAAGAGACTGCTGGATCATGGCTAATATCTTCATTAAGCAACAAAGCTCCCTTTACATTTCAAATCTACACTGAAATGCGCCCATTTACAGAAGGAAACATTTGGCCAATCTGTGCAGGGAAATCAATAACACTATAGCAAATGATCCCAAACACACCACAGCTCTCTATTTCCTTCAGAATGTTTGACATTTGCATTTGCAGTGTATTTTTTTACAGTGCCCTTGAGCCACATATGTCTTACCACAAGCACATTAGGGGTCAATCTACCTTGTCAAAGGTCAGCTCATGGCAATCTTCCTTTTCTGCTATTTTGGATGGGCAAGCATCATCATATTAATATTTGGTCAATGTTGTTTTTAAGCGCAGCACTCACCAGAGTTCAAACGCTGAGTGGCACTAATGTTAATCTGTCCAGATATTTGCACCTCCCAACCTCCCTTTGGCCAGGCAGAGGGAACACTTCCAAGCTTTTCATTATAACTATTCCATTTGTATTTTCTCAGTCTGGTATGAGTACAAGTGAGATAATTGCTCAGCTCAGCAAGTTTCCTACCTTTGTGTTCTTAGACTTCAATAAAGCAGTATATTTTCAACTGTGGGTTTAGCACTCTTGCCTCAGGCCACTGTCCCAGAGGGGCAACTGGTGCATCGTAAAATGTTCTACTTCTAAATATTTTTTTCTCCTTGTACGTAGAATCTATGCATGTGTGTTTTTGCTGCAAGGAGGTGAAATGCTTGGTGAACACGTTGCAATTTTTTGACACCTCCAAAAGCTCTTTGATTTTTAAGTAAGCCTTTGTGCAACAGTGCCACATTAATTGTAGTTGTTCAAAGAAAAGATCTAGATCAGAGATCTGACATTAATGTAGCAACTTGTGAAGTTAAAGATAGCTTATCAGGGGTGGATTTTGATGGCTTTGTGGGGAAGGAAACACAGTGAGCTTTTGATGGAGAATTGTAGCCTTAATTACAAATAATGAGTAAAAACATTATGGCATATTTAAAAAAAAGTCAGGTTTGGCACTGATATGATAAAGAAATTACCCATTAAAGTAATACAATCTACTATCTTGCATCCCATACAACAATGAGTCTTATAGCACCTGAAAGACAAGCTCTGCTGGATCAGATCCAAGCCCCATCTAGTACAGCATTTTTGTAGTGGGAATGTATCTGGGAAGCCCACGAGCAGATTGAGTTAAGAATACTCTCCCACTCATGTTCTCCAGCAACTTACACTCAAATATATGCCACCTCCAAAACTGGAGGAAGGACACAGCCATTGTGACACATAGCCAATGATAGCCTACTTTGGGTTGTCTAATCTCCCTTTAAAATCATCTAAGAAAGTAACTGTCACCATATCTTGTGGCAGCAAATTCCATAGTTTAAGCACAATGTGAAGAAATACTTCTTCTTTTCTCTCCTGAATCTCCTACCATTCAGATTCATTGGATGACCTTGGGTTCTAGCAGGGCCGACCCACTCATGAGACCAGGTGAGGAGACTGCCTCAGGCAGCAGGAGCCACCAGGGCAGCAGATACCAATGTTAATCCTTCTTCCCCTTTGTTCCTGATGCAGATCTTCGCTCATCCCTTCTTCCCCGGTATGGAGGGGGTGTCATTTTGGGGTTTGCCTCAAGTGCCAAAATGTTTTGGGCTGGCCCTGGGTTACAGAATAATGAGATGGATCAAAATGTCACTCTTTTTTTTAATGGCGTAAGCTCTCATCGACCATACTGTGCTAAATCCACAGACCCTCACAGCATACCATCCTTCCATGCGTAACTTCCCAGATTTCCTCAGAAATTCAGCCTGAACAACCTGTGAATTCAACATAGTTTCAACTAACTGGAAAGTATGTGTTACACCATTCCGGCTTCCAGTTTCTTGATTCTGAACAACATTTATGTCAAATCATTGCAACACACTAAACCACTGTGTGCCTGACAACATCATAAGTATCCCTTCATACTTTCTGTTACCATTGCTGTAGTCACTGATGTGCACACCACTGAGCAATCTCTCGTGCTGAAGGGCCAGCGAAATGAAACAATTTTTTCCTTACACAGGAATGGTGCTCAAAGGGCTGGAGGTGGATTCAAGACCGGCTCACCCACAGCCCCAGTGATGGGGACTGGGAGCAAAGTCTGAGCTTGTGTACCCTCTCCCGCCATGTGCCAAGCCTTAGTATGAAATCCAGCTTACACCTGGGAATGCTGACACACATGTACCATTTGATTACCCCTCCTTGTGGCAGTCACATTATGCCAGTAGAGTCAACACTCAAAGAAATTTGACTCTGGTCTGACATGTGCTTGAGGAAGGCACTTTGACAGAAAATAATAATAATAATAATAATAATAATAATAATAATAATAATAATAATTATTATTATTATTATTATTATTTATACCCCCACCCATCTGGCTAGGTTTCCCAAATCACTCTAGGAGGCTCTCAACAGAATATTAAAAACATGATAAAACATCAAACATTAAAAACTTCCCTAAACAGGGCTGCCTTCAGATGTCTTCTAAAAGTCAGATAGTTTATTTCCTTGACATCTGATGCGAGGGCATTCCACATGCTGGGTGCCACTACTGAAAAGGCCCTGTAACTTCGCTTCTCGCAGTGAGGAAACCACCAGAAGGCCCTCAGAGCTGGAACTCAGTGTCTGGGCTGAATGATGGAGGTGGAGATGCTTCTTCAAATATTATACTGAGCCGAGGCTGTTTAGGGCTTTAAAGACTGAATACAATGTTCTTACATATACAGATATTTAAATTTCTTCCCATAGAAATTAGCATGTCCACTGAGCTCAGGTGGTGAGGCGCTTCTGTGACTCCTGCCATTTTGTGAGGTATGGCTGGTGAGGATGTCTAAGGGGGCCTTTTCTATTGTGTTATCAATAATATAAAGCTCCCTGACCCATGAGTTTTTTTTAGCCCTTTCTCTACCAGTTTTCTACCATCAACTGAAGATTTCACAGTTCTGTTCTTTTGGTCTATTTGCAGTCTCTATCTATTTATTTGCCCCCTGGTTGTTTTACCTGCACACACTCTCTGTGTGTGCTTCTGTTTACATTGTTTTAAAGGGAGATTGTTTAGATAGCTCCGCCCCCCCCCCGCCCCTTAATATTGTTTATTTGGAGATGGAAGAGCAGGAAAGAAAGGAAAATAAATAGACCCTCCCTCATTGGTGTTCAACAGATGGGTCAGGATCAACCTGAAGTGGATTATGTGAGAAGCCCAGAGATCATTTTCTGCTGCCTTTTAAATTTATTTTAAAAGGGAAAGTGAGAATCAAGTAGAAAGGTGCACAGAGAGTGAGAAGGAGAAAAGAAGGGAAACTGAATCCTCTGGAGCAGGATGGGTTTAAAGACGACTCCCAGGTTTGAAAAGGTTGAAGACTACAGTTCCAAGATACAGCTCTCCAAAACAACATTATTCCAGTATTTGCTTTTATCATGTGATAGCCTGTCCTCTTGGAACTTTTATCAAATGGTGACTAACTCTAACAGACTCCTGTATTTTCCTCAAAGAAATACCTTTCAATGTGTAATAAGGTCATCACAACCTGAATGAGTTGTCTGTAATCATTGTCCAGTATAGTGAAAAGAGGTACCAGTGTGGAGTTGATTATAGTCTATCCTAAAGCAAGCAAGAAAGTCTGGCCAAGATCTAAACATTCTAGTTAGACTAGCCTCTGATACACTCATCTAATCTGGGAAGGAAAGGAAAAACGACAGCCAGGCATACTCCCAATTCATCCTGCAATATTTCTATTTTATTTTGAGTGCTGCTGCAAGACTTTATGCCACCTGAGGGAAGGTGGGCCAACCACTGTTGCCTCTAACCATCCTGCTCCCACCACTGGCACTGCTTCCTCTTCCACCCTCCTTTGGTTTTTAGAATGGTCCTCTGTGGCTATCCAGTCAATGCTTCATTCTGAGGAACATAATATTGTGAGCAAGGTGGCCCTACTACACCTGTGCTACTCCCACTTTTGCAGCAGCAAATCCTGTGGAACCATAAGAATCTGCATTCTTCAGGGCCAGCTCACTCCCAGTGCCTCACTCTGAGGAAGGGCCCTTTAGGAATGCCACACCACAGCCACTTTCCTGTGATGACAAGGACCTCATAGAGTTATTGGCAGCAGCTGCCAGGTCAGGAGTGGTGACTGGGTGACTGACAGCAGAGACACTGCTACCCTAGCAGTAGCAGCAACCGCCAATCAGCCTGCCAGTGAAATGCTGACAGGTAGCCAATCACATCTCTGCAGGCAGGTGGAGAGCAGGGAGGTCCCTGATGGGCCATCTCTCCAAATCCACCTCCTTGGCTAATAGGGTGCCTGGACCTAAGTGAATTCCCCACCTTCTGGTCTGAATCATCCCCAAGGCAGCTTTCTGTGGATTGTAACAATGCAAGGCAATTAACATGGTGAGGTGGCCAAGAGACCTAATGTGAAAACTTCTCCCTGGCTCTCTGTTGTTCCTACCACTGCAGCTGCAGAAAATCCAAGGGAAAATAATTTACACTTCCAAATGTAACTCTCCCTAGGATGTGAGGCTTCTCACTCAGGCCTGATGGAATCACAGAGATAAGAAAATCACAGTGTGAGCCATCTAATCCTTTGGACAGGAAACTTCCAGGTTTATTTCTCAAGCCATATTTATATCTCTCTTAGGACAGAAATGAGAGTTGGCCACAGAAATCAATGGAGAGAAATTAATGTTTCACATGAAATAAGACCTGACTTAGAAAGAGCACAAAATCCTGCCTTTGGTACTACCTTTTTGTCCCAGGGGGTGGGACAGAAATGCTGCTGTCCAATCACAGCTTTCTATAGGCACCTGTCACTTTTGCTCCAGGTGAGTAAAAAAGAATGATAAAAGAAGCATGAGTTCAGATGGGGATGTCAGCTTAGCCAGAACCCATAAATTGGGATTCCTATTCCTGAGCGCTGCCTGTACCTTTACTTGCCTGAATAAATATCTCTCTCTTACTCACAAGTGCGATCCTCTGCTTGAATGTTTTTGGCTGGGAACCAGGATATGAGCAGAAGGAGGTGGGATGTCTTACACATTCCAGATGAAATAAAAGGAATATATATATATATATATATATATATATATATATATATATATGCTACACAAGCGGCTGTAAGGATGCAAGACACTAACTCCAGATTATTACAGACAATGGTCTTGAACACAGAGAAATGCACATCAGCCCCATTAATTCCAATGGAATGCGTAGAAGATATATTGAAATAAGTCTTTTGCAAAAGAGATTACCAGTGGAGCATATCTCTGGTACATAATGTTCTCAATAGCATTGGATAAAAGTATATTTCTGCACAATTCTTAATGCAAGATAACTGCTTCTGCTTTTGGTGTCAACATCCTGTCTAGGACTGTTCGTCGAGGAGCTTGTTCTGAAGTAAAACAACAGTTTAGGAACATTCATCAGCTCCCCCGTTCCTCAAAATAAAATGTCAGAAAAGATTCTCTTCATGATAACAGCTCTTGTGCCTTGAGTAAATGCTGTTTTATTTAAGCGTTATCACTTCATCTCATGTACTCTGCATAATGGATTTCACATGAAAAGGACCTCATTAGTGAGCTGCTTTTTATGTCTACACCAAAAGTTCGGAAACTGTAAGAAGGAGAACAGTCTATAAGGAACTGAGAAACATCAAGGTGCAATGAAAATCATAAAGCTACTAAGTGACTGTCTTGTTTTTCAAGGGAGAAAATGGAGCAGCAAAGGATTTCCTTTCAAGTAAAACAAGAACCTGTCTCCATATACTGTGCAGGGAGTTAATGCAAACCTGAGAGGTCAATTTGAAAATTTCTGATGTGGATCACTGTTTCAGCCTTGAAAGAAATAGGTGCAGAGTGCAAGCCCCCTGACTCTTTGTCAGAAAATAGATCATGCAAAGACTGTGTGAACATCACTGTGATCTTCCAAAGTTCAAGGCTGCTTGAAGGTCATTGTCTCAAGGCATAATATCTTTTCGTTCTCAGTAATATTGTGAAGTTCTTATAGTTCTTACAAGACGGCGATTTGGATGATCTTCCCACAGGTTGATAAATATAACGTTGGCATAAGTCACTGTTATGATTCTCCAGTTACTGCCAGTGAATATGAAGAGTCCTCTGTTTCACAGATGCCCTTTAGTGACTCTAACAATAGCCAAATCAATCTATTTCCAGTCAATGTCACTTTTACATGTGTTTGCTCAACAATCTGGTTCGTTACATTTCCCCCCTTATATATTGCTTGAAAAATTGCATTTAAATATACATTCCTAATAAGGTTTCTCTCAAAATAAACACAATTTTATGCTTCTTTTTTTAAAAAAGCTGAAAACTACATTGGGACAACCAGGAGCAGTGAAAGTTGGTGAATAATGAACAGTACAGTCCTAGCAATGTCTATTAGAATTAAGTCCTATTGAATTAAATGGGGCTATTCCTGGGTTTATGGGGCTAGGATCGCAGCCTAAGCTCTGAATGAACACTGTCAAAGAGGTGCAGTTGAGTTCAGTTTACCTTAGAATTCACAAATTCCTCAAGTGTCCCTAACTAGCTCAATGTGAGATCCTTGGCTCCTCGCTGTCCATTTATGCAGCCAGTATGATTTCTAAAAGTAGCCCTTTTAATGGGAATTTAAAAAATTCATTTAAAATGCAAGCCCTCGTTTGACAGCACTCTGTAATTAAATTTATTCTACTTAATGCTATTTTCATGTGGTGCTGAATTAGCTTACCGCCAGAATATTCCAATGCTTCTGAATTGACTTTTGGTTTCAAATTTTAACAGTGTTGATAATGTTAAAACCTACTTTAATTTGGAAGCGGTGACCTGCGACTGGAATATTAGAAATTGGAGATAGTGTGCAATGGTGGCAGAGACCATTGGCCTTGGGTGGGAGAGATCCTGTCTCAATTATCCACTTGGCCATGAAAGTCACTGGGTGACTTTTAGCCAGCCACCATTTCTCAGCCTATCTTCCCTTACAAGCTTGGTGTGATGCTAAAATAGACAAACCCCAAGTACACGTCCCTGAACCGCCATTGTTGGTTTCAAGTATCAACATGGTTAGGCATCTGCAAAGCACACCCTGTGAGCAACCCATATTGAATACAGCTCATTGGGCATGTTACACTGGACTTTGGGAGCATATCAAAGTGCCAAGACTTCTCCCAGGCTCAGGAGAAGGCCAACAGCTTGCACCCGACATGCATGGCTTCAGAGGTACTCTAAAGTACCACAATTTCTCACTGATCCCTTTGGATTTGAATGATGGATTAACCACCAGAAGTGGTATGGTGCTGTAGTCAGAGTATTGGACTAAGGAGATGAGAGTTAAACTCTTAAACCATGCAGGATGGTTGTAAGGGGGGGAAATAGGGTGGGGGTACTGTGCAGAGTAAAACTGTAATAAAACAATTTTATAACACACCGATTTTTATTTAAGGCATGTAATGTCCACAATTAGGGCCAATGCAAGATGCTGACAGTCACTGGTCTTGTACAATAATCAAAATAAAACTATCAAAATATAATTCAAGAATGTACCCAATCACAAAATCTCAGCAGTGTCAGTCAGGTAGAGGGTCCAGGAATCAATTATAGCATAGAAACCCCTGCATAGAAAGAAAGAAAGAAACGTGGGGGGAAAGGAACTGAAATAGGGAGTGGATGAGAAATTGTATTATAAAGCCACATTTTAATTATGAGCCTGCATGTTCAGTGGCTCTGTTTTAATAATCTAGGAATTAATTAGTTCATGAAGGATAGTCAGGCAGACAAGGAAGTGCAGCTGGGGGAGAGGGGAGAGGGTTGTGTGAGGGGTCTTTCTTACAATAAAGACACATTTTAATTATAGTCCTGGGTGTTCAGTGGCTCAGTTTCAATATCAAGTCTGACAGATTCATTCTAACCATTTTGGGATAGCTTATTTTTTATGCCCTGTGGAAGGATACACGTCAGTGTCCCCTTGGAGTGTGAACAATGGGTCACTGTCCTTATAGAGGAATAATAATTTAATGCTTTTTAAAAATGTGTGTTATGGCCTATTCGCTATGCTCCGAAACTGTCTGGCTGAAGCTCAGCCTTCCATCTGTGAAATGGCTGTTTGGCTGACTGCAGAGGATATGGCATGCTGCTTCATGGTTCTTTATTACTGCTAAATAGATGTGTTATAGTATACATTGCCATATTTAGCTCAAGCTTTGGAATGCTTGCATGCTAGCAGTCTTCATATGAGGCATCTTCGGTTTGCATCACTACACTGCCTCTGGCAAATGTGCTGCGGGGGGGGGGGGAAAGCAAGAGGTACCATTTATAATGCTTAGATCAACAAATTATACCATGTTGTGAGTGGCATGCCATTTGTTGGCATAAGGCTGCCTGCCTAACCTACCTCAGAGGGCTACTATGGGGATTAAATGAGTGGGAAGATTTGGAGAACTGTGAAAACTGAAGGATACTTACATTCTGATTAGGCAAGTCTGCATCAGAATTCACAGAAAATGAATTCCCCAAGCATCCTGCATGTCCCTTCAGTGCTATCCTAGGGGGAAACTGATTCTGGACTTCCCCCAGAAGGGAGGTGACATGGGAATTCAGAGCTGTTGCCAAATCTAGGAACCTCTGTATAGGACCACAGTTCATTTTGCCCTGAACAAGTCTTAGAAAACCACTTTTGTTCTCCGGCCAAATAGTTGGCGCAGTGTTTTGTAGTTGTAACCTTGTCATGAACCCTGAATCCCAGCTGGAATCTATTCTGTCTATATGAGCTATGAGCATGATGCAGGCATTTGCTTCAGGTTAAACCTGCGAGCAACATGAGACTCACTGTGCATCTGTTTTTCAGGAAACCAGGCGTGACCTCCCTCGCTGCTTGTCTTGGTGGGGAGATGTCAACGGCAACTGTCAGAAATCGAAGACTTGGCCGTGATTAAGGCTGAAATGAATGCAAAAGGCTTGCTGAAAACAATACCTGTTGGGTGTTTGGGACTAAGTATCTCTCATAAAGTGTTAATTCAATATATGGGGTAACTCTTGAAATTGGTACAGTTCTGCCCTTTGTGAAACATGAGGGAACCTACATGTTCAATGTTTTCAGGGGCGGAGGAAGGGGGGTGCAGTGGGGGCAGGCCTCCCCGAGTGTCCCCACTGAGGCAGGTGACAAAATGTCAGGCGGCACTTAACATGGGGCCTGCAGCACACCCGAGCCACACGTCTCTCCTGGGAGTGACAAGGTGGCTTGGGCACCTGCAGGCTCTGCGCTGTCCCAAATGGTCCACCTGCTGCCTCTCTTTCAGCTGTACGACAGCTGAGTGGGAGGAGGCAGGCAGACTCCTTGGAGGCCCCCTGGAGCATCCTGCCCCTGGGTGCAGGGCATGCGCGCCACCCCAGGCTGTGCTGGGCCCGGGGGTAACCTAAGCAACATGGTCCAGTTCCAGTCCCAAATCCAAGGGTTCGGCGAGGAGTCAGTCCGACAGGGCCAAGGCACAGGATCTCAGGTAGGTTCTGGCAAACAGCAACGTTGCTCCCGCAACCTGGGGCGGGGTCCAACAGCCTTTTATCTCTGATGGGGTAATGGCCGGTCCTGATCCCCCAGTGACTCACCTCCCTGTCTCGCCCGAAGGCGAGCAGTCCTCCTGCGAGTACTCAGGTCTCTCCTTCTCTCAGACCTCAGTCTCTGCAGCTCGGGAGATGTCGATGGGTTACTAGACCCAGAGGCCACCTCAGCCTCTCCTGACCCAATCGGTAGCAGAGCAGCTGTAAGTGATTGCCCGGCTGAAGGCAACGAGGTAATCCTCACATCTGGAGCCAGGGCAGGCTCAGGCCCCTGACTCGGCCCAGCTGGTGCTTGTTGCAGGGGAATCTGTGCAGACTGGGGCTCTTCAGAATCAGGCCCCAGACTTGGTTCAGATGCCGCCTGAGGCAAAGCATCCGGTGTGGACTGAGACTCCTCTGGCTCCGAGTCCCAGGCCATCACACAGGCGCCTGATCGGCTTGCTCCACCACTGAATCTACTGTGTACATCTCAGGGGTGCGGACCTCATTCCCTTGTCAGAAGTTTTCCAGAGGCTGCCCATCTGCCAGTAGGCAGGGCCGGAGGTAAATGTGCGTGGAGAAATTGATGCACATCTTGCCTTTCCACAGTTGGCTACTTTCCAATCGTGCAAAAACCAGCAGTTCCTGCACACACACGTTCCTCTGTCTAGGCAAACAAGAGGCAGAATGCTGCAGCAAAATGCTTAACGGAGTTTCTGCTTGAGAAGATGTGACACCATTGTTAAAACAGCTGCACTGCCGATCCAGCTTCAAGGTTCTTGTATCAATTTACCTAAGCCTGAACAACTTGTGTCCAGGATATCTCAGGAATTGTCTGAACCCTTATATCAAAATCTTTTTCTCTGAAACTCCAACAAATGTGAAAAGCTGGGGATCCCCCCCCCTAAAACATCCATGACAGTCTTGAAAACTTGCAAACCTTTGGAGATGGTTAATCAAATTTCAGCAGCAGATGGAAACCTCAAAACAACCATCTCTTTCCCCCGCCACCAAATAAAGCAAGTCCAAATTTGGTTTATATTGTAAAAGTGTTTTAAAATTCTGCTACAATTTAAATTAGTTTGATTGGAAGCGGCCCTATATGTGACAGAAAAGTGAGGAACACATTGTTTATTTACTTATTTATCTACCTAAACACATTTGCAAACCACTTAATGTTTTTAAACAATCTGTATTAAGTTCTACTAAATAAAATTGGTTTCACCTTCTGGAAGCGGCAGAGAGGGAGACCTAGGCAAATGTCTCTCATATGTGCTCCTATTCATTCCCTTAACTCCTTGCTTAATCTAAGGAATAGAAGAGGAAAATTCTGACAGCTCCCTTCAAGCTCCAATTTTAGTGGCCCACCTCTGAGTCAGGGTTAGCAAATTTGACAGATGACCACAAGCCCTGTCATATTATACTGCTTTATACATTCCCTCATTCTGCAAATGAGAACATCCAAGCTCTGATGGATGCCTTTGTATGAATCCTCAGATTTTAATGGCTGTCTGTGAACCACGTCCAGAACTGATCTCACTCTCTACATTTTTGAAGACTTTGTCAGATTTAGCTACCCCAACATCTTTTCTTATTATGCAGCTATCCCATTTTAAGGAATATTTTACAAGTGATGCCTCCATATTCTTGCATTGCTGTCTGCAGCAGTTGGTTCTTAAAATCAGCCTCATGTTCATCCATGGATCCCAAACTTCCATTTTCAAGTCATCTGAATGTGGATCCAGACAGGGAGGGACCTTGAGGTCTCAAATTTCAGCGGCACCTTGTGCAACGCCAAAATTCATCACCCACCACCACCTCTCACACTCCATTCTAAGTAATAGTTGCAGTGTTCCCTGAGGTTCACCCCAAGGCTCCATGCCCAGTGTGACCAAATGGGTCATGCTCCCAGAAATCCACCTCTGATCCAGAAAGCCCTTCTGTGAGAATTGCTCCTAAACCCAGTGGCGTAGCGTGGGGGGTGCAGGGGGGGCCGGTTGCACCGGGCGCAACATCTGGGGGTTAGGGTTAGGGGGCGCAAATCCATGGGTTAGGGGGCGCAAATTACTTGCCTTGCCCCGGGTGCTGACAACCCACGCTACGCCACTACCTAAACCACATTACATGTTATTCCAGAAGGAATCCTGACACTCAGGTGTGACTTCTGAGAGGGCATAGAAGCTGCAGGGGAAAGAGATGGAGAGAAAACCCCACTGTGGAAGCAGAACTTTACCCCACAGATCTAATGACCAATGCTGTTATAAGTCTTCCATTTCTTAAGTCTTCTTCAGTTTGAAGAAGTCTTCTTCAGTTTTAAGAAGTCTTCTTCAGTTTGAAGAAAGGGGCAAGCAGGAAAGTACAGAGTAAATCCCAGGTTCAGACCCATGGACCATCAGGAAAGCTAGGAAGGCTGAACTCCTGCAGAGCTACTGCCAGTCAATATTGAGCTAGATCAGGTGTGGGGTACCTTTAGCCCTCCAGGTGTTGCTGAGCTACAACTCCCATAATCCCTGACCATTGGCCATGCTTGCTGAGGCTGATGGGAGCTGTAGTTCATCCACATCTGGAGGGTCAAATATTCCCCACACCTGAGCTAGATTGGAGCAATATTTTGACTATTGGTTCCTGTGTTCCCCTTGGTGCTGATGTGCATGTCAGGTGCATTCCCCGAATTAATGCATCGTGTCCAGTGCACACATTGTCACTGAGGGGAAGAGACTTGCCTTTCACATTCCCAATTGCCCCTGTCATACATTCAAACTGAACATCTGAGGAGTTTGGAGAACTATATTCAGTGCTGTGTGTGTGTGTGTGTGTGTGTGCCTGCACTCCAGTGGGAATGCTACAAGAGATCAGACCACCACGATCTGGGCTGAGACCTGGGAATCTCAGTTTTCATTTGGCATTAGACTTCTAGTCCTGATGGAGGAAGAGTGTGTGTGTGTGTGTGTGTGTGTGTGTGTGTAGGCAGAAATGTATCAATATTGTAAGATTTGGGGTTCCTAGGCACAAACATCTGGTTACCTTACTACAAAAGTGTAGGTGTTATGGAAGGAAGGTGGTTAGCATTAAGTATATTCATTTATGATTATGGGTTTGAATTTTTTTTTAGTTATATCAGTAGAGCACCGATAAGCAATTCCTAGTCTGCCTATTTCATTAGCATGCAAATTAAAACTATGAAAGAAAACGGTCTTTTTAATGTTTCCCCTTTCTATAGCAGGATCACTTTTTGTCCTTCCCTTTGTCCAAAGCACATGCTCATATATTAAAGACAACTGCAGAGTTCTGCCTTAGTACCTCATCAAAGAGTTGCAGCATTAAATCAAAATTCCTGGACAGAGCCTCATTGGAAACTCTTCTGTGAAAAAAGAAGAAGACAGGAAGGAAGGAAGGAAGGAAGGAAGGAAGGAAGGAAGGAAGGAAGGGACCACAAAAATGAGTTGATACTTTCAATTATTCCAGGAATGTTGCAGTACACTACAATTTTCAGCTCTAGTTGGTTAATAGTAGTGATAGATGGATTACTCCCCCTTTGATATACAAATGGCTTCTGTGAACTGGCTTATCCACAGCCAGAATGGGAGGACAATGAGGTCTGAGCCCTCTTCCAACTCTGTCCTTCACTTTTCTGCCTTGCTGCCCGCCTGCTTCCCTCTGCCATCATTATCATCAACAACAACGGCAAGAGAGAGAGTAAGGCTGTTCTTGTCCCACTCTTCAGTTCCCCAACCTTGGTGCTGCTTTGGCTGCAAGCCAAGTACCCGTAATCAGAGTAAATCACATTTCCCAGTGCTCCTGATGACTGGATCAGAAATATAGCATAAGGGTTAAGCACAGGAGACACAACGAAAGAATCCGCTCCTTCCTGCTGCTGCCAGAGGAATAGGAAGGGTGGAGGGTTCAGGATAGAAGGCTGGGTGAGAGAGGGAAGGTTCATGGATTCATCACATGGATTCGAACTGCCAATCTTCCGATCGGCAAGCCCAAGAGGCTCGGTGGCTTAGATCACACCACTACTACTAAATCAGGCCCCTTGCTGCTAGAGCTGAAAAGCATAGCAGTGTCATTCCTCACCGCCAATAAAAAGCAGACCACAAGCAAGATAACCTACACAAATGATAGTCCAGCGGCAACAATAATCAGTGAGAGGCCAGCACTTCCCATTTGGGATAACCAGCATTTTGATCTCCCATGGCTCCTGTGCTTTTCAAGATTGTAGGCTAGGCAGCAATGAAACAGGTGCAGTAATTGCTCCCAACAAGAAGGCTCAGTAAAAAGAAGAAGAGTATTTTGCCTTTTACTTCGTTGTCTCACACACAGCTTTCAAATCTACAGAGCTATACATGAACAGGGAAATTTTGCAAACAAGGGAATTCTATCTAATATATCATTGAGGTTTGAATAGGGAGCTGCAGTTATTCCAGCCCACCCACAATTTTCAATACCCAGACATTAGGTCGTGCAAATATAGTCACTCTAGTGTAAATATACCATATATAATTCCTCCTTCTCTCTGGCTCATTGTCTGAGCAGGTCATTAAAGAACCTGACAGTCAGACAGCCTAAGCTAGGCATTCCCTTACTCGGCTTTTTAGTTGACTCTACTCTTGGTCAACTGCCCCTGCTTCTCTTGTTCCTATGCTGCTTGCAAAGGATCATTTGCTTTCACCCTTGTGACAGAGTTATAACAAAATGCCCATCGCCCTTCAAAAAAGCACAGCCCACTCTGTCTGCTACTATCAACGGATAAATTTTGCACTCCTTGCACAAAGAGTTCTCTTTGCAATCATTTTGCTGTTCACAGAGGAGTTTTTACACTAGATAAGGAGGTATTTTAAATGCATTAGGAGTAAGATATATTATAAGGTATTGTGACTTTTGTTGTATTCACAGACATTTGTGTCAGCAAAATAGTCATGACTATGACCATGAATGCTATTTAACTGTTCAGATTTCCCTCTGCCTTCAAATTATAAAGACTAGGGCATAGAATTCATCATGTCTTGTGTGCACCCACGACACTGATTTTTTTTTATAGCAAGGGAATAAAAAGTGTCCTGTTCAGAGACCTAAGTAGCATACTGAGTACTGTTAGAATGGGTACAAACAAAATAATAATAATGAATACTAGCATTTTATATTTTGAGATTATGGTTTTCAAACTCTGTTCTGGTACCATGGCAAGCAATTATCTGTACACTGGCAAGAAGAGAGAGAAGAGCAAACTAGGTTAGGAGGTCCAATAATGCAGAAAGTAGGAGTGCTGGATTTGTGCCTCAACTTTGATCCCAAGGCCAAAAGCTCAGAGTTGTTAGAATCAGAGACCCACAGAAACTGCAACTCTAAGCCTAGACTCCACCAAGGGGCCGACTTCGTACCCCCTGGGGGTAACCCCATTTACTATCTCAGGAGGTCAACCCGAAAAGTGATATCAAAAAGGCTTCCAAGCCAGAAAAATTGCCCTCTTTACTGCTCTCAACGTCTCAGCAAGAACGTAGCACCTGGAAGAAGTAGTCTGCTCCAAGGTTATACAAAAGTTCGATCAAAACCAAGTGCTGGTCAATTCTCTGTCCAAGGTTCTGAACAAACCTGTATCTTTGTGATTTTGGTCCAGAATTTTGACTGTACTGACTAGTAGCAGCTTTCTGGGGGTTTCAAACAAGGATCTTTCCCAGTCCTACCTGAAGACGTTGAGAATTGAATCTGGGACATTTTGCACACAAAGCAGATGGTCTACCACAGAGCTCCCCAGCTCCCCAAGGACAGTGAGGGACAATAGCCTTTTCAGACCATACCAGGGTGAATGTGTGGAGTTGGGATTGCACCCACAGGCCCCATCTCAACCCCTGCGTGTTCATCTGAACCTGTGCGCACACCATTTGTGCACAGGCTCCATGCACAGGTTTGGGTGAATGCACAAAGGTTAAGATACAGGACCATTGGGTGTCACTGAGATTCCCATGCTGTCACATATTTATTTTGCCTGAAAAGAGGGAATATGTTTCAGACGTTCTTTGCTGGGAAGATCATTAATGTCGTGTAAGCTTCCTTACCACTGTCTGCTTTTTAAGTTTAAAAGAAAGGGGGTAAATGTTTAAAGAGCCACTACCACTGCCAAAGAATAATACCCAAAGAAATTTTGCAGAGTTTAACACCACTCCGAAATGGCCCTCCTTTATGTCTAAATTTCAAAGTCCAGTAAAGTAAGCTTTCAGTTCAGACCTAGTTTCTATTTGATTTATCTAAAGAGAGGAATACTGAGCCAGAAAAGATAGCACCAAGTACGGGGCATATCTCATACATGTAATTTTGAAGGCAGATGATATGAAACTTGTTGTTCCAGGCAATGTAACTTGGTTTTATGGTTTTGCATTGCTGACTTCCCTCTTGAAAGAAAAATTGATTTACATGATAAGAGAATGCCTGACGTGATAAGGGAATAAGGATAATACAATTATTTTAAACACCTAGCAATGGTTCTCCTACACAAAGAGTAGTGCTATTATAATTATTATAAAAACTACCCAGAAAAAATGACTGTTCCAACAGATTTTCACATTCACAAGCAAATCACTGGCCACCAGATCAGTCTGAACACGGTAGTTACTACTCTAGGTCACCAGTTGAATTTTTAGCATAAAATTAAACAAAAACTGCACGGTGTTGAAGATACAGTACAATGTTGCAATGGCATTGTCGAGTTTTCACATTGACAATGCAGGAAAATATGTTAGGGATTTGAATGCCAGTCTTCCTTTGACTTTGATACCCATTCATAAAACAATCATGTTGATACAACTCTGACTCTGATTCATGTGTTATATGCATGAAGACTGATCCATGCACAGAAGAGGAAACATGGTCACGTTGCTGCCCCCATCCCCAATGTTGCAACCATCCCTGGCCCTCATCCTAGCATCCATGCATTGATCATGGATGTCTGACAAGGAAAGCCCACATGTGTAGAGCCCAATGTTCATGGGCTTCCTTTTTTCAGACATCCACACTCGGTGCCCAGATTTCAGGGGCAGGGATGATTATGACATTGGGTATGGAGGTGCCATCCTCCATGAAATGAAATCCTCTTCACCTGTATATAATGCAAAGTAGGCCAGTAGAATGTGGAAATCTGGACTCATTATGCAGCAGTGTGATAACTCTCAAGAGCTATGCATAAACCAGCTCTTTCAGGGGTATAACATCATTCCTTGCATTTTTTTAAAAAAAATAGGTTTCTTTGTTTTGTTTTCCCACTTCCCATTTTAGATTCTAAGCTTCTTGGGGCAGCAACCCATCTATGCTGTATATGTAACTTTGTAAAGCATCATGATGGTGACAGGCTTGCTACCATATGTAGAGAAAAGTGTGAGCCCATTAAATAAAGAAGTCTCTCCTCCAGAGTCTCACTGAAATCTGACCAACAGGAAGAACATATGAACAAAGAATATTGCCTTAGACCGTTGGTCTTCCTAACTTAGTATTCTATACTGATGAGCAATAGTTTCCCCACTTTTCAGAAAGGAGTCTTCCCCAACCCTACCTGAAGATGCCAAGGATTGAACCTACAACTTCTGAGAGCATGTGCTTTACCACTGAGCAACGGTAAGAACTTTTCGCTTAACCTGGTTTGGGGCAGAGTTAATGCAAAAAGTGAATGGGGCTTTAGCCTTTTTCGTTTCCATTGTAACACTTTGGTTTAAGTGGGTATTTAGCATTTTTTTATTAATCCATATTTCCTAACCTCAAGCTGAGTTTTAAACAGCTAAAAGGGATTGTTTCGGCCCAAAGCTGAAAGAAATTGAGCAGATGGACAAAGGCAGTTTCAAATATGGCAAAATTCCCTAGCAGGGATGTTAACTAAACACTTAATCTTCTTAGAGGTAATCACATTACCATTGTTTAGAGTTTTAAATTAAGATTAGGTTTCAATTCAAACATGACACATAGATGCCCCATGCATGCAAGAGGTCAGATCGCATCACCATAATGGAACCTTTTCACCTCTTGCCCCATGAAACAATGATAAACCGTTTCTTAATTAAGGAGCACATTTCTGAGAGCCACCTCTGCTTGATTTCCAAAAGGCAATGTGTTGCATTCTGCATACACAACAGGGCTTCTCCAGCTTCCCATCCCACTGCAGTACTTTCTGTCCCTGTCCAGAGACTATCAGTGAAGACTGAAAACTATCCAAAGTGGGTTTCAACACAGCATGAAGAATTGCAGTTAGGAAGAAAAATCAGAGACAAATGGAGGGCAACTGAAATGATCGAGGGAATGGGGAAACTCCCCTATGAAGCAAGGTTACAGTATTTGAGGTGTTTTAAAGAAAAGGCAAGTAAGAGGAGATTGGATAAAGGTTCTCTGGTTTAGAGGTTTATGAGTGGAACCCATAACAAAATGTTGTGGTGTATTCCCACACCCTCAGGGAGCCAGGTCCTTGCCCTCCAACTCTAGATTCTCCTCTCAGATTCTTGCTATAAATTTCAGGAGATTGAACAGGCCAAATTCTTCTTCCCTCATATCCCTTTCCAGTTTCCTTTACCCCGCTTCAATAGGCACCTTAACATTTCATAAACACTGAACATTCACAAGGCCATTTGTTAGCCTTTTAAAAAACTAAAGCTTCTTAATTTACAAGCTTCTTTACTTTGGCATACCTAGGAAATTCTCCAAGTATGTAGAAAGCACTATCCTATTTTGGGGGGCGGCCATGTTTTTCACTTTTCCACTAATAGGCAGTCAAATACGCAAGTTCTCTATTAGTGGGAATGGTCATTTTGACCATGGTATACATGTATGGAGAGCTGGTATTTTTAAACTCTCATACCATAACCACAATGCTTATGGGGTCTGATGACATGACTGATGTGCTCTCTTGATGCAAACCCATAGCTGATTGAGCTGGGTAGACAGTACCACACTACTTTTAAGTTTGCAGCATTCTGTATTTTGGGATAGCTTCACATTGGTGTATGTTTTGTTTTTGTTTTTTATCTGTACATGAACCATTTTAGTACAACCTGCAAAATTCCTTCAGATTTATATGAATGACACTTCTATAAAATGCCATATAATTGTCCTTCCCAAGCACAGATAAAAGAAATTGCAAGGCTTGTATTGACCCAGTAAGTGCAAAATACAAATCTAAAACCTGTTTGTGGTGATGATCTTGTAAGTAGTGTCAAATTTGATTCTCTAGTCAAGCTAACATGTAAAATGTATTTGCCAGAGTGTATTGGCAAATGGAAATCACACGTAACTGGATATCTCTGTTTCGGCTCAAGATCACTTTGTTCTAATTACAACTGATTTATCAGTTCACTTCAGGGAAGTCTCCAGCACACTCTAGTACAGTACAGTCATTTTCATCTTACAACATAAAAAATATGTCCTGTACAACAAAATCTCGAAGGTGGGAGAAAAATGCCTATTGTATATCAACAACGAACCATCTGTTACATGCCCTAAGAGATTAGCCAATCAAAGCAATAAGCTTTTGAAATTGGGGAAATGTTATTTATTACAGCCTGTTCAGCTAATACATTGGGTGAAATCCAGTGCTGCCATTCTAGTTGCCAAATGGCTTTTGATCCAGTGGAGGTGTTCATAAATTTAAAAGAAGGAGGGCAATTTTATTAAATTCCCTCTTCCCTCTACTCCCCATACCCTAAATCTGTTTCAGTCTCAGGCCCTTCATAACAGCATGGAAGGTGGTGCAGGGTTCTTTGTGGGAAGGGGGAAATCAAAGAAAATGATCTTCCCTTCACTTACATTAGCAAATACAGAAGCCATTCTGGAACTGTAGCACTGAAACTTGCACAATCTCTCTCTCTCTGTGTCTGTCTCTATAAGTTGAGGAAAACATACTAGGAAACCCAGTGTTATGCTTTATGAGCTATGACTCATTTGAATTCTCCTGTACAGTATTGCCACTTGTCTTACAGTAGCCGCCTACATTTGATTCAGATACTTGAGCTATATTCCTCTCTCAGTATTTTGCCAGGCTGGGCTGCTTCAGAGAGAGGAACAATTCCAAAAGTCTGGGACCTCATGCTTTCCTAGACCCTCTGATCCTGCTGCATAGGAAACATGACACTTCCACAGAGCAGTTTATTGTGGACTTGGAACTGACCATGCATGGAAGGGGCTTTTGTTTGCTTTTGCAGTGCCCCTACGACATCTTCATCCAAATGCCACCTCATTCCCCACTACCTGAATTTAATTCAAGTTTATTGTTCCCATGGGTGTTTTCAAGTTATCGGGTGTTATGCGGCAATGGTAAATCCAGATTCAACAAGGAAAATACTAAAGGATGGCATCTGGATGAAGACATCCTCAAGTGGACAAAAGTGCCTGAATAGCACTAAGTCCACCACAAACTGCAATGTACACACAATGCTAAAATTCACCACACATTTTGTGCTTTTTCTTCAAAGGCAAATGTTTTGAGGAAAGTTTGCAACTGAAGTCAGAATACTCAAGAGTCATGTGGCATACAGAACACGGGATTCCCAGTGAGTGCCACATAAACAGCAGCTTAAATCCCTCTTGGGTCAGCAGGAGGGACCATGAGTTAATACAGAGTACATGCTTTGTCTACAGGAGGTTCCAGGTTCTGTTTCAAAGGGACCTCAGGTAGCAGGAAATACCTTTGTCTAAGACAGCAGAGAGCCACTGCCAGTTAAGCTAGTGGCCTACATCAAGGGAGGGGAACCTCTAGTACTCAGTTGCCAGACTCCAACTCCCATCAGCCCCATGACGATTGGCCAAGAATGATGGAACCCTTATTTTGGCAACATTTGGAAGGCCATAGATTCTCAGCCCTTGAGCTGGATGGACCAAAGATCTGATTCAGTATAAGGAAGCATTGCATGTTCATGCACAATAAACTCTGGAACTGGTTCCAAACCAAAGAGTGGTCCACCTGATGTTAAATCATGTGCAAAGGCATAAAAAAAACTACCCTGCCTCATTTTGTATTAATATCGCCACATTTGAAAAAGGGGAGTTTTGCATGGCAGTTGTTTAAACACTGTCTTTTCTGCCGATCATGGTGGTGAAATTAGGAATAATAGGCATGCTTTATTCCTGAAACCGTAGCATTACTGAGGGTTTATGAACAAAATGATGAATTTAGAATAAACCCCATTTATGGTATTCCGCATTACCACGAGTACATAATCCTTTCCGCAGGCTAAAAGACTGTCAATAGGCTGCTTCATAAAATAATGAATGTTTGCAGTAACAATTTCATGGGTTGGCTGCAAGTTAATAGCCTTTATTTCCAGTGTAACTTCCTTAGAGGTAGCCTAGTAAACAGTTTTTATATTTATAATATATTATGTTAACAATGCTACTTATTTTCTAGTTTGATAAAGACATTATATTTTAGTATGACTGGCCGCAACAATGACAAGGAGGAATATTTAGAGCACACTATATTTTGACAGCCGTTTAGAACAATCATAGCAAACGGGAAATTCTGTTCACTTTGGTCTCTTATTGGTCTGTTTGATTTCTATCCCCACTCATCCTTCAGACTGTTAAGGACTTTGTACACAGAGTTGAATCCAGAGAGTGCTAGTTAGTTAGAGGAGGGATTCAGGGGGTTTAGTCACAATGGAAACAATGGCATTTTAAGTTTTCCATCACATATTTCTCCTATTGATTCCAGTGAGGCTAAAGGAGCAATCCTGTACATGTCTACTCAGAAACACAGGATAGCAGTTTCAGTTCCTCAGGATCCAACCCACAGTATTTTGTTTTTCTAATTTATGTCATGCTGAGAAACAGTGTTTGCACGATCACCAGGGAGTTTTAAGTATTTTATTTATTATTTGGGAGATTTTATAGCCTGCTTTCTTACTGGAATTCCTAAAACAGATTACAAGAAGGATTAGTAGATCTTTGGGTGATCTGCAGCAGGTCAACAAAGGCTTCTGACTCTTCTCACCTGTTTAAAACTAGCAACAGCAGCTTATCCCAGCTAATTTTTCCACAAGGATTTCATGCTGAGGCTACAGAGTGCCAGATAAATGCTTAACAGAAAGAAAAATATATCCCCCTTTGCCACCTCGTAACAATCAAGTATGCTCAAGCCTGTACTAACCAACATTTTGAAAGAATTAAAAAGTGTTCTGAGGGAAAGGGAGGAAAAATAGAAGCTTCTTTTGTGGGGGAAGAACTTTTTGAGAAATAGGCTTCATCACAGCACTCACTAATGAGGATAACTCCAGAATGATCAACTCTGAGAGAGGCACTTTTGATTTTTTTTTACTGGCCGTCATATAGTCCCAGCCTATAGTTCGCTTCCTCTGTCTTGCTTCCTTTGTTTCTCAGTGTGTATTGATTTTGCAGGGGTGTGTGCAGGCACACTGACACATGCACGTGTGGGAGACAGAAATGAATGGTGGCAAAGCTGTCAAATCCAAAGCCCCACAAATTAATCATCCCTATACATTCACAGATCAGGCACAGCGCGTATAACAACAGATCAATTTTCTCTCATACCACCTACCGCTGTGCCTGAATCATGACCTGTAAAGGCTATTTTCAAGGGAGGTGGTATAATTCATTTTCCCATGTTTAGTTCATTGTTAGGCTCTCTGACAAAAAGACAGAAAATTGGTGTGAAGCGTTTATTTAATTAATATTTCTCCGCTGTTGCCACCCACCTCTTCCCTTATCCTGAGAGCTCAGAATTGGTGACAAGGCTAAAAAGACTCTGATAAAAAACAACTAACAAAATAAAATACTTCTTTAAAACATTATAGTACTCTGTGGATATTATTTCTTTCTTTTTAATACGATTTGTTTGCTTAACCTTGCTAATTAAAGTGAGTGTAATGTTTAGGCCCTAAACCAAAATGCCTTATATGACATTTGGAAAGTGCTCGGCAAAAGGAACTCAATAGTTCTCAAGGGGAGCCCATATACCCTGCAAAAGGAGACACCACAAACTATGGGTTCAATGCATATCCTACTGAAATCAATGGGGACACTGCCATGCTACTGAATGGAATAGGCTATCCCCATGCACAGGTCTGTGCTTGTGAATGTAACCCCTGAGCCTAGCATAGTTAATTGCTCTTCTGGCCTAGTGATGCTGTGAAATGGGTCCAGGAGACACCATATCCTGCCATCTGTCAGGAGCTGTTGAGCCTAGGGCCAGAAAGCTACTGCTCTGTACAAAGCTGCTCCAGGAGTAGGGATGTGAGGAGGCAACAATTCCCTTCACAATCAACAAATGTCCATCACAATCAACAAATCTAAAAAAATGTAGTATAAACACCGACAACTGGGAGACACTGGCCTGCAAGTGCTCCAATTGGAGAACGGCCTTTACCAAAGGTGTCGTGGGTTTTGAAGATGCTCAAACTCAGGACAAAAGGGAGAAACATGCTAAGAGGAAGGCACACTTGGCAAACCCTCACCATGATCAACTCCCGCCCAGAAACCTATGTCCCCACTGTGGAAGGATGTGTGGATCCAGAATTGAACTCCACAGTCATTTATGGACTCACTTTTAAAATTGTGTTCATGGAAGACAATCTTACTTGGCTACAAGTGATCGCCAAAGAAGAAAAAGAAGGAGGAGAAGGAGGAGGAGGAGGAAATCAACACTCATTCTGCTACAGTTTGGCTTCCTCTAAAACCCACTCTGATTTGATTATCTGCTATGGCAGAAATGAACAAAATTAATTAATTTTAATGCATTTCAATGGAAGAGAAATGTCAAACACAATGCAGAAAGTCACCTCAATATAACCTAGAACTGCACATACTATTTAAATACAAATAATAAAGTGCAATATTTCTGTAACATCAATTCTACACTGTTCATGACAGCTGGGTAAAGAAAGAAGAAGTAGAACAGAGAGGCTTAATATTTTGAAGTGTATACTTTTCTACAGCTTTAAATCTTGTGTAGGCTGTTACTAAAAGTGAAATGCAGAGGAAGTGAAATGCAGGAAGTTTGCCATTCTGCCTCTTGCTGTCTTCTCTTGTACATGAAAAAGTACTATTTCGAACTTGCTATATTAGATTTTCAAAAAGTGTATTTGCAGAGAAGTATAACGGCTACCTCAAATTGTTGGGAATATATTTTAATGGTGGTTTTATCCCACAGTGACAAGCCAAGTGTAAATATTATTTCCTCCCAGAAAATCTTTGCTATATTTATGGAAAACTCTTATATGCATTCTATACTCAGAGAGCTAGCTCTGTTTAATGGTGTCTCTCCCCCGATACTCCACATACACAAGCTGACTGGACCAGCAGTCAAACCTGACATCAACACTAGCAAGAGGGCAGCATCCACTCATCTGAGGGCAGCAGGATTAAGGGACACAGGGCACGGTGGGTGGCACATGCAGCTGTGCCCTCCAACACATCACTCCACCACCTGCTTCTGCTACCTGGGGCAGCCACATATAAGTTTGTCCACGAACATTTAGTTGGCAAATATATTTTAAGCTAGACTGCTTCCTCAAATTGGCTTATTAGTGGAGATTTTCTAACTTTTTAAACAAGTGAAACTGGCTTTCTGTCCCTGAGAAGAAATGAAATTGGTTCTCTGTTCTCTGTAAATTAAAATACAGCCAAGCAAAAAATAGCTAGGAACTCATCTGCACATATTTATGCAATCATTAGTATATGTATATTTAAAGCCTTTGATAATAGATATGAACCATCTTTCCCACAATGTCTCCTCCCAATCACACACATACACACCATGAAATGGTCCTCCCATTATCGTTCTTTTCCACTGCTCAGGTCAGAGGCAGTTACTGCTTGTTAGATTAAAGATTGTTGTTGTTTTTACGTTGGGGGGAAAAAACCACACCAATTTCTCCCACATTACAAGAGAAACCATGTTAGTTTTCATTAAAAAGATGAACAATTATTTTATACGATTCCATGCAGTAGCTATCACCCACAACACAGCAAAAGTTCTATAATGAACAGTGAAACCTTGAATTGAATTTTGTCTACACCAATCCACCAGATTAAGACATTTGGAACATTCAAGCATTCCTAAATCTGAGATACAGTCCTAAAACAATAGTGTAAGACCAAGACTCACACCAAGAGGACAACCATTACAGGACAAATAACATAAGAGAAACAGTAGGACAACCCCAAAATCACCTACTGTACCTCTCTCTACACAAATAAACGCAATGCATCATAACAGAGATACAGCCTGTGTTAGAGAGAATGAGTCTACTCTTACAGAGACAGAGAAGCTAGACAAATGCACACAGACAACCCCTCCAAATTAAAACTACTACTTAAAAGCAGTAAGAAGATCATAGCAGCATCACACCAAGGTTTAAGACCATGCAATATGTCCAACCACTAATACTATAACCAGTAATATAGCCAGAAAACCTAACACCACCAAGCCATAACATTATTACTGAGATGTACCTGGTATCTTCTATATAAAATGTGCACCAGCAGTATACACTGAGCAAAGAGAACTGTATCAAAGAATGACTGAAAATAATATGATATTTTATAAAAATCAAATGTGTTTTTACTTGGGTTTGCCCAAAGAAAACCAAAGCAACAAACACAACAAGGGGGCCGGGGCATCAACCAAATATTCTATCCCATAGGAACATGGTCAGAAGTAATCTATATTGCATTTTTATTCATGCATTCCAAATTCCAAGGGTACTACAAGCAGCCATTGAAGAAGATCTGCACTGCTAGCATATACAGTGTAATAAATATAACAGTAGTGTATAAAACATCCAGAGTTTCAATTCCTCATAGAGAAAGCAAATTATGAGTGATTTCTCTCTCTCTCATATGCTAATATTCCACACATTACTGTACCAAATTGCAGTGTTCAAACTATGTAGTGGCTTCCATATTTGGACATTAGCCTGTCTCTCAGAAACTAGTAAAAATATTATAAGGTCCCTGGATTTCACTGTTCTGTTTTCACATTCAAATATAGATAATTAAAAAGTTGTGGAGGACATTGTCAAGGTTCTTGGATAATATCACAGATTTCCATGAAACCTCTCCCCAGAACTGCTTACCTCGAGGGCACTCCCACCAGAGGCAGCATTTAGTGCCTCCAGCACATCCTGCCAACATGTTGGTGTTATGTTAGCTGTCACACGCAATAATTGTACAGGAGTTCTTGTGCCCATCTATGGCTAATCTTTAAAATGCTAGAACATTAGCAGTGGCAAATGCTAGAACATTAGCAGTGGCAAAGTTTTTATCGGTAGTTGCAAGAACCAATGATCCCTATATTCTGAACAAAATGCTTGTTTAACCTGGAGGTAGGCTGTATGAATTGTGTATTGCTTTGTAACGATTTGTTGGGTCTCTGGACCGTAATAAAGATTGTTGTTGTTAAAGTGTTTCCCGTCATGTAGTCTGACACTGACCTCACTGGTCTGGAACATCACTGATTTGTCCATTTCACTTGTATCTGTCTCCCAGACGACTTCAAACCCTGCAATTTCTATAAAGATCTTAGAAATACTTGAGACTAATCCCTTGCTTTTCCAGCCAGCATTAATAAGAGCCTGGCTGCCTGTTTCTGAACGCCTAGATCCTTAAGAAATGTTGCAACTGACATAACTGGAGCCAGTGGCAGAGAGCAGGCGGGGCGGGGCTGGCGGGCGTCCCGGGGGCGTGGCATGCTGCCTGTAGGGGCATGGCATGCATCCTGGGGGTGTGGTGTGCTATGTGTAGGGGCGTGGTCCCAGCGCAGGCGGGGGGCAGCCGCGATGGCACCCCACCAGGATCACACTGGTGGTGCACTACCCCTGCACGCCTCTTCCTCCACCAGTGACTAAAGCCATCGCATATTTAAGTTTCCAATCTCTCTCTCTCTGCTTCTGAATGAACATTTTGGCTTCCCTGGGCACTCCATCAAACCCCCTTGGAGTAGCCATCCTTAAGGAAATTAATTTTGATGGATTTAAGGAGTGTGAGGTGGCAGAATAGAAATTTATTCAACAATAGGACTGTATCTGTCAGGGGCTAAACGGGGAGTTTGGTTTCTTCTCATATCATATAATATATTTATTGAAGTTTTCAAATAAAGCATATATTAGATAAGCACCACTTATCATTGTCCATTTAACATCTCTCAATTGTTACATGGGACTCCCCCACACCTCCCGCATACACTTACATCATTATTAAATTAATTTCAAACAAATTATCATTTAACTCATCTTAATTAATAATCTTAATTTGGTTTGACATATAATTCAACCTTAAATCTAATTTAATGGTAGACAATTGTCTGCACTGGCATCCAATTCAGCACTCAGCCAAATTACAATATTTTTGTAAATAAATCTTAAATTTCCTCCAGTCTTCTTCCATCCTTTCTTCTCCCTGGTCTCGAATTCTGCCGGTCATCTCGGCTAATTGCATATAGTCCATCAGTTGCATCTGCCATTCTTCCACAGTGGGTAGCTCCTGAGTTTTCCAATTCTTGGCAATTAATATTCTTGCTGCTGTTGTTGCGTACAAAAAGAATGTTCTGTCCTTTTTTAACACACTCTGGCCGACAATACCCAGGAGAAAGGCCTCTGATTTCTTAGTAAAGGTGTATTTAAACACCTTTTTTAATTCATTATATATCTTCTCCCAAAAGGCCTTCACTCTAGGGCAGGTCCACCAGAGGTGAAAAAATGTTCCTTCATTTTCCTTACATTTCCAACATTTGCTATCAGACGAATGGTATATTTTAGCCAGTTTAACAGGGGTCATGTACCATCTATACATCATTTTCATCACATTTTCCTTCAACGCATTACATGCAGTGAAGTTCAGCCCAGAGGTCCACAACCTTTCCCAATCTTCAAACATAATATTATACCCAATATCCTGCGCCCATTTTATCATTGTTGATTTTACCATTTCGTCATGTGTGTTCCATTTCAGCAGCAAGTTATACATTCTTGAAAGTACCTTAGTCTTAGGTTCTAACAGTTCAGTTTCTAACTTTGACTTTTCCACTTGGAATCCTAGCTTTTTGTCATTTTTAAACACTTCTTTAATCTGAGCATAGTGTAACCAGTCTCGCACTTTGTCTCTCATCTTTTCTAAACTCTGCAATTTCCAGTTGTCACCATCCTTTTCTATTATCTCCCAATATTTTGGCCAGTTGGCCTCCATATTGGCTCTTTTCCGAGCCTTAGCCTCCAGGGGTGACAGCCACCTCGGAGTTTTATTCTCCAGTAAGTCTTTATATTTTGTCCAGACATTAAAAACTGATTTTCTGACAATATGGTTCTTGAAGGCCTTATTTATCTTAGCTTTATCATACCATAAATATGCATGCCATCCAAACGCATTATTAAAACCTTCCAAATCCAAGACATCCGTATCTTCAAGAAGTAACCAATCTTTTAACCAGCAGAAAGCTGCAGCTTCATAATACAACTTTAAATCTGGCAGGGCAAAGCCCCCTCTTTCTTTCGCATCTGTTAATATTTTAAATTTGATTCTGGGCTTTTTGCCCTGCCAGACAAATTTAGAAATATCTTTCTGCCACTTCCGGAAGCACTCTGTCTTGTCTACAATCTGCAGTGTCTGAAACAAAAATAACATTTTTGGCAATACATTCATCTTGATGGCAGCTATTCGGCCTAACAAAGAAAGTTTTAGTCTTGACCAACTATCCAAGTCTCTCTTAATCTCTGACCAACATTTTTCATAATTATCTTTAAATAAACTCAGATTTTTTGCTGTTATGTTTACCCCTAGGTATTTAACTTTTTTAACCACATTTAGTTCTGTCTCTTTCTGAAGCTGTTCCAACTCAATATCTGTCACGTTTTTCCCCAAAACTTTAGTTTTTTGCTTATTTAACTTAAATCCTGCCACTCGACCAAAGTTTTGAATCAGTTGTAGTACTCTTTTCAAACTAGACTCCGGCTCCTGTAATGTCAGAACTAGGTCATCTGCAAAAGCTTTAAGTTTATATTGTTTCGCTCCGACCTGAATCCCTTCCACCAACCGGTCCCCCCTAATCATATTCAGGAGCACTTCCAGAACCGAAATAAACAGTAATGGGGAAATCGGGCAGCCTTGTCGTGTACCTTTTTCAATTTTAAACTCTTCTGTAACCACATTGTTAACTATCAGTTTAGCCTTTTGTTCTGAATATATTGCCTCAATCCCGTTCTCAAACCCCCGTCCCACTCCCATTTCTTTTAAATTCCCCTTCATAAATTTCCAAGATATGTTGTCAAAGGCTTTCTCCGCGTCTATAAAAATTAAAACTGCTTTAGTGTTTATGTTTGTTTGTAAAAGTTCCAATATGTCTATGATGTTCCTTATGTTAGTAAACATATGTCTGCCCGGGAGAAAGCCTGCCTGGTCTTTATGGATTATCTCACTTAAAACTTTCTTAAATCTTCGTGCCAAAACATCTGCAAATATTTTGTAATCCACATTTAAAAGGGAGATGGGACGGTAATTCTTGAGTTGTGTCTTTTCAGTTTCTGACTTTGGAATCAATGTGATAAATGCTTCTTTCCACGATTCAGGCGCCTTCTTCCCCTCCATTATTTCATTACTGACCTCCAACAAAGGTTGTATCAAATAATCCTTCAATGTCTTATAGTAGTTAGAGGTCAATCCATCTGGCCCTGGTGATTTGCCCTGTTTCAGACTCAGGATGGCCTGTTCAATCTCTTGTCGTGTTATTTTGCCATTTAAAATTGTTCTATTTTCTTCTGACAGCTTTGCTAATCCATTTCTCTCCAAAAATTGTGTAATCTCTATTTCATCTTGTGGCCCTTGAGTATATAACTTTTTAAAATACCTCTGGAAGCACTTTCTAATCTCTCCCGGGTTCTGAATGTTCCTTCCTTCAACCTCTAAGTTTGTTACTGTATTTAATCTTTGTCTCCTTTTCAACTGCCAAGCTAGCAGTTTCCCACATTTATTTGCCGATTCAAAAGTTTTTTGTTTCATTGTTTTAATCTTCCATTCTATTTCCTGATTTATCAGCTTGGAATATTGCGCCTGATAAAGTTTAATTTCTCTCAGAATCGGTTGGGACTTCGGGTTAGATCTTAACTTCTTCTCCGACTCTTTGATACTTTCCAGAATTTTATCTTTCTTTTCATTTTGCAGTCTTTTCTTTAAGGAATTCTGTTGAATCAAGAAACCTCTCATCACAGCTTTACTTGCATCCCAGATAGTTCTTTTTTCCACCGTAGTGTTCAAATTAATCTCAAAATAGTCCTTTAAGGTTTTTTGGGCCTTCTTTACAATTCTTTGGTCTCTAAACAGGCCATCATTCATCTTCCATCTAAAGGAGCCGATTGGGATCAATGTCATATCCATTCTCAAGGCGTTATGGTCGGAGCATGTTTTGGGGCAGATTTCCACCTTCCTCACCTTAGGTGCCAGACTTCTAGTTATCCATATTTGGTCGATTCGTGTCCAAGTCAGTTGAGCTTCAGAAAAGAATGTTCCTTCTCTTCCCAGGGGGTTTCTAACTCTCCAGATGTCAACCCAGTCCATATTGTCAGTCATTTCAAAAAAGGTCTTAGGTAGTCTTCCCTCTTTAGTAATGTTCTGGTTCTGTGACTTATCCATATTTGTTGATACGACCCCGTTCATGTCCCCCATCATGATGACGTTGTTGTAATCCAGATAATCCAGCATGGTCTCATGCAACTTCTTATAAAAATCCGATTTTCCTTCATTTGGAGCATAAATTCCTAATATCAAAATTTTTTCTCCTTGATACTGTACTTCTATTGCGAGGATTCTTCCACTTTCATCTTTAAAGAGAAATTTTGGTGAAAGGCTCTCTTTTGCATAGATCACTACACCTCTCTTTTTAACTGTATCCGATGATATAAATTCTTGACCAAGCCTTTTATTTATTAACACCTTTCTATGGAGCCTAATCACATGTGTTTCTTGTAAGCATATAATGTCCAATTGTTCCTTTTTTAAAATATGAAAAATTTTAGACCTTTTTTCGGGACTGTTACAGCCATTTATGTTCCAGCTCAAAAGCTGCAGAGACATCCTGGATAGGTCTGGTTATTCTTTCTGGGGTGGTACCTTGTTCTCCGGTCCTTGAGGATCCGAGGGGGCGGGCTCCCCTGGAAGTTCTGGCGCTGGCAATCCAAGTCCTTTGTGGAGGTCTTCTCCGTGTGCTCCCAAAAACTTGTCTCTATCTTCCACTGTTTTGATTTTGATCTTTCTCCCTCTGTAGGTAAAGGATAATCCTTGTGGAAACTCCCACCTGAAGATAATTGCGTTGCTTCTCAACAGTCTTGCCAATTCCGTGTAGTTAGATCTAAGGTCCAGCAACTGCTTAGGAATGTCCTTGTAGATTTCAATTCTCTTGCCCAAAATGTCTAGTGACTTTTCGTAGTGCAGGCCCAAAATCTTGTCCCTTTCCTCCTTTGATCTCAGTGTTATCAAACAATCTCTGGGCTTCTCTGTCCTTCTGACTCTGCCAAGCCTGAAAGCAGATACAATTTTAAAGTCTTTTTCCTCTAACTTCCAAAACTTGGCAAATTCCTTAGTTAGAAATTCAATAAAATTATCTTCTTCCACCTCTGGTATTGACCGTATCCTCAAGTTGGTCTCCCTGTTTCGCAGTTCTGTCATCAAAAAGTAAATCTGATGTTCTCCAACTTGTTTGCTGAGTGGTCTTACTTCTTTCTCAAGTTCTTCCAATCTTTGACTAGTATCTTCAGCCAGTTTACGATTTTCACCTACAGCCTCCTTTAATTCTCCAATAGACTGGGCATTCTGTGCAACTTGTCCAGTCAGCTTATTCAAGCTTTCTGTGTTCTGTTCAATTTTAGCTGTATGCAAATCAGCCTTCTTGTCCAGAGCCTCCAGTTTCTCCAAAATTTTCTCCAAGACAGAGCTACTTGTCCCTGAAGCCATATCTCCCAGGTGCAGCTCCTCTGTCTCACCCTCCCCTGCCTGTATTAGGGAGGCCGCCTCTATGTCTGGAGGCAAAGTGGAAGGCAAGGCCGGCACAGAAGATCTACGTCTTCTCATATCATAAACATAAAGAGGAGTCCTGATGTTATACCCTGAATTTTTCAATATACAGTTCAAAGTATAGGTTACTGTCCCTTTAAAGACTGAGGACATCTCATTTCTCTGATTTGCAATCTGCAGTTGCTCAGCTCTAACATCTGATGAAGCAGTCATCTGCAAAAGCTGGTGCTCTTTCAGTGAAACCATTCCGTTCAGCAGTGGCGTAGCGTGGGTTGTCAGCACCCGGGGCAAGGCAAGTAATTTGCGCCCCCTAACCCGTGGATTTGCGCCCCCTAACCCATGGATTTGCCCTAACCCCAGATGTTGCGCCCGGTGCGGCCGGCCCCCCTGCACCCCCCACGCTACGCCACTGCAAATGGACTCTTAATTTCTCTTTCTACCTTGCGATGAGCAGCTGCATTTTCCAAACCACTGCTGTTCCTGCTGAATTCTCCATTATGCCCAGTATATTACAGGACAAGGGCAGGCACAGTTTTGGGGCTCTCCTGAAGTCTACTTGTCCCCTGGTCCTTTTGCATGCAGGACATTTGTAAAGAGGTGTGGCGGGAACTGTCAGGCACTCGATAACTCTGCCTCTAGGCCATGTCCTATAGAAGCTGTTGAAGCATGACATGTCAGGTTATTCTGCCCTGTACCTTGGGCCTAAAAGGCTCCCAGGTCTCAGAACTCCTGAATAAGGAGCAGAAGTCAATCATACATGACGGAAACTGACACTTTCAGAGAAGCTGGGACTAGCGTGCATAATCAGACGGTTTCCCTGTGAGTTTTCAGAATTCCTACTGGGGGGAAATTTATTTGTCCCCTAAACACAGTTAAAGTTTCCTAGCAACTCTGTTGCAACTAATATTTCTGCCTCAAAAGGTTTGTGCTCTGCAGAGTGAAATTGACAGAAATCTTATTTGGTGGGTGTGAGAAGACATGAACTTCTCGCAGTGAGGGGAACAATAAGACAGTCTTTGGAACAAGAAAGAATCTGAAGTGGCCACAGGCTCAACAATGGTAGGCAACACAAAGAGTGCGCAAGCACAAATATTAGGTGAAGTAAGTCGTGATGAGATGGTACCTTCATAACTCATGCATTAACTGCAGTTCAGAGGAAATAAAAATATTATATTGGCTAAGTACATTTAGAGGGCTATAAAGGAGAAAAGGTGCTCTTTGACTAGACCATGAAAAATTGGAGAAGAGACTGATTAGCCCAAGATGCATAGATTCTGGTTCAAGGCCCCAAAGCAAAGATATCATAAAAGTATGTCATACGTTGCTGTAATGTAGAGTAAGCAATGAATACACAAGAAGGGCAGAGAAGAAGGAAATGCAACTACAACACTATGATGCAACAGAAAAAGGTAAGATAAGCCAGAAGAGGAAGCAGCGCTATTTTCCAAGTTGTTTAAGGTGCATGATTCAAAGTTTTATCTAAAACCTTTGAACTGTATGAGAAGTTAAATGATTGTTGGACAATGCATCTGGGCTTATAAATAACCCTTATGCTATTTGGCATGTGTTCCTTACAGGTCATTTTAATTGCTTTCAAGAAGAATAAAATCACCACAGAGCATCACTTCCAGAAATCAACTTTATACTTGGCCATGACCAATCTAGGTTGAAACTTCTGTTGACATTCAGCTCGCTGGATGCTTAAACTCATGGCATGATTATGGGACTATGTAAGTGGGGTTTGCAAATCAGCTGTTACATTCAGAAAGATAAATTCAAAGAAGTGAAAACAGGAAAATGAATGTGCCTAATAAAATATAACTACACTCCTTTCGGAGGAGCCCAGATATTTCTGCAAGTGGTAAAATTTTGCCCATTCATTTAAAAATTAGAGGAAACTTTGAAATACAGTTCCACAGAACAGCTCACTTAAATTCCAGATTCTCTCTTGCTCCAATATTTTATTATTAATAATTAATATTAATTAAATTAATAATGGAACACAAAGAGGCTGTAGGCAGGTCTTTCAGTGTGGATGAGACTTGGCAATACGGTGAGAAAAAGGGCAAGCAACTCAAACTTCTTGTTGCTTCTCTGAGAGATTTGGAGCAACTCTTTTTCCCATATATGAAATTCGTAGCATTCACTTGTTGTATTCCACTGCTGCTGATACACGCCAAAACAGATTTCAAGATTGCACATAAAGGCGTGACTGGGAACCCATAGAATGCCCCTTTGTGAAAGCTGTTTGCCATGCAGGGTTAAAAATAAACATTTTTATGAGATTTTCAAAGTACAGTTTCGCCTGTGATACCAAAGTTTATGTGAGATCAGAGTCCAGGCCCATTGAGATGCAGCTGTCATTTGAAACTACACCCACAGTGCACAACCATTCAAGGTTGCCTCCACACAGATTGTGCTGTAGGCTGAACCTGAATTTCATTACCTTTGAACCATGATCAAACTGCTATTCTTGCAGGCTGTAGTCCTGCCTAATTATACATAAACTAATCCCAGTGATTACAGGCAGAATTATACATATGAAAGTGTGTGTGAGAGGTTGTAACCATGGTAGCGTAATAGGTAATCTCTGTGTAAATTACAATGCTCTTTGGCTAAAGAGTATTACTCTTTCCCATGGCTCTTGATACATAAAAAGAGCAAAGGACATGTTCATCATTGCATTTCTGACAGGTTGACAGCTCCTTGGCATCATCTGCACCTCTATTCCCAATTGACTTCTCCAGACAAGACTCTTTGTGTTGATTGATAACCCTATTCAAAGTTTGTGCTCTGTTTACTTTTAGCTGTGAGATTTAAAACGCTCTCATTTATAGAATTGTAGAGTTGGACAGGACCTTCAGGATCATCTAGTCCAACCCCCTGCAATGCAGGAATCTTAACTAAAGCATCTATGACAGGTGGCCATCCAACCTCTGCATAAAAAAACCTCTAAGAAAGGAGAGTTCACCACCTACCGAGGGAATCCATTCCATTGTCAACCAGCTCTTACTGTCAGAAAGGTCTTCCATATGTTTAGTCACAGTCTTCTTTCTTGTAACTTGAAGCCATTGGTTCAGGTTCTACCCTCTGCAGCAGAAGAAGACATCCTCCATGTGACAGCTTGCTCCATCCTCCATGTGACAGCCCTTTACATATTTGAAGATGGCTATTATATCTCCTCTCAGTCTCCTCTTTCCCAGGCTAAACATACCCAGCTTCCCCAACTATTCCTCATAAGGCTTGGTTTCCAGACCCTTAATCATCCTAGTCGCCCTCATCTGCAAACATTTGTTTTCTCCTGCCCCGGAGGGTAGGAACTGAACCAATGGCTTAGATGTCATGGATGCTTGAGTTGAAATTCTTGCATAGCAAGGGGTTGGACTAGATGACCCTCGGGATGCCTTCCAACTCTACAATTCTATGATTTCATGATTCTATTATTTCCCTTAGTTCCATTTCTTATAAATGCCCTTCTTAAATTTTAGCTCATCTGTAAGCTCCTTACACAGCCTCACTAGTTTCTTTAGATGCCTCCCACTTTTCTTTCTTGTTGGAATTTTCTGCATTTGTGCCTTCAATATTTCACCTTTAAGAAACTCCCATCCATCTTGGACTCCCTTCTCTTTGAGTAATTCTGACCATGGGATCTCACTCAGTAGCTCCTTGAGATTTATGAAATCTGCCTCCTTAAAGCCCAGCGTACATATCTGACTGCATTCAGCTTTCCCTTGCCTCTTTATAATGAAACTCAAGTGGACACGATCACTTCCTCCCAAGGCTCCCAGGACTTCCACTTAATCGATCAGTTCCTCCTCGTTGATGAAGACCAGGTCCAACATAGAGGTCTGTGTCTTTTTGCTTAGTACTTTTTATTTATTTTGGGACTTCCTGTGAAGTTCTTGCATTCGTCCTTGAATCAGAGTCTCTGTTGCCTCACCAGTGCTCCTAAAGCAGGGAAGGTCCACCTCTGAACTTCTCAGATATCTCTACCAAGGTCTATTTCCCTCCCTCCCACACTTCAGTGCCGCCTGCCTCTCACACTCTGTTCTATAGCATTGGTGTGGTGCTCCCTGCAGTGCAGTGCTCAGTGCAGCCAAACCAGTTCCGCTACCCTAAAACTCCCTCTGGATACCCATAGATTCTTGTTCCCAAGCTGAATTGCTACCTATTCCTTCAGTTCAATTACAGAGGAAAAAGTTAATTTTGCAAAAAATAAATAAATCAATCAATCAATCAAAACAAACCACAGCACATAATCAGCTACACACACAATGAAGACATTGGCCTAGTAAATATCTTGTTTTAAAGTGAAAAAGATTAACAAGCATATATATGTGTTGTGTGTTTGTGTGTGTGTATTTATATACATCACAGAATCTTTATCTGCCTAAGCAGATGTTCACATTTTAATTCTGCCATAATTCATGCTGGCAAATGAAACATGCTAGCTATATTGTTAGTATTTTGTTTTAGCCACTTGAGCATCTTGCAATAATAAACGTATAAATGTTCAGAAAGGTTGATGTAACCTTTCTGAAACCAGTGCAACTATTCTGCCGTATTTACATAATGTGATGTCCTCCAGTGCCTTCTCTGCCCATTTCTGTTCAGTGGGTGCTTTTAAGACTACATGCTTTATTTAAAGATATATGGCACACTTATTCTATGAAAGTGGTTGAAAGGAACACCCAAAACTACAGGAGAATTTAATGTTTGAATAAGTGGGAAGCTTTATTGTTACAAAATGACTTTATGTAGGAATGTCAGGATCCACTCTTATACACACCTACCTGACGTTAAGTTCCATTAAACTCAATGAGACTTGTCTGAATGCATATGCATAGGATTGCAGTGTCAGATAACTGAGGCTAAGATCATGGTCACTCTATTACAGGCCAATGTGGCATAGTACTTGCACCATAGGAAAACTGGACACATGCATTTGATTGAGGAATTTTATTTGCAGAAAAGCCTTTTGCACCGATGGCTCTGGACTGGGCTTTTGTACATCAACCTTGGAAGAGCATGCCTAGTCCCATACCATAGCTATCCTTCATAATGGCTGCACCAAACAATTTGTGAGCAAAGGATAACCCTGACAACCCTTACCAGCTTTTCTACCTAAGTCACAAACCATTCATAGCTAACAAGTTGGCCTGGCTTCACTGCCTCAAGTGACCTTGTCCATCTGTAACTTCCACAGTTGCCCTGACAGGTAGCATCAATTAGCTTGAGCCTTCCCTGTTCTATCTTATGTCATTATCATCATCATCTTCATCAACATCATTTTATTTGTATGCTGCCTTTCCATAGTTAAAACCGTGTTCAAGGTGGCTTGCAACAAGAAAAGATTTACGTAATTACAAACACAAGCAGTCACAAACAACAAATAAAACACATTGAAAGGACACCACCAAACTGAACAATTGAATTCTCTGCTATATGAATGCACTGGATTGCCTCGGTATGCCCTCAAGATGCAAATTTGATTTGGATGATTTCTGAATCCAAGCCAAATCAGACAGATTCGGAGATCTGGGGCTCTTCCAAAGTGAAGTGTCTTCCAAGGTGTCAAAACTGAATTAGAGTGATACCCAAAGCCTTGAGGCCAGCTCAGAGCTTCAGAGAGCTGAGCAAACATAGACTAAAACTATCTCTCTTTTATTTTGCTGCATCCCACCCCCACTCTCTCTATATAAGGATAGGGGACAGTTCTAGCACCTAGCTAGGGAATAACTTTTTTTACTCCACTATGTGGAGGGATGTAGAAGGAAGGAACCTGCCATTGAGCACAAAAACCCCTTCCACCAAACACCCCCCCATACCTGTTGGTTAATTATCTAGGGTAGCCAACATGATGTCCTATAGCTGTTGTTAGACAGGTCCCATTACCCCCAGCCAGCATGACCAATGGTGAGGGATGATGGGAGATGGGAGTCATATATGGTTCAGCAACATCTTGATGCTACCTTTCAAGTTCTGGTTTGTTTGCTTGAGAAACATTTTTTTATAACCTTAATAAAGAAACTAGCCAGCAGGTGACTTCTTTGGGCTGACTCCGGAAGTTCAGCCAGTCTCAGTTTGGAATTCTAATGCTAAATGGTACTGAATGCACAAGAAAGGGAAGTTTTAGATGCATATAATGGTCCTAATTCTACACATAATTACAGGTAAGCACGTGTCTGTTGTGTTGATTTCAGTGGGATTTTGGCATATTTTTCACTGGATGGTCACCATGGTTTCCATGTGCCCACAGCCATGTTTTCCTTTCATATTTCATACACACAGTTCCCCGTTCAGAAGGCCTTTCTAGCATGGCCTGGAGCTTAGCCTTCTTTTGAGTTGGACTCCTTTTAATGGTCTGCACATTTATGGGAAATAGCACATTATGCAGTCTGAGTGGCTATTTTTTTTATTACAACAAAGAAGATTATAGTATTAGAGACAATACAGAATTGTGGGTTTCATAGGAAATGAAAATCTTTAATTAATTTGCGAAAACTTTACACTTTAGGGCTCTTAATAATCTTTCAGTATAACAGATAAGAGCCATTACTGGAGAATTTGCGAGCCCAGCAGGAATTAATAAAATCATTTTCTTTCTTTCTTTCTTTCTTTCTTTCTTTCTTTCTTAGCCATGAAACAACTCCAGCCTTAATTGTGTGTGGGTGTGTTTTTTTGTTTGGCTTTTGTTTTTTTGTTTTTTTTAAATATTCCTATACACAATGGTGCAATAGTAGGAATGCTGGCAATAATTCCAACAAGAGTTCCTACCAATGAATATGAGTTTTTGTTTCAGAAACAATGAACTGTAATATTAGTTGGTTTGGTATTCTTAGAGAATAGATACTTGAAGGAAGATAATTTAGTTGAAAATGGATGGGGGAGCCTTTGTCCTTCCTGATGTTGCTGGAATCCAACCAATGTCAACCCTGGTCTGCTTGGCCAATGGTCAGGGATGATGAAAGGCTCACCTTCCTTACATATTTTTAGACACCAGGCAAAAACATTCCTCTTCTCCCAGGCTTTGGGCTAGTCAAACAATTTATGGCCTTTTAAACTGTGAGGGGTATTGGTTTAGTTCTTCATTATGATATGCATTGGGGGGGGCTTATGTTGTAAACTGCCCTGTGATCTTCGGACGAAAGGTAATATAGAAATTTAATAAATAATAATAACATCTGGAGGGACCCACATTTGCTACCACTGGTCTAAACATCTCCCTCCCCCCTCCCCAATGCAGGATGCTAATTCACATTAACATGATATGATATGTAGACCCTTCCATTCTTCTTTTCTTCAAACTCTTACGAGCACCAGACTCAATGGCAAACAGGAACCACAGGGTTTGCTTCTTTCAGCAACAGTGAGGGAGAGACACAATTCCTAGGTGAATGCCTTAGTTAAAAAATAAAGGAAGGAAGAAAACTTTTAGTATGGGCACTCAAGCCGAATTCTGTCATGAGACTTTCAGAAAGAAACACTTGCCACCAGTATCGTAAGACAGTGGTGGACACTTATTATATAATTGAGAGTAGACACTTAATATATAACTGAGAGTATGTACTGGGTTGTATATCTGCACAAAGTGCTTTCAGCTACCAAGCAAGGGATGAAGGAAGTAGTGTGGGGAGCAAGTTCTGGGAAATAATTTTAGTCCATGTGGGGAAACCAGAGCAACAGGACTGAGGAAAGGGTTTGCCAGCTGCCAGAGAGCAGGGAGACTGCTATTATTATTTTTGAAGTGGGCTAAAAATCCCTCCCCACTTTTTGGGGTCCATTTGTTCCTCTGTGAAAATAGGGAGTGATTTTCTGGGGGGTGGATAGGAATTTTTAGTGGGCTATATCAGCTATTAGACTGTTAGATTAATTATTCTAACCCCAAATCCAAATACTGTCACTTGCGAGGCACACTCTTCTACAGTTTTTGTTTCTTTTAATTCTGTCTTGCCATTTCTCGGGGGCAAAGGCCTACTTCCCTCTCACACCTCCCTCATACATGATCTAGATCCCTGGAACAGGCAGGGTTCCAGACTGCACACATAAGACATACATGCTTACACCTAGGTCACATTCACCTCATGCTTTTAAAGTGCTGGGATACCACTTTAAAGCGGTCATGGCTCCCCCAAAAGAATTATAGGAAGTGCAATTTCTAATGGGTTCAGAGAGTTGTTAGGAGGCCCCTATTCCTCTCTCAGAGCTACACTTCCCGGCGTGGTTTAAAAATCAATTCCTCTTTGCAGGGAAATCTGAGAACTGTAGCTCTGTCAGGGAAATTGGGGTCTCCTAACGACTCTCAGCACCCTTAACAAACTACAGCTTCGAGTATTCTTTGGGGGAAGCCATGACTCTTAAAAGCAGTGTCACAAAAGCGGTATCATAGTGTGAATGTGCCTTACTATGTTCACAGGTTGCTCCGCGGATTATCAAATGCTCATACATATAGGTGGAATCAGTAGCTGTGAAGAGGTGTGAACTTGCTTTCCCTCTCAGCGCATTTGGTGAAGAGTCCTGCCATTCTCTGTATTTTCAAAGAAATAATGCACTTCCAGTTTATAAATGTCCTTTTCACTGCTGTAATATAATATCAATATCTAACGAGAAAAGGAGACCACACTGAGCTAATCTCTGTGAAGCAGCTGTTTCTCAAAAAGGCCAATTACTATTATATTTGCCTTATTTGATATTTCTGTGTTTTAAAGATTGCTCACCAAGGCATTTGTGGCCCTTTAATAGAAGCTTAAAACATTCAGGGAAATGCCTATAGGTAACTGGTAAGAGGAGTTATACTTACTCTGTAATCAGTCTCAGCAGGGAAGGGCTCACGTCACGCACATAATAGTGATTCTTTGCCTTTGTCTACAATTGCCGGAGTAGACTTTGAGAGCTGCAGCAGCTCTCTTTGCTTGAAGAACTGGAGTCTAGCCTTCTGTGTTTTGCCTGTGGAAGAGTGGAACTGATCGTGCAGGTCCCGTATTTCCAGAAATATTTTATTTTAAAAGCAGATTGGTTTTATGCTTAAGTGAAACTGGAGTTTTCCAAGGTACAGATCTGGGAAGCTTGCTTGCTTGCTTGTGTGTTTGCTTGCCTAAGACAAAATGATCGCTAAATCTAAAGTCTGTTAAAGCTTTGCATGCTGTGATGGAGTTGAGATGTGGGTTTAATAAAGAAGACGGGCAAAAGCCCCCACTTCTGGCCACAACAGGTAGCTATGGTAACACTTGATGTAATGTTACATCATGAGATCCCCTGCCCACACTCCCATGGGGAGAGGATGGGATACTCCATGTGTGGCTGTCTGAATATGGAGTTTGGCCCTTGGGGCAGCAGAGGAAACAGCTTATGTTTGTAAACTAGATGGGATTGTCAAGACAGCATCATCCTGTGATCCTTTTAAACTTGGAGGGTAGAGCAAAACTAGCAGGAAAACTTGGTTTGCAGGCTCCTAGGAGTTCAGAAGTCATCAACGCAGGACAAAGATTAACTCAGGATAAAGTTGTGGGAGCTCGTTAATTGCAGAGGTGGAAATTCATACCAGGCACCTTTCTCTCGCTTCAAAATCCTCAAGGCCCAAGAGCAATGACGGAGCTGGCTGCATGGGCACCTGGAGCGGTGGCCATGGCGTGCACCTGGGGGGGGGGCAGTGGCGGTGCAATCCTCCATGCGTGGCTGCAGCCCGGGGGCAGTGGGGCGAGTCCCCCGTGGTGTGCCTTTTTGTCACCCCACTCAGAGATGGCATCCAGGGCACCTCCCCGCACCCCACTTCCTACACCCCTGCCCAAGAGAACAGAGAATCTCATGATGCCGTCAACAATTTATATGCTACATCCTAAACACAATGCTTTGACCAAACTGCGGGAGGCAGTGGAAGAGTGCCTGGCATGCTCTGGTCCATGGGGTTACGAAGAGTCGGACACGACTAAACAACTAAACAACAACAACAACAAACACAAGAGGGAGCAAAACGGGACAATTGTGGAAGGGGGTTATTTCTCCCTCCCGCCAAAAACACGTGCAGTGGGTTTCTTGAAATGTATGCGATGGTGTGTGCAAATTCAGATTAACAAATAATCGAAATAAGCTAGCTGAACTAAAAATAAATAAATAAGAAAATCCCCAGGAGAGCACATGCCCCAGTCTAAGAAGCACTGCCTACAGGAATGAAAACAATTTTGACCTGCCTGGTAAGAAGTTTTTCTGCTGTACGTTAATCTGTTTTCCAGAGCAGTGTTCCTACATCCAGTATTAATTGCCTCAGTCCCATTCTGGTTTTGAAGGTGTGAGGCAAGCCTTCAGAGGTGTTATAGGTCCACAGAGAGTTTTCAGCTCAGTACTAGCTAAAATCAGATACACTTAGAATAGAAACAAAAGGTTTTATCATTAAGATTCAACATGATATAAAGGTGATGTAAAAGCTATCAAAAATATGTAAGAAAGAACAGACATTTTAGAAAATGTGAAGAAATTACAAACAATTGACTTTGTAAAAGCTGACACGGCTTCTCTTATTCAATTCGGAATATTTTGCCGGACACCAATCAGAGTGCAAAAAGTATTCACTACCAATTGGGAATGTAGTGCCAACAAATCAGGTCAGGACCACTGATTACTACAAATACAGTTTTACTCCAGTTCTTGAAAATCATGATTTCACCTTCCATTTTAACAGATTAAACAACAGATTGCAATAGACCTGATGTAATTTTGATGAATGATAGATAAATAAATGGCTACTGTGATAGATAGTGCAATACCTTTCAGATGAGAAAAACTGAGTATGTAAAAGCAAAAATTCAACTACCTCTAACACCTAGCCTTGGAAATAACGTGCATCTGGAAACTCAAAACAATTTAAATAGCCTTCCTTTCAGTATCAGTTACAAGAATTCTCCCAAATAGCCTGAAGCAAAACTGCAAGTACATTGTTCCTATTAAATGCAATGCGAAAAGCTGTCGCTCTCCAGAACGTCACATATAAATCAGGAAATTCCTAAACAGTGACTGACACTCCTTACAGAACGATGCCTGGGATATCTGATCCCTGCCTGAATGAGCACAGAAACTGCCAGGGATCATATTTGACACTCCCCCATTCTGAGCGGTAGGGAATTCTGAGAGCAGCCGCTTTTACATGGGCAGTGAGGAAACACTACCAGTAACTCCCGGTGTTTTCATAGTATCTGCTTTATTACAAATATTTACACCAAGGATGTGGGAAGGAAGGAAGCCAGTCTTTAGTGAAGAATGAGCCAGCTGCGAACTCAGACTACAGCCTCCTTCACTGGCTACAGTCATTTCTCTCTATTTCCCACACAAGCAGGTGCACATGTTACCTATTGTGGCCTAGCTCCTAAAAATAAATGAATGGGTGGTAATTTGATTCGCTCCTCTGGGAGAACATTTGCCGAGGGTCTTGGGTCCTGTCTGTGAGCTATAATGATGGTGAGCTGGCTTGTGGGGTGAGCAGTAGAGGCTGGTGATTTTTGTCTGAGGCCACTAATACTTTTCTCAAGGGGGCACGCTCTAATGCAATTCTAACATATTTTTCACCTGGACATTTATTTATTTATTTATTTTTGCTGGATCAGGCTGCTAGATTTGTTAGGACTAATCCCCGGGCAGTGGTTTTGCTCCTGAACCTATAGCTGCTCATAATCTGCAGTTGACAAGGGCTTATGCATTCATGTCAAATTGTTTCAGTCTTGAGCTCCTCTCAGCTTCTTGAAAGAATAATTGTTCAACATTCACTGCTTTCTCCCATCTCTGATTCATCACCCTTCCAAAGCTCAAGAGATTCCATCGCAGAGAAGCAGGCCCTGGAATGTTTAAACTTGTGTCACTTAAAAATTCACCCGATCCTTTTTTATTTAATAATAATTTCTAATTTCCTCATTAAGTCTGTAAATAATGAAATTTATTTACTTGGAAAATAAAGTGTTGTCTGTCATCTGTTGGAACCCCCCCCCCCAACATTGCAAAAGAGCACTGCATCTGAAAAATCTGAAAAATTCTAACCCAGGAGTGGAATCTTGTGTGGCAGTGAAATGTAACGGGATGCCCCATGTCAAACAATACTTTCTGGGTTGGGAATGAAGAATATTGTGATGTTAATGTGTCAAGCATTCTTGTGCATGTCATGGCAACTCGACAAAAAAAAGGGGGGGCAGATCATTAGTCTTTCACCAGCGAGTGAAGAACCTAAAGTGTACCACGTCATAATCAAAATGGAATTACACCAGAAGCACTACCAACATTTCCTTTTATTTTTAAAATGGTGTTTTAAGAGTGAGAGTGAGAGGACGTGTACATGTGTGTGGTGCGTGCATATGCGCAAATCAGTGAAGGAAGAGAAGGGAAATTGAGAAAAATGAGAGGATTGGGGGGAAACTAAAATAGATATACAAATAATAAAAACTGGGTCCCATGTAGCAGGATGGGGCAAAAATAGATCCTACATGTGACAAAGTTGTGATTACAATTCATAATTCTCCTTTCTCTTACAGTTACCAATAAACTAATTTTCCTGCAATTGTGGCAGTCCACTCAAAGGGCAAGAGGTGCAGTCCCCCTCCCCAATGATTCATTTCCACCAGCTTCCCAGCTTTCATTTTTTAAAGAGAAAGTTTCTAGCATTTGCAGAGCCTGAGATATGAGCAAAGTGTACAGACTCCTTCTTCTTCTTCTTTTGGTGAAAAACTAGCTTGCTTCTCCCTTTCTGTGTTTTACTATCTCGCCCCCCTAAGCAAGAAAACTTCCTGCAGATACCCATGCCTGCAATTTACTCCTTGCAGAGTGTGGGTATCAATATGCTTTCTATTCTGCCTTTTGTGTGCACGCCCAAAGGGCAAGACATGAGATGCAACAGAGTCATGCAGTAACAGAGATGATAGCATAAAATTACAGGCTGCTCATAGCTCAAATATCCTCAAGAACAGTTAGAATTATGAGTAATGTAGCCTTCAGATTATATCTGTAGAGTTTTAGAGCTGGGTTTATAACAACTTTCCCCGACCTGGTTTCCAACAGGTGTTGTGCAGCAGAGATGGGGAACCTGTTGTCCACCAGTTGTTGTTGGACTACCATCATCCATGACCGTTGGCTAGAGCAGAGGTCAACATGGTGCCCTCCAAATGTTACTAACTACAACTCCCATAATGTATTATTATTATTATTAAAAATTATATGCCGCTTTGCTTTTAAAGGGAAATACCCAAGTAGTTTCCAAGAATGAGCATTAGCCCAACAACATATGACTGCCACTACATTGGCTACCCCTGCTCTAGAGGGCCTCAGATTCCCCATCCTTGCTATATAGAAAGTTTTCATCTTCCATTTCTAATGTTGGATGCTCCTACCTTGCATTTTTAAACTTCGGTAATTTTCCTTAAAATTTGCTGAAAGGAGCAGTTAATACAGTTGTGCCCACGTGTAAGCCATGGGAAATGATGATAATCACTATATTGTTTCTTCGAAGTTCCCACCTTTTTATTGTATTGCTGTTTTTATAATGAGTGCTTAAAATAGGGTAAAATCTAAAATATAGGCATTCAGTGCCTCTCTAATCCCAAACCTCCAGCATTTCCACTGCCATTAACATTCCTTTTCCTCTTTTAATGTCTTTGCTTGTTCACATCTTAGCTTTTCTGTGAGACCAGTTATGGTAGCATGATCGTGGGTTCCATCTGAGGGCTTTTCAGGGTTATATATATCAGTTCTGAGTATTGAGACTATGGTGACATTTGAATCATATTTGAGTCTTGAGAATATGGTGACATTTTAGATGGAAACAGGACTCATTGCTTGCCATACCACTTTAATGAGTTACAATGAAGTGTTGTGGATCAGTGGTTGCCAACTTTTTTATTTTTGCAAGTACAGCGGTACCTTGGGTTACAGACGCTTCAGGTTACAGACGCTTCAGGTTACAGACTCCGCTAACCCAGAAATAGTACCTCGGGTTAAGAACTTTGCTTCAGGATGAGAACAGAAATTGTGCAGCGGCAGCACAGCGGCAGCGGGAGGCCCCATTAGCTAAAGTGGTACCTCAGGTTAAGAACAGTTTCAGGTTAAGAACGGACCTCCAGAACGAATTAAGTTCTTAACCCGAGGTACCACTGTACCACTTTCTTTGTATGAGAGAGTGTCACAAAAGTGTGCACTACATTGCTTATCAAGCCACCTTTCCTTGAGAAACTCCCTAACTTACTGACATACAGGCCCAAGTGTACAAACAGTGCTTTTTCCCTAAGAAACAAAATGCTGGAACTCACTGCTCCACTCGCCAACCCATAAGCTGACGCCATCTTGAAACCAAAATCACGTGACACCAACTTACAGAAAGATTCAGATTATTTCCCCTTCTCATTGCCTTCGCTCATTAGCGGACAGCAAGGCGTTCATGTGCTGTTCCGGGCTGCTGTTTCATACCCTCGTTTCTTTGCGCGAAGCTTCCCAAGCAGTGTTACTTGGTGGGCACGCCATGCGGCACAGATTTCCCGCATTGCACACGGCCATGGCAGCAGCCAACAAGCACCACCTTCCCCTTCTGGCCTGCACCCGGCATCAGCCTGGCCTGTGTTACACAGGCGCCCTCCAAGGGGCAAGTCTCGATGCATTTCTGCATCACGAGGCAGCTGGAGTGCCCCTTCCGCCCCACTGCTGTGCATGTGTCGCTCTTTTGCTCTCGCCAACCGCTCGGAGGCTGTGGCTTTTGTAAACAAGTAGCACTATCACCATCAGGAAGCTGACCCACAGTGGCACCCACCTGAGATGCGCCAGAACTGCATTTTGGCACATCCAGTCAGAAAAAAAAGCCCTGCCTACAAGTAATCTGCTGTTATCCAAGCCTTTCACAGTGTCCATCCATGATGTAGGATATTCAGTGTAGACCCTTCAAACAAATGTCTCTGGAATGAATCCTTTGTCGTTTGAAGGGGTCTGCCAATACAAGTTTGGGTAGCAGAGCTTCAAAAGATCTCTTGCTGAAACCTTAAGAGCTTCAGCCAATCTAAGGGAGCAATACTAGACTAGATGAACCAGTGTAATTCAGCTGATGCAGCATGTAAAAGTTCAGTGCAGTGGGAAATCAATGCACGCAGGATATCCATCAGCATGTAGAAGTCTGCCCAGCGCATTCCTTCTGTAGATGTGGGTTTCCCCACCCACAGTCCTTTCTGCAGCCCTATCCCCCACTTGCCCTCTTTATTCTCCCCATATCCCAAATCATTATTTCTTCTCTGTATCACCAAAGGTCTCTCTGAATCCTATATCAACCCCACCTCCCTCTTTCCACCTTTTCTTACTCTATTGGTTTCTCTCTCCCACTTCCTCTCTTATCTATGCTGCTTGCTGAGTTCAGTGGCAACCACACGCAAGGCTTTTGGCCTCCCAGTAATGTGAAGGAACATCAGCCATTGTGAGCTATGCATGGACTGGGGGGCAGCAACAGGCTGGGGAAAAATAGCACTAAGTCCACCACTCACTTCCGTGGTGAGGAAGAACAATGGAGAAGGTGGTGTTCTCCCATGCACACTTTGAAGAACTGAGATTCCCACAAAGTGGTGGGAAAGGACTACATATTATGAATTCAGGAGGCCACAAATGGTCCTGGTGGAAGTTGCAGTTGCAGTTGGGCCACAGGTCTTGCCTTTTGCAGGGCTGTTGCAGACAGCATCAAATAATAGATATTCACTGGGCACGGAAAAAAGGGGAGATTTAAATTTGATTTACTTATCAATAGTCTAGCAAATCATCTTGTTCTTTCTAAGATCAGGTAAATCTGTGGCTTGGGAACTAATTCCCAACATTCCACTTTCACATAATCATAATAATCATAGAAAGCTTTGAAAAGAACAAATGGCATATAATATATTCCATAGTGAAATACAAGGTTCGTATTTGCACAAAATATGCATGAATGTTGCCAAATAAACTCATATTTAGTAAGAATGTGCCAACCATGAGATTGTTTTGTCTTATAAATCACAAACGGTCCCCAAGCAGAAGCAAAGTCAGATGGGTCCACATCATCCCTAGTGACACGTATTTTATGAGTCAGTTTTTCGGAAATGGCAACGAATATGACTTTTTAAAACCATAGGCCCATAGATCTTAGCCATTACCATTGCAAATTATGATTACAGCAAGCCAGGAAAAAGAAAAGGTAATTTCTGTGTGGTGGGGGGGGGGGAGTTGATGAGCCTGTAGAATAGTGTGACATCTGAACTGAATTGTTAGCATGATTAACACGATGGGTGAAAACCTCAAGATGTATACTCCAGAGTAGTGGAAATCTGCACACACAGTCTGTGTGATATGTTAATCACTGTACAGACCTTGTCGTAACTAACTAATAAATGTTCCAGGTTCTTCTAACACAGCAGTAGCACTGATGCTTAACTCTTGTTGAGAAATATAGTGTAAGAACGCAAGCTGGGTTATAGACACTTTAAGAGCCATTGCTAGGTTAGAGTTATGGCATTTTCCAAATTCCAAATAGAGACATAATAATCTCATAATATTACACTCCAAAACAATGTCTTGCTGTCTTGCCTTTATAGCCTTGCTCTTAACTCTTAATAGATATGCACATGCACGAACAAGAAAACATATCTACATATTTAATACTTTTGTATAAATAGGTGCATATCATTAACTGAAATTAATGCCTGTAGCCTTTTCATGTATAAAACAGTCACGGTGTAAGGTATAGTCACACTGTACATCATTTCTAAAGCCTTGCACATGCTTCACACATATTTGGAAGAAATGCCTGTGGAGATTGCTGCAGTCCTGCGAAGCTGTGCGCTTGTGTTTCTAGTTCACATGGAATTATTACCTGCACAGTCACGAGGATGCTCAAGCCAGAGGATAATCACACTGAACAAATTCAGTAGTACTACTCCATCTGTAATTCCTGATTGGAATCCAGAATTTATTCCTCACTCCCCATTGGTTGGCCAGGGAAGGAAAATCCTGCAGGCAAAACAACCCATCACCTGAAATGTATAGAAGAGGGAAAGAGATAGAACCTACTCGCATGAGACGCAGGCCTTCGACCAGGACTTGTAATCTCAGTAACAGTTGCTGAGATCAGACTGCATCTACAGGAAGACAGAGAACATAGAAACCTACCTTATACCATCAGACCATTGGTCCCTCAAGCTAGGTACTGTCTACACCAGGGTTCCCCAAACTTGGGGCTCCAGCTGTTTTTGGACTACAACTCCCATCCTCCCTAGCTAGCAGGACCAGTGCTCAGGGATCATGGGAACTGTAGTCCAAAAATAGCTGGAGGTCCATGTTTGGGAAACCCTGGTCTCCACACTGACTGGCAGTGGCTCTTCAGGGTTTCAGTTAGGAATCTTTCCCAGCCCCACCTGAAGATGACAGGGATTGACTCTGAGATTGTTTGCATGAAAAATCCACTAAAGTAAGGTCCTTCATACACAAGTTCTGTGGAAGAGAGCCCTCTTTGGGTTCTACAAAAGAAACTTCTTAAAGAGTCTTCTTCTTCTTCTTCTTCTTCTTCTTCTTCTTCTTCTTCTTCTTCTTCTTCTTCGTCTTCTTCTTCGTCTTCTTCTTCTTCTTCTTCTTCTTGCATTGCCTTTCACACCACCATTTGACATGCCCCCTTTAAACAACAGACTTGACATGCCCCATTTAAACAACAGACTGTTTGACATGGCCAGCAGGAGCACCTATTCATAGGTAGGTTTATTTGCAGACAGGCACCCAAGCCACTGCTTCAAGCACCCCATTTGTACTTGTATGTTTCCCCTCATTTCTGTTCTAATATTTACATATGCAAACTTGAAGCATTCATAGATGAATTTGCTTGGGAGAAGTGCATGTTAAATCTCTCTCTCTCTCTCTCTCTCTCTCTCTCTCTCTCTCTCTCTGGCTTATCAGTTAACCACAGGGTGTATGCTTCTATGGTGTTTGGAATAAGATTACTGTATATGGTAAAATATATTCATGTAGTATCTAGCACTGTATTATACTTATCTGTGTTAATTTTTTCTGCTTTCTCAATACGGAGTATTCCTCTCTTTCTTATTGCTTCTTCTTCTGTTATATGACCTTTTTCATGTACGAAGGATGAATTATTGTGTTGCAGTCTGTTATAGTTCTTTCACAGTCTTCTCTCTCTTTCTCTATATATAGAGAGAGTTCGCCAGAGGCAAAAGGAAGTTATAAGTTCTTTGTTTCTTTTTAATAAGTCACTTATATTACAAAACTGAAGTGAGTACCAAAGTCATTTTGAAGCAATATTTAACCATCGCTCCAAAGCCATCAAAGTGAGAAAATCAGTTAAGGCTGATGCTCTAACTTGAATTCACAGTGAAAGAAAATAAACACCAGATGCTTGGGGGGTGGACGTGATATACAGAATTAAAATTATACACACTATTACACAACAACTACTGCTGTGTTGATCCCAGAAGATGGAATGTTGACTTGCTCAAATGGAAATGAACAAACACCAAGTATCGTAATGAAATACATAATGACGAGGGTTATCACCAAAGCATTCGCAAGAGCAAAGTCCTAGCTGAACCCAAAACAAAAGTTTATGAAATAATCACAGCATCAGAGGGGCCTGAGAAGAGAGATGCCCTCTTCCTATTTGTAAGCACCAATGGGGTTGCTGGTGGAAGAGTGCTAGAATACAAGCCAACTGGTGACAGCTCACTTTGGAAATGCTGATACCCTACTGGGGCAGGAGAGGAAAGGGGTAGAATGGTGGATCAGGAGTGGGTTGTTTGGCTGTAAGTTATGGCCAACTGGACCGTCTCTCCACCTGTTCCTCCACCAGCATCCCATCATACTAAACTGTTCTCGAAGAGTAGATAAGAAAATAATTTAAAATACAATATGTGCAGTAAGTTGCAATACCATTACCAATTCAGTAATTACAGTTTATTCAAAATAACCATTTCTCCAAAGGAAAGAACATGACTGTCTAAATGGCTTGGATAATAAGAGTATGATTCCATAAATTTACAGCCACTGAACTCACCTGTCCTCCGAGGTGGAAGAGATCTTTCACTTTATGTTGGGACCTGTTCCAAGTTCTCTGTTACGTGCAGAAAAGACCGGAAGCATCAGTCTCTTACTTCATCCTGTAGTCCAGTGACCCTTGGAAACAGTGAGAATCTCTGTTGATGCTTCTATGTGTCTCCGAAAGCAGACAGGAAGTGAGACTGAAGCCTCCTTGTTATCCCCCACTCCCCTGTCCTCTGCGGATACCAAAGAGTTAGAAGAAAGGCAGGATTTGTCTCTCACAAGCAGCGTAAAGGGACAGAACACTCCCATGTCCACATTCTCTGCAGTGCTTGAGAGAACTCGGGGAAGGGGAGAGGTTTCTGACTTTGAGATGGCACATAGGAGCAGCGATTCCCAGAAAGAGTGATGTGGTTGCCACCGGTCATTTGGCAGCTACATTTGTAGACCCCTGCCATATTGCTAATCCTCTAATGTACTCTAAATGCATATATAGTACAATCTTATAGGAACGCGGGTGGCGCTGTGGTCTAAACCACTGAGCCTCTTGGGTTTGCCAATCAGAAGGTTGGCGGTTCAAATCCTCATGACGGGATGAGCTCCTGTTGCTCTTTCCCAGCTCCTGCCAACCTAGCAGTTCAAAAGCACACCAGTGCAAGCAGATAAATAGGTATCACTGTGGCAGGAAGGTAAACAGCATTTCTGTGCGCTCTGGTTTCTGTCACAGTGTTCTGTTGCACCAGAAGCGGTTTAGTCATGCTGCCTACGACCCGGAAAGCTGTCTGTGGACAAATGCCAGCTCCCTCGGCCTGAAAGCAAGATGAGCACCGAAGCCCTATAGTCGCCTTTGACTGGGCTTAACCATCCAGGGGTCCTTTACCTTTTACCTTATCTTATACATTGTAATTTCCTATTGAGTTTTCCATAAGGTTTTTCCCCCAGATTGCAGCTCTTAGAGTGGCTTTACAAGAATAAACCTTTAAATTACTAAACCCTAAAGTATGCCTGTTATACAATCCCAGCATAAGACTAATGACCTGGATAAACGAAAAGGTGTTTGCTTGCTTATGGGAAAGAAAATAACAGATATGGCATCAAGCCACATTTTGCAGGAGAGGATGGCATAAGTGAACCAGCTCTGTCTTTGGCCACTACCTGTTATGGTGGTGGCCTGACCAGAGTCTCAGAGTTCTTGCAGCAGAATGGATGATGTTGCCTTAGATTGGGAATAGGCATCTGTTCCAGTGTTCCTTAGTAGGTTGTTCAAAGCCTAGCTAAAATAAAATATATTTTGCAGATTTGGAAACTGCAAACATATACAAGAATAGGGAAGAAATAGCAAAATTTGACTAGCTTTTGCTCACAATTTAACTTCACTGCCATCCTAAAGGTAAATCTGTCCCAGAAACATTCTCTGTGCTCTTACAAATATGTGTTTTTCTCACAATTATTAATAGAATATTAATTAGTGACATAATTAATTATGTACTTGAAGGCTTATTTAAGTCACATCGCACAGACCCCATTCAGATTGTATGGCTTCCAGCATAGGTGCAGAATTATGAACTTAAAAGTTCTTCCGTGTAAAAAAAACAAAACCCCACAGACCAACCCCCCCCCCCATGACACATTCATAGAAATTAGTACTCTAGGGAGAAAAACAGACAGCTTGGCAATTTTAAAAGGTTTAGTCATATGCTAAAGAAATAGCATCCACACCTGCAGTCGGAAGGGGTATAGTCTCAACACACCTGTATCATTTTATTGTTCTGAATATGTAGACTGGCTCTTCCAATAATAGGTTATTTAAGAGAAAAGGAACAAACCAACTTTGGCAGCTGAAAAACCCTAGACCTTGATTCATAAAACCTTGATTTAATGTGTTTTTTCTATAAGCTGCCTTGGAAGAGCTTTTAGCTTTGAAAGGCGGCCTACAAATAGCTCTGAAACGTTTTTACATTTGAACTGGATTCAAAATCCATACCTGTGTGTCAGTGGGATGTATACTTTCAGTTGTACCAGGAGCTACGGGGTGGGAGAATAGGCCAACTAATAGCTGCGGCGTATTCCAATTTACAGCTACCCCATGGTCTGTAACTTATGTTATACAACCTGAAATCACTGAGAACTCCCCAGCACTTCACACTGCAGACTCTTCTCCGAGCTCTCTACCTTTTGCCCTTCAAGCACAGCGTGTTCCAAACAGGAAGGAAGGAATAATGCAGTTTGGCCTAAAGCTGCTCCTGTTAGGAGGTGCTTTTTCTTTGCCTACCTACGGCTCCTTTATGTTCTTTGCTCCATTTCAAGTCAGGATTTTGACAGAATTGTCAGAAGTAGCAGAATCTGGCTAAGACAAAGGCCACTCCTTCATTAGCCACATCAAGGTCTACCTAATCTGGCACCTTGTTCCTAGCTAGATGTTTCTGAGAAGCTCAAAAGCAGGTTTTAAAAACAAAGAAAGAAACCAGCATCCCTCTGGCATTGCTTGTCCCCAGCATCTGATATTGACTATTTGCTACTTCTGCCTTGCAGGCTCCATTTAAAGCCCATGGCTGTTAGCCACAATAAATCCATTATCCATTATATTTGTTTAATACCAGGTATTAAGGATACAATCCAAAGTACATTTACTAGGAAATATAGGCTGTGCACATATTACCATTTATGCTACCTCTAGTATTTGAAGCAGTGGACACACAACATTCGCCACAATCCATATCTATCCTGTAGTTTCTTGAGGAATACTGCTGTTGGATGTGTTTCCCCTCACATCAGCTTCCATCCAATTTGAAAATATGTTATTTATTATTATTATTTGTTGAATTTAGATACTGCCCTATACCCAGAGGTCTCAGGGCAGTTCACAGAACAAAATCAAAATACAAATCCACAAAATTCATAATCAGAATAAAAACAACAAACCAATAACCCTGTCAAAACCCCCCACATTTTTAAAGGGTATAGAATGTTAATAAGATCAACCAAAGGCCTGGTTGAAAAGGAATGTTTTTGCCTGGCACTTAAAGGTGTATAATGAAGGCACTAGGTGAACTTACCTGAGAAGGGCATTCCATAGACGGGGAGCCACTGCAGAGAAGGCCCATTCTAGTGTTGCCACGCTCCAGACCTCTCGAGGAGGCACGCAAAGGAGGGCCTCAGAAAATGATCTCAGGGACCAGGTAGGTTCATATGGAAAGAGGCGGTCCTTGAGGTATTGCGGTCCTGAGCCATTTAAGGCTTTAAAGGTCAAAACCAGCACTGTGAATTGGGCCTGAAAACTAATTGGTAGCCAGTGCAGTCAGACCAAGATTGGTGTAATATGCTCATGGCCACTGAATTCTGTACCAGCTGAAATTTCCAAACTGTCTTCAAAGGCAGCCCTATGTATAACACATTACAGTAATCTAACCTTGAGGTTATCAGAGCATAGACAACAGTAGTTAGGTTATCCCTGTCCAGATAGAGGTGTAACTGGGCCACCAGCTGAAGCTGATGGAAGGCACTCAGAGCCACTGAGGCCACCTGAGCCTCGAGCGACAGCAAAGGATCCAGGAGTATCCCCAAGCTACGACTCTGCTCCTTCAGAGGAAGTGTAACCCCATCAAGAGCAGGCGATCTCTCACCCATCTGGTCTAGGGAACCACCCACTAACAGCGCCTCAGTCTAATCTGGACTGAGTTTCAGTTTGCTGGCTCTCATCCAGTCCATTACCGAGGTAAGACACTGGTCCAGCACTTCCACTGTCTCATCTGCAGATGTAAAGGAGAAAGAGAGCTGAGTGTCATCAACATACTGCTGACAACGTACTCCAAACCTCCAGATAACCCCACTCAATGGTTTCATATAGACATTAAACAATGTAGGGGATAGGACTGAGCCTTGCAGAACCCCACATTGAAGGTTCCATGGGGCGGAAAAGCATTCCCCAAGCAACACCCTCTGGGAATGAAATTCCACCGCAAAGTGGTGCCAACCATTTAGGCAACATTCACTTCATAGGGAAGCTGAGGCAGCCCTTGCACATGTGCAGAAGAAAGCTTCATGAATAGGATTTGGGGGCTTACAGATGTGGTGAAACCAAACAGGTAATGCATATCAGGTGAAAGCATCCCTGCCTCCTATCTGGTGTGAACAGTAACATGCAAATGGAACTTGAAACACAACAGGGGGGAAACAACTTTGCTGCATTGTAAGCTGGGATGCAGGTGGCGCTGTGGGTTAAACCACAGAGCCTAGGGCTTGCCAATCAGAAGGTTGATCAGAAGTGCATGTATAGTACAATCTTATAGGGACGTGGGTGGCGCTGTGGTCTAAACCACTGAGCCTCTTCGGCTTTCCGATCAGAAGGTCGGGGGTTCGTATCCCCGCGACAGGGTGCGCTCCCATTGCTCACTCCCTGCTCCTGCCCACCTAGCAGTTTGAAAGCACATCAGAGTGCAAGTAGATAAATAGGTACCGCTCTGATGGGAAGGTAAACGGCGTTTCTGTGCGCTGCTCTGGTTCGCCAGAAGCAGCTTAGTCATACTGGCCACATGACCCGGAAGCTGTACCCTTGGCCAATAAAGCGAGATGAGTGCCGCAACCCGAGTCGTCCATGACTGGACCTAATGGTCAGGGGTCCCTTTACCTTTAAGCTGTTAGTGTGTGCATAGTCATAATTGAATCAATGGGACTTACTAAGTAAAGGTGCTTGGATTTGGGCAGTAAATGACAGAGAAAACATGCTTTGTGACCTGTTTGTTCCTTTAAAAATGAGAAAGTTTGCCAGGTTGCACAGAGACTTGATAATAAGAATATCAAACTATGTAGACAGTGATACCCAATAAGCAGAAATCCCAGTATTGAATCACATTTGTGAAAACACACTTATTTAGCATCCTTACACTCTCTGCAAGTCTATCAGGCAGGTGTTTCCAAAATGTGCTACAATGTTTTTTGAGATTGAAGTCTCAACAGGTAGTTTGTGTTCAGTTTAAAAGATTGTATATGGAAACAGAAACATTACACAATTCAAAAATTGATTTTGTTAACTCTCTCAGTTAATTTGCTCTTCAGGATAATAAAGCTAAGCAAGTTCACATAATTGGAAACTTAATTCTTATTTACTCTAACATGATTTACAAACCATGCTTTTACAAAGTACCATTCGGATTCTCTTAATGTGTAGTACATACATACATACACTATTCTCAAACTTCTCTTCATCCTTGTTGAAGTAAGAGCATCCCCTCAACAACTGTGTTTCACTGACAGTTTTCTTCAAATGCTCTGAATGAGATGCTGAACCATTTTATTGGGAGTCAAAAGAACCTCCCTGGATGAAGCGAGTATTACAAAATCAGGTTCTTAATATCTGCAAGCATCTCCATTCGACACTCAAGATCTGTTCATAAACATCCTTCTGCCTTCCCTTCATCTCCAAACCCATTATTTGCTAAAGAGATCTGATTGGCTAAGAGGATTGGGAACATGATACCCTGCTTTTCACTGGTGCCAGTTCTAATCTGTTTCCACAGTGCAGCAAGGAATGAAGCTTACGCCCATCCCACATCTTCAATGGACTGTGCAAAATGAGTTTTGTTGCAGTCTTATTGGCAGAGGGCAAATGCCCACATCCTAGAAATGACCACAGAAGCGGGCTTTAGTAGTTGGGATGCAGGTTACAGAAGGAGAGAGCTTCCGTACCTTCTGTCACTTTCAGAAAAAGGCTGCAATAGATGGACAGGGAAGTAAAGGAAAGCTTGCACTGTCACTACCTTCATTAACCCCCATCTCCCCGCACGCTTTGAACGGATGCAGAAGGTGCAACTGCTGCAATTGTGAAGCCCGTATCTTTCACCAGCAATTAAATCTGCTGATAAACAAGCATTTAATTTTCCAGTAACTGGTTGCCACATCTAACTTTGTCAGGTAGCCTGTAACCTTTCCTCCTTCATTCCCGGTCACATGTCCTTTTCCATTCACGTCCGAAAACTCTAATTCCAAACTACTTTTTCCTTTCGTGGTTGCTGATTTTTATTTTTTTTAAAAAGCCGCAAATGGGGCGGGGAACGAGGGAGGACCAGAAGGTGAACCTACTGGTGTTAACAGTCTCCTGCTGCGTCGTTAAGCGCTCCTGAACTCAGGTGATTATTTGGAGCCATGCCACGGCTGGAAGAAGATGATGAGGATGAAAAGGAGTGTCGGGTATTTGCTTGTTTGCTGACGGTCGTTTGCAAGACAACCCTGTCGCCTTTCTGTCTCTTGCTGTGCTCCTGGTGCTTCTTCCAGCTGGTCGGAGGAGGAGGATGATTCTCGGAGGGTCCTAGCGTGGAAGGAGAAAGAGCGGGGCTGGCAACGGTTTGCGGACGGAAAACAGCAAGCCTGTATTTTTCACCAGGCACGAAGGACTTAATAACCACCCAGAGTAAAACTGGCAGACGAGTCAAAGGAAGGTAGAGAAGGGGAAATCATGGAGAGCAAAAGGAAACTCAATCGTGGTTAGAAGCAAAGAAAAAGAAAGAAATGCTACAGAGGAAAGGGGGTGGGTAGGGAAAAAAATAGAAATGAAAGTATAAAAAACAGAGTGAGAAACACTGATTATCTCTCTCTGCCCCGCCCCCCGCCTCTAAAACCCCCCCTCCTAATTTGCAAGTAGGTAAGGGGAGGGGGAGGAGCGGCATGTACCACTAATTCTCAAAGGGAGGGGGAGGGAGCCATTGTGACATACCCTCCGCTCCCACCTTCCCGCTCCCGGGTGCCCGGCTTCCTCGTCGGAGGCGTCGAGTCGTTGAGACCGGGGACGTCCCGTCAGAGAAAGGCCTTCAGGGAAAGAGAAGCACAAAGGAGGGGGGGACCCGCGCTCTCAACGCCCCTCCCCTGGCGGTCGGGATGGTCCGTCCCGTTCCTTCGGTGGGAGGAGGAGGAGGAGGAGGAGGGGCAGCGGGCGCGACGCCTCCCCGCGCAGCGACACACGGACCCGGCGCTGCGAAGGGAAGGAGGCGGAGGAGGAGGCTGCGCTGCCGAGCCGTAGCGGCGGCGGTTGCTGCTGCTGCTGCTGCTGCCGAGAACGGAGCCCCCAGCATGGCCGGGTCCATTGTGGCGGCGGACGCTCCGCCGGCTCCTCCCGGCCGCCGCCGCCGCCGCTGCTCGTCCTCTTCCCCTCCATCTCGGCTCTGTTGCCGCCGCCGCCCGGCTGCGCCCGCCCTGCCCGGCTTGCTCTCGCTGGGCTTGCTCCTCTCCCGCGTCTGCTGCGGTGAGTCGCCGCAGAAACTTTTCTTTTTTTTCCCGCGAAGGGGGCGGCGGCTCCTCTCCGGACCAAACCAGTTCCCTCTCCCCCTCCACCCTCTCCCCTCCGTCGTCCGAGCGCGGGGCGCGAAGGGGCCGCCGCTGTGGGAGGGACGGAGGTTGAGAAAGAGCGAGCGAGGGAGGGAGAAGTGGCGGGCGGGACTTAGGGGAAACTTTTCCCTCAGCCGCTAGTCGGGAGAAGTTGCGTGTCCGGTGGAGGCGAGGTGGGCCAAGCCGGAGGCGAGAGACCCCGGCCGGAGGCGCAGGGGCGGCGGGAGGAGGGGAAGTGCCTCGCGTGTTTTCTCTTCATGAGGGGAAATGGAGGAACCCACCTCGAGGGTCCTTCCCTCCCCCACCCCTTTTTCAACATTTCGCGAGGGGGGGCTGGAGGGTGAGCGTATTCGGTGTGGGGGGTGCTGCTTCTGGGTGTGGCGCTCGAGGGGGGCTTTTTGTGAAGGGGGGGCGCGAAGCCGGGCAAGAGTTGTGGGGCGTCGAAGAGCAAGCGATGTGTGCGAGGGTGTGTCTTGTCTGCAGCTCATGTTCCTCTGCTGAGATAAATATTCGTTTGCTCGTGCGCTCGTTAAAAGGCACACACATACACAGAGGCAGCGCTTTCCGAGCCCGTGGCTGCGCTAGCACGATCAACATCGCCATCCGTTACAGTGGCGGGAGGTTTCCCCCGCTTCCCCGACTTGTCTCCGGCAGGCGGGAGCCTCGAAGGTCCGCAGCTCTTTTTTTATAGTTTGTGTGTATTTGTGCGTTGCCAACCCCGCGCATCTGCTATTCCGGGAGCGCTCCTCTGCCCGGCGTCGGCGCGCAGGCGGAGAGAGTGAGCGTGTGTGTCCCGCCGCCTTGTTGTGTTTTGTTGTCGGCGCTGTTGCTGGGAGTTGGAGCTGTTGGGATTCCACTTGTCACTCGGAGCCGCCGCCGAGACCGTTACGTCCGGCATTCTGGGAGCTGCGCTGGCTGGAAGCTACTCTCGCTCGTCTCCGTTCTGTCTCGGCTGATGACGGGGCAGCCGTGATTTGTGGGCAGGACAGGCCGATGCCATGATGTAGCTGGCCGCCGCCCTTTTAAATGCACCCCCTCCCGGTCCCCCCCCGGCAATCCCGTCTTAGGGAAGCCCCTGACTTCAAAAACAACTGGTGTGCTTTGCCAGAATTGGCCAATAGCCAGTTTGATGGTGAGCAGCAGGTGCTGAAGCAAATGCGAATATGTGGGGATGGCTTATCTTGGAAGCACTCGTTTCAGGGACTGTTCATAGAATCGTAGAGTTGGAAAGGGAGCACAGGGGTCATCTAGTCCAACCCCTGTGGAGGACTCCATAAGGAGAGTCAAATCAGCTGAGTGCTCCACTCCTCATTACACAGCCGTTAACAGAGTCCTCCAGACTCTGGTATACACCTGAAGATAATTGTAGGGTGGTGCAACAGATGCTTGTGGATTTACCAGAAAAGTGATGCGTTTCATGCATGTGTATACATCACTTCATGTCTACCTTAGTTTGTGCAAAAGCCAGAAATCCTATAGACCTCTGACTACTATATTTTCAATGCTAGTTTAATACATGCTTAAAAAAATTATCTTTTATTTGCAGGTGAGGTGCTTAATAGCTATTTGAGATAATTTGCTCCTAGAAGATCCACACTTTGTCCCTAAATTCCTCCTGGCTGCTTTCAAAGCAGTTTAATGTTTGGCTCTAAACATTTCCAGGTGCTAGATATGATTGTAAACAATTACATTCACCTCCTTCATTGTTATGGTACACCACCATTTCTGCATGATATCTCAGTGAAAATTCCTTTAAAGACAGCAGGTTTCAGTTGATTTGATCTTTTTTAACTTAGAATTATAGAGTTGGAAGGGACTCTGAGGGTCATCTAGTCCAACCCCCAGCAGTGCAGGAATCACAACTAAAGCAACTGTGACAGATGGCCATCCAACCTCTGTTTAAAAACTTGCAAGGAGGGAGAGTCCTTCACTTTCCGAGGGAGTCTGTTCCACTGCTGGAACAGCTGTTATTGTTAGGAAGTCCTTCCTGATGTTTCGTTGGAATCTGCTTTCTTGTAACTTGAAGCCATTGGTTTGGGTCCTACCCTGTGGAACAGGATAAAACAAGCTTGCTCCATCCTCCATGTGACAGCCCTTTAACTATTGGAAGATGGCTATCATATCTCCTCTCAGTCTCTTCCTTTCCAAGCTAAACATACCCAGCTCCCTTGATGCATGTTAAGATTGTGGTCAACTAAGACACAGATCATTTTCAGGTGTGTGTGTTATACAATCACCTGCATCCCTTTTTCTCATTCTTGATAGTATTACTAGTCATCACAGCTTTTTCCAAAATTGAAAGCTGAGGAGTTGGCTTATTTACAGCTCTTCATCTGAAGATTTTTAAATCTTCAACAAAAGGACTAATGTAATGAGGTATTCAAGTTCAGCTATATAAGTAAACATGAAATATTTACAAATCACCATAATATTACAACATTAATCAGAAAAATTAACACACACTGGCTCATCCTCCTCGAATCTGTATTTAAGACTATCTGTGAATTAGAGGTTGGTAATGTGACATTTTTAGTCCTTTAGCAGGTACCAAGAGTGATAAGTTGTTCAATATCAAAATATTAATAACGTAACTATCATTTTAAGTTGTGCACATCTTTGAATTTTGTGGTGGTGTTCTTGGCTCAAAACTTGCCAAAAGTGTTTTGAAATGTGTATTTTAGAAGAAAGTATGTTTAGAAATTCATACACTGAGGTAAAATACACTTATGTATGTTGTGATAAAATAGGAACATATAGCTGAATTCATCTGCACAGATTCGCCCTCCTCAATCCAGTGATAGACAGCATAGACTCCTGAAATGCATTTCAGTCATGACGGGAATGGAGCTGGGCTGGATAAGGACCTGCTGAGTCCTAAGCTGATCCAGCTATTGGCCCAGCTGGCAGTGGATCATATATGTCTCTGCTGTGCCAGCCTGGAGATGCTGCAGTGACAGTCAGCATTCTTAATTGAATTCATGAGGACTGCAACGTTGTTGTGCCTAAGATACTGAGATGTGAACCATCTCGTCTGGGTTTTAGATCTTGTCTCTACCATGAACTCAGTAGATGACATTAAGCAAACCACTCTTGGCCTTGGTCCCCATCTGGAATGTGGCTCTAGTAAAACTTGCCTACATTGCAACCGTCTTGTAAAATACCACTGACAAGAATATACTTATGTAGTACTCTGAACATACTAAGTAAATCCTAAGTTAGTATTTGTCCTAGACGTATGCTTTAAGTTCCTTGAAGAAACCTAGCTATTGAATCTGTAATGTGTTGAATTACATATTGGAGATGATGAGGCATTAAACACTGAAGAATCGGGGAAAGCCAAATTCAGATTTTTGAGGTATTTTAGTAAAAGATTTACTTAGTGAAAATTCTCTGCAGACCATGGCATGTGGCCAAATGTAGTTCTTGTTGAATGAATCCTTGTCATATCTGTCAAGGTACTTAGAATATTTCAGTAAAAAATTAAGAGAGCCATATTCTACTGGATCGTCCTCTCTTCTTCCTTTATATTGGCAGCACTGAATATTTTAATGATGGGCATGAAAATGAAACTAGTTTCATGTCTATAATTTTCAGGAAAAATTTTGTTCTTTCCTATCATACTTTTTAATCCTGGAAAGTCTTTCATATATTTATCAACACAAATTAGCCTAAGGACTCTTCAGTAACTCCAGGTATTTTTGAATGATACTGATTCCTTCCAATCAAAATTTTTGTCCCAGTGTTGAAATGGAACCTACTTTGGTTGCCCTAGTGGACTGTTCATGCTGGGAAATGAGAATGTAAACTTGTTGATTTTCCTGGAGCTCTCAGTGACAGTTGATGGCACCTCATACGATTTGTGTAGGAGGGGACTTTTTTCTATACATGGTTCCACTGATTTCTGGAGGGCTTGCTGCAGAAGGTGATGCTGGGGGACTGCAGCTCTGCCACTGAGGTGCAGCAGAGAGGATCTTGTTTCAGTATCTATATGAAATGGCTGAGTGAAGTCCAGAGACACTTTGCTGAGCAGAGTGTTGGTAACACCCACCTTTTTATCTCTTCTTTACCTTGGAGGCTAAGGAGGCAAGGAATCTTGAAACTGTTTGAGTGGGAGACTTGATAGTATGTAAAAAAAATGAAACTTAATCCAGACAAGATGAAACTACTGTTGAGTGGGATATTTTTCTAAATCTGGATTTAGGTGATACAGATTGTTCTGGACATGGTTACACTCCCCCTCAAGGATTGGGTTCATAGTTTGGGCTGTGTTGTGACCAGCATATTTGTCCTGGAGGCTCAGGTGACATCAGGACATAGGAGTGCCTTTTACTAGCTTCAGCTGGCACATTAGCTGTGATACTTCCTGGCTAAGTCAAACTTCACCCATCAATCATGCCCTAGTAACCTACAGATTACTGCGGAAATGTGTGATAAAAACAAAACTGTGGTACAAAATGCTAGTGCCTAGCCTGGGTTGTGTGATTAGAACAAATGGTTGGAGTCTTGTATTATCTGAGCTAATTTTCTTTGTTTTTAAGCTTAAGTTGCTGCTTTTAACCTTTAGAGCTCAACATGGCATTGTGACAGGATGTCTTAAGGACCACTTTATGTGCCATCACTCTGTTCAACACCTGGGCCTTTGTGCCAGATGCCATTGCCAAATAAAGTCCAGTAGGCATCTACTAGAAGCAAGATCTTTGATAAGGGCTACCATGTAGAATGCCCACCCCAGAGATTTGCTGGGTCCTGTTTCTGTACTCCTGGCTGTAAAGCTCCTTTCAGTAAGCTGCTGCTTGTTGTGGCTTGTTTATCTGATGTGCTTTTCCCGCTTTGTACTTCTTGTTGTATCATATATTGGTTTTATTTTGTGAGCGGCTTTGATTTTTATTCCTGATAAGGTGGGATATACATTATTAAAATAAACAGATATATCTGGAGTTTTTGGCTGTCAACCAAAGCTGCTGCAGGATAATAATTTCAGTGCTTATTTTATTTAAATGATTTATTATATCCTGCTTTTAAAATAAATTATTAAGCAGTTTGCTAGAATGAAATATGTATGCTAACATTATAATGCATGCATATATAATATATGTATACAAATTTAGCATTAATATCAGAATGAAACAGGTGGTACCTATAAAGTAACGATTATAAACTGCTTTCTAGGATTTTTTTATAAGGTTTCAGCATCTCTCTCCAAATAGAGAGGGAGGATGTTCTGTATTACATTGAGTGAGAATTTCACCATTTCCATGCCACCACCAAGAAAGCCCTGGTCTTGCACTCCTCCACATTGAATATATACAAAAGGCAATCCAGAGAGTACAGCCTACAGTAGAGATCCTAACGTCAGGCAGGCTCATATGAGTGTGTGAAGATATTTAACTGTGTCAGAGTTTAATACCTTCACTTTAGATTGATTCTGGAAACAAGTAAGCAACCAATATAACTGCTGTAGAATTGCTGCGCTATGCTCTGACCATCTCCCCATATTTTGGACCTTGTGAGAGGCAGCCTTGTGAGAGAAGAGCTGGAATAGTTTGGTCTGGGTGTAGCTGGTGCACAGGCCAAATCTGCCTCTTCTAGACAGAACCATAGATTGTAAAAGTTGCTACTGGACGCCAGCACCACCTGGGCATCCAGGAGCAAAGAAAGGTGCTTCTAGATCCAGTACATGGCATACTTAATAATTTCAGAGGGATCTCAACCTAATCTGAGACAGGATGCACAACTCTTTGCAGACTAGCAGAACTTCCAGCAGCAATTCTCTGGATTAAATTTCAGTTTCTTCACTGAAGTTGAGCTGGGCAGGATGTGGTAGATAGTTTTCCCTTGCTAGCTGAAAATATGGCAGGACTTGAAATGATGTGGCAAAGTTAGCAGCCATCACATTGATAACCTTACCCAGCTTCTAGCGGTGATGAAAGCAAGGGAGGTAACTGTTGTGGGAGGCTAGTTTAAGTTGGAAAAGACTGAGATAATTGGGTTTCCCCCTCTTATCCTTCCCCAAAGGCAAAGAGAGTTCAAATTTGAACACTCCAGGAAAGAGCCTGTGGGGAAGAGTATTAGGAGATGACAGGAGATAACTGTGACCACAAGAGGGCAATCCTGTCTAGGCAATCTGGTTTAGAGAGTTGGGGGTTTGTAAAAATGCTGGAAAGCAAATAGTTAAATAAATAAAAACAGCTAATTCTTGATGGTTAAGGGATTTGGGCTTGCACTTTGAGAGTGGCTATATAATAGCTATTCTGCATTGGCCTTCTTGCTTACCAAAACTACTTCTGCACACTGACTCAGAGGTTTGCATCCCCATCCAGCCATGAAGCTCACTAGGTGACCTTGGGGCAGACACAGCCTCTTAGTCTAACCTACCACACAGGGTTTTTGTGAGGAGCTCCTTGAAAGAAATGTGGTATATAAATGAATTCAAGTAGAGCTTGAATGCTGAACCTGGTTCCTTCACATGGAGTACAACTCAATCAAAACAAGAGAGTGTTACTCAATCTCAAGTCAGGTTGTATACCCAAACATCAGTCAGGTTTATCATAGCTAACATAACTTTTGTCTTGTATGAATTAGGTAAGTTTTTGTTGCTTTGGCCCATATCTTTTTCTTCACAGTTTTAGAACTTCTCTCCATCAAATTCCTGGAAGACTATAAAAGAGTGAGCAAGATGTGCCATGGTCATACTGACCCATTAGTTTAATTAGGGTTGCCATGTTTAAAAAATGGTTGAGATTTTTATTTTTGCCAAAGTTGCTGAGCTATATATGTAGGTCAGTAACAAAGATAAGAACCCCAGTACCTGGCTGGAAGGCACATTGGAAGGGATAATTGGTCTCTTCATTTAGAAACTTACGCAACAGGGTCACCATTACTTGTGTGACAAACTTAGATTCCCATATGGGAGCTAATTGTTATAAATAATGTCTAACCTCTGCTTCCTTCAGATTTAGATTGAAGGATTCATTTCAAGGATGCATGAAGACAAACTATTCTGCTAGTTGACCTAATAAACTAGAATAGGGTTCATCTTTTTAATACTGTGTAGTAATGATGCTCCCTGTATATATGCAATGATTCTAGCAAGCTGATAGTCATTTCTTAGTTGCCAGACCAGGTTTTCAGTTGCTATGGTGATTTTCCAGCATTCAGTTCTCTGGTAGATGAAGTCAGTGTTACTCAGCTTTATATTTTAAACTTAGTTCTCTCAATTTTAAAGTGTTTCCAACCACAGTCATGTAAATGATTTCATATTTCAGATCAGAAAATGTTGCTTCCATTGAGATGAACTTAAAGGCTCTTGTTCAAAATATGGCTTGTGGATTGTGAACGTTATCTTTAAGTTATTTTGCAGACATATAGTGAATTTTTTTGAATTAAATGCTGTTAAGCATGAATGCATTTTGCTTTTAAGAACTACTTGGGATGGAAGTTAGCATGATCATGCAAGTCTCTTTCAGTTTCAGTGGAGAAGTTTAGTGTCCTGTCTTATCAAGTGGTGCAAGAGGATGTAAACTTTCTGGTACCTGTTATTATAACATCCCTGCTTTATTCAAACCTTTGCTGCTGTTTTAAATGACCACTTCCCTCCCTTCTCATGCCCATGGTGTAGACACTGGTATTGTACAATCTGCTTTCTCACCCTGACTTCAAACAAATCTAGAATTGTGATGAGGCACTACAAATCTTCCAGTGGGGCTTTGTGTGCACATGTGTATGTATGATAAGAAATTACAACTCTACTATGTACATCAAATAATTCCATATCAATAGTTATGTAAGGGAACATAAACAGTACGGGCACTTAAAATCATTTCAAATTAGATCTAATGTTGTCTTGAAATTTTGTGTTCTAGTAGTTATTAGATTTGTGAAAGAATGGGATTTATAATCAGCTCAACTCTCTTTATGTGATACAGAGTATGTTAATTTTGTTAGAAAAGATATAATCCATATTTTTGTACACCACTGGTGTACATTAGATCTGGTATAACCAGAGATTTTCAGTTAATTGCTATTTCTAGCTTTGCTGCTGCAAATAATGTCATCATAATCTCAACATCTGTCTCATTCAAAGCACCTTTTATGCAGGCAGAAAACATAGGTTCAAAGCTGTATTGTATCAATTGCTATCATTTAAGCCACGGTTTAGTGGTATGTGGATGAGCCTCAGCAACTACCTTTCTCTTGCCACTTGGTGGGGATTAGTACTTTTGCCAAATTTACTTCTGGTTTCAAAGAATCACAGATTAGCATTATATGCAAACCAAGAAACAAACAATGGGGAAGGGTGCCCAGGGGAGGAATGCATTGCAGCAGAGAGGGAGAAAATCCATTGTGCAAGCCAAAGTCTGTTGCATGAGCAGAGCAGATCTTCCCTGAACACAGAAGTAGTCTGCAAATGTGTGTAGGGACCAGTATCCCAGGAAAGTATGGTAATGTTCAAATTTATGTCATCTGTACTAAACTTTTTATTGTAATATATCAAGCAAATCATTGCTAAAATTCCGGATAAAGGTGGTAATTTTGCTATGAGAAATTGCAATTTATAGCAGCTAAACTTTCACAGTGGTAAAATACATATGGACTCCATGATAACAGAACAAATTTTCACACAAGAATAATGTGTGATGCAGAATGACTCATATTTTGTTCTCTTTCTACTTTTTCCCCACCTTCAGGTGCCTTAGCTGGACCAAAAGTTGATCCACGTGTGAGAGCAGTATGGGGGAAGAGTGTTACACTGAAATGCATAATTGATATAAATGAAACATTAACACAAATTACATGGGAGAAAATGCATGGAAAGACTCCACAGACTATTGCTGTACATCATCCTGATTATGGATTTTCCGTTCAAGGAGAATATCAAGGAAGAGTATTTCTTAAGAATGCCTCACTTACAGATGCATCAATCATCCTAACAAATATTACCTTCTCTGATTCTGGAGAATATGTATGCAAAGCAGCTACATTTCCTCTAGGAAGTTCCCAGTCATCAACAACTGTAACTGTGTTGGGTATGCTTATTTTTTATTTATTTTGTAGACATTCTACCTACATGTTTGAAGATCAGTATTAAAACTTTGCTATATGTGTTTCAGCACAAGAATTGTCACTTTTGTTTCTTGAAAGTTCTTGCTTTGTTTAGAAAATTAACTAACTAAAGCAGTGGAGATTCAACCTGGTAAAACGGTTATCTTCTTGGTCTTTTGGCTATTTCATACCTCACTGTGTTTCAGTTAAGGTGGATTTTTTATTCCATTGATTAAAGTTTATGCTCCTTGTAAGCCACATTGGAATCATTCTTGAAAAAATACGGTATAATATATACCTAAATATATCTAGATAAACTGGTTCAGCATTATGAAAATGGTAATGGCCAATGAGGTTTCCTGAAAGACCATTTGATTACCATTCCTGTCTTCCCCTACAGTAGAAAGCTGCAAGAGAGGGCATTGCATGGGTGCTGTGGACCAATAATAGTTTCAGTATACAGTGGTACCTCGGGATGCGAACGGGATCCATTCCAGAGCCCCGTTCGCATCCTGAGTAGAACGTAACACGTGACTGTGTGGGTTGCGTTTCGCCGCTTCTGCGCATGTGCGTGATGTCATTTTGAGCGTCTGCGCATGCGCGAGTGGTGAAACCCAGAAGTAACACACTCCATTACTTCCGGGTTGCCGCAGAGCGCAACCCAAAAATACTTAACATGAAGCTACTTCAACCTGAGGTGTGACTGTATGTACTGTTTCCATGTATATTTGCTTCCATGTATACTAGCTATCTCAAAACACTTTACGTCAAATCTAATGGGCTTTGTTCATTAATTTTAAACCGGTTTCATGGCCTCTGACTGATTTTTTGTTTGTTTGTTTATAATTATTGCCTCTTAGTTTTTATTTTTAATTCTGTTTTACTGTATTATAGTTCAGCTCATTGACTTGGAATACCTCAGAATGAAGGGCTGTTTAGACATTTTTAAAATATATAAATACTTCTAGCCCCTTGGTAACAAATTGTCTACTGAGCTGATGATTTGCCATTACTTGGTGATATTTTCACACATTCTCACTAGGGGGAACGTGACCTTGTAGCTTCTTCAATGAATAGAGAAAATATGTTTTATTATCTGATGGATTTGTCTAGAATAGTTTTAGTTAGCTAGGTATTCCCTTGATTTAGGTTTGAATGCTATTGTCTGGAAATGGAACATTCAGTTGGATTGTATTACAAAATTCTGCGAAGTTGCAGCAATTAGTATTGTAGCTTAGGAACATAAGAAGCTGCTTTATACCATGTCAAACTATTCTTCTATTTAGCTTAGTATTGTAACTGTGCTGTGTGATAACTAACTTTAGCCCCTGAAATCTCTCTACATGCCCTCTCTTAAAATAACTGTTGGACAATTTCCTTGTACTGTCCTTTCCATATTTATTAGTTGCTTAATTAGATTCCAGCTTTCCCTAAGTTGGGATTCAAGGTGACTTACAACATTTTAAAAGACAATAAACAAAAAAAACTATAAATTAACTAAAACTAGTTAAAAACAAATAATTAAGACACATCAGAACACATTAAGAACCAGGAATTAAAATGCATTTTGTCCTGACAGTAGACTATTGATCAGCATCATCTGTGCCTTAAGTTTTCAAAGGCCTGTCTTAGTAGGAAGGACTTATCTTGCTGATGGATAACAAAGATGGAGCAGCCACAGAAAAGACTGTGTCATGTGCCACCAGCACCAATGCTTCTCATGTTGATGGAGCTCAGAGGAAGCTATCACTTGAGGATTTTAGTACATAGGCAGTTTCATATAAGGAGGTTTTTCAGGTAGCCTGGGCGCAAGCTGCATAGGCTCTTGACAAGGTTGCTGGTGGCGAAGTTAGAAATGTGTCCTTGTTGTTTTTTTAAGTCCTTAACAAGATTTTTTTTCTTTGTTTACAGAATGTTATAAAATATAAGGAATTGGTTCTAGCAGTTCTTGTAATTTGTTCTGGTAAAATATGCTTCTCCTTGAGAAGGTGCTTGATCTTAATCAAAATGAAGCATCCTCATCCTATGCTTCCTTTTTTACCTTTGTGCACAGCAACAAAATGTTTTTTTCTCTCTCTTTTAGAAAGCTTAATTCTTGGCAATAAATGTGGCCTTCACAAAATAGCCACAGCATTCTACATAATGCTGTATACCCTCTTAGCATTGTTGTTGTAACATTTGTGATGCATGGTTTGCTGTTTGATGCCTGCCTCCACCAGTAGATTCTTATATTGATCAGAGGACAACACATTTCTGAAATGACCCAGAACATAGAATATGTTCCTATTGCGTGCACTTCTGCTGCCACAGGAACTTTCCCTGGTGACTACGACATCAACAGTTGTTGGTGTGTTTGGAAAACATTAAGACTTGCTCTGCAGTGTGAATAGGCAGAACCTGCATGGTTTCTATTAATATTATTTTAAATGTTAACTTTAGTATTTTGCAGACATGGGGAAATTATTTATTTGTGTTTAATTCCTTTGTTTGCAAATGTTGAAATTTAAATCATTATTTCTGGTAAGCTAAAGCAAGCTGGATGAAGCTGTGATATGGGATATTCTTTGTTAAAAGATTAGAATTTAGAAGGCAATTTCCAAAATAGGGGTGAAATTAAACAGCTTAGATAAAACAGTGGTCTTCTAGGAGGAGTCCACAGCAAGTGTTAATAAGGTTCACATTCTATACACCTTCAGATGTATAGTAAGTTGGATCTTGGTTTCTGCATTTTACAGGTTTTTCCTTTAGATTGTAATAAAATGCCCTGCCTTTAATTCTGATCCTATTAATGAAGGCATTTTCATAGAAGAAAAATAATGGTCAGTACAATTTAAATACTGGAAATTCTCATCCTGTTCCTTTCACTGGTCCTATTCCCAAGTGCTAATTCCCACACCCTGTACCCTTACCCACCATCTTTGTGAGATAAGGAAGGGACACGCTTTTTAAAGTTTATGCCTCTTTGATGTGGTATGTTTCTGTAATAATGTATCACACCCAAGGGCAGTTTCTTACAAGTATTAGATTAGACAATGATGGTTATTATTTCATATAACTTGGCTGCAACCCTTCAAAAGCAGATTGACTTGAGAGTTAGGTCTGACCCCCGCCTGGATTTATCGTAAAATATTAGTCTCTAAACCCATTATATCAGTGAAGATCCACATGAGACAGTCTCCAAGTTAAGACTTGGCAGGGCAGACAGTAGTCCTAGTTGCATGTAAATATATTTAAGGGGAAATGTCTAGTCATCCCAAGGTACATTGCAAATAAGTACTTCATTTAGACATTCTTACTTTGCTCAAGGTGGAAATAATATCAGGGTGAGGTTGTGAATTTTAATAGTGGTTTCCAAAGAAAATAGCTGCTGTGGACAAGTCTTCAGACCATTTCCTGCCTATTATTGGTTGATATGACCTCTTGGAACATTGCAAAGAAGTGCTTCACCCCCTACATGAAGCAGAGTCTATCAGTCTATGATCTACTCTATCATTTTTCCAGTTACTGAAAATAAGTAATACATGGCCCATCTCTTCTTAAGCCCTTTACTCACCCCATCATTCATTTTGGAAAGACATTGACTAAATTTTCACTTAGTTTCCATTACTAAGTTGACCAAACTTATTTCAAAGTTTTCAAATCTTCTCCCCCAGTAATCCTTCAGGTTTAGTCAGTTGATTTATTAATATTGAAAATAGATTAGTTACTTTGATCTTTGTTTGTCTTTCTCAAAATCCAACTTCATGTGCTTCTTTATTCAGTATCCAACTTAAAGTCTTTTTTCTTAATCCTGTATCAGTTCTGAATCTAATGTTCCTAATTTTATCTTTCCTAGTTTCTCTTATCACACAGAATTTATCAACAACTCTTATCTATGTAGCATAATGTTCAGATTAACGTATTTAGAACAAAAAGGGTAGAAAAATGATTATTTTTCCATAGAGCATAATATATAAGGCATTGCACACAAGTGCTCATAAAACTTGTATTGGACAAAATTTATTGTGATTGGAACAAACCTAGGCAAGTTGCGGTTTTCACTCTCCTCTCTGCAGTCTTCTCATGTGCAGCTGCAAAGTGTTAAGCTTCATTTTCTGTTCTTGATTAAACCTAATTTACGTTGCACACATCTGACAAATTGAGGTTCATCTTAAATCATGGGTTATGAAGCTGCTTACCTACAGTGTGGACATAGCCCTATACTGTGGTTAATCCAAAATTCAAAACCAAAGCAGAAAAGCTCTGGAAGAAAAGAAGAGGGAAGGATGGGAGTGGACAAGGTTCATCTATGGCAAGTTGAGAAATGGTGTGATGAGTCAAGTACTCTTTCTCTGAAACACTCGTGGCTTGTTTTTTGTCCTTAAAATGCAAATGAGTTAAAATGGGAGAATGGCTGCCAGTTTCCTCTGTTGGAACTGTTGGGTAGTTGATTCTAAGATGGAAACTTGCCCTTTGTGCTTTATTTCCTATGGGGCGGTGTGGCAGGAAGAGGATGGGGAAGAGGAGAGGGAAGCAGGGATGTTAGCCAACTGTATTACTAGCACTAGTAAAGATCAATAAGTGGTCCACTGAAACGTCCAGCAATTTTCAGGTGAAAATTGTTTGGAAATCCCTGCTGTTTAGGATTGAGCAGCATGCGACAAGCACTGTCACTTGACTGGGACCATCATTTTGTTCTCAGATATCTAGTAGTGTGAAGAAAGACTTGTGGTTTAACTAGCATGACTGAGAAATTACCTAAAACAGCAGTTATTCAGTGCCCAGAGTGTAAAGGAAAATATTTTCTTGCTTAAGTAGTTTACTGTAGGCTAAGAATTTCTGCTACTTCATGAGAACTTATCTTTCGGTCTTTCTCTGCAACAATAAATGTTAGAAACCCATATTTAATCTTTGCAGTAGTAATTCACAGGAAGCCAAATATTAACATATCGGGATGGGTTAACCTATGTGTTAACCTGTTCCACCCCCACTGATATTGACAGTAGCAGAAAGAAAAACTCCAGTGAACACAGTGCCGGGGAGGGTGCACTGCTATGATGGTGGTGTAAACCATTCCCTCCCTGGTTGTTGCGTTGATCATTAGAATGGGGTGTGCCTGTTTCTGTGCCTTGTGTGTTTGTGACCTGTATGCATGGTGGAGAGGGAGGATGTACCCACAATCACTGCTTTGTAGTAGCTTTCTATACAGTAGATTTATGAAACACAGACTACCTAGAACATCCTGAGTATTCTATCATAATTTTAACTATTGATGTAGATAACAAAATAAATTTAAATGGCACCATACTTCATGGTCTAAGCAAAAAAGTAGTATTATCTAACTTTGTTTCAGAATTAGCATGTGCAAATAGCCTTTTCCCAAATTTCTTACAATTACCCCTTCATTGCAGCCACCTGAACAGCACCACTGCATTCTGGGGCAAAGTGTTCAGTGGGGATGGGGGTGGAAGCAAGGCTTACTACTGACTGTAAACTTTCCTCTCTGGTTCAAATCTTTACTTTTAAATGTATACCCCATTCTTCCAGTGGAAGCTCGGGAGGGCTTACAACAAAGGAAAATAACCATTCTGTTAAATCGACCATTTGAAAATGGATGTTTGGTTGAACTTCCTAAAATGAGGTCTACTGCATAAAAAATAAAGTGCTTGGTAAAACTGAAAAGGGCTAACCTTCTGGCAGAAAGCACAAAGGGAGTGGGGGCGGAGGGTGGCAAACAAATCTCATCGGGTAAGTTATTCCACAGTCTGATAGCTATGGAATACGATCTCTCTCACCTCAATCATGCTTCTGCTACAGGCAGACTTGGGAGAAAGGCCTGTCCACAAAAATCTTAGGAACAGTGTAGGCTGGTAAGGAAGGTATCTTGGACCCACACAGTTTAGGACTAAAGGTAAGCACCAAGACTTCGAATGCTACCTGGAAACAAATTAACAACTAGTGCAGCTGTTGGGTAAACACTCACAAATACCCTTCCTGTATTATCGACCAACTGAAGTTTCTTAAGATTCTTTCAGGTAGCCTTGTGTAAAAGTACATCTGTTCAGGAATGGAGCATCACTATTTGCATTCAGATGCAAAGCTGGAAACAGGAGTACCCCCAAATTGCAACACGGATTTTTGGGGACAGGAGTTACTCTCCAATCCAGAATAGACTGTATCCCGGGGGGGTGGTCTAACTAGGAGCATTGTTGTCTTGATTCTGGGCATCAACAATTTTTCTAATGTCTGATGAAAATAAGAATAAGTGTACCCTTAAATTGCACGCTGTTGACAAAATGTTCTAAATCCCTAAATCCAGAAGCTCCATGTAGATATTGAAATAGCATGGAGGACCAGACTAAACCCTTAGGTACACTATTGGCCAATAGCCAAGGCATAGTATAAGAGTCCTCTAGTTTTATTTGAATGAACTGTGGAACTTGCTATGAATAAACTATGGAACTGTAACAGAACTCTGCATGTCTTGACTCTGGCAATAGGTTTAATTGCTTAAGTGGGCAGTAACAGTTTGTCTTTATTAATGTTAATATTTATCTTCAGATATTCCCATTGGAATGTACTATATTCTCATATTTCTTATAAATGTGACATTTATTCAATTCAAGGTGGCTCTACTGATCTGATTAGGAACTGAGCTATTATAATACTGTGTCTAATTACCTTGGCAGAAGAAAGCCCTATTGAACTGTACAGAATAGGTTTGCACTGCTCACCTACTTGTTGTTTACTGGCTAATTATTCAGGTAGGCAGTGATGGACTACGTGGTGTCCTCCCCTATTCAGTTTGTATATCCGAAAAGAATTATCACAATAAGTCAAGTAGAGCACTTTTCTTTTGAAATAAAATTGCCGATAACTTCAAATAAATGTAATGCTAGTTACCATAACAATGTATAGAAAAAAGAAGCTATGTGAAAGGCATTCACTGTCAGGCTGGAAGCCCTTCCAGAAGCTATTTAGGAAGATTATTGATATGGTAATTGGCAGTATTTATATATGTCTGTGTTGAATATCTGGAGGTGGTTGGAGGATGGATGGCGGTTAATGGATTGAGGTTGAATCCCAACAAGACAGAAGTGCTGTTTCTGGGGGGCAGAGGATGGGCAGGTGTGGGCAATTCCCTGGTCCTGAATGGGGTAACTGTGCCTCTGAAGGACCAGGTGTGTGGCCTTGTGGTCATTTTGGACTCACAGCTGTCTGTGGAACCACAGGTCATTTCTGTGTTCAAGACGACTGTTCTCCAGCTGGTGTGCCGCCTGAGACCCCACCTGTCTGCCCACTGCCTCACCATAGTGGTAGATATCCTGTTTATCTCCTGCTTGGACTACTGCAATGTGCTCTATGTGGGCCTACCTTTGAAGGTGACTTCAGAAACTACAACTAATCCGGAATATGGCTGCTAGACTGGTGACTGGGAGTGGCCGCTAGGACCATATAGCACTGGTCCTTAAAGACCTACAAGGTGTTGGTGTTGACCTCAGAAGCTATTAACAGCTTTGGCCCTATATATCGCCAGGAGTCTCCACCCTCCATTGTTCAGCCCAGACACTGAGGTTCAGCTCTGAGGGACTTCTGGCGGTCCCTCACTGTGAAAAGTGAAGTTACAGGGAATAAGGCTGAGGGCGTTCTCGGTAGTCACACCTGTCCTGTGGAATGCCCATCAGATGTCAAAAGGATACATAATTATACAGCCTTGTGTAGACATCTGAAGCCAGCCATATATCAGGATGCTTCTAATGTGTGATGTTCTCTTGGGTGGTGGTGTTGTTTCTGTATATTATGTTGGAAGCTGCCCAGAGTTGCTGGGGCAACCCAGTCAGATGGGCGGGGTACAAAAAATAAATTATTCTTATGTATTTTTCTGTAGTTGAACCAGTCGTGAGCCTAAAAAAGGGACCAAATGCTTTAATTGATGGTGCCAATCAGACACTTGCCGCAATTTGCACAGCAGCCACCGGAAAACCAGCTGCAGAGGTTCTCTGGGAAGGTAGTCTTGGTGAAATGGAATCCACTTCAACTTCATACCCCAATGAAACTGTGACAGTGGAGAGTAAATACAAAGTGGTCCCCACAAGATTTGCTAGAGGAAGGCATATAACATGTGTTGTGAAACATCCAGCCTTGGAAAAGGAGATTAGAATGGTGTATGTGCTTGACATTCAATGTAAGTAAGTTGCAATATGTTCTCTGTCCTCATCACTTTGTCCTCTAAAAACATTTCATATTGCAAGTGATAGGATATCTTGTTGATATCAAATATCTCCAGGCTTTTAATACCTTTAAATGGTTCTAAATAGCCTTTGACTTAGACCTTACCCTTTAAAAATAAAAGCCCTGGGTTGGGAACAAGGAAGAATGTTGACATATGTTTCCTCTCTCAAGTCATTCTACCTTGAGAAGTAGCTAGTAGCTAGCAATTGCTCTTTTCCATATTCTGATTTGGGTCCCATCCCAAGGTAACTTGTGATTTATTGTTCGGCCATATTTATAATGTGGCTTCTCCCAGAAATATCTTGATCAGATTGCTTAAATGGTCAGGACCATTGCACAGCACATTTGAATTATTCCATAGTAAAATCTTAATCTTGTCGTTACTGGCTATATATAGTCAAATAGGAAATAATTATGTATTTCACACTCTTACTTTGGGCCTTTGAAGTACCAAAACTTCAACTTACATATAGACTTAAGAGTTTATATGTAACTTGAAGTTTTGGTACTTCAAAGACCCAAAATAAGAGTGCGAAATACATAATGTGTTAACTTTAAGCTACAGGGTGCCCTGGAATAACAGCAGTTATCTGGGGTGGGGGATCAATTCAGGGGGTGCATGGCAACCATATTCTAATTAAATTCCAGGTTAACTGAAATTGATAACCTGCAGGATAGTTTCCACTACTTAATGCTTATTTATTAGAATATGTTCCTGACAAATACGTTTTGAAGTTGTATATATGATCTGTGCAGATAAAGTGCAATAAATAGTATCTAATTTAGATAATGTTAAATGTGTTGAGAATGTTAAGATGGTTGCTTAACAGCCCTCTGACTGACAATTTCACTTAAAACTGTTCCTTAATGGAATCAAACGTATTATGTCCAAATTCTATTGACGGTGCAGGTTGACAATGATGGCAAGCAGGCAGAAGGTGAAATCTGGGTAGGTTAGGTATTCATTAGAAGCTAAGAAAATAATTTAGATGGGGGCTGTTTAAAGTTGCTAGATACCACAAAGTCTTACTTGATTGTTTTCCATAGTAGCTTATGTTTATATATGTTTGTAGATTCCCCCGAGGTTACAGTGACTGGGTATGATGGAAACTGGTATATCGGAAGAGAGAATGTTTTACTCAGGTGTAATGCTGATGCAAATCCACTGCCAATGGAGTTTACATGGAGTCGGTAAGTTCTTGTTTAATTCTGGCATTCTTAAAAATGTAAAATATTTTTCAATTCTGTATCTTAATTTCTTAAATATATATCAGTCTGTGAACGCTATGCTGCAAATAGTTAATTTAAATTGCAAAGTTATGGAATTAATTACCATCCAATGTGGTAGTAGCACTTAGCATACATGACTTCTTTAAAGGATAAGGCCAGTCCAAGGAAAATAGGTTATTCAATGGCTATTAACCATAACAGTTCAAAATGTTCATCTTGAGTGGCAATATACCTCTAATTTACCAGATGCTTGGAGCAAACAGAGCGTGGCTGTTTGAATCTTCCAGAAGTACAGTGGTACCTCCGGTTGCGGACGGGATCTGTTCCAGAGCTCTGGTCAGATCCTGAGGTTTCCACAACCAGAGGGAGCGCTTCTGCGAATGCATGCACGGTGAAACCCAGAAAAATACTTCCAGGTTTGCCGCGTTCGCATCCTGAAGGTTATGCAACCGGAGGGAGGTGTGCGTATCCAGAGGTACCACTGTATCTGACTGGTCACTTGGGTGGGGGGTCAGAATTGTAGATTAGATGGTTCCTTGGTCTGTTCTAGCAAGAGAAATATTTTAAGCAGCATATTTGTCACAACTCAAAGCTTTCAGGGAGAATGCAACACTGGTTTTCACAGAAAAAAACCATCTCCTACATATGCTAACAGCGTAAGAGAAAGACACAATTTGAATTATTTATGAATAAAATAGTATGCTTTATTGTTAAGTAGTAATACATTGCCACATTGAATTTATCAACAAACATAAACTTCAGTATAAACTGTAGAATAGTTTTTTTGCAGAATTATCTTGATTTTATGTATAGCAGGTTTGGAGATTAGATGGCTTTTTGAATTTCTGCAAAGCTGCTAGTATTTTGTTGGGGGATTGCCAGTCATGATTAATGTTGAACACAAATGTTGCAATTGATTAACTTTGGGTGACAGTTATACTTGATTCAGAAGTAATCTATGATCTATTATATTCATAGCATAAATATACAACAGAGTAAAATGTTGAATAACATTTTAAAAAGTTGCATCATGTCCATAACTAGTTAATAGCTGCCTTGTATCATTTTAAAGATAATTTTATTTTAATGTCATTTTATGTATAATCAATTGAAATGTAGTTTCCATCTTAATTTGCTGGCTCTGCAAATTATTTGAAGTTAAAATGCTCTCTGAAACTACAGTCAGTATATTTGTAGTAATGAAATCACCACTACAATTCAGTTCCAAATATAGCACAATGGAAGATTTCTTTCTTCTTTTTTTAAAGGTCCAAACGTGTCCTATTAGAGGAACTGAGTTTGGATGTTAGTAGTAGCGACCTATACATTTTCAATTCTTCTACCCCTGATTTTGAAGCCATTCAAACCATTCTTTTGAAACTTGAAGCACCTTGTATTTTCATTGTCACTTTGGAGGATAACTGGCTTAAAAGCTCCCCTTTTATGCTGATTGGGCAGCTCTAGGGACCCTGTTGCAGAAAAATAACAGTTCTTTGACCACCCCCCTTTAACTTTGGATCACAACACCAATCTTAAGTTGAAAAACACTGTCCATACCTGAAGATAGAAGATGAAGTGATATAAGTATTTAAAATCAACACTGATCAGGAGCATATCATGTTATTTTTTCCTTGTGACCAGGCATTTGCCCTTTTCCTTTATGTTAGGCTGAGGCTGTGTACACACCATACATTTAAAGCATATGGCTTTCCCCATAGTTTTCCCTCGCAGGGCTACAGTTCCTGGCAACCTTAACAAACTCCACTTCCTAGGATTATTTTGGGGAAGTAATGCACTTTAAATATATGGTGTATACACAGGCTCACATTAATGGAGACCAGGTCTAGTTTAGTAGGTGAATTAAGTGATGATATGCCACCTTTGTGTAGCGCTTGCATGCAGCAAGAAGAAAATATAATTAAATGCTCTTGAGAAGCCTTAATTTCTTCCTCTGTTGCATTGTGGGCAAGGTACTTTATTACTGAAGATGATACAGCTTCACATCCTGTAATCTTGCTGCAGTTGATCTTATTACATATCCGTTAAACATTGTTAACAAGACATTTAACATTTTTACTGTTGTAGTAGCTTGGTTTGAATTAAAGTGTTGGTGCTTCTGCTTTGTAGCAAAATTCTGCTTATGTTCTGTTTATGTTCACGGTGTTTACATGAATATATACAAATGTGAACAGGTAATTTAAATAGGGGTGGGAGTGGGCGGTCCTTGGGTGCAACTAGTTAGGAGATTTAGAATGCTCTGTTCTCTCCTCTCCCTCAGTTTTGTCTGTGTGCCATGTATGAAGCAAATAAAGGATTTACACTTCTGTGCTGAACTTGCCAAAGATATGCATGTATACTTATAGAATAATTAACTCAGACTGATTGAGTTGTGATGCTGCATTGGAGGTATTGTGAGAAATTTAAATAGCACCCCACATCCACTCACCATTGCCATCTGATAAGCTGCTGGCTTGTTGATATAGGAAAAGGGCTCATCAAATGGCACTTTGCTGAAGGCTCTCCCAATTCTGGAGCCAACCCTAGATGAGAGGAAAGCAGCTTTGTAGCTAATATAACTAGCATGGAGGTACTGAGTAACACTGATGAGTTTTCTGCAGAGGTTCAGATGAGGAGCTACATACATGTATTCTGTACAGCATAAAAAGTAACTAAACAATTTCCTAGTCATTTAGATTATGATTTATGTAATATTATATGAATGAATTATATTAATATTATATGACTTAATTGTGTGATGTGAGATGATTGACCAGAATTTAATATACATTATTTGGAATGGGCATAAGGCTAAATTGGTGTATGGACACCTAATGCTCAGCTCAGCACCCTGAAAAGAGAATTGTTTTAATACCAAATTTGACATTGTACACATCTCACCAATATTTTAAAGTAAATGACTAGCTCTTAGGAGTATGACAAAGTCTCAGTGTTTGTGGCAATGTCTGCTGGGATCTTAGAAGTCAGTACAGAAGTTGAGCAGAATTTCAGGATGTCGAAACATGACAATTGAAATCCTTGTATATTTCTTTGTATGTCTTCATGATTCTCACAGTTGCCTAGCATGGAACTCTGTTTTGGAAACTGAGGGAAGGGTGTGTTACAGAAACCTAAGGCTGTTCAGTGGTTCTATATTAGTTTTAGAATACATGAACAAAATTACTGCTGAACTCCTTCAGTTCTCATATTAAATATAATTGTGAAATTCAGTTTTTTATTCCTCTTACTTTGAGATACTCTGCACATGAACTTAATTTGCTTCTAGAGAAGGAGAACCTCTTAGCTATTTAAAATTATCTGATTTGAATAAAATATTACATTTTGAACACTCAAAAATGCCTCTTTGTGATTCAGGTTGGATCGACATTGGCCTGAAGGTTTACAGCCTTTAAACAATACTCTGCATTTCAACAGTCCATTGACATATAATTATACTGGAACTTATGTTTGTACAGTGGCTAATCCACTTGGTCAAAAAAGTGATCAAAAGACTATCTACATACTAGGTAAGTCACTGGGTGTTTTTTTCTTCAGTATTTGAACAAACTTCTTAATGAGAGGTCAGCAATATAATGGTCATAGTGTGTTATTTATTGTTTCATTTTAACTATTAGCTTGAGAGAACATCATCCAGTTTGCTTAAAGTTCCTTGTAAGAACATTTCTATTGCATGGGATGTATATTATATAAGCAAAAATATAGGGATGTATCTGCACACAACGCTGACAGAAATAATGGTTGGCTTTATAGTAGCTGGAGCGACAGGACTTTGGATTAGCCTTAGGAACGCAAGTGGGCTGTAAGTGGGCAAATATTTGCCCTCCTGTAAAGATGATTGACATGACATAATCTAGTATGATCTTCAAAAGCAAACCAGTACACTTTACTGTTGACACAGCTGTGGTTGAAATCAGGAGTTGGGGAAATGAAGTTTTAAGTAGGAGTTTTAAATGTACTTAATAATTTAAGGTAGTGTTTCTTGTACTGTGGGCTAGGGATTGCCAGTGGGCGTAACCTTGGCACAACAGCCCATCTAGTGCCTCCTTACTTTTCTGCCCCCTGGTCTTTCTGTAACTGAGACCAGCAGCTCACTGCATGCACATGTTTAGACGTAAATGACGGTTAGAGAATGAAGCTGTGGCACGCACAAAAAGGGGAAGGAGAAGAATGGGTGGGCTGACAGCCTGGCTGTATGTGAGAAGGAGGAGAGAGAACAGGAAGAAGGGAGGCAAAAGGAATGGACAGATGGAGAGAGAAGCCTTCTGGGAACTTCATTTCAACAGTGCTTGCATCCCATTCCTCTTGTTCCCCACACAGTCTCCTCCCGAGTGATGATGACCTCCTGTCTAATTTGTGGCAGTAGAAGAGCAACCTTTCATTCACATATAATGAGAACCGGAGAGCCTGTTTGTGTGTGCATGGCCACAGGAGGGTGGGAGAGCAGGTGGGCCTAAGAGACCAGGGAACTGAAGAGTTTTTTTTGTGGGGAGGGATGTAAGAAGTAGAGTCCTTCAAAAATCAGTTTTGCTATGTGTGCTTTTAAATTTGTTCACAACTGACCTGGAATTAGGTTAGGGTAAACAGTGAGGTAGCCAGATTTACTGATGATACCAAAGGGTTCAAGGAAGTTAAGAGAAAAATAAATTGTGAGAAGCCACAAAAAAGGATAAATTCTTACCGTGTGAACATGATATATGAAAAGATCTATACTTTGAAGTGCTGAAAAATAGATGGTAGACCTGCAACAGTCACATTGTTCATTCTTTTAAAAGCAAACTTGATATGAACATTCAATTACAGTAGAAAAAAATGAAAACTTGTTAAAGTTAGGGTTAAATTTTATCCTTTATATAACGATTTCCTGCAGTCTGACTTTTACTCTTGATCTTCTCAAGAAGCAGATATACGTTCTTATGTTTTATGTACAATACAATATCTACGTCCATAATGGGACATTATTTGTATGTTTGGTTATTTATTTATTTATTGCTCAAGGTAGCATACATAATTCTACCCCTTTTATCTCATAATACCCCTGTGAGGTAAGTTAAGCGTTAAGTTAGTGAGTGACTAGCCCAAGGACCTCCAGTGATCTTATTGGCTGACTGAGAATTTAAACCCTGGTCTCCACAGGCCCTAGTTTGGGAAACAAACCACTACACCACGCTGGCTATCTTGTTCTAAATATTACAGTCAGCATCCTATACAACATATATCAGCATCTATTGCATTTAACAGAACATCTTTACTTTCAGTTGTTTAAGAGATAAATGTAGTTACTTTGCCCTGAAAACATCCAATCTTACATGTTCAAATTCACGTTAGTCATTAATATTCCAACTTCATAAGCTATATGTTCACTGTTTTCTGAGCTTAATGCCTGGCATTTGGATTTTGTACTCCAGTGCATGCAAACCTCTTTTTTTCAAACAGTTGTATTTTGGCAGGTCACACTTTTGCACATTCACAGGTTGCTGGATCAAGTATGGTCTCAGGTACTGACAGACCACGCAGTGTCTTGTGTAAGACTTAGGCTAACTCAAGCTATTTTGGAGGTTATTGGCCTGAGCTGAAGCATTTGACAGTGTCTTATGCCTAAACAAAGCATTAAACATACAGACACAAATCTATGCCATCTCATAGATGTCACTCTTCTAAAGGTGTGGGTTTATGATTTGTAGCAAGTCAAAGCTGCTTATGGGAGTGCACACTCACTATTGTTTATTGATTTCTACAGTGGCATGGTGGTGCCATGCTTGGAAGTGATTTGCACCCAAATGAAGTGTTGAATCATGCATGTTATATCTATATGTAAATTCCTATTGATTATTCACATACATTTTTTTCCTATTGATCAATCGTTCCTGTTAAGTTTTGGGTCTTTTGCTGCTTATTTAATTTAGGCAACAGTTAAGCTATAAGCATTTGTATTTGAACAGAAGTCATGTGTAATAATGCATGGGTTCTCATTATATGAAGTTTTGAATTTGAAATATGTTAAAGTTAAAGGGGTTGGGACCATGGAAAGTCCTATATCAGCAGGGATTGAAGGAGAAGACTGAAGGAAAGGAGTTGGCTTGTAAGGAATAGAAAGGAGAAGAGTCTCTGAAGGAAGTTTATAGGGAAGCAGCTGTTGAAAGCAAATTCCAGACGGGTAGCAGTCTGCTACAACAAAACCGGTCTTGTACACATTTAGAGACAAACAGATTTATTTTGGCATAGGTTTCATGAAATAAAACTCATCCGATGCACCAGGTGTCATCCTTGGTTGGCAGATATACCTGTCAGCTTGTAATGGGTAGAAAGAAAAATAATAATCAACAGTGGGGCAGAAAAGCCATGAAGGAAGGTCGAGGGAGGGGTACTGTACATAGACTTACTTTCCTCTATTCTTCCCACTCCTCAATTTATCTGCCGTCTTACTGGGACAGTCTGAGCAGCCCACAAGCTTCAGGTCCCATCATTCCTCTGCCCTCGAGCATCTAATTCTGATGTGACCTTGAAAGAGGGAGGGACTAAAGGAAAAAGAGGAAGCCACCAAGCCCCTTCCATTGCCACAGCTTTGGCTAGTTTTGCATGCCTTGGCCTGGGATCATGAAAAAACTCAACAGCCACTCCCTCAACAATGCTCCCTGTCTCTCAAGTAGTGTGGACAGAAGGTCCTTTGATTGCCTACTCAGGCCCATGGTGTGCTGTAAATAAATTATGTGGACCTGATTGGTATACTGTAAAACAGGTGTGGGGTGGAAGAGGAGGAGGAGGAAAAAGCTCCCTGATCAAAAGGCAACCTAATTTTCAAGACAACAATTTCAGCATGTTTCCAGATTTCCCCCTTTTCTTTTTTTCTTTTTAGCCTGGTGATACTTCTGTTTCGGAAAATGATAGAAACTAATTAAATCTTTTTCACCTACTTCATACAGGATCAGAGAACTTTATTCACTCCTTTTTAAACTAAACATCATTACTCTAGATCAGGGGTTCCCAAACTGTGGTCCATATAAGAAAAAGTAGCAATTACAATATGATTGGAAATTATACAGCATTTAGCACAGTGCATTACAGTTGCTACAACAAGCGGGGGGGGGGGGAGAGATCATGAAGTTGGCTACCAAGACACTCAGCAATTTTCAAGTGATCCGTTGGAAGAAAAGTTTGGGAACCACTGTTCAAGATCCCTATGTTCATCTATGTAGTATCCCCATTTTACAAATTCCTCTCCTTTCTCTTGTTCATTTAATGTACTTAATATATACATAAAGAATTAAACAACTCACTGATGAAAGTGAGTGAATTATGTTACTTAATGACAAGTGGTATAATAGTAGTAGCATAGACCTAATATTAGTAGAATTTTTTGAGAAAATGGGTTTGTTATTCAAGCATGTCAAAAAAGGCTATAAAGATTATATTATGAAAGTTACTGTTCATGGTTTTTTAGGATTTAATTGAATTATTCAGTGTATAGCCAGCTAAAATATAATAATAATAATAATAATAATAATAATAATAATAATAATAATAAAATAATTACTTAGATTGTATTTCAGTCTTCTGGATTTTGTCTACTTAATTAGCCTACACAGGTAATTATTTATTTGAAGAAGTAGTCTAAACGTTAACAATAACATTTCATGAATAGCCTCCTCCAGTGGGCTATTAGTTTTTAAAATAGTTTTTAAAAATAATTAAATATTCTGAACTGTCTCCTACCCTTTTTTATATCATCTAGAATCTACTTGATAAATGTGAAGTATATTAATACTATTATATTTAGGATCCAAAGAACACTACTTTATGTATGCCCTAGGGTTTGGGCATGATGAGTAGAATTTTTTTGTTTCCTCTGACATATCCATGGCTCATATCACAAGCAGCTTATACAACTCAACATAATTTCAAGATCATTGCCATGTGAGACTGAAAAGGGGCCCGCTGTTTGTTATACACAGCTTTAGACTGTCTTGGGTACATAGAACAACTTTTGTTTCTTTAAGCAATTTCCTTATCATCCACATACAACAGTTTCCAATACCCAAATGTAGTCTTAAACACATCTTGCATAGTCAACCCTTAACAAACCTGAGCAATACTGATGCCAAGTAAAGATTGTATGTGTTATTTGAGCTTTTAAGTACCCATAACACAACAGAATAAACCTGCAACTTCAGGTGTCAAATATTAGAAGGTTCATTAGGTGCTTTTCATAGAAATTGAATGAATCATAGAATTGTAGAGTTGGAAAGGAACCTTGAGGGTCAATATTGAAATAAGAAACAAATTTCTTATGCTTTGATTTGTTCCACAAGTCCTTTGTTTTTTTAGAAGGTTCCTATTTTGATTAAAATGTTTCTTTAGTACTAGTGAGAATTTTGGAAGCATTGAAGTGCACTACAAACTTTTTAATGCTGCTATCTTTTAAAATCTTGTAACTATCAAATTGAATCCTGCCACTACATACATGGTCAGGGGAAATGAAAATAATGAAGAACTAACTTCAGCATGCAGCTTATAGTTTTTCATTCTCTAACCAAACTATATAATACATTATTTCTTTCATTCTTAACTCTGCCTTGGAATATAAGAAAAGGTTGACTTTTCAGCTGATGGCATTGATCCATGTTTGCTCTAAAACAGCATGGAAAAAAATTGTTGATGATATTGTTAAACTATTTTTTCATACTTCAGTAAGCTGGTCCAGAAGTTAAGTCTGCTTCCTCTACCCAGAGTAATGAAATTAAATGAAGAATGAAAAACTATGTTGAAGTACACTTAACTTACTCATCAACTGTGCTTTCTTATCAGCTCTTAACTTAATGTAGTTTGCATTGACATTTTCTGCCTTTTCTGTGTCTTGTGTATCTCTGCTCTTTCATTAGATCCTCCTACTACTACCACTTCACCACCCACGATTCCATGGCTTCCTTCAACTGATGGCATCACAGGTTTAGCAACTCAGCCAAAACTAAAGCTTTTCCCAACATCACCATGGCCAGCAATGCAGGAAGACAATTGGGGCACTATCATCGGTAGTGCAGTGGGCGGGGCTCTTTTCCTGATATTTGTATGTGTCTTGGCTGGAGTTATCTTGTATAGGAGAAGGAGGACGTTCCGTGGTGACTACTTCGCTAAGAACTACATTCCACCATCAGATATGCAAAAGGAGTCCCAAATAGATACCCTCCAGGTAGAGGATGTGGATTCTTACCCTGACAGTGTGAAAAAGGAAATAAAACATCCTGTGAACAGTCACATAACTAAAGACTACTTGGGAGAATCTGAAAAAACAGACTGGAACAAAGTAGACACTATTAACAGGTACCAGGACAGGTATGAAAGACCAATGGATTACTATGAAGGTGGAACACTGGGAATGAAATACTTAGGTGAAGAATGTTATGAAGAAAATGAAGATGACTTAGTTTCACATGTAGATGGCTCTGTAATATCTCGAAAGGAGTGGTATGTCTAAAGACCACCTTCAAGTCTTGACTATACATAAAGCTCCTTCATTAGCTGATCACTTTCAGATTGTTTATACTTTTTCTTGAGGAATAGGTTTTTGAAGTTGATTTTCAAGCTTTTTATATTCTAACTTGACAATTGAAATGTAAAAACCTCATTTAAATGTATTGAAGCTGCTTTATTATTTTTTTCAATGCTGTACTACTGTCTTTCACAAGATATGAATTTTAATATAGTGCTTTATTTGGCCTATAGCACAAGATAAACAAGTGCTAAGTGGAAAAAGAAATTGTTATAAAAAGTTTGAAATGAAGCAACTGTCTTTGCTTGTGACTACAAATTTATGATCAAGACTTACCTTGATAGTACTTTTTGATCCATAATTCTAGTAAACAGTAACATGAAACTGATTCAAGTACAGAGCTGATCTAAGGTACACTTTGTTTACAAAAAAATTTATGACATGAAATATTCTGATGGCACAGTTTTTTCAAAGCTTTATTTTTAGGTTTTCTGCACAGAATTTAATACCTCTACATTTTTGAGCCTTGCCATTTAGATACTGTAGTAGGTGGTACCTTTTACAGATGACTTGTTGCACTGAACCTGCTGCAATAGACTTTTCAATGAATAAAGTCTTGCAGCATAACAGGAACTCTATATTTTTACACTGCATTTTATTTCCAAGCACTGGGATGTAAGATTCCAATGACTTCAGTTGTGTTTCCAGACTCATCCTTTCCAGAACATCTATTAAATGTTATTTTGATACAATACAAACAGTTTACCCTACCTAAATGGAAAAAAGTAATGTTCAGGAAATATTAGGTTTCCATAACATTAATTAAGCACAGAGCTACAAATGCATTAAGTTGAAACCCAGATGCAACTTCTGTATTTGAATGAAGATGCATTTTAAGAAATAAACTTTTGGCTTTTCACAGAATTTGATGGTACAAGAAGTATTTGGACTGTCTAAAGAAATGTTGGCTAAAAAGCAGGGAAGCATTAAATGCAGGAGCAAATTTAGACTTTGTAAGCATTTGTCACTATGAAAAGCATGGCATATTTTGAAAGAGAAGGATGAAACACTTTGGCTTAAACAGAAAATATACTAGCATGGTATATTTCATATGAGGCATTTTGAGACATTTATGCTGCTTGAAAAGAATTGGAGTAGTGCAGTAAAATTACTATTAAAGTAAATTATTACTTAATAGATGGGAGAAACAAAAATATGTAAGGAGGGATTTTCTCTGAAGGACATAGGAAATAGAGGCAACTGTGTTGTTTAAAAATACATCTCACATATAGGCTTTAGAATACCTAGTTGGTTGTGTAGAGAAATATAGCACAACCAATAGGAGCCCATCATACTTGCTTAGAAGCAAATGCCATTGAAAATCTTATGTTCAAACATGCTCAAAACTGAAAAGGTAGATGAGTGTTTGCTTCAATAGAAACTTAAAACATTTGCATATGAAGAATTAGATGAATTTGGTAGCATGTGTACAGACAATATTAATGCTTTTTAGCTTCCCAGTAAAAACCTTGGAAGTAATATGAGCACATTACATAATGACTTGCAGTATTTTAGAGCTTTTCAGTCAGTACAGTATCTGTATTAAGGTGCAGTTTTGACAGCACACTGTGACTTGGTTGCTATGTCTTCAGAAATGTGACTGCAGTTGAGTATAAATACATGAAACAGGTTTTCTATGCGTCTCTATCACATTGATAATTTAAGTGGTAACACTATTTTACTTCACCAAAGTATGTCTTCAGTACATTTGGAAGTAAAATTATTAAACCATGCTTGCCTGTGAACTCAAGTGAGTTTCAATAATTGCTTCATGGATCTGATCCATCAATGGCTGAAGTTCTTACTTCAGTTAGCTTTTGATCAGGCCACAAGGTAGCAGGTCCTAATTTGTGCGTGTTTTTTTTTTTTTTTTTAAAGCTAGCTCATGGTCTTAGGAACATCTCCATTGTAATGCCATACTTTTCTGTAAGCCCTCTAGAAAGCTTTCTTGTAACACTCAAATTTAGAAGCAAGTACCTAATATTCTGTGTTTTCAATATAAATTTGTTAAAATTTGATCAAGAGCTTTACAGTTTAAGATGAAGAGGTTCATACTAGGTTTAAGATGTTCAGTGTTGCAGTGTTTTTACCTAATGTATGTTTGGTGTAAATACAGAATTGATTGTAAGTATGAATAGTTGTGTGAAATAAATCTTTTGTTAAATTAATTTCTTGAATGCAGGTCATATGCACAAATGATGGAAAGGCATATAAAATGTAATAGAGGTTAGATTTGTGGTGAGGGAACAGGTAGACTAGAAAATGAGAGCTGAATACAGAAAAAACTGTTGAATTAGTACTTCTATATAGCATCTGAAATACTTAACTATATTGGTAAAAGTGTTCATAGATTACTTACTAGTCAACATAGCTGTCCTTGATGACAGATTGTATATTTTTTTGTACTCCATAGTCTAGGTAAATTGCAGAAAAAGCTGTAAGGTTACACTTAATTTTTAGATGCAGAAAGTTTGGTCTGCTGTTTTGCTTGAAGTTGCCAAATTATTTTACTCTGTCAACTATGGAGAAAAGTTGATAACGATAAACACAAGACTTGAGTTGGTCTTGCCTTCAGATGACTCTACACATATAAGAATCCCCAAACAAATAGAATCCATACACAGGACAAATATGGATTGTGCCCAGCGTATTTTGTAGTTCTATTACTCAGCATGTCCAGAAAACATTTGCTGCTGTAGCCACCAACATGCCTTTAGTGTTTATATACAAAGTAGCTATCATTGAGATGATCCTTGTTTAAAATCAGATGAGCCAGCACAAGTTGATTTCCAGAATGAATGATAAACGATTGCAGCATAGCATAAACAGTTTGAGTTTTGTGAGTTGTATCAGCTGGGAGACAACCTAATACATAGCTATGTATGTATGCTTTGTGATGAAGATTGTATGCTTGTGTGATGAAAGCATATGTGCCTATTTTGTCAATGCTGCTAAATATATGTATACTTTGGTGTAATCATGTTCGTTGGATTAATAGCTTGGGAGTCATTATGCAGTAGCAAACTTCCAGACACTCATTCTTTGCCAGTTGGTTGTTGCGCATTCCATTCTTCCTGAGAAGAGCTGATTTTGCAGCTTGCTAATGATTCCCAGGCAGTTTCCCATTCACGCAGTTTTCAGAGTCAATTCTATGTAGCATCAGTAGAATTGCATTGTGTGCCTTCAGACCATTCTTTGGGCTGCTAAGTCAAAGAACTCAGTTGATAGTATTCTGCAGTTTGCAAATTACATTCAGTGTGTAATAAATCACAAGTCCTCGTGAATATCGATGTTGAGTGTGAGAAGTACTGATAGTTCAGTTGGGAAATAGATTAGAAAGAGAAGGTGTGTACCAGATAAGGGCAGATCATACTTAATATTCATATTTGCCATGAATGAACAGGCTTTCTTGGGTAGGGGAAATGCAGTAGTGTGGCCCAAGTGAGCTTAAGTTAGATCCCCTGAAAGCAGTGGCCTTTTTCTTACTTAGTTTTTGCTTTGGTTAGCCTTGGTTTCAATAAAACATTGTCTTATATAGCTTGTCGCTGTATACATTTGTTGATGCAGGTGCGGATCTTTCCTCCAAGATGAAAAAAAAAAAAGCAGTTTGGGGGTGATAGTGTGAAAATTCTTATATGGGAATGAATTAAGAAGTACCCCACCTGTACCTTCTGCTTTGGATTTCATCCTCCACAGCCACATTTTGCAAAAGGAAAAACATATGGACAAACTATACACCGTGTGTAGTTGAGACATGTATAAGTAATATTTTAGGTGGATTTGGGCCATTGGTATATAGACCTCTGAAGTCTAGACCTTTCCCCCTTGGAAATGATGTCAAAATTCAAAGTAGGCTGTTATATGAACGTTTTTTTCGCCATTCTTGCAGCTGTCTAAAGCTTTTCATGGCAGTGTTGCATGTTGGTGAAGCAAAAAGCAGTGCATGCATTCATATATTCTGAGATATGGTGGAGATAAAAAGAATGCTAAAGATATTTTCAAATACTTCTGAAATATTTAAGCAATGATTTGCACATACAGTACAGGTAACACATTTAATTTAACAGAGTAACTGAGCAACTAATTAACTTGCCACTAAAGGGTAACACTCTTACTGACCTGCCACTGTGGTCCACTTCTGCTATGATGAGTCAATTGTGAACATTTCTAATGTACCTGGTACAGTTCCTGATTTTCAACATGTCATTGAAAAAAGTTACAGGCCTTCAGATTTTTACAGAGATTTTGTTTGTGTTTTAAGTAAAATAAAACAATGTCTACTGATTTCTACAAAAAAAGATACAGCTAGCACATTTGATAGTAAAATTAGATAACTTCAGATATCGTTGTTTTGTCCTATCTCAGGGATATAGAATAAGCAAAGTTGCTTTGGTAAGTATAACTTCAGTAGCTTACGCTTTTGCATTCTTAAAGTATTAGATAACTATTTCTAAACCAGACGGAACTTTCAGTATAACTGCCATTTATTTTTGTATGTTGTTCCTATGCACAGTCTAAAAACAAATGGTTCTCTTTGTAGATTGAAATACAAAAGTTTGCTATGCTAAAAATTACTTTTCCAGACATTGTTAAAGGCATCTGTCTCAAATACTTAACGCCTTGTGAGTTAAGAATTGAAAATCATTTTCATGTCAACATATTTTTATTCCTCTTTTTTCATCTTTAAAAGTTTAAGACTGTATGTTCAAATTCTGCCTTCAGCAATCCTTTTTTAATATTGCATAGCTGTTTATGACCCGCATGCAGTGGAAATGATAAATTGTAGATTCCACAACATGTTTAACTCAGAGGCAGCTAACTTTATTTCTTTTTCCTGAATTTGAGGAGTTTTGATAACATGACTCATTGCTTGAAAATCATAATGCATGCTGAATTGCATTTCAGATGTTCCATTTAAGCAGTCGTCATCAGTAGCTGTAGCTGGGGCTGTAATAGGAGCAGTACTTGCTCTCTTTATCATTACCATCTTTGTGACAGTACTACTGACTCCCAGAAAGAAAAGGCCCTCTTACATGGACAAAATGTAAGTTTTTTGTTTGTTTCTGAGCTGATATCATTGCTTTCTAAAAAGCTTGAAGTGTTTCCTCTCCCTTTTCTCATGCTATACCATTCTATTCTGCTTTAAGGTACAGTCCCTGTAGTGCTAATACAAAATGTCAGCATACACTACTCAAAAAATATATACCTAGTCCAAGAACTTTACACTAGCACAAATTAAAAATTATTTGTGCTTATTTTATTTTATTTTTATTTAGAAAGATCAGTAGACTGCTTAATCACAAAACTCTGTAACCAGTATACATTATATACTTACTGAAAAAGCACAGCTAAAATGATGCCATCTGCAGCGATATCAGCAAAGGCTAATTGTCTGTTATTTGTAAAGTTTGGCTTTTATGTTTCTGTTGAATATGTTGGTGGGTGGGTGGAACCCCTAAAATAATATTGTATACCTGCCTCTATACGTTGTACACCTAGACGTACAATAAAGGTGTTGTTAGGTTTAAGAAATCATAGTGCTTCCCTTTTAATTTCTCAATAGTCTCTTACTGGCTATTCAAAATCTAGCATCTTTCTGACTTTCTTTATAGATATTCTGTTGGCTTTTAGCTTTAATTAAAAAAGAAAAAAAGAATGAGTCTCTGTTTCCTGCTGGGTAGGTGTGGGTGTGGGAGAGATAAACATGAAGATGATCTAGAAATCATGCATAGTTCTACCCCTTAATTCACCTTCAGTGCATCCAGCAATGTTAAGCACTACTTTCAGAGATTTTGTAAACTAGTTCTGTGAACTTCATTCAGCTGACCTGAGGGTCATAGTAGATAGCTCATTGAAGAAATTGAGTGAGTGTGCTAGCGATCATTAGGAAAGGAATAAAACTACCAGTATCCTAATGCCATTATAGAAATCTCTGGTGCAGCTACATCTGGAATACTGTTTACAGTTTGGGTCACCTCACCTCAAAATGGATATTGAACAGTTGGAAAAGGTTCAGAAAAAGGGCAACCAAATATCAAGGGGATGGAATGATAACCTTATGAGGAAAGATTGCAGCCTTTGGGACTCCTTGGTTAAGAGAAAAGGCGAATAAGAGGTGACATGATAGAAGGTTGTAAAATCAGACATGGCATGGAGAAAGTTGCAAGCTAAAAGCTCCCCCAGCCCCCAAACATAAGACTAGAACTCCTCAACATTCAATGTAGCTGAATGTTGGAAGATTCAGGACAGGTAAAATAAAGTACTTTTTCCATAGTTAAACTGTGGAATTTTCTCCCCCAAGTAGTAGTGATCGCCACCAACCTGGATAGCTTTTCAAGAGAATTATACAAATTCAGGGAGAATAAGGCTGCCAATGACTACTAGCCAAGATGGCTATACTCCAGGGTTGGAGGCAGCAATGCTTCTGGAAACCAGTTGCAGGAAATTGCAGGAGGGGAGAGTGCTCTTGTGCTTATGGTCCTGCTTGCAGTCTTCCCAGGTGCATCTGTTTGGTCACTGGGCTAGATGGGCCACTGGACTGATCCAGCAGGGCTGTTCTTATACGATGTGCTCTGTTTCTCTTTATACAGGTATTGCCTGACAAATCTGTTGAGTTATTCAAACCAATGCCATTTAAGAATTTTTCGCAAGTGGGATACTTGCAATTTTATATTAATGGCATTTCCTATTATATGACCAAGGAAGTTTCCATTTTACTTGTTTACAGCTGTAATCTACACTTGATTCAATTATTTCTCCAATAGTGGTGACTAAACTCCAAGTTTTCCAATGCAGGATTGATCTTCCACCAACACACAAGCCTCCGTCTTCATATGAAGAAAGAGCTTTTTCCTTGTCTCAGAAAGAAATAATTCTTCCAGTAAGTTATTGATGAAGCATACTTCCAAAGTAAAAGGATCTTTTAATGTTGCTTAATACAAATTGATCTATAGAAGATATTCAGTTGACATAAGACATTATTTTGTTACTCAATTGATATAGTATATTTCTGCCAGCCAGACTTCTAAGTAATTACACTAATCTATTTAATTCCCATATGAGGGTTTAATCAGGTTCTTGAACCTCAAAAGACTGTTATGGGTTTATCCCAAGCTGGAGTCCTCTTTGAGAACGAACCTCAGATTGCATTATATATCTGAGTAAATGTATGTGTGTCTTTTCAAGTCTGAAGGGTGCATGCTCATGAACTTCATTACATGTCCCTTTTAAAATACTTGGAAGTGAGTGTTGAAGGAATTGCAGGTAGTAAATCTTCTGCAACTCCATCCCCAAAAGAGTTCTACTAAGACTCATGGCAGAGTGGCAGCAAATCTTTAGGGGTGGGCAGGGGAAGGTGGGAGAAATACTTGTTCAGGCAACTTTATTATAAAAGGTAAAGGGACCCCTGATCGTTAGGTCCAGTCACGGATGACTCTGGAGTTGCAGCGCTCATCTTGCTTTACTGGCCGAGGAAGCTGGGTATAGCTTCCGGGTCATGTGGCCAGCATGACTAAGCCGCTTCTGGTGAACCAGAGCAGCGCACGGAAACGCCTTTTACCTTCCCGCCAGAGCAGTACCTATTTATCTACTTGCACTCTGATGTGCTTTTGAACTACTAGGTTGGCAGGAGCAGGGACCGAGCAACAGGAATTCACCCCGTTGTGGGGATTCGAACTGCTGACATTCCGATCGGCAAGCCCTAGGCTCAGTGGTTTAGACCACAGCGCCACCCATGTCCCTCAACTTTATTATAAGCCTACACAAAGTTCTTTTAATTTCACCCCCACCCCCATTCAAAGGAATGCTCACCCACTACCCACTGAAAGTAATGAAAAAGTCTGGGCCACATACTTTGATTCAGCGTAACTCATAATGGATTTCTGTACCACATAAATTTGCTTTTCAGGAGCCCACATTCTGTATTGTTACTTAGCCCAAATCTACTGTTAGGTTCCTCTATGGCTATAGAAACCAACAGGATCGGAGGAATGCAGCCACTCCAAAAAAAGCTAGAGTTAGCCCTAACAATATGAGGCAGTAATCTTGCTAGCCTGCACAGTCAACAACATGGTCACCATTGCATTCTGAATAAGAAAATCTTTCAAAGGCATGCAAGTTTCTGGTCACTGAAGCTTCCAGTATAAGATTGTGTAAATCCTTGTGTTCCCCAACTAGCAGTTGAAGCCCCTGAAATACTGATGTAAAAGAATATTGTGAGCAAAACGAGGTTCGGGGTTAAGCTGCCTGGTTAAAAGTTCTAGACATCATCTAATAGTGACAAAATATGGTCTAGCCAGGCCCCCTGCACACACCATTCAGAAGTAATCGTGCAGTATTATACAACTGAATAGTTGTTTGTTTAGTACACTATGAAGCAAAAAATGTTTGGCTTATATTATAAAATATCAAAGGAAGTAGACTAAACCCAGACAAAATATGACTACCAATCCAGAAAGCAGTATGACTCCACCAGAGTCAAGTGATTTTCTAATGTTTGGCTAACAAATCTCAGAAGAGACTGGCATGGTTCAGTTTTGGCATCCACTTGTAATGAAAGCTAATTGGCTTTGCATTAACTATTGCAAATTCATTGCATCCAAAACGACAGTTAAAATAGTTTTGCATATTGGAATCTTTACAGAATACAAAGCTGCTTCACTATAGTTGCTCAAAATTATGTAAGGATGAGCTGCAAGCAAGATACTTGTGTTTGCTTTATGGGTTAAAGATTAAGCCAATGTTGGGTTGGGGTTGAGGTAGGGGGTTGGTATTCATTTCTGAGGTTTGGAGATTCTTGTGTGCAAGTACCATAGAACTTTTTTTTTTTTAAAAAAAAGCTCCTTCTCAATTCTTCTAAAATCAAAGTGCTTATGAAATTCTCTTTGTTTTTTATATTATTTTGTGGAATGATACCAGGTGATAAGAAGGCATAAATGCATTCTTACTGTGTACATTGCTGTAGCTGCATGTGATTGTGGTATAAGGCACATTCATACCTATCTTAAGGCAAGATGTTTTCCTTAATTTTTTTTAAAAAAATATTTAGTGCCTTTCATCAAACTTCCATAGAAACAACAAAATAATACTATGCAAACAGAAAACAATTCAGCAGTAACTAAAAGCACAGCAGAGTGATTGTTAATTTCAAACTTCAACTGATACAAAACAAAAACTTGACTTTCTGGACAGCCAGCAAGGATGATACTCTTCACTTGGGGCAGAAGTTCTCTTAATACTGGGCTGCCTACAGAAATGGCCCTGCATTGTGGGGAGGCTAGACCTTCCCTACAACATGGATGAATCTGTGGCAGGTCCTCAGCATTAGCTCTTAAGTGTTAGGTAGATCTTGTTTCTTGAAGCATGTAGTGACTGCCCCAACACTGGTCATCACAGCAATCTCAGTAAGTTTGTCACCCAGCAAAAGTCCCGATGTGCAAGTGGACTGGAGTACTGCCACTGTCGTGCCTGCTACTTCTTCACTGGCCACAGCTGGTGCAAACATTTCAGCAGCAAAAGATTATGCCACAGATCGTCTACTGATAAATCCTTCTGCTCGAAGCACTGCTGAGAGAGAAACCACAATGCCTACTCTCAGACCTTCCCCACTTTTCCACATTGATCAGTCTTCTTTGAGTCTTAGGATCCAGATGTTGGCAGTGGCTTAGAATCTGCTACTTGCCTTTCTCCCATCTAGGCAGCAAACAGTTGCCTGGTGTCCAAAACTGGGTGAAATGCAAGGTGCTGTAAGTTTTTATAAACCTGAGTTTTGAATGAGAAGGAGGACATGGAGCCAGAAGAAAATAAAATACCCTGTTTCTGAATAACAGTTTCATATTTCTGCCTCCAATGCAAAGTGTTGTTTTTGACCTTTAGGGCCCTAGCTTGGATTCAGGGTACTTGGAGGATAGCCACTCCCAACATGTACCTGCCTTAGCATCAGCATCTTCAGAAGCTCTTCTCCAGGTGCCCAAATCAGGTGAAACGTGCCAAATATTTACCAGTGGAAGTGCCTTTTCAGTAGTGGCGCCCTAGTTATGTAATGTCCTCTCCACACTTTGCACAATATCACAACCTCTCCTGTGCTGAACAGCCTGGTCGTTAGGAATGGTTCCCAGAATGCTGGATTCCTCACCTCTAACCAAGGGGAAACAAGATAGTATGCATAAACTCAACCTTGTGCAACTCAGCCTTTCCCCTGAAAAACACTCAAGGAAGAGGTCACATGGACTGCTGAATCAAGCAGAGGGAGCAGGTGTCACACATTCTTTACTGTTGGGTTTTTGCTTCAGATGACCCCTTGATAAAAAATTGTCACTACTATATCACTTGGGACGCGGGTGGCGCTGTGGGTTAAACCACTGAGCCTAGGACTTGCCGATCAGAAGGTCGGCGGTTCGAATCCCTGCTACGGGGTGAGCTCCTGTTGCTCGGTCCCTGCTCCTGCCAACCTAGCAGTTCAAAAGCACGTCAAAGTGCAAGTAGATAAATAGGTACCGCTCCAGCAGGAAGGTAAATGTGCTGCTCTGGTTCACCAGAAGCGGCTTAGTCATGCTGGCCACATGACCCGGAAGCTGTACATCAGCACCCTTGGCCAATAAAGCGAGATGAGCGCTGCAACCCCAGAGCCAGTCCCTTTCTTTACCTTTGGTCAGTCCCTTTCTTTACCTTTACTATATCACTTAGTATGGAAGATTATGTCCATATGCAGAATAAATGTGGGCCTTAAATGAAGCTTTTCAACTATTAAATAATACTAAGTTTTGAAGAATACTTCAAAGGGAGAATAGGCCTTCATTCAATATTTGTTTTTCTTTTACTGAGCTGCCTTAATACTGTTTTAAATTGCAAGTTGACAAATATTAATGGTACTGAATGTGCATTATATTGAAGAAAGTATGTTACAGAAAGTCCATATCATTATACTATAAATTAAGTAATTGTATTTATTTATTATTTAGGATTCCACAGCAATTAGTACGTCTAGTTTGAGTATTGTCATTCAAGGACATACCTTTTAAGAAGAAAGCAATATGATGAAGAAGCCAGATAGATTTTTGTATCATACTTTAATCATCTATTTTGTTTTTTTAGAAGATGGTAAACTGCAGGCAACTGAGCTATGAAGAAGAAAATTCCTTGGCTCATGATAGCCATCAGCAAATGTGCCCAGCTTTCAAGCAAACAAATTGCAAAGACTGGAGCAGCAAGAAGCATCCTGAGCCAGACAATAGAAGAGTGTATATCAATCCCAGGGAACATTATGTTTGACTTCTCACCTGTAAATTGATGATCAAAAGTAATATGACTTTTCTAATAACTGTTTTATATCATATGGATTTCTAGCTTATATGATTTAGGTTCAGTGAATGCTTTCCCTTCTCTTATTGTAGAAAAAATGAGGCAAAGGAAATGGGAATAGTAGTAAAACTCAAATTTGTAGAGAACAGTGTTTCTTAATGCTTTACTACAGTAAATATGTCTACCACAGATTTCTGTGTATTTTGAAATTTCTATGTATTTTTATTCAACTCGGATGGGGGTATAATGGTGAAATTGAAACAAATTTTTCTTAGCTATTCCTCTGAATTGTTTCTACCTAACTAACCCTATAATATTTACTGCTGTGAGTTTGTCCAATCTCCCTCACTCGGCAGCTTCATTGGCTGCTGCTTTTTGGAGTATGGAAAGTTGCATTGCAATGACATTGCGTCATGTGTTTTGTAATCTTAGATATTACTGGAAGGGAGAAGAGAAGACATGGGGTCTTGCATTTGGCTACAGCCATGAATGCTTGTAGAACAGTAAAAACCAAGTTCTCATTTACTGATTTGTTGCCTTTTAGGAAATGCTGGAAGGTGTTGCCTACTTCATAAATGGATGGTTTTGCTATTCTGGGTTAATGCTAGTCTAAATCGTTACCTTGCCATTTAAAACAGTGGAGCACAACTTTTCAGGATTCACTTTCATACCAGTGATTCTTACCTGAATCAGATTTTTTTGGTCATTCGCTTAATCAGGCATTCCAGAAGTAAAAATTGGAATATTGAAAAGGTAAAGAGTGACTTCATGCACTACAGAAAGAGAAATAAAAATAACGTAGCAAAAATAATGGATAAGCTGTTTGTTTTTGTTCCATTATTTACGTGAGTGTAGAAAACAATTTAACAGGGAACCCAGTTGGATGCAGTTTCCCCTGAATTTCCCATATTTAGTATTTTTTAGCTAATTTCTTTGGCCCAATTATGTGTAATCCCGTAGTCATAAAGGGCCCCTACGTTCAATCTTTTCATTTACATTGCAAGATGCATCGACCAGTTACTTTGCTGCTTTGTTCTCAAATGCAGTAAAAGCTTGGCTTCACCTAATGTGTCTTATTTAGACCTGCAAACAAGTGGGGAGGTCCTATCATGCTGCCAATAACAGGCCAGTGGGAGGTGTAGATAGTTCTACAAGCCTATATTTCATTGGTTTTCATCCTTATTATGTGGAACAATGTTAAAGGTTCCATGGGGTTTATAGAAATGCAAATAGGCCTTTGAACAGAGTTTCAAGTTTATTGCTGAAGGTAAGTAGCAAAATAAATGGCAAGTAACCTTGAAATGCAAATTATGTACTAAGATGTAGCTTTTATGTAAAAAGCCTGGCTAAGTCAATTGTGCCTGTACAAAACAAATGCATTTCAGTTCTATATGTAAAGAGGTGTAGCATGATTTAGGTGCACGTTTGCCTACATGATTTTGTGTTTTGAGCACAGAGCTAAGAAAAATGGATGAGGTATGTATAGGGAGATTAGTGAATTTAGAGCAGACTATAAAGTTTCAATAAAGATGAATTTGATACACTGTTTTAAGGTCTTGTGTTGAAACACTAATCACAGATTCATATTTTTGTTGCTTAAAAATGTGTAAGTGGTTTTGCATTTTAAACACAAACATTGTTTTTAATATTTATATATGCGCCAATGTCAGTTTGAAGAAATGTGAAAGTAGAAAATTTGCGTTGAACTATTCTAAACATCCATGGGTGGATAGAAGAAGTTGTTTCATTTATTTCTGCATAGTAAGCAAAATAAATTGGACCCAAGCAGGATGAGTGGATTGGGCATTGGTTTATGTATGTTCCCACCCCCATATAGAGATTCATTAAGATCTGGTCTAAACCTCTGTGATTTGACACCTGAGAGGTCTATTTCAAGACTCCCTCCTCACTGGTTCCCCTCTTTCAAATTTAACTGAACACGTAGGCATGACAGAAAGGGATTTACAGAATTTGCCACTAGGCATTTTTTGAAAATATGCAGCAGTGTCTGTGGCAAGAACCATGGAAAGTGTAGTTCCTGTGGTTCTTGCCATAGGCATTAACATGCATTCTCATAGCACTGCTTAGGGCCCAATAGATTCAATACTGTGAGTTGTCCCAACCATTACCAGCTAAGTTTGCAAAAGGGCAGTGGCAAGGGCACTTCTGGTAGGGTGACAGCCCTCACTGGGCTCAGTCCAAGTCATGGATTGTATTGAAATACCTGGAAACAGAATCATATAATTGGAGTCCCAAAGGTCATCTACTCCAACTATCTCCAGGTGAAGAAAATTTACTATGAAAGCAGTGGCCACTTATTGGTGATAAGTGGCTGTCCAGCTTCTGCTTTAAAAACCTCTAACAGGAAAATCCACCACCTTCCAATGCATTCTATTCCATTGCCAGATAGCTTGTAACATTTGGAAGTTCTTTGTAGTGTTTATCCCAATTCCTTTTTCTTGTAATTGGAACCCATTGGATTTGGATTCTACCCTCAAGCAACCGAAAACAAATTTGCTGTATCCTTATGTCCTTTCATATCCCTTCTTTCATGTCTCTTCCCCAAGCTAAACCTACCCAACTCCAAACCGTTGTTTGGAAGTAAGCATCATAGCCTCTGCCTACTAATCTTGCTAAGTTAGGAAGTGCTGTAGCCAGTAGGGCACTCACATTAATTAGGAAGGTTGGTGACTCTTCTAATTGCTTAATGAGGCAGGGTGGAGAACCTTAAGCACAGAACAAACGTTATCTTTCTGGCTCTTGGGGATATCCCCCAGCCACACCAATCAGTGGTCTGCTTGTGGTTAGTTGGAATGTACTTTTAAATTGTGATAATGCCTCTTATTTTCATAGATGGGAGACTGAAGGCAGGCAGGGGTATGTGACTTGTTTGTGGCTAGAAAGTAGCCTATTGTGCAAAGGTAATTGGCCCATCCCTTGCTTTGGCCACTTTTGCTCTGGCCCCACACACCACTGGAATATGATCCTTGGGATTAGATTCCTTAATCCCTTAACATACCTGGATGAGCAGTTTTGCATCTCCCCCACCCCCTCAGGAGGCAGTAAAGCCGTTGTTAGTTTGTACAATAAATCTTGTGATTATGAAATCCCTAGCAACAACCCCATTGTCCTCATGCCAACAAAAATGGGATAGTATCGACATGTCCAGGGAAATCCTGAGGCTCATAGAAATAGAAAAATAAAGAGGGTGTCCTTCCCTTCTCCAGGGCAAAGAAAGTCCATTGAGGTCTGAGCATACTCCAGTCACCATGAGCCACCAATTGTCGGGAGGAAAAACCAGATTGAGAGAACCAAGTGTTTTGTTTGAACCCATAACATATCCCAGAGGCAGGTATAGCTGACTAGCAAACCTTAACAGGAGAGTTTTTATTTAGGGGGTGAGAATACACTACAACATAGCCTTTTGTATGTGCCACATGTAAGAATTGAATGGTAACTGGAATGCTAGCAGACTTGGCTGGCTGCTGTGGTTTAATTTTGGGGTGTTTTCTTTTGTCTGTATATCTGTGATTAAACCTCACCAGTGAGTGTTCCCTAGCTTTACAAAGATGCTTTAGACGCATATATTTCAAAAGTGTACTTAATGTAAAAGCAAGCCAAACTGCTGGCCGTAGTCACCGTCTAAAAGGCATCCAGATGAAATGGATTTTATAACCTAGAATAATTATGAACACTTTTAAAGGAAATATACAAGCAGCTGCAGGCAATACTGAGTGGTCATTGCTCCCCCCCTTAAGGCATTGAACTTTAACAAGACAATGCATGTGAGGATTTATCCATTTGTCAACATTAATAGTGGCTCCTGCTTGTTCTCTGCTTATCCTAAACTTGTTGGATCTCTTTTAACCAAGTTGGCTTTTGCTACATAGCAGGGTAGTAAATTCCATTAATCTTTTTCTTCCTTTTGCTTGAACTTCAGTGCCGACGTCATCATTTATGATGGGGCTCTATGTGGGGCTACATTTGAAGGTGACCCGGAAACTACAACTAATCCAGAATGCAGCAGCTAGACTGGTGACTGGGAGCAGCCGCCAAAACCATAAAACACTGGTCTTGAAAGACCTACATTGGCTCCTAGTACGTTTCCGAGCACAGTTCAAAGTGTTGGTGCTAACTTTTAAAGCCCTAAACGGCCTTGGTCCAGTATACCTGAAGGAGCATTTCCACCCCATCGTTCTGCCCGGACACTGAGGTCCAGCGCTGAGGGCCTTCTGGCGGTTCCCTGGCTGCGAGAAGCCAAGTTTCAGGGAACCAGGCAGAGGGCCTTCTCAGTAGTGGCATCCGCCCTGTGGAACGCCCTCCCACCAGATGTCAAAGAGAAAAACAACTACCAGACTTTTAGAAGTCATTTGAAGGCAACCCTGTTTAGGGAAGCTTTTAATGTTTAACAGACTATTATATTTTAATATTTTGTTGGCAGCCGCCCAGAGAAGCAGAGTATCCTTTTCTGTCCCCACTGTCTTCTAAATTTATCAAAACATCTTTATAGTGTGTTCTTTTCCTTTTGTCATCAGCGGTTTCAGAGGCCTGTTTTCAGATAGAAAGGTAGGGCTCTTTTTTAAAAAAAATAAGTTGTTATTTCAATTGTTCTAGCAATAGGAGTATCACTTTTATATATCATAAGAATTGCATTTCATTCTTCAATATAGTGTTTTATCTGGTTCACTTATTTAGGGCAAAGAAATCAATGTACTGTGGATTATTTTTTAAAAAAAATCATAGTTCCATGAAATAGTTCTTATAGTTAAGTATTTGAGTATTAAAAATCTGAGGCACTGAAGCGTTGAGCCAGTAGAAGTTACACATTGGTGGAATTTTTGCAGAAAGTCATTCACCTCAACTCTTGAATTTACTAATTTATAATTGATTCTGAACTTTGAATTTGGTTGCAATTGAAGGTACTACAAAACATTTATCAACGTAATTTGTTTTTTCCTACCAGTAACTTTGAAAGCAAACTTGTAAATTGCATGCTTACAACCAATTCTGCTCTAGGTTAAAGATAGCTATTGGAAAGCTATAGCTAACTTTCACCATAGTGGTTTGTCCAAAATTTTAAAACTTGAGAAAGGCCTTCATCAAGGCCATGCTAAAATATATTTCCAAATGCTCTCTTTATTGTGGAAGCATATCTTAGTCTGTTACCAATACTAGTTTCAGCTTTCTGTCCTTATAAAAATTCCCCACTAAACGAATTTGCTTGATGTCACTCGTGAAATGCAAAGTGGAGTATATGTGTGTTTAAAATGTATATAAGGGCAACTTTCAGCATACGTATCAGCCGATAGTTATAGGGCTTGACTCCTTTTATTTTTTAAAAGAAGTTCATCGTAAAGTGAGCTGTCTGTAGCCCATTAAAATGTTAATGAAAGCTTCCTTTTCACTTGAGCATACTTGCTTTATAGTGGTTGGAAGGTAGCAACTTCTATGGGCTATTGAAGATCCTGCCACATCACTTGTTAATCGTTATGAAGATCATTAATGAGAAATGGGTTAAGAATAATTCCGAACTTATTTTGCAGGAAATACTATACTGGCAGCATTAAGAAAAATATACCAAGGCTAACTCTGAATTGAAGCTGTGAACTATCCATCAGAGTGTATTGTTTATCTGCTGCAGCTCAGCAGATGAGGCAGCATGGAGTGTTGTGTTTTCCTCAATGCAGACTCCCAGCAGATAAATATTTCTGTCTGAAGGTGCTGCTGTCATCTAACCACTTTGGTTATGTTGGTCATCTTGTGATGAAATATAGATTGCATTATCCAAAGTAGCTTTCTATAAATACTGGTCATTTCCCCTGGTTCTTCCAGGTTTGGACTGAAACTTTTTGTTGCACTGGTTTTACACTTTTAAGGATTGGATGGACTGGGCTCATGAAATAGGTTGTTGTTGTTTTACCATAGAGCAGGTGTGGCCAGTATGGTGCCCTCCAGTGGTAAAGTAAAGGGACCCCTGACAATTAAGTCCAGTCGCGGATGACTCTGGGGTTGCAGCACTCGCTTTACTGGCTGAGGGAGGCGGCGTACAGCTTCCGGGTCATGTGGCCAGCATGACTAAGCTGCTTCTGGCGAACCAGAGCAGCGCACGGAAATGCCGTTTACCTTCCCGTCGGAGCGGTACCTACTTGCACTGTATGCTTTCGAACTGCTAGGTTGGCAGGCGCAGGGACCGAGCAACGGGAGCTCACCCCATTGTGGGGTTTCGAACCCCGACCTTCCAAACAGCAAGCCCTAGGCTCTGTGGTGTAACTCACAGCGCCACCCGCATCCCATTGCCCTCCAGTGGTAGATCCATGCTATTGGCAATGCCAGTTGGGGTTGATGGAAGTTCTAGTATAGCAACGTCTTATTGGTCCCTCGTTAGTTACCCCTGCTGTAGAGTTCATGGCAACCTGGGGAAATGTCAGTACTTGCTTAACATTGGATAGTTCAGATAAGATGCTGATGAAGACCAGACAACAATTCAGGCATCCTGCCTTAGGAAAAGCATTGAAATGACAAAACATCTAATGGTATGCAAAAATATTTTCATCGTATTACTAGGGCTTTCCAAAACCTAGAGTTTTCCAGATGCATGTACAGTCGTTTTTATTACATTTCCGTGTGAGATGGTAATGCAGTTTAACTTTTCAAAAGCATGTCAGATTTTTTTTTTCAGTCTTGTTAACCCAAGCCCAGAGAATTGCGTTCTGCATTGGTGATCATGTTACAGAACTAAATCAATTTCAGACTCTGAATATAAACTGTCTACTCCTGCCTTTTGCATAGGACTAGCAATTGAGATATTACTATGTGTTTTCTGCTTGTGCCCAGACTAAGTTCTGGATTATTCAGCCATGGACAATCTGGCTCTCAAGGAGATGGGTGAAATATGTTGAATGTTGCTACACTTAACTATATAAAGGAAATCAAAACTTGATTAAAATTTAGCAGCCTTCAATATTTGTCCGTATGAAATGCTTCAATTCATGATGATAAGGGAAGAAGAAACCAAATAATATCTGTTGCTGCATTCTAGAAAACCTTAGCTCAACTATAATTTTCCTACACTTGGAACAGTGTTTCTATAAAGTTGTTTACCTGCTGCAACCCAATTCTCATGGTAAAATTTAGCAATGCAACCTGACATAATATTGTTTTATCTAGTGGAGGCATATCTACAAGTAGCTAACAGAACTGTAGAACAAACAGTCTTACATTTTTGGGTTCCTGTATGGTGTAGCGAGATCTCACTTGGTCTGCAAGATGTGAATCACTCTGCAGAGTACACTTAAGTCTACCCACTAACAGGAACTCCCTATACATTTTAAACCCTCAGGTGTTCACAATGTCTAAACAAGCCTATAGTGTCTTTTTGCTCATGCTCCACCTTTTGTGGACAGTTTGCTTCCTTTTCCTTTCTTTAGAAGGCTATTCTAGAAAGTGCATTGATGGTGGGTGAGTGGTGTTTTTCCCCCCTAGTCCCTGGACAGGTGATTTTGCTTAAATGTACGATACAACAGGATTAGTGTAGCTAATTATTACCATTATTATTATTATTTATTAAATTTGAATACTGCCCTTCACCCAAAGATCACAGGGTTCACAACATAAAAATACAGTTCATCGTTGAAGTTGCTTCTGTGCATTCATAGAAATGAATTTCGAGTAATGCATGCCAGTGGTGGGTGTGGCCAGAGGAAAAAGTGGACTGAATAATGAGAGAGACCCCTAGCCTTTTGCACACTAGGCTGCATTCCAGCCATTCAAAAGTCAGAGGCTATTTCCGTGGATTCAGTATGCACATTCAGCTGCCAGTCAAGTAATGAGAGTGTAGAAAAATTACATGGCATGCATGTCAACTGGTAAAAAATTTTTAGTTTTCATAAACCAGAGAAGTACTTAATAGCATAAAGAGAGAGACTCTTGATATGTAGTCCAGGTGCTTTCAAGACGATGTTCTTTCCTGAAACCAGAGTGAAAAGGGATCCCTCCCTGTTGCGTTCTAGCAGAGAGCATACCCAAATATAGAACAAAACAGTTCTGCAACATTTTTGCTGCCCTGACTCTTTGACATTAACAATTGTGCAATGGATTGACTTCAGAATCACCACATGCCCTGCAGCTTGGAGCCAGGGATGCAGCAGGGGGCCCAGATGGTTACCCAATGTGATCCCGAATTGGATTTGCTGCCACTCTTCATGGGAAGCAGAAGAGTGCCAGCACTGGGTAGTTGTATTCCAAACTGTCCCCATTTTTGTTCTACATACTTCCCCCTTCATTTTCAGCATCAAACCTGCTTCTAGTTTCTACAAGCCAAAAGGTCACCTCGTTCCTGCCCAGACAATGAAATTTCAAAAAAGATAGATAAAGTGTTTTTGTACTCCCTTTCCCAATATTCCCAGCTTAACCATGGTTTTTTTTAACCTACTTCCAGAATCTTTTGGTGGCTCAGTTCAAGTCATGTATTGTATTGAAAGAACTGGTTGCTGCAGCCTATATTGTTACCATTATCATTGCTTATTAAATTTTCATACCAACCTTTATCCATAGATCTCAGGGCGGTCCATAATATTATTATATGTTTAGGGAAGCTTTTAATGTTTGATGCATTACTGTATTTTAATATTTTGTTGGAAGCCGCCCAGAATGGCTGGGGAAGCCCAGCCAGATGGGCGGGGTATAATACAATACAATACAATACAATACAATACAATACAATACAATACAATACAATATAAATTTGTACAGATGAAGCCCCAAGGTAAACAGCATCTGTTGGTTACTGTCCGTTGTACTGGAATAAGGGAACCTTTCATTGGGAAGAACCAATAAAAATGTGGAATTCACAGTAAGATGTTATGATTAGAGACAGGAGGTAATGCTAATTGAACTTTGGCCTTTTTGTTAAACTGATTCTTTAATAAGCTGGCAGCTCCAGGGTTTTAAGGTTAGTTTGGCCCTTGCATTTTCCAACAAGTTTACAGTTAGGCTACAAGCACTATAATCCTCTGGCACTGAATGGGACACTTCATCCCTTTGCAAATATTAGGTGGGGAGGTTCCAATCAAAACTATCAGTATCAAGGTGTTTGAGATTTTAAAAATTGCATTCATCATCCTGTCCATTGACTAAGACTCAACTAATGTTCTTCGTCTTCCTTTGCATGTTCCAGGAATGGACACTGCATTAAAATAAAACTGATGAAGCATTAAGATCTTAGGAATTATTACAATTTGTCAATTGGTTTTTCCTTCCTTTCAAAATATATTTATGTTGTGATTAATTCCCTACAATCAAACTTCATATTTACTAGTTCACAGATTTTGCACTACGTATCCTTTTACAATTTTATTTATTCATTCAAAAACCTATATCAGCTTTTCATCATTTGGTTCTCCAAGCAGCTTACAACAATAGCGTATGCAACATACAGAATCTAAAACATAAACCTCCAAAATTAGAAACCTCAAGTATTTAAAAACTCCAGAAAAAAAGAAAAATATGAAAAGCATTAAGTGTTCAAAAGCCTTGGAAAAAAACCATTCTGAACAGGCACCTGAAACTCAGTAGGGAATGTTGCTTGCTTAACTTCTTGGTGTAGGGAGTTCCATAGATATGAGCTCACAACACTGAAGGCATGATTCCTCAATGACATCTGTTGTGCTTTTGGCTCTTGGGGAACCAAATGATCTGAGTGACCAACTTGGGGTGCCTAGGATAAGGCTGTCCTTAAACCATCATGGCATAATGCCAGGGAGGTGTGGGAATCTACCATCCTCCTCTCTCCCACTCCAGGAAGAAAAACATGGATATCTATTCATTTGTTGTTCTGAAATGCCTTATACATTATGATGATGGATAGAAGGTGGTGCTAAATGACCTCTGACCTTTTGTTCACCATAAAGTGATTTCCTAGATAAACTTGAGGTTCTTAATCTGAATTTGACATAGTAGCTCTATTAATGACTGTTCTGTCATAGTTCAGTTGCCCTGTGCATCTTTCACTGCCTTTCGTAATAAATCAAAGGCTATCTGTAAACCTGATAATTAATGGAGTTGTAACTGCAGTTCAGTCAACTGAGGTGTGCTTAATCTTGGAGCTCTTTGGTTACTCCCCAAGCTTTTATCAAATTGCAACGAATCTCTCAGTTCAGTCTAGGAGCAACATATTTATTGCCAAGGCATAGAACACTATTGGGCTATGGCTAGGGAGGGAAGGATGGGGAGAGGATTGTAGTGCTCAGCTCTCCATAATGCGGCTGCACATTACGGTGTCAATTGTTAATACCAGATGTATAAGAAGGATGTTGACAAGTTGGAACATGGGCAGAGGAGGGCTACCAGGATGATCAAGCCCTTGAAGGGGCTTGAGCCCCCAATGGCACAGGTGGTTCCATGAGTGCCTCCAGACTGCACTTCTGATCTTCAGAGATGGGCCAAAATGACACCCACCATTTCCCCTCCCCACGTGCCCCAGAATAGCCTTTCCTAACCTGGTGCCCTTCCAGATGGAAAACATCTGGAAGGGTACCCTAGAATGATGCCACATTTGAGACACCATGGAAGAAATAAAATGGCACCTGGGCTGCCAAAAGAACTCTTGCTGCCACAGAGGCCGTGGCTACAAGGAAAAGGAAGACGCTCCCTTGCTGCTGGTTGGTGAGCTGCCTTGGATCCCGACACCAAGCTTTGCACATCTTCCCTGAAGTAATCATTGCTCTCTTCTTTCAGAGGCTTAAAATATGACTGTCCCCCGCCCTAATTCAGCTGGGGGGGAAATATGTTCAGTCCTTTGTATAAATATTGTAGATCTTGGGGATGCAATTACCCATCCTTTGCATCTGAGTCATAAGAGATGACTTCAGCTGCCGGTTGTGTTATTCTGAAAGCAAAGCTTAAAGTATCTGCCTCTCTAGTGCCTCAGATGTAGCTATCATCTGCCCCATTGCATGCTGCTATTCTCTTGGTGGGGAAGCATTTGTGCATTGTAGCCACACATCCTGCAGGACTTCTGTTTTCAGTAAATCAAAGGCATAATTTGCAAACAATGGTACTTTTAATAATAATAACAATGGTGATTACCGTATGTTGTGGTTCTTTCTTTGTGCCAACAATTTAAAGGGCGAGACTTTTTTGCAATATTGCTTGCGGGAGTGACGGCGGGGGCTGTTTCTGCATTTCATCATTTACTACTGCACCACTGTTTGTATGTGTGATTAGAAGTTGCACCAATAGGCATTTTAAACAGCCATGTATCTTTGAGATGCTGGAAAAACATTGGAAAGAAACCAGATGCGCATCTGTAATCTCTAGGCATTAGGGGCTCCTGATCCCAGCTTCCTGCAAAACATCTACGTAGCTACTGTTGAAGTCAGAATCCTGCACTAGACAGAACACCTGCAGGTTCAGCAATACAATTGCGGCTAGCTCTTATACCATGGAGATAATCCAGACCCTTGCTACTTTCTTTCTTCCCCTTTTGTCAGCTGCATAAGACTTAGTTGAGCTGAATGCCACTCTTAAGATTTGAAAGAAAGAAAGAAAGAAAACAAGAATTGAATCTGATAGATGTATCCATCGCAGGGGCGGAATGGAGGGCACACAAGGGAAGGAGAGATGGGAATCTGTTAATAAGACCCATTGGTTAAATCTAGTCCTGACAATTTATTTGGATTTTTAAAAACCCAGTAAGATTTAGTGAAATCAAATGATGGAACCACTACTTGATTTGGTGGTACCCAGAGTTAGGTGCTATGGTGGAGCAAATCTGGATTTCAGGGGTAAATATATAAAGGTGGTAGCATTTTTTTCCCCTGTGACCAAATTTCTGAATCCTGATTGGCATATTTAGAATCCAAATGTTTGAATACCTAATGGGATTTGCTTTGTTAGGATTTGAAGTGCACAACTAACATTTATTTTACAGGTGATTCTTGCACATTTGATACTGTACCGAGAACAGGAGTTCACTCCAGGATGCTCAGTAAACACCACCACTGGTGATAAATAACACATAAGTGTACTTATCCAGCGTCATCGGTCACTATAGATGAGGGGCTGAAAATTAATATGTGGAATGTTTGGGTTTCTTGAAGCACAGAGCATCTTGGTCAGTTACACAGTAGATATCCAGGCACCCTATAAAATGGAAGGGTTGTGTTTTATGGAAAGTGGGGAGGGATATTATATTTTAGTTTATGCTCAACTAAAAAGCGGAATCTGAAGAAGTGTGCATGCACACGAAAGCTTATACCAAGAACAAACTCAGTTGATCTCTAAGGTGCTACTGGACAATTTTTTTATATATTTGAAAAGTAGTCAACCTTTCTTTCCACTCACTTGGCTGCCCAGTTCCAGACGGTTGTATCGTCCCCCAGTGTGCTGCTTCCCCTCACAACATGTGGTGGCATCGCTTGTCTTCCCACTTACTGGTACTGTAATTAACCTGGCTCTAATTACATGCAAAAGCTGTTTGCACAGGGAGGCTGTATAATTAAAACACGGAGGCATCGAGATTAAATTAATTCCACTAGAATCAACAGAACTATCCTGCAGGGAGGAACCCGTTTTCCTTGCAGCTTCTGCAACATGAGTGTTACGGACCCACTCCACCTCAGTATCCTGGCTGTCTATAACTAAGCACACTCGCTGATCAATATAAGTACAAGACCTTTTCATACTTACTTTCTTCTTTACCTGGTTCCCTGGAGTAACTGCCTCTGATCTTACTTATGTGGTGACTTTAATTATTTTGCTTCCATCTCATTTGTGTGCTGTAATTTAATCTTCATCTAATTACTTACCATTTGCATTTTTTTTCCTGCCCTGCCCTTCGTGCTGGTAGTGACCTATGCTGAGGTTTAGCCATAATCACCTGTGTAGTCTGCACGTAACAGCATTTTAATTTTATTTATATATTTATTTACTGGCGCGCACACACGTGTGTGTGTGTGTGTGTGTAATGTCTTTGCCACCTTCTGTGTTTTAAAAGACAGTGAATGTAATGGAAATTAAAAGCCAGTGCGGAATTAACCGAAACGTCAATTTAGAAGGCAGCATATATGCAGCAGCAATCAGAAAGCCCGTTTTTCAAAGCGGCACTGCAAAAATCCTACCAGAAAATGTACAAGGAAATCGCGGGGAAATACTGCCAAGGCCTACAACTTCTTTCTCTGCCTTTTAAGTCTTTTATCTCCCTGGATTGTGGGTGGTTTTCCGATCAATAACTATATCCCACATCTGATGATAGTTCCAGGTTCAGATATACCATAATTCATGAAGCTAGGATTGATTGTGAGGGAAGAAGGCTTCTCCACTTAGGTGCCATTTTGATGCACTGTATTAAGGCAGAGTTTGGCATGCTCTGACATAATAATGAAATCTGTCTTCCGAAAAGTTTAAAATAAAGCATTTTTCATGACCTATTTCAATCAGGTCAAAACAATTTACAAAACATAAAGCAGGGTCAAGGATTGTTAGAAGTAAAACATCTACTATTGCATAATCAATTGGAGTAATTGAGCGGACTATTAAAAGCTAGCTCGCTGGCAATTTCAAAGGAATACGCATCTTACTTGCAGCTTCCCGGCTACCATTTTACTCCCTCCCAATACAAAAGTTATTACTATAACCACGAAGGAGAATGTGGTGCAGATGGGGGAGTTGAACTTGTGGGGAACTGGGGAAGAGAGGGCACCCCAGTGCTCATTCTTGACTTCATAAACCAGGGATCGGCAACCTAAGGCCCGTGGGCCTTATCTAACCGGTCCATGGAGACCCCTGCTGCCCCCTCTCTTACCAGCGTGGGTTGATGGCGCCTGTGCACATACACACAGGCGCTCCAACCCAGAAGAGCGTGCATGCACACATACTCCAGCCCATCCTCCGACAGACAAAGCGCCCACCGGCCCATCCTCGGATAAAGTTGCCAACCTCTCATAGACAATGGCTTTTGAAGCCTGAAATGATTGTCCACTTCAGGCCTGCCTTGGTTTAAAATAAGCAATAGAGAACTGTGTCTCTTCTGACAATAGCCATTACAGTAGTACCTCGAATTACAAACGCCTCAGGTTGCAAATGCTTCAGGTTACAAACTCCACTAACCTGGAAGAGTTACCTCGAGTTGAGAACTTTGCCCCAGGATGAGAATGGAAATCGTGTGCCGGCGGCGCAGCAGCAGCAAGAGACCCCATTAGCAAAAGCATGCCTCTAGTTAAGAACAGTTTTAGGTTAAGAACGGACCTCCGAACGAATTAAGTTTGTAACTAGAGGTACCACTGTACTAACGATACACTGTCAGTAAAATACAGAAGTAGGTACAACCACAGTTGGCTGCAGGAGGTGATGGTATAGTCTAGCCTCCCCCTATCTGGTGTTCCCTACATGTTGTGGACTAAAACTTCCATCTGCTCATAAGCAGGTCTGGACTGCCTAGAGCTGAAAGGAATTGCAGAGAACCATTTTGGAGAAGGCTGGCATACCCCATTCAGTAACATGGTTCTTGATTTGCCTTGTGTTCAATCCAGATAAGAGTTCCGCAGAACTTGAAGGCATGTTCATTGCATACCATCCATTTTTTTCAGACCCAAAATTGGGATGCACATCTTCTGGGATGTGCTCCTAGGCGAGTCATGTGGCCCCTGCTTCATTCTCGCCCCGAAAAAAAGCCTTTTGGGGTGGGGTGAGATTTTGCATGGCATTCAGAAGCACACATTTTTGGCTGCTGCACAAGATCGTCTCCCCCCCCCCCAAAGAAAGGGCTTCTTCGGAGCAATATCACAATGTGAGAGTGCGCAAAAGTGTCAAAACACTATTAATGATAAAAACTGGTTTTAAGAATAACTGTATTAAAATAATCCCCAAGCAATTAATTAATTAATTGCTTGTTGATTAAATTAAGAGAACTGTTGGACTTTTCCCTCTTCACAAACTAATCAGGGGTGGGGAGAGAGAATGTTCTGCTCCATATGCAGAAGAAAAGAGCAGAAAAAAATGAAGACTTGCTTCTCTGTAGAGCAAACAGGACTACCGTAATCTGTTTTTGAAGTATGTTTTTGAGAAGAAAAATTCCTGAACGTATTTTGCCTCCAGTTTGGTTGGTTGCATGATCAAAGGGTGAATCTGAGATTAAAGTGAGTTGAAAAGGGATCAGCAACTCTGGGAGCTTGGACTCCTTTGTGTTCCATGTATGTCAAACAACAGTAAAAATTGGGGTGGTTTTTTTTAAAACCTAACAAGCATCCTGTGCTCTGCTCCCAACACCACCCTGTGGAATATTGAAGATAGAAGATCACTCACAGAGACTTGCTGTGTGGTTTAGAACCTAGATCATCCAGGGTTCAAGATTGCACAGGGAGCCTCCATGAACCTTGTAGGGTGACGGAAATGGCAAGAAGGGGTTTTTGCATGTTCACCCAAACTCTCCCTGCTATTGTGTGCATTTTCCTTGTGAGCAGAGTGTACAGGTTGCCTGTATAGACCACATAGGTGCATGTCAATGACCAAACACAGAGACCAAATATCTATGGCTTCATCAGCTCTAAAAGCCTTTGACTTTGTTGATGGGGATTGTGGTCCCAGGGCAATAAGGATTTCTGTGTCTTCCATGTAGACATCGTCCTGGCTGTCTTGGCAATACCTTTATAGAAAGATGTGGTATTCCTTGATGGATTTTCCTTTTCTAAAAAAAACCTCTCTTTTTTTGTCTGTTTGCCCCTCCACATTCCTCAGACATTTCATCTGAGAATTTATCCTTATGTTTATTTCAAATTTAATTTTAGGAGAACTCTTGTGGCAATGTAATGGTATGCACATGTCCCTTAGAAATCTTAGTAGATATTTTGAAACCCTCTTGCCCCTCAACAGCCAACCCCTCAGTGTACTCACCAACCTTCACATTTTGCTTTTCGTGGAATTTAATCTGCATAACACAAAGTCATGCAGATAGAGAAGCTACACTTAAAACTACTTATACCGTGAAATCTTGCAGCAATTTGCTGAAAGCACAAGACTTGAATAGATACTAGACTCACTGGGCATAATTTAGCTCTTAGCTAGAATGATGGCTTTGGAAAATGTGTAAAAATATATATATTGAAAGGCATCACCTTTTAAAAAATGATCAGGCAGCGCAGCAGGTCTACAAATCTAGGCAATCTTATGTAAATGTTTTAAGATGCAACCATAGACATTCAGTTTTCAAAAGTATCTTTGCCAAATGTGCTTCCATTCTCACTGAATTAAAGATGGCATAGCTGTCCAGTGGTCACCCCTGATTTGCATAAATTTGAATCAAAGTCCGTAGGAAAATGTTTCTGAAAATTGAAGAATTCATAGAAGGGCCCCGTGAAAATTGATAGCCTTTGGATGACAAGGACCAGCTCATATTCCCCCCTCACCACAAGACAAACAGTTTGTCATTACTTCTAAATCAGCTCAGAAATGAGTTTGCACTGATCTTCTATCCCTGACCTGGAGTGACAGTCTTTCCAGATTATCCTTTTTACTACTGCATCACTTGTTCGCAAGGAATCCAAATGGATTTTTTTCGAGGTAACCCTTTTGTTGTTGACATGTCATCCTTTTCCAACAAATGACAGCATTTTGTCTCTATGTGAGGCGGTGGTTCGAGATCACTCAATTTTGCTCCCAGCTGGTACATCAATTGCGACTGAGACTGAGACTGAGGGCTGTACAGAATGTGGTTCACAGGTGGCCTAGGTTCAGCACTGGAGCAAACAATCCCCTTCTTATCTTTAAACAGCAAATAGGGCATGCAGCTAGTTATCCTGCAACATGGCTAGATGCTCACAGAAGAACCATGGGTGTTTAAAATCCTCTAATATGGCTTTGGGGCTTATTCTGGGACTAACTGCAGAAAGGTACTGAAACTAACCCTAGTTGGGTGAGTTGCTGATATGTAAGCGGGGGGCAGGCAGGGGGAGTATTGTGAACACTGTCACTACTCCCTGTGTGTTGCCATCCTCTGTTGCTCTCCAGCTCACAGAGGGTGAATATATGAAGCATTTATTTGTGGATGTTCCCCATGCAGTTTAGAACTTCAACTATGCAGGTTTACAAATTGCTTGGGGGCACACTATCACACACAACATACTGTTATGAGTTCGTGGGTGCTAGGCCTGTATAATCCCTGGATCCAGCAGGTGTTAGAATTTAATTAAGGCTTAGGGCAGGAGTGCCCAAACTTTTTTCAAAGAGGGCCAGATTTGATGAGTGAACATGCATGATGAGCTTTTTTTAGGATTGAAGTTGTTGAGTTTTTTTTACGATTTTACCCCAAAATTGTTGAGCTTTTTTTAAGGATTTGACCCCAATAAAACCAGCCTGGAGCCTGGATTAGGCCCCCAAAACAGACTTTGGACTTGCCTGACTTTGGGTGTTAAAATGGGTGCCAGAACCACTTTTATCCCCTTGAATCTGCATTTGTTTAAAGGCCAATTAATACTCGTGTGTATTGAGCTGTGTGCTACACACTTCTAAATCGTGTAATCAGCAAGATATTTAAGCTAGGTTAAACTTCCTTTGTGGAGGTGATAGTCTGGGTGTTGGGCCATTAAGAGAGCAATAGATCAAAGGAACTTGGTGTGAGATGGCAAATAGGTGGGGCCTCTCTCCCTCAAGAGATAAAGCCAGAATAATGTGAGTTAGGAGTTATGTGATGGAGAAGCAAAGCAGCAGGCAGAGCATGATGTTTGATGTCTGTTTGGATCCTCTTGAAGTATTACTGATATGAACTCTGCCATTGTAAGTATGTGTAGCGAAACCAAATATCATAAAGACACCACAGTCTCTGGTGTGCCTCATTTCCAACTGGAAACTAAAACTGGGCAAGTACTGGGAATCCCTGGCTGAAGATTGGTGTGACACACAAAAAGGCATTTAAAGGCTGTCCACCCACCACCACAAATAATCCTAGCAGCTGTAGTTTTGTTAACGGATCTGGGAATTATAACTCTGTGAGTGGTAAATTACATCTCCCAGGATTTTTGGGGGTGGGGAAGGTGCTTTACAAACCTCCCTGCGAACAAACCACAATGAATGATCAGTAACAGCCAATGTTGTCTAGTCTCCCTGAAAACAAATCAGGATGAATGCTCAACAAACAGGTCATCTGGAAGCACTGAGAATAAAAGCAATTTTAACTAATCCAAAAGAAAACAAATTAGGATTTCACACTTGATTTCCCCACCACACTCAGGTAACATACAAAACTACCATCATTTCTACTCAAAACAAACAATTCTCACCAAGGCTTTTTAGTAGTTATGTATGTAACGGTTGGCATATAAAATAGCAAGGAACCCTGTGGGGTCTTTTTCATAATGATTGTATAATTCCTTGTAAATGCTAACAAGCAGCTCAGCATGCAAATTAACCAAAGTGCTCAGTTCTTTTTCATTTTCTCTCTATTAACACCCTCGAACGGTCTGTGTACTAAACACCACTTGCCCTTGCTATGCAACACATCTCATGGTGGCAGAACAGTCCTTCCTGCTCTCTCCAGTCGACTGGATCTGTTTTGCTGCTTCTTCACAGGGGTGTAAATCTTGGCCAAACAGCACGTCTTTGCCATTTTCTCCACTGAATTATTTACTTGCCTCCAGCCTTTATTTGCTCATTTGAAACCCCATGATATCCTCTATTCATCAAGGAAACTGCCTCTGTTGAGTTTATAAAACCCTTGACTCCAGGAAAGATATATGTGTGCTTTCCATGAAAGAGAGAGAGAGGTTATGAACGTAATATGGTTTGCCTGTAGATTTTCCGATTATTCTTGCATATAGCCTGAATGGACAGCCAATGGCCAGCAAGGTCAGAGGTCGGGAGTTCTTCCAAGCTAGACTCAGAAAATCACCATGGGAGTTCTGAAAACCACATACCTCAAATAAGAGGAGCTGCTACCATTGTGATCACAGTTGAGAGAACTCCAATTTCCATGCATCCCTACGAATACCTAGATGCCAGAAAAAGGGAGAATAAGGAGATTTTCTTCCTTACAGGTCACATGGCTGCTGCCTTGATGCTACAAATGGAGGGGATGAAATCTGATTTAGTTCACATTTAAAGGTGAACCTGCCACAGCAGCACTCTCTGAAACAATACATGAAGTGAAATGCAACCATCTTCCAAAACTTGCACTTCCTTCAATTTTGCCATACAGTTTTCCAGCAAAATAATGTGTTAAAAATATATATGCATAGATTAAGGGAAAGTGTGCTTGGAAATGCATAGGTGAGCAAATATTGCTTTGCAAAAATGTGTATTAGGCAAAATTGCATATAAATATATGTATATTCAGAGTAAGACCAAAAATTGCTGCTGGATTGTCATGAGGATGTTTTGAAAGTGTAAACCGTTGTGAAAATGTGAAGGACTGAATGAGAATAAGAATTTAAGACTGGGGAAATGGATACTTGCCACCACCTATACATGCTTTGTCTGCAGAATATTTAACCCCTGCAAGGTTTAACTCTTTGGTTAAAAGAGTTACATAACAAGTAATGGGAAGGATCTGTTTGAAATCCTGGAGAGTGGATTCTCATTAGAGTGGACAATACTAGGCTAACTGGACATGATCCTGGCAGAAGTCAAAATACCAAGATTAGCTTTCACATTTTCAAGCCATTCAGAGCTGTTCATAGTCCTTGCTCATGAGTGAAGAAACTGTCCAGATCCTATTTTGGAAAGCTATGCAGGAAAGCAGGCTGCTTTTAAAATCTGGTCTAGATTTTGCAATCCAGTGGAAATTCTAACAAATGCCTTCAAACATCAGGTGCGTATTTAAAAAGGAGTGACTCCTTTTCAACAGCTGTCTTCAAAGGCCTTGAATTAATGCCAAGTTTGAAACTATTTGCAAACTGATAAAATTTCAATTTCACAAAATCAAAGGAATTCAGAAAGTTGCTTGAAGAGAAAGTAGAAGTAAAAACAGCAACTTTGGTCCAGAAGCGATGCATATTAAACCCTCTTTCCCAGAGCCTGCTTCTGCAATCAAAACGAAAGAAAGAGAAATATGCTGGTTAGTTATTTCTATTGAACTCTGGCAAACTATGTTGATGATTCACGGAACTGAGCAAGCAAGCCAACAGGACTGCAGTACTTGCAGCATGTAACTGGACAGGAAACATCAGAGCTAGTCAGCCTTGAAGAGGCATGTTAACTGCTAGAAGAAACTCAGTGGAATTTCATTGCTTGGTAATGCCAGCAATCTTTTCCAGAACTATCGTTTCTGGACTTGGGTGATCAGCTGGTGGTTGCCTGTGGATTGGAACACACATCCGGGCCAGAAAAAAAAGCTGCAGATGGCTGTTGCATGCGTTTGGGTTGGTCTTGTGGGTTTGTGGCAGTGCCAGCTCTGGGTTTCATATTTTCAGTGGGGTGGGGATTGTATTGGTTTTGGACGAGACATCCTCTGTGAACTCCCCTTATTCAATGAAATTCCTCACCCCTGCTTTCAGCAGCTGCTACTGCAATCACCATTGCTGGTGCTGCTCTCTGGCCAAAGAGTCTGTGGATGAGCAGCTGCTGGGATGCTGGATGCAACTGTCGTTATTTCAACCCAACAAGCAGCTGGTAGCAATTGCTGCTGCTGCTGCTCTTCTGTTGCACATGCCACCTCCACTGTTCACACCGAGTCCATCATATCACATTCTCTTGCCTTTATCACATTCTCTTGCATTTATAAATCGCTTTTTTTTAAAAGCCACCCAAGCAACATAAAAACACTACCATTGAAACAAAATACTGTATTTTTCTGTCTACAAGACGCCCTCATGTATAAGACGCCCCCTATTTTGGGGGACTGAAATTTCAGAAAATGGGTGGAGATGGCTAAAAGTTGTTGAGCTTTATTTTGCAGGGGATTGGCCAGAGTTGTTGAACTTTTTCTGGGGCGGGGCAGGGGGATTACCGAGGGTTGTTGAGCTTTTTAAGGGGGGGATGCCAAAAATCGCTCACGCATCACAAAAAACGCATCATGTCTCTCCCCTCACTGGCAGAAGCTGCCAATCGCATGCCCAATTGCAGCAGCGTCGGCCAATCAGCACCACTCATTGACGCAGCAACCAATAACATGCACAATAGCCTCTAACAGACACGGCAGCAATCAATCAAACGTCCACCCTATGCACCCATGTATAAGACAACCCCCACTTTTTAGCAAGATTTTTAAGGGGGGGAAACCTAGTCTTATACACGGAAAAGTACGGTAACACAAAACATCTGAAAGAGTGTTATTAAAGCATAAAAAACAAATAAAAACAGCCATGGAAGCACACTTTTTAGTACTTCTTTTTGAGAGCTTGTGGCCTGATTTTCATGTTCCCCAGGAATCCTTCCTAGGCAGAATGGGAAGAAAATAGAATAATTCTAAGGACTTGTTGTGCAGCTTTTAAAGAAGGTGGATTTAGGAGCACGGGTCTAATGTCTTCAGCAGCATTCACATCCATCACACTAGTATTCATTGCAGCAGACATGCCCTGCATATGCAGCCAGGAAAATTAATAATAATTTCATTTTCAGCAATGGTTAATTTAAATACATAGGCTCTTCTAAGAAGTAAAGAAAGATGCTAAAGCAATAAAAGACAAAAGTTAATCATGCTGGCTGCCTTGCCTCATTATACGACAGCTGTTGGAGTCTGTTATTTGGTTTCCACTGAGGGGGAATTATAGATCTTCTCAGCTGCATCTGCTTCCATCCATTCTGAAGACATTCCTTCATTGTCGAGGGATTGTTTAAGCAATAATTCGACCTTTCTTCTGTGATATTGCTGCATAATTAAGATCAGATAGCTTATATGATATAAATGAGAAATAAATGGAGATTTGGGATGGGAGCTGTTGAATGGCTGCTGGAGGTCCAGTTATTCCTCAGCCTGAATTTCTCACCTGGTACTAAAGTGTTGTCCAAAACAAGTTCCAGGGGCCCTGCTTATCTGGGTTGCTTTCTTTGGAGGAGAGATCACTGGGGACTTGAGGCATTTTTGTAATGTTGCATACCTGCTGGCTGCCTATAGCCTCAAACAACTTGCACAAATACAAAGCCAACAAGGAACATTTCAGAAAGAAGAAATGTAATGAAGCCCCTGTTGAGACGACAGCAATTATACATAAATGACGATGTGAACGATGTAAATTGCAAAGCAATTTATGTATCTGTTTACACAGAATGTGCACATGTGTTATTTTGTTGTACAGAACTGTGGTGAGAAACATTCACAGCAAGACTCTATGCCATGTTGACAGGAAGACAGGAGGAAATGCACTTAATAGTTTATTCTCAGCAGATTCCCCCAACAACCCTAGATGTAAGTCATAGTAGCAAATAAACAACTCACAACAATACCAAGGCTGTAGCAAATTGAATCAATAATAAAAGCAACAACAATAGTTTTGCATAACACAGGGCTACGGTCAGGTCAAATGTAACAACAACAACAGCAGCAACACTTAAAGCACTGCTAGTTTCCAAAATATTCTTAGTGGTAAAATGAATCTTAGTTTACAAATGTTTCCCAGAATTTCAAAAACAGCTCTGTTTAGCTTGCTAAGCATTTGATTCAGCTTTGAGATGTTGGGAAACGATGGCTCTTTCATAAACATGGAGCTGCTAATTGATAGTGCTTGGGCATTCAGTCAAGAGTGGATTGCTCATGCTCCACTGAATAGCTATCTCATGATTTCACTGTAAAAATGTCACTAGCAGTGCTGGCTAACTCCGTCAACAAGATGACACAAATGCCTGGTCTACCCACACAGCAGAATGAGGTGGAAGAATGCTGAGGTGGGTGAACAAATTTTAGGCTGCAGGTAGGGTATAATTTGTTACAATTATGCACACACAGCGACCTTAAAAATGGGAAACCAGTACAGCAGTCAAATGAGTGAGCTCCCTGACATGTTTTCCATTTTCATGTAGGTTGTGGTACAGTAGTTCAAAGAGGCAAACCTCCCCCCCCCCTCACTTTGTGATCAGAAGTGGTACCCTCCATTCTACACCATTCTGCAGTAAGTGTGGAATCAGCCTCAGTGGCTGCTAAGCAACCCAGTGGCTCCTACACGGTAGGCTTGGGAGGGAGGCAGGTTGGAGAGATGGTTCATCATCTGCAGTGCAAGCAGATGACACCAACAGTGGCGTAGCGTGGGGGGTGCCGGGGGTGCCGGCCGCACCGGGCGCAACATCTGGGGGGGGCGCGAGTCCAGAGGGAAGGGACAAGCAATCGAGGCTTGGTTGGGGTGGGGGGTCGTCGTCTCCGTTTGGCCGGCCCCCCTCAAGGAAGCGGGAACCTCTCCAAGGCGCAGCGCGCAGTCGGTGGAGGGAAAAGAGCCACACAGCAGCAGCAGCAAAGCCGGGAGGAGGAGGAGGTGGAGGCGCCGCCTGCCGCAGGATCCGATCTGAGCCTGCTAATCGCTTGCTGGGAATTAAGCGCCTCAAAGAGGCAAAGGAAGAGGTGGAGCCGCTGGCCCGGCCGGGAGGAAGCTGGAGAGAGCAGCGCGCCTGGGCGCGGCGAGGTTGGGTAGGTGCGCCCTGGCTGGCTACCCGCCTCCTGGGCTCAGAGAACGGGGGGGGGGGGTCTGGAGCAGCCCCGGCTGGCCTGCTCCTGCTTCTCCCCCACCTCCTTCCCGTTGCCGGCGCCTTGATCTCATCCGGATCAGGGACAAAACACGCCCATCCTTCGCTACTCCTTGTCGGGTCACTGCTTCATTTCTCCAGGGAGAGAGAGAGGAGAGGAGAGGTGCCGGGGATTGCCAAGCGCGCCTGACGCAAAGGGCCTGCCCACGCGCAGGCTGAGCTCCGCGTGGCGGGGGCGGAGGGAGGCGCTCTGCACATGCTTAGGAGGTGCTCGCTCTTTCCGAAGAAGGACCCGGCTACTGGATCAAGGCCACAAGGGCCCATCTAGAGTGGCCAAGCAGACATGTCAATGAGAAGCACTCAAAGCAGGACCCGGGCACAAGAGCGCTCTCCCTTCCTGCTGTTTCCAGGGGGTGGAAGCGTCGCTGCCTCGAGGGCTTCCGAGATACCCTGGGGTGAAGTCCCGCTTCACCTTCTTGGGAGTCCCTCTCTTATGCTTTGGGGGGGGTAGCAAGGGGGAAGAATAATGATTTCCTCCACCACCAGCCCCAAATTCTATAGTAAGAGAAATTGGGGGCCAAGCCAACTGGGGAAATGGTGAGTCTCTAACTATAGAGCTCAGGTATTGCCGCCCAGCACAGCGCTGAGCGCAGGAGAGAACCACACCAGACCAGCCCAGGCAGCAGCAAGAAGAAGCTGGCAGCGGCGGCAGGTTAGGGGTTAGGGGGCGCAAATTACTTGCCTTGCCCCAGGTGCTGACAACCCACGCTACGCCACTGGACACCAATGTGGTTTTGAAGAAGGATACTGAAGAGTATGCATTTGAAGTTTCTTCTCATTCCAGAAGTCATCTTGTGACGACTGGTGACACTAGTTGAATATTCACACTGATCACAAGCAAAAGGAATAAAATTCTTACTGTGTATTTTATTGGGCAGAAAGAAGGATGCTCAAAATGAGTGGGAGACAGAGGGAAGCACCAGTGTTGTGCTTGCAGAGCTTCTACTTAGTCCAAAGGAAAAATGAATCTGGATGAGACTGTAATGGGACAAAGTGAGATGCTGGGACTTCCTGGATCCCAATGCAAACTGCAATGGAACTGGAAGCAGCCAGTAGATCAGATTCTTATCTCCCCCAGCATCAAGTGACCCATTATGTCATCGGTGGTGCTATGCAAGCTTTGACAACCAGCTGATCCAATACAAAAAGATTCCAGGTGCAGCAGGACAGGAGGAGAGGAAATGAGTGTAAGAATAGCAGATGTGCAAAAGAAGCAGTGGCTTTGCTGGAAGACTTTGAGGAAGTGACTCTGCATCACAGATTTACTGAGTCACTGACAGATGCAAAGCCTGGCAGATGCAGCCAGAACATTGCAGATCATAGTAGTTTTGAAGCCTATTTGGACAGAAGCTGGAGGCTTGTTGGTAGGAGGGAAGCCACAAGTCAGACAGAGTCATATAATTCCAGTGCAGGGATGTTAAGGTGGGAGAAATTGGCTGACTGGCTTCACTAGCTTAATTTAAATGTGCATTTGAGGCTTTTTATATTGATTGTACTTTAGTCTAGAAAGAGCTTCATTCCAGCCAATTAATACTGCAATTGAGTCATAAGACTCTTAGCTCTGCATACTATTTTTCTTTCAAGCCCAACTGTCTCCACTGGACAGATTTTTTTTCCCAATCCCCCCTTCCGAAATAATTAGGGTTTCTAACTTGCAGAGGTTAATTGCCAAAGATCACTAGTAGTGCTTGTTCTTGTAGAATGGCAGTGGTGCCCACCTGAGAGGTGCCGGAGCTGAGCTCCAGCTGAAAAAAACCTTGGTTACTAGGTACATTTTCTGTAGGTTGGTGGGTGAAAAACCTTTCACAACAGAGTTGATATTCCTTGTTTCTGCTCCCCTCCCTCCCTTCTGTTCTCTCTGTGTCAGTCTCAAACGGCACATAACAAAAAGATGCTACACTTCAGGGGGGCCACAGATACAATAAACAATGTACTAGATATTTAGCAGCTTTTCCAGAATAGATGGATTGTTGGATGTCCCATTAGTGACACATGGCTAAGATTGATCCACACAGGAATAACATACTTTCTATTTCTGGAAAGTCTACTATGATAAATCTGCAGGGTATTTATAGTCCCTATTTCTGAAACATCCGCTCTGACCTCTGAGCCCTTTATAGTGCAAAGGGAATAAATCTAGAATGGAACTTAGACTGGGAATTATCCATCTTTTCCCACAGAGAAAAACCTATATAAAACTTTCCTCCTTTACCATTTTTACCACCCTAGATCACGAAGTATATTCATCTGCTGGTTATGATTGGCCAGAGACCCCTTGCAAGCTCTCTGGACTACAGTGGGGAAATTGTCCCATGAACAGTTCACTATCTGTACATTTTATCTTTTAATGTTCTTCAATTTAGCCCTGTCCTAAAATCACCCTCTGTGTTAGAGCTACCACCCATCAGGGTGTCTCTTTCGAGACTTTCCTATAACTGTCCTCCTCTCAGTCCCTCCCCCCCCCCAAGAGACTGCTTCACGCCAATCTGGTTCAGTCTGTTGAGTATCACTCTTCCTGGATTGCTCTTTCTCTCTTTCAAGCCTGCGCCAACTCTGAGGATGTTCGCCTTCAGTCACAGGAAGTCCTCCAAGCAGAAGCTCTAAAATGAGTGAGAACAAATTGCCAATCTGGGCTGATTTCTCCCTTCCTCTACTTACACCACAATCCCAGTTTCTTTGGATGCTTGCCCCACACTCCATACAGGGCCTGCCTGTCCATCAGGCAAACTGAAGCAACCACTTTGGGTGGGAGAATTCCATGGGGTGGTGTCCCCATGGTGCCCTGCCAGGGATGGGCTTGGGTAATATGACACCCTGAGCGAGGACAAAATTGGGCACCCACCCCGTAATATTTCTTATTTTCAAATAATTCCTTTTGGTGCAGTTGCTTTTCTGCAGCCCCTTGCTTCAGCACCCTGTGCAGGGGAACTGCCCACAGCACCCTAAAGCCAGCGCTGTCCCTGCCACTGCCAGGGTTGAATGGCTGTGATGGCTTTTGGTGAGATCATGCCAGAAGCACAGCTGTGCCTATCCCATGTATTTTAATTGTGTAACAGTAAAATGGGGAGGGACAGATTGATATCTGTCTTGCGAGCACATGTCCTCTTATACTTCACTGCCTGGGTATTAACTGGTTGCTTAAAACCTTGTAAGTAATTTGGGGAAGATATGCCTGAAGAGGAGTAAGCATAAACTACACGTTTAAAATGATCAAGTTATATAACTGCGCAATGACACAATAGAGCTCATTTAGGTTCTTCAGTTAGTTAAGTGAGAAGCAAAAGGAAGCTCGACTGACAGGCATGAATGAGTAAACACAAACACTCTCAGCACCCTAATTTTAATAAGCACTGTAAATGGCCTCCCGTTTTCTTTATTTTGAGACACAGCAGGTTTGTAGCTCTTAACTATTTAGCTGGATAAGTTATCTGCTCTCTTTATTCCATGGTCAAATTGCTTGTATAATTCATTTTAGTGTGTAACTTTATAAACTTTACATCTGAAATCCTGGAATCAATTGCTGCTCTGTTTGCTTTTAATTTAGATTATTACAATAGACTCCGCTTAACCTGGTGTCCTATATCTCCTCCCTTTCTTCCTTTATTAGGTGAACAAGACATGCAAGTGAGTTACTGGGAGATACACACACACACACACACACACACACACACACACACCTCTCTTGCCAGCTACCTCGATTTATTGATTATTTTTCAGGGTGCAAAGCATCAAGCAATTAAACACTTGTGCCATAGATTGTCTCAATATTACGTTATACAACTCTCCTTTCTGTATATTATTACAATGGTATTGATTTTCTTTCTTTCTTTCTTTCTTTCTTTCTTTCTTTCTTTCTTTCTTTCTTTCTTCTCTCTCCCCATTCCCTTCACTATAACCTATCTGCTCTAACTCATTTAGAGAATTGCCAAAGGAAAGAGCCTATACAGCACTTTTTGTGACCTCCAAAACTGAACAAAGAGGCACCTTCTAGAAAATTCTAAATGGAATGCTTCATTGTGCCTTCATGCTAATTCCTTGTACTTCTCAGGTATGAATTTGTGTTTGACAGCACCAATTTCCAACGCTGCAAGCTTCCCACATTTTTGGCAACCTGTATGTATGCTGTCACTGTTGCATATGTGAACGTTTTTAAAGTTGAGACAATTTTCTGTGTCTGCAAGGCATTTTACAAAATAAAAAGCCACCAGAACTGGCAGGATGACTAAGGCCCCATCTGTACTGTACATTAAAAGCAGTGCCATATCATTTTAAAGAGTTACGGCTTCCTGCAAAGAATCCTGGGAACTGTTGTTTATTAATGGTGCTGAGAATTGTTTAGAAGACCCCTGTTCCCCTCTTACAGCAACAGTTCTAAGAACTGTACAACAACAAGTCCTTCTTCCCAGGGAACACTGGGAATTATAACTCTGAGAGGCAAAAGGGGGTCCCCTAACTTCTCTCAGCACCTTTATCCTCATGGAATGTTGGTGCAATTGATAGTGAACCATGTTATTATCCACCTCTGCTTCAAAACTTATTAGGGTATTTTGCTTTTCCAAACACCATAAAACAAATTTTAGCTCGGGAAACTGCACTGCAGAGTTTTTGCTGCTGTGGGAATTTCTTCAAAACTGACCAAAAATGAAAAGTCTATCTGTCTCTCCCCCTCCCTTCCCTTTAATATGGTCAGTAAATTGGCATAATTTTCTGAAGATGTTTTTCATTCACAGTAATTAATGCATACTTAAGCTTTGAAGCCTAAAGCTTTGGTTCAGCATTTCCGCTCAAACTCCCCAGCTATAGGGGGAAAAGAAGTCATCGTCAGAATTTAGCAAAGGCATTATTGCCTTGAAGGCCTTTTCTTTAGATCTCAGAATGGTACTAATTAGTGGATAGATGACTGATCTGAGAAATTTGACACCCACGTTTTCACTTCGGAAAGTTGGTTAAAAATGAGTGACTTTCTTGTTACTGCCACTTTGTCACTTGATCTTACCCAGATTTGAAATCCGAGATAGTGGCCTCCTCCAAGAAGAAGCAAAAGGCCTGCTCCTTGTCCCAACAAAGAAAGTGCAAGAAGCGATGGTTCTGTAAATGGGATGCAGAAAACAGTCACCAAGGAAGGTTGGAATCAGGACTGAGACAAATATACAAAGATGAACCTTTTGGGCACATTCTCAACAGCAGTGGAGAAGCAAAAAATAAACGAGGTGGAGAAAGTGTAGAAATATGGTTCTTACTTTTCTTTTATTAGCAGTGAGGAGTTGGGGAGGGGGCCTGGTTAGAGTGTAGTGCTGATAACGCCAAGGTTGCAGGTTTGATTCTCATATGGGACAGCTGCAGGGGGTTGAATTAGATGGTTCTCAGGGTCTCTTCCAGCTCCACAATTCTATGAGTCTATGAAAGCTATCAATTTCTATTTCTCTCCATTTTTCAATTCCCTCCCCATCTTCAGTTTGATTGGCAGTTAAGAACATGAGAGCATCCTCAATGAAAACAGTGACCCAGCATCAGGTTCTCCCAACAATGGCCTCCCAGCTGATGCCTACCCCATCTTGACCAAAAGATGCTCTCTACTGCCCAGCCTCTCATGCATGTCCCTCCCAGCTATCAGAAGATCAGGTCATCAGGCCTCCTCCTTTGATTCTCTTTCTTATCTTCTACACCAGTGATCAGATATGTGGTAATCTTGGGGGTTGGGGAGTGTCTTCCAGGCTGAGGTCACACTTTCAGGGGCCTGATTGGAAGCTGTTTCTTGTAGCTCCAAGGAGATTAGGCATCTCAGGCTTTGAAGTGTGTCTTGAGGCAGTTTTGTTTCGCAATGTTGAAATACCAAGCCTGTTGCGTTGTTCCTGGTAGCGGACTTCATTCCTCCGCTACTGGAAGCTAAACATTCATTATTCACTCACACCATTTAGTACTGTTTCATATAACATCAAGAACGTTAAAGGCTGGCATACTTTGAGAAAACTAATGGGGCAATATCGTAGAAATGAAAGTTAGTTTATGAAGAAAAGATAAAGAGTTTATACTTGACCGGAGGCATTAAAGGAAAGACTGCATACGATTTCATATACCACACAAGCATTTCTAACATATTTAAAACCATAACAGGACAACTAAAAGTATAACTCCCCTACCCACACAAGTTCCCTGAGGAATTTCTCCAGCCCACCCACAGATGTGCAGAAATTGGCGTCACACCACCTCACCCTGAGAATGGGATTGCGAAGGAGGGGAGGCATCATAAGATCAGCCCTAGTTAGAATAATATTTCCATTTTGCTTACACAAAATGGGAGAAGGCCCACACAGTTCTTTTGCTGTGCATAGCACAGACAGATTGCCACCAGACTACAATTTTATCATATAAATTAAAAGCAACACAACCAGTTGACTAAAATACAACAGTGAATTAGCAGTAAGAAAACACAAGTGACCATAGGAGTCAACTATTTGATGGGGCCCACCCAAAGTTGATGGGCATTTTCCATTCAAATGGTGTGCATGTGCCACATCATGTGACCGATTATGCAGGATGCTCCTCCCCAATATTTTATTCAAGTTGGCACCTCTTTCAAGTGACCCAATACTCAAATCACAATTGGTTTTCATGACAGGGTTCAGTTCCCAACTCAGCCAAAAAACTTGTTATGTCGCCATAAGCCAATCATGTTCTTTCAGTTTAGCCTACCTCGCAGAGGTATTGTGACGATACAATGGAAGTAGCCAGGACTATGTAGACACTCCTTGGAGGAAGAGTGTGAAATGAGAGTTCTTGAATTATGATTTTTTCAAATTTCACCTTTGAGTTTGTATGTAGAAAGTATGTCTGCCTTGTTCTTAAGTTTAGGTCCTGCCTCTGCCCCCCTCCCCCAATCATCATCATCATCTGCTGTCTCAGAACTTGGTGATCAAATCATGGGAACCATGGTTGTATTTACAAATTGTCCCAAACTGTAAAGCACTGTTGGAGAGAGTCTAGACAGACAAATACAGTACAATTTAGGTTTGGGCCTAGCGAGACGTAGGAATTTTGTTTGCCTCAGATGATGACCATCTGACCATTTCTGTGCTAGTGCAGGCTAGCACATGTTTCAGAATATCCCAAAGCCCCAGACATTCAGTATACATCCAGCATTGGTTGGCTTCTTTCACTATGAAGGCATTCTTAGCATACCTTACAACAACCTCTGCTATATTGGAAGGTCATGAGCAGCAGCTGCAATGGTGGTATCCTCTGCTGTGGAAGTTCTAGGGAACCAGAAGTAATTGGAGAGGCTGGGAGCAGAGTGCATTGCAGTAAGAGCTGCTAAAGATGTTCAAGCTGTCTTTCTAAGTTTTGACTAGACCTATTTGCATAACACTACTTCAAGTAATGTAGAATCACTGAGTTAGAAGGGACCAAATAGCCACCCTCTCTAATCTGAACATGTGCCCTAGCATAGGGGTGTGACATCTACCGTAATTTCTTGGTCAGCAGCAGGTTTTTCTGGGACAGGTTTGCAGCAGAAGGACAGAGTCCCACCATCACTGTCCAATGAAAAGTAGACTTCAGGATAGTGCAATGATTCCAGTTGCCTCCTCGATTAGGCAGCCAGAAAAGGGGACACGTAACTCCCTTCATGGGTCTGTGATGAGCCTTACACTTTACAACCAGATGATGTACCTTACACTATACAGCAGCCATGGGGAGTCTTTTTCAAGCAGAAGACCACATTCCCCTGTATGCAACCTTCCAGGAGGTACATGCTGGTGGCTGGATGGCAAAAGGTAATTAGAGCAATGAGTGTAGTTCTTTATACAGCCAGTGACATTTACAGCCATGCCAATGCCAGAGGTTTCTCCCCCCTTCTCCATCCTCCATCCAGGCAAGCAAGAGGCATTATCACAACTCAAGGACACACTCCAGACAGCCAAAGGCACTTGAGGAGAGCACAGTACAGGGCTGATGAGAAAATTGTGATCAAAGGAGCAGGTGTGGTCTGGAGAGAGTCTCAAGCACCACTGAGCCTGAGATTCCCCACCCCTGATATATAGAGATTCTGGCACAGATTGTTTCTCATGCAGCTGGCTCTGAATAGCTGGCAGCACCTTGGACAGTTCCCTGGCTTTTTTTAAAAAGCAAATCCTCTTAACCCCAAAGCTACAAACCCAGTTTTGTTTGACTTTCTCCCATTCTGGCAGCTTGATGCTGGGCAATTAACAATACATCTAAATCCATAAAGTAGCTGATAAATTTGAATACGCTGACTAAGTTTTAGCTTTGCATGCCTGTCCAAAGTAGTTTAAAATCTCATCATTAAGCAGAAGTAGAAAGTGCCTTTTCACACCAACGGTTAGAATCAAAATAACTTGCCCAGAATAATCAAGTTGCTTTCTGCTATGAGAATTAAATTTATTGTATGTTAAAAGAGCACTGAATGCCTTAGCCTTATTAGCAGTTCTTCTCACCATCTTGATAAGGGGAACAAAAGTATACTCCCCAACATTTATAAAATAAGGATGTCCCATTCCATAATGATAATTTTACTATTTATACCCACACATCGTACTGGCTTGTCCCAGCCACTCTGGGCAGCTTCCAACATATATAAATGCATAAAAATTTAAACATTTTTTTTTAAAAAAACTTCCCTATACAGGATTGCCTTCAGATGGCTCAGGGGTTGGATAACTCCATACCCTCCAACATTTCTCCAATGAAAATAGGGACATTCTAAGGAAAAGCGGGACATTCTGGGATCAAATCAGAAACTGGGATGGCTTCTCTAAAACAGGGACATTTGCAGGGTCTGCAAAAGTGCATCGCAAAGTCATTTCACAGGCAGACTAGCTTTTTTTGGATCCTGAGCAAATCAGACGCATTTTGTTGCTCAGAATTAAGAATAAAAATTAAGGCTTGTGACATCACCATAAGTATCAAGAGGATTGCAGGAAAAGTGAGCCCTGTTTACAGTAGTAAGACTACTAATATGCAGATGTACCACCCCCGTGTGTGTGTAAAGTGGGACAACACAATTGCTAATTGCCAAATCATGCAATTGCTGATTGACATCATATCTAGTTTCACCCGTAACAGATATGATTAGGGTGTGTACTCCCAGAATCACAGCTGATGGCTGGATGACATTGGAAAGCATGCTGTGTACAGATTTCTAGCAAGAACAGCACCAGCTGCTGTTATCTGCTTGTAACTAACCTCATCATTGTACTGCTTAGTGAACAAACATGTGTCCAAGCTGTGATGATAGCCACAAAGTATTGCTGGTGGATGATAAACAGCAATACCTCAGGAGCACTGCTGCTTATTAAGTGTTCCATAAGCACATTTAATTTCTCTGCCACCTTTTGTTTCAGGAATTCAAATGCATTTGCTACAAATAAAAGGAGACACAAGAGAACACAAACTCTCCCCCCCCCCATATTTGCCCTTTCAATATTTGTGCTGCTTAAGCCTGTGTGTCTTACTGTGATTGTAGCTCTGTGCTTTGAAGCTGTGACCTTCAAGATCTAAACAAAAGTCATTGTGGCTTAAAAGCAAAAGCAATGAACTAACAGAATGCTAAATCTGCCCAGACAGGGACTGGGAGAGTTGCTCCGCAAAGATGAACTGGCTTTTTAATGTTCCGTAATCACCTCCTTGAGTTGTTAACATGTAAAATGTGCCCCTCTCCCTTTGTTTAGAAATAACTATGCAAGACATGGTGCATGTCTAACTAAAGCCCAGGCTATGTCTGGCCTCTTTGTAGTTAAGGAATTCTAGTAGCCCAAGAGCACATTCTATTGATCCAGCAGGAAGACATAAAAACTTAGGGCCAAACTAGATATTTTCTAGGTGCATAGCATCTAGCTATCTCACACTGGGGGGGGGGGGAGAATAGCAACCCTTACTGGAAGGGCAGTGCAATGGGCAGGAGACTTAATAGTTTCTCTTGCCAGTGTGATTGAAATTAATTTGCTCTGCGTGAAGCTAGGAGCCTTAGAGGGGAAAGTCTCCATTGATGCTAACAGGACTTTCCTTGCTAAGGATCTTAGTCACATGTGGAGTGGTGGTAACCTTTGTTCTGATCATTTTGTGTGTGTGTGTGTGTGTGTGTGAGAGAGAGAGAGAGAGAGAGAGAGAGAGAGAGAGAGAGAGAGAGATAATATAATTCTCCCCATACACATTCTGCCTTCTCAATAAGAATTCCCCTAGCACCATGATGCCTGTAATTAAGTAAGAAAAAAACTATAGATCCTTAACTGCATGCTAAATATTTAGCAAATGTCTAGTTTACCCCTTAAATATCTCAATGCCTCTACACCTTTTTTCATTCAGTTTTCTTAGGAAGGGTATTCACAGAAACAAAAAGCATTTTCCCCAATCAAGAAACTCTGGGCAACATCAGAGGATTTGTAATTACATGAATTATTGCTTTGACCCGATCCAAAGTCAATTAGAGCACTATGGAAAAAGATTTGGTGCCAGCAATTCCATTCTCTCTCATCCAAGCAGTTTCCCATGTGTAAACAGTTTCTTGAAGCTATGGTGTCAATTAAAAACTCTTTGCTGATATTTAACTGGCTCCCTCTCTATCCCTTTTCCTCCTTTAAAAAAACGGGGGGGGGGGACACTCTTGCAAATATATTGCTGATCTAGAAAAGATTTAAATATGAGAATCCATTTTTTTAAGAGCTAGAGCGAGCAGAAGTTTCTGCCCCAAACGTCAGACAAAATGAAACTTCTGTATCTGTGTGGAAGCTTTGATATTCTCGCTTTAGAAAATACATTTTTATGTTTGCCTTTGAAGTGTGTGCTCTCCATTCAGCCCAGCTTAGTGGCTGATATATGTCAAATATGTGGCATTTAAAACATGAATGGAATCAAGATGATTCTTTGAAGCAAAATGACGGATCTCAGACAAAAGCTAACTTGTAGATCTCACAGGACATGTGATAGCAGGGCTGCTCTTGTTATACAGAGCAAAGTGGTGACCTTCCGTCACACTTCTATAGAAAGCTCTAGTGATTTAGTCCATGGGGCTACTTAGCACACTGATTGGCAGGAGCAGCCCAAGATCTCAGGCTAAGGTTAATCATGTACTTGTTCCAGTCTCCGGATTGACATTGTCTCCCAATGACATTGACCAAAGTACAGCTGGGTCTGGAGGCTACCAGACTTGACACAGCTTTCCTAGTATAGACCAGAACATCTCTGCCTCCTAGTATTATCTAGGGACAGTGGAGAAGGTCAGATCTATGTTTTGGCAAACAAGTGGCCTACAGGTTCCATGTTGGTCCTGTTGACTTCACTGGAAACATGATGGGACTTGAAGCCTACTGGATCTTTAAACCCCTTTTCATAGATCTGAACTTTCACCTGAATTTTGCAATGGGGAGGAGCACAAGAGAGCAGGGTGGCTGGTGTCCATTGAAATGGATAGGGAAGAAGACAGGAAGATCAGCACTAGGTGGAAGCAGAGCCAACTAATTCCAATTTTGCCCCCATCCTCCTCCGTACTGAGTTCTACAAGGGGCAGCACCAAGATTGAGGAGAAAGAATCTGGCAGCCACTTCCACACCCTGGACTGGATGAAAGTAAGAAAGTAGGCAGGTGGAGGCTGGCTGAGGGCAGAACAAGGCTGGTGGGCCAAAAACCCATTTGCCCAAATCAACCAACCTCCACTGCTGGAGAGATTTCCTATCTAGCAGATGTCTTCTAAATTACCGTAACTTTATTTTAGCATTATATTGAGGGGGTGCCTGTTCCTTACTTGCTTGGTACTTTGAATTAAAAAGGGACATGCTCTATCATGGACTAGTGGCTAATTATGGAGTAGTTTGTTCTAGAACTTTACATAACACAAAATGGCTGCAGAAGAGGAGGAAGAGAGACAGTGCTGTAAAATGATACAGGGGATGCCCACTCTCAGTGGAAAATAAGGCCACGTACATCAGCAGCCGCCATGCTCACTCATAGAGAGAAGCTCTCTGCCCCTCTCCTCTTTTCAGATCAGAACATAAGGAGGGTGTCTGATCCAGTGAAATTGATGGAATGTAGTTATGGTTAATGGGAAAGTGCTGAAAGTAAGAATGACCAAGCCAGGGCAAACAGGAACTGAGCAGGAAGAGCAAACAGTGTCTTGTACACAGTGATTTTTTTTTCAGGGGGTGTTTACTGAACCTTTCACAGGTGACATTGCCTCCTATGGCAGGCACTGGATCCACATCCCCTACTTAATGTCTATAGTTGGGCAGCATGGGAGATGGTGGCATTTCATTAGCACATAGACAGGATCTAGCAGCCCAATGAACAATTCCAGCAAAATATGCTGTGCTCTAAAACCTCAAGGTCCTTAGCAGGAGGTTGAGCAAACAATGACGAAGAGGACCAAGTCAAATATTCACATTTTCAGGTGTATCAAGTTTCACATAAAATTTGAGGATTACTGCTTCTTGATTTGCATATTTTAAAGCCTCTGTTAATTAAATAAGCTATCCTGCTGAATTGTATTTGAACCAAAAATTGAACAAACTTTGCAAGCTGCTGTCTGTGCTGCCCCCCCCCCCCACCCCCAATTTAGAGGTATATGGGAAAGAAAATGAGACGGTGTTTTCCTTTGACAATATGATTGCTGGACATTGCTGAATCAAAAGTAAAACAAAAGTTATAGCCCTGACTCCCAACAAATGGAAGCAGTGGGTATCTAAGCAGATTGCTAGAGCAAAGTCTGAGAAGAGGTGATTTAATTAAAGTTTTTGTATGTCATGGAGAAAGTGGAAAGATAAAAGTTTCCCCTCTCTCATTAAACACCACAACTCATTAACATCCATTGAGGATTAATATGAGAAGATTCAGGACACAGAAAAGAAAATACTTTGTCATGCAGCACATAGTTAACTGCGGACCTCACTCCCACAGCTAGCAGAGATGGCCACCAACCTTGGTGGCTTTAAAAGAAGATTAGGCAAATTCATGGAGGAGAGGACAATTGATGGCTACTAGCCATGATAGGTATGTTTTGCCTCCAAAGGAGAATACAGCAATGCTTCTGAATACCAGTTGGCAGAAACCACAGCAGGGTAGACTGCTCTTCTACTCAAATCCTGCTTCTGGCAGGATCTGGTTGGCCACTGTGAGTCCAGGATGTGGGACTAGGTGGGCCATGGGCCTGATCCAGTAGGCTCTTCTTACATTCTGAAAATGTTCAGGGCCTCACACCTCTGATTTTGTTAAAATGAGTTTGTTAAAATTCATATACAGTCATACCTTAGTTCTCGAATGCCTTGGTACTCAGACCCTTAGTCTCTTGAATGCCGCAAACCTGGAAGTGAGTGTTCCGGTTTGCGAACGTTTTTCGGAAGTCGGACGTCCGATGCAGCTTCCGTAGCTTCGATTGAGTTAAGGAAGCTCCTGCAGCCAATCGGAAGTCACGCCTTGGTTGTCGAATGGTTCCAGGAGTTGAACGGACTCCTGGAACGGATTAAGTTTGACAACAAAGGTACGGCTGTACAGTGGTATGTTGGTTCTCAAATGCCTTGGTACTCAAACAACTTGGAACTCAAACACTGCAAACCTGGAAGTAAGTGTTCTGGTTTGCAAACTTTTTTTCGAAGTCGAATGTGCTCCATTTTGAGTGTTACGCTTCCGATTTGAGTGTCACACTTCCATTTGGAGTGCCACTCTTCCGTTTGGAGTGTTACACTGAGGTCTGTCTGTTTTTGCTATTTATATTGTGTTTTTGTGGCTCTTTTTTGTTTGTTTTTGTGACTGGTGACTGTGTGGAACCCAGTTCAGCTACTGATTGATGATCGTGTGACTGCAGTACATTGTTTATTGCTTTCATTTTATGGATCAATGGTCTCGTTAGATTGTAAAATTCATGTTAAATTGCTGTTTTAGGGGTTGTTTTTAAAAGTGTGGAACAGATTAATCCATTTTGCATTACTTTCTATGGGAAAGCATGCCTTGGTTTTGGAACGCTTTGGTTTTGGAACAGACTTCTGGAACAGATTAAGTTTGAGACCCAAAGTACCACTGTACAGCCAAATTGCAACTTACACACATTTTAGCTCAGCTTTATGTGCTTGGCCTATACACCCACCCACCCTTGGGAGAGCATCTGGAGGTGCAGGTAAAGTGTGTTTTGACTATACACAATTTGGGCTTTATGCGCTGTCCCCAGAACATAACTCCTGCCTAAGTTGAGAGTTGACGGTGTAATCTGCTGTCTTTATAGTATTGTTCTTTTTAATGTTATCAAAATAACTTTTAGGGATGAGAGACTGATGACCAAATCTTTGGAACAGTGGCTCTGTGAGGTTGCCGAAATTGGGAAGATCTCTGCAGTGCTCCAAGGAGCAGTGTGAAGCTTCAACATCATCCTGCTCCATCATCTCTTTGTGCTGCTAAGCTGGACACTCAGATGCAGCAACCACCTCTGGTAGCTATAGTCCTGCAGAGCATTTGTCATTGTGCTGTATGATTGAGACCTCTTGAATAAAGGAAACAGACAAACATTTCTGAAAACTGGTCCCACTGCCTTGGTCTGTATGCATTCCTCCAGTCTTGGATTGCACTTTTGACATAAACCCCCTCGTCACTACTCAGCAGGCTGGTGGCTTTAACAATTTGTGCTTCCTTGAAGGAGAAACTCTCTGTTACTTCTGCCTCACTCCATCATCCACTTATTTCTTCCCAGGAAACAAATATCTTACAGTTTTAGTTCTATTGCATCAAGAAGATCGCAGAGCTAGCAGACCAAAAATCCATCCCATACTGAATCTATCATCATGCCTCTGCTCCTGGCAATTATAGTGGCATATTTCCTCCTCTCGGTATAGCTCCCTGCCCTTAGCAATGGGAGGTTAGAAATTCAAATGTGCTGGTACATTAATCTGGGACATTAAAATAAAATAAAAAAGCCCACCATTTCCATGTGTTGATGGAAATAGGATAATAAATACTCCTGAATTACAACTGTCACCCTGAAATGCACAGGCAACAAAGAACATAGAAGAATTGAGTATCTTGCATAAAGGACACTGTTCTTTATCTACCAAGCCCACTTCAATGACATCTGAAAAGGATTCAGGTGACTGAGAATGAGATGCAACCATTGATGTTCAAACTCCTTTGGACCAACATTTTGTTATAATTCGATCTTTACTTATTTGAAACAGGCTTACATCCTGCCTTGCCATACAGAGTGACCCAATATACAACTATTTAAAAAACAACACCAAAAACGATCAAATCCATATAGAAAGCAAATTTGAAAGCAGACTGAGTAGCAAATAAAAGCAGATGACGGAGAAAATCAGTTTCCTATTCTGCTATTTATTTTGATTTGATTGTTCAATTGCATAAATATTTTTATTGATTTATTTTATTTGCCTGATTGTATATTTTATTGCTCTGGTTTTGATTTTAAATTGTATTGCAAACCACCTTGAGATAAATGACTGTGAAAAGCGATACAGAAAAGCCCGTTGAAATATATGTTTTGACAGGTGGGGTGGGGGAAACATTCTGAGCCTGAGAGCTGCATTCCCTCTTGGGCAACATTCTGAGGCTCACATGACCATGGTGGACAGACGCAGAGACAAAAGAGAGGGGGATTCGGAGGTGTGTACAACCATGTGCACACACTCTCCATTGAGGGAAACAAGAGGTATCATTGTACCTCAAGGGCACAATGCAGTGAGGCAAAAGCACCAGAAGAGGATGTGGAACAGAGCTGGTGAAGTGAAGGTGCTAAGGAGATAGGGATGTTGCCTGAGGAGGAGACAGTCCTATTGGTGAGATAGAAAAGCCTGGAGGCTCCCCACTCTTGCACTGCAGGAAACCAGCATAGAGGTTGCCATTTGGATTTATAGGGAAGAGACTTCCACAATATGTGTGCAGCCACAGAGAAAGGCCCTCTTGCCTACTCCTGTCAAACATTTGTCTTCTTCCTTTTCTTTTTCACTATGGCTGCATTCAGACAACACTTTCTTCCATCTTCATGGTATTTTCTTACCCATTTGTTTTTGCCTCTTTCACACAGCTGCTGGAGATCTAGTGGAATCTACCAAAAGTTCCGCGTCTATTTCCATGTTGGCAGTTGACAGGTTTCCCAGCAGCATTTCCAAAGAGATGTTCAGCATCAAGCTTATGGGAAATTAACTCAACTGAAAAGGGCTTCTGCTGATGAATCTTCTGCCTAATTGCTTAGGAAAATAGTCATATTCCCAAACCCTCAACATCTGCCTTTTTTTTTTTAATTATTGAACAATCAGGAGAATCTAAAAAGTTAAATAAATGTTATCATTCATTATTAGATTGCAAGAGCATCCTTATCTTCCATTCTTTTGTATGGTAACACACTAGGCCCCAAAGAGTTTCAAGCTGAAAGTTTGCCTTGAACTCACTGCCCCATTTCAACTGTCAATCCATCCATCAAATAATTAATTGGCTAATCTGTGTAAATGGCTTCCAGGCCTCATTGGTAATGGCATAATGTTTTCCTTAATCTGACTTTAAGCAACTGTGTATTTAACCATTATACAAGATATTTCACAAAGTGCATCTCATGCTTCTCTCTCCAGCTGCCTTACAGAAAGCGATCCGTGTATCATATCTAGAACACCTGCCACTTCCCAGAAGAACACAGGTATTTAAAAGAGTTAGCATTTTTCCTCCTGCTAAGATTTTTCAGCCAAACATGCTTAGAAGACTACTCCAGATCAACACAGGATGGTTAGAGGCAAGTCTGGTATGTGCCTCTTAATGCCCCACCACTCAAGTTGCTATTCCCTTGTCAGACATAATGTCTAAATAGGACTACTCCTTAACAGGCATTTCCTCTCTTTTGAAAATCCAGAAGAACTCTGGATTTCACTGAAAGGACAATCACTACTGGCACCAACAATTACAGCGCCTCACATTCTTTGCAGGAAGTCCAGAAGCTTAAACTTGCATAGGGCCATTCCTGTTTGCAACATAGACATGTTCTTCCAGGTTGGGTTAGCGAGGGGCACATGTGCAAACGATGTCACTGCCCCTCTGTGACATCACTGTGATGCACGATGGGCAGGTTTGCACAGTTGAGTTAAACAGCATTAACTCCTGAATGGATGGTGCACACCCAGCCCATGCTCTGCTACAGAGATGGTCCTGGCATTATTTCATGTTTCCAAAAAGTGCCCCGGGTGCATTTCAGTAGCACAGTGGGAAATCTAGCAATGGCAGCATGTTGTTGAGAGCCACGTGACCCCACCGCACTTGGCAACCGCTGCAGTTTAGGACCTGCCAGCTGCTGTGATGTGTGAAATGCATCTTAGTTCATTAAGATCAAAGGAGCCAGGCATTTGTTCTCGGTGTGGATGTCTCCAGCCAAAAGTATTTACGCTGATTAACGGCTTTTGCTTGAATTGTTAACCTTCAAATAAGCCATCCCTTGGGAAATTGCTGATGCCACAGTCACTTGTCTCAAAACTCAGCTGTCTGCTCTTTATTGAACTTGATGTGCAAATATTTAAAAGATAATTGAAACACTAATTAAATACTGTGTCTGGGCACTCTATTCAGGCATTCATAGGTGGGGTAAATCATCTAATGACAATTTCAGGAGCTACAAACCCATCCTAGAAGCCTGAGAGAGGGGCTGTTTTTTTAATCCACTCTTGCTGACTTATCATTATCTGCCTGCTCTCAAAATATCACAGTGAGCAGGTAAAAAAAAAAAACCCACAAAAACCCCCCAGCCAAAAACAAAACAAATAAAATAAAGCAACTCCAGTGAAGCACAAGGGCTTCCCTGACAAAAGAGACTATGACTTAAGTGGAGTAATGGGCAAAGTTAGCTCTCTCGTGAGGCAATATCAGGCATCAGTGCAGCAAACTTTCCATTATCAATTTATTATGGGTGCTTTCAGTCTATTGCTATTTTTGAGTGGGATTTGGTCACTTAATCCTGGTAAATTCAGGTTGCATAATTAAATCTCCTTTGGCGCTCTGGCGCAACAAACCTGCTTCTCCTAAAGGTTGATAAGAAAAAATGAAAGGGGAATTCACGGGAAAGTGTGGGATAGTGCTTGCTTGATGGAATGTCATCTAACCTGCCGACAAAGAGGTCAGAATGAATTCGCAGTAAATAGCTGATACCATCTAACTTCCCAGCAAAGTTTGTGCAAACGAATCAGGGTGAAGGCTTAATAAACAGGTTGTCTGGAAGTGACCTGTGTTTAACAGCAAAACTGGGGGGATGGGGGACCCTGACCTTGTGCTTGTTTCTTTTATGCAAAATGTAGTGATTTAGTGGAAGGTCTAACATGCTGGAGATGAACAATATTCACACTGTGGAGGGGGGGATGTTTTGTTCATGCTGGCTGCAATAGAGGAATTTTTTTGGGAGGGAGAGTTTTTAGCTTTGGGGGTGACCAAAGTCTTACATTGAGGAGGAGGAGGAGAAGGCATATTCACACCATACCACTTGATCAGGAAGTTCTGAAAAAAGCTGAGAAGTGCATTGAGTGAATGCACTTACAAACCTCCTTGAGGGCTTGTAGATGTCCTGACTGCAAGGAGATCTGTAAACACATTCAGCTGAAAGTCCCCTTCAGACTTCTTGCACTCTCACACATGTACAAATCTCTATCTTCAAGCGGGAGAATATTCAGCGCAGACCAAGTTGGAGCAGTATCCCAGATTCACTGAAACTGATAAAGTTCCTTCTGTTGAATTCTAGCTCCCATCTGAAATGGCCAGCTGGAATGGGCTCTAAAATACCTTTCTCTTGAATAGCCACCTGCAATAGCCCATTGGGGGAAAAGTCTTGTGATCTGACAAAGCATGCAATTCTCAACTGGATATGGTAAAGCTATCTGTTTTGCTGGTTTTTTTGTGGGAAACAAACATGTTTAATGCATTCTGATACTTATTTTTTAATCCAAGGACTGCATCAGAACATTTGTGAAGAAGCCGGTGAATAATTTCCAATCCATACACCAGTCCAGAAAACACAGATCAAGTTTCTTTATATTGGAATTCAGAAAGATTAGATTCCTCCAGGATGCCTAGGCACATGCACATTCGTCATGTGGATGTTTGTAGTGGAGGAGACACAAAGAAATATAATACTGCAGAGAACTGTGCATGCAGAGTGCTCTAAGCTACTGTTACAGGCCACCTCAATCTCTGCTGAGTGGTGCATGAGATTCCAGGGGTCTTGACACTCACCCAGGGTTTGTGTTTCCTTCAGAAAATTAGGCACAACAGAGGCTATAGTGTCTTTACGATATATGGTTTCTTTACACATACTGTACATGCAGCCTGAAGCTTTTGATGAAGGGGCTCACAGCAGCAGCACCCAAAATGTGGCAGCTTACTCCATAGTAACTGCAGCTTCAGCATCCTTCCTCTGCAGCCTCTCTTGCTCAGTTTACCAGTTCCTCTCTGATTTCTGGTTTCATCACCCCATATTCCCTAAGCTAAGCCCTCTTTATCTACAGAGGGAGGGAGGGCTCCTTCCATTTGCATTCCATAACCTTTTCCTTTTGATGCTTTGATCTCCTAATGGTTCATCCCCACCCCATTCGGATGCCTGACTTAATGAACACTTGTCGTTTTGGTTAGGATTACAGTGTCCATTGCACAACTCAGGAAGTGTGCCTAAAATACACGCTGCATTTTCTTGGAATCTAAGATTAGCTTCCTGTGTGGGGTGTTTACTTAAGCTTGTGTTAAAAACTATGCATCAGACTATCTAGGAGTTAGAACAGGGGTAGGCAACCTAAGGCCTGGGGGCCGGATGCGGCCCAATCGCCTTCTCAATCCAGCCCAGGAATCAGCGTGTTTTTACATGAGTAGAATGTGTCCTTTTATTTAAAATGCATCTCTGGGTTATTTGTGGGGCATAGGAATTTGTTCATTCCCCCCCCCAAAAAAATATAATCTGGCCCACCACATGGTCTGAGGGATGGTGGACTGGGCCATGGCTGAAAAAAGGTTGCTGACCCCTGAGTTAGAATATGTCTAATACATAGTTTTTAAATACAATATTAAATAAACACCTCACACAGGAAGCTAATCCTGATTTAGCTTAATTACACGCTTAAATGCAAACAAGTCTAGCTATCACTTCACAACAGAGACTAGCTTTTGCTACCCCAAACATTAATTAAATTCTGACATTAGCTTGATCCAGAACTTAGGCCATCATGCACCCCTAACTTCATAACGCTACATTTGGAAACACTGTACAGTGGTACCTCAGGTTAAGTACTTAATTCGTTCCGGAGGTCCATACTTAACCTGAAACTGTTCTTAACCTGAAGCACCACTTTAGCTAATGGGGCCTCCTGCTGCTGCCGTGCCGCCGGAGCACAATTTCTGTTCTCATCCTGAAGCAAAATTCTTAACCCGAGGTACTATTTCTGGGTTAGCGGAGTCTGTAACCTGAAGCATATGTAACCTGAAGTGTATGTAACCCGAGGTACCACTGTATTAGAATGGGTGAATTTTAATGTGGATACGGAACCAATTGCCCTCCAAAAGGTGTTGGCTAATTGGTTAGGAATGTATCAAAAGGACAAAAGATTCCCTACCCCTGTTCTAATGCACCAGTTCATCTTTAGAAACAAGGCCAAGTAACTTGGAAATCCTGACTCTAGAGAGAAATCCAGATTGAGATATTTGTGGGAGCACCTGTATTTCAAATATAGCCTTGGGTGCCCTATCTTTACTGCCCCCTTCTTAAGTAAAGGTTATCTTATTTCAGGAACAAGGGTTGTGGAGTAGATGGCCTGTGATATCCACATTATGATGATATTTGATTCTATAAAAGGCTTTCTATAATAAATTTATGGCAGATTGTACCATAATTGGCTTGTCAGGATATAGCAGGGCGACACGTTCCCATTTATGCAACCTTGCATTCATTCTCCCCAATAAAACGCTCCTGTTCGGCATTGTGCTGTGTTGGCTTTTTCTCCCTGCAATGCTCCTGGGATTGTTGCCAGTTGTACCGCCAACAACTGCTTGGCTAAGGATGGATTGTCTGCCTGTCTCGAATCCTGTATTCCACATAATTTATCGATTCCATTTCCAAATGGATCCCAGCAGCCAACGGCAAAACACGAAATACTTCAGAGCAGAACTGTAATCAAGGGGTGCTTTACAACTGGTAATAGAGCCGTGAAAAAGTGGTATTTTTTAAAGTAGCATTAAAATATCAATTGCCCCAATTCCAAAGCCACTCATATGGATTATTTTTAGAGGGCTCTAAACTGGTAGCTGTGGAGACTGTAATGGGGAGATGAGTTATTTATAGAAGCCATTAACGCAGCCCTTTTAACTTACTCACTTTCACATTTGTTTTTTTGTGTGTGTGTGTGATCAAGGGACTAGTCTCAAAAGTAAAGACAGTGTTTGCTCTTTCTGCCCGGATCCTGTTTGCCCTGGCTCAGCCTCTCCTGCTGGTGGCGTAAACCACTGAGCCTCTTGGGCTTGCCAATAGAAGGTTGGCAGTTTGAATCCCCGTGACGGAGTGAGCTCCTGTTGCTCTGTCCTAGCTCCTGCCAACCGAGCAGTTCGGAAGTACGTCAGTGCACGTACAGTGGTACCTCGGGTTAAGAACGTAATTCGTTCTGGAGGTTCTTAACTTGAAACAGTTCTTAACCTGAGGTACCACTTTAGCTAATGGGGCCTCCCACCACCGCCCCACCGCCACCGTGCGATTTCTGTTCTCATCCTGAAGCAAAGTTCTTAACGCAAGGTACTATTTCTGGGTTAGCGGAGTCTTTAACCTGAAGCGTCTGTAACCTGAAGCATCTGTAACCCAAGGTACCACTGTAGATAAATAGGTACCACTGCGTCGGAAAGGTAAATGGCATTTCCATGTGCTCTGGTTTCTGTCACGGCATTCCATTGCACCAGAAGCAGTTTACTCATGCTTGTCACATGATCTGGAAAGCTGTCTGTGGACAAACACTGGCTCCCTCAACCTGAAAGCGAGATAAGCGCCACACCCCATAGTCACCTTTGACTGAACTTAGCCATCCAGGGGTCCTTTACATTTACCTTTTACACCCCTTAAGCATGCCCACATTTCACTGGATGTCGGGATTGAACCCTCACATTCATTCTGAATAGAGGAGAGGTGTAAAGAGCTTCTTTTTGTGAATTTGGCTGAGGGGAAGGTGCTTTCCCCCCCTTGATGCTGTAGATGTGCAGCATGCCTGCAACATTTTGTGGTCCCATCTCTTTTTCTGCAGCGTTAGAAGTGGCGGCCATTTCCTGTTATGCCACGCCCCCCAAGCAGTCATTATGCCATACCCCAGCTGCCGCCATGTTGTGACCCAAGGCACTCAAAATTCCAAATGTGCTCATTGGTCCAAAAAGGCTGGCACCCCCCATGCTAAGCACATGTTGCTTGGGGTTCTATTGGCTAAGAAGAGATTCAACTGTCCACTGCAATTTAATTGTCATAATTTGATTATTGAACCCTGGCCAAGATGGCTCACCTCCCCGGAGCAGCTGACTAATGTAGTAGCTAGCTCATTTTCTTTTCTACAGACAGTATGCTACTTAAGGATATTTTAATTTGTTCTCTTCAGACCCTCTGCTCGTTCAGTTGCCAGGGTGTGCATGGTTGCTCTAATTACAGCATCTCCACTGACTGTTCCTTCATCCCGAGCATGTGAAACGGTTGGTCAGATTACAACTTTGAACCTTGTCTGAGGATTTGTCTGCTTCTGATGTTTTGGTTTAACCTCCTTTCTCCACACACACACCCCACCCCACTACTCTGATCATGCTCTTATTACTTTATATCTAAATATTTCCATCACCCTTGGAGATGGTCATTAAATCTTGTTGGGCAGGGGCTTGAAACAGTTTGACTTCCTCCAGTTCTCCTTGAACTTTCCAGATGAATTTTCTTTAATGAGGATTATTAAGTTGTGATCTGTTTGCAATGTTGCAACAGTCCCCTTTCCCATGTGATCCTGCTGCTGTAATAATTACTGTTCTAGGTAGAATCTGGGGGAAGCCTCCACATTAATCCTAAGCTTCCTATGTGCTTCTGAGCAGTGGTGACTTCTGACAGAAGATCGCCAGTGGTGTTCAATTACTGCACAGTGTGTGCCTGACACTAGTTTTAGATCAAAGAAATCAAAACTGATGCAGACTGATTACTTTGCAATCTCAAGACTCTGGACATCTGAAATATGGATTAGACATGGCAAGTTTGGTTAACTATCTAGGCTCTTGTACTAATTAATTAGTTGTCCTAAGGCCACCTTTTACTTGGTTCACTTACTGTGTCACATTGTTATGTGAATGACATCTGCTATAACACGTGTTAAGACATTCTGAGTCCTACTTGTATATATGACTGGGGTCCCAGCTGCACTATATAGTTAAAGCAGTATCATACTGTTGCAAATAAACAGGTGAAAGGAAAACCAACACACGTTGCGGAGAAGAAAAGGGTTTATTGTCTTTATCGGCCAGTAAAGTTGACTCAGAGGAATCAGTTCAAATTCTGAGCAGCGCTTACAGAGCAGGCACTCTCTGATATACAGTTCTTAAGGCATGAATATGCATAAGCTTCTGTCCACATTCTACCAATGCGATCCCTATATGGGCAACTCTAATTGCATATGCATTAGAGGCAGAACAAAGACTCTTTCTAAGCATCACCTTGTAGCACGTGAAGAGTGGGCCTCGTCCTATTATGCATGTACTCTGGTATGTGGTAAACGAGATAAGGAGGAAGGCTGTCCCTGGTACCTTAAGAACAGAATGTTTCCTGATACAATGGGGCAACACCTTGGTGCAAAGGAGATTAGCTAGAGGTCTTTGCTTCAGTACCACTTTAAACAGCCATGATTTCTTCCAAAGAATCCTGGGAACTGTAGTTTGTCAGCAGTGCTGAGAATTGTCAGGATACCCTGATTCACTTCACAGAGCTACAGTTCCCAGATTTTCCCAGCAAGCGGGATTGATTGTTAAACCAGTCTGAGAACTGTAGCTCTGTGAGGGGAACAGAGGCCCCCGAACAACTGTCAGCACCATGGGTGTAGCCAGGATTTTTGTTAGGGGGCAGGCCTTTTACTGCAGGGGGCAGGCTTTTTGTTGGGGGGGGGCAGAACCTCAGTTAGCTATGTAATTTTATTGCTTTTTATTGATGGGGGGGGGCAGCTGCTCCCTGCCCCCTCCCAGCTATGCCCATGCTCAGTACCCTTAACAAACTACATCTTCCAGGATTGGGCGAAGTCATGACTGTTGTGGTTAAAGCAGTATCATACTGTTGCAAATAAACAGGTGACAGGAAAACCCAGGCACGTTGAGTGGTATGATACTGCTTTAAATGTAGAGTGCAGATGGAGCCTTGGCACAGATGAATCTAGCTGAGTTTAGATACTGATGAATTCCTGTCACTTCTATGTAGCAAAGCATCCGTCCCAGGGAGCCTGAGTGCTTCTTGACTGAAGGTTATGCTATATATTTCTTCTGGATTCAAGAATGCATTGTTTATTACATCTTTCTACAGCCTGCCCCATCCAGCTCAGGATAGGTAATAAAAATAAATAAATATTCCATTAAAACCTTAACCCTGAGCACCAAAATTTAGCCCAAGCAGGTATTTTCTGACTTCCAATCCAATGCTCAGGCTTGAATTCTGGTGAGTGTCCAAAGAGAGGAAGTTCTATGCATATCTGCATGTATAAGATGAATCCAAGATCAGACCTTATTTCTGACAGAGCTGCATTGACAATTGAGGATTCCGTTCATGTTAAGGCTGGATCCTAGACTCATAAGAGTAAAATTAGTTGTAGCTCAGGAAAATAAGCTAATTGAGTTGCACCCAAAGAGTGCCTTTTAGGCCTCTGTGGTTTGCAGTAATTAAATAGTATTTGACATTAGCAATATTTGACAGTAAGTTTCTTTAAATGAATACAACTGCCAATGCTTGCTGGAAGTGTTCTCCCCCTACTTTTTGTGAGAGTGGGGGGGGTATATTGCCCTGAGCTTCCAAGTTGTCTTATATGCTTATCATCTGTGTTTCATAGCAGACCGTGAATTCTACAAGCTATTGTTCCTGTCAGTAACTTTGTGGCTGTTGCTCTGTAATTAAAGCGTAGTTACGTACGGCACTCATCCAAATGCTGGGGGATTCAATGATTAAACAGATTTTTATTCCTTGCACTGATTTATCACCACGGCATGAGAACTTGGTTAGAATTGATTTTTGTTTTCAGATTTCTCTGCACACCAATAATGGATTGTTAGTTAGCTTAAAGCTTTGTCTTTCTATCAGAAGATTGATAAGGCTTGTTATAGCAGCCTGCTGTTTAATCAGTCTGCTGCACAATTCTTGTTGCTGTGATTATTTTGGAGCAGCTCTTTATTAGTGATATTTATTGTAAAATGACTTAGTCATTTAATAATCCATCAGGAGATAGTAGCTCAGTCACTACATAATGGTGTTTAGTGGAATCATCAGGTCCTTTGCTAGGGTGGGCATTTTGGTCTTTCAAAATGTCTTGGTTTGGCAGGTACCTTTATCCATCGTTCTTAAATGGAGATAACCATGTATGGAATAGTCATAGCTTATGGAAAGGAAATGTAGTCCTCCTTAAACTAGGGACCTAGGAAAACCATTGTAAGACCATAAGGCAGTTGTGGGGAACCTGTGCCCCAGAAGGTGTTGTTTGACTTAAACTCCCATCAGCCCCAGCCAGTGTGGCCAATGGCCAAGGATGAAAGGAGATGTGGTCTAGCAACAACTACAGGGTCACAGGTTCGATGGTTGCGTAGGGTTCCACAGCTCACATGACCTCCAGTTGGTTGTGTCACTGCTGCTTAGTGGAGGTAGCAGGGGAAGGATTATTCCGTATAATTGTTTAATTCACACTGAAATGTAGAATGTCTGAATGTGTATTACTGAAGGCTTTAACACGGGGATTTTCCATGGGGCTACATTAAGCTCCCTGAGCTCCTAGATGGGTTGAAAAATCACAGTTATTGTTCTCTGTTAGCTCTGACGTGGTGTTTAACCCTAGATCACATGAAAGGTATTGAATTGCAAATCTGACATCATGGAAGGATGGTGGCTGTTTGTCTTTGCTCCCAGGCTCCGGGGAGTAAGGATGTGTAAATGAGCCTCTCTGAGAGTGAAAGCAGCTCCAGGCAAAATGGAGGCTGTAAGGAGAGAGAGAATTTTGCATTTAGGTCTGTTTGGAATTATCTTTTATTTCTATGAAGCTGAGCCTGTGCTGAACTTGCACAAGATATTGTATGGAATTCTTTGGATGTATCATAGATGATTTTGTTCTGTTTTGCACCCATGCCTACATACCTGCTTCCCCTCCCTTCATGAAAATTTAAAGTTGATGCAACTACGGCAGTGTACCTGGTCATTGAATTATCTTCCCATGATGGTTTACCTTTGCAATTCAAAGACATAATCCGTTTCCTTGACAAAACGAATTTAACACAGTTGCTCTCTGCTATGTTCAATTTCTTTCTCCCCCTTTCTATAAATTGCCCTTAAAAATCTTCAAATGTTAATCTCTTAACCTTTAAGAGCTCATTAGAGGGGAAAAGCACATCTCTCTGCCGTAGAATCGATCTGTCACGTTTCTGCTTAAATGGAACCTTCTTGTTTGTTTTTCCTCCTACGGGTGTAAAGTTTTGCTGCATGTTTGGCTTAAAGCAGGCATGACCAAACTTGGCCCTCCAGCTGTTTTGGGACTACATTTCCCATCATCCCTGACCACTGATCCTGTTAGCTAGGGATGATGGGAGTTGTAGTCCCAAAACAGCTGGAGGGCCAAGTTTGGCCATGCCTGGCTTAAAGTACACAGGAGCAGGACCCCCCATTTCATAGAATCATAGAGATGGAGAATTGGAAGAGACCCCGAGGGTCATCTAGTCCAACCTCCTGAAATGCAGGAACTTCTTAAAATAGCTTACATAGGAAGTATGTGGATTCCCTTTGTTTACAAACACATTTGATTTTTTTTAAAGAACATGTTCTTTTGAAAGCTAACAGAAAAACACTAGCTGCATGCATACTCTGGCAGTACTCTGATTAAGGCATTTCCAGCTCTATGACTAACATTGCTTGGAGTGGGAGAGCATAGCTATAGCCACTGCCCACCCTCCCATCATCATATCCCTGGATGTCCTGCATCCCCAACATTGGGTATGAAATGATAAAGAGGGGAGTCGGCAGTAAGCCTGAAATCTCTTCCCCCATCCCATGACACAATCAGGCTTCCAAATCAAAGAGGGGAGCCTCCCTGTGCAGAGGAGGGCCTCCTTTTCAGATCTCTCCCCTGAATGCATAGCCGGGAATGGACTGCAGTCAATGGGGACGCCCCTTCAGGGTGTGGCCCTGCTCTCTTGTCTCACGTGATGTAAGGGTTCCTGTTGACAGTTCCCTGGCTATCTGCCCACAAAAAGAGGTGCAGAGAGAGCATTTCAGTCCTTTTATTTTAATCCACAGGAACACAGGAAGGCATGGAAACTACATCCTTTCACTCAAGCCGACATTGCTCAGAGTAATGCTCCACCCACATTACTTGTCACTTGGCTGCTGCACAGATTCTAACACATCTGACATCTCTGTTCGCTGCTACCTTGCTCCTGTTCTTCACCACCCATTCTTTCCCAACTCCTTTCTCCTTCTGGGGTGTGACCTGTCTCAAGCCACCAATTCGATGCCTCATTCTCTTCCCCTTCCCCCTCTCTGGAATGCTCTTAGGGTGGCAATCTCCACCACTCCTCCTCAGGCCATTCCCTGACACATGTTGTTGATCACATGACTTGGAGTGCCCAAATAGGCCCTGTGCAGTGATTACAGTCTTGAACCAGGAGTTAGGAGAGACAGATTCACATCGCTACTCCAACATGAAACTCTGGGCCAGTCACTAACATATCAGACGTGGTTTTGGCAAGGCTATATATTTGAGGTTAGGGATTGAACCATTGGCTTGCTCTGAGCTCCTTCAAAGAAGAAGAGATTACTGGGGTTACGAGGTCAATTGCCTATTGAAACCCTTTCGTGTGAGCAGTGTTTGGCAAGCAACTCTTGTTTAAACAGTAGACTGTGCTTGTTGCAATCCCACATGCAGAGAGATGCTTCTTGGCTGTCTCTTAGTGTGGAGCCAAGTCACCCAGCCTGAGCTTCCACAGTTTACACCTGCCACGACCACCATGGGCAGCAACCATAGCAGATATGTTCTGTGTTAATGATGACATTTTATTCTCTTGCTAATTGTGCAGTTTAAAATATCCATTTCATATTTGACTTCCTTTAGTAATGTTTCTTTTGAAATGTTTAAGATAATATTTGTTGTTAACTTTGCTGCCTTATATGTGCATTCTGTAGTTGACCTCCTTTGTAATGTTTCATTTTGAAATCTTTAAGATGGTATTTTAGTTCCCTGTTAATTATGCTGCTTTGAATGCATACTTTACATTTGACTTTCTTGAGTAATGTTTTGTTCTGGGTTGTTTTATTTGATGTTTTAATGTGTTGTAAATCTCTTGGAGGTTTTATTTCTAAAAACTACAAAGTGGTATAGAAATGAAATGAAATGTAATACTTGTAGGTAAGAATATAATAATGTTGTTTACTGTAGAAAGTGCATAACTTGGATAGAAAGCTTCTAAAGGTAAAGGGACCCCTGACCATTAGGTCCAGCTGTGACCGACTCTGGGGTTGCGGCGCTCATCTCGCTTTATTGGCCGAGGGAGCCGGTGTAAAGCTTCCGGGTCATGTGGCCAGCATGACTAAGCTGCTTCTGGCGAACCAGAGCAGCACACGGAAACGCTGTTTACCTTCCTGCCAGAGTGGTACCTATTTATCTACTTGCACTTTGACATGCTTTTGAACTGCTAGGTTGGCAGGAGCAGGGACTGAGCAATGGGAGTTCACCCCGTCATGGGGATTCGAACTACCGATCTTCTGAGCGGCAGGTCCTAGGCTCTGTGGTTTAACCCACAGCGCCACCCGCATCCCAGAAAGCTTCTAGTTCTAGTCTAACTAACTAGTCTAGAGAAGAACAAGGCAGCCATACTTGCTCCTTTGTACTCTCAAAGATATTTATAGACAACCTTTCATCTTCAGGTCTAAGTGCGAGGAGGAAGTTGTAAAACGGGACACAACCTGAGAATATCAATCAAACATAGAAGAGATAGAGAGGTCAGCTCAAGATGTATAGGGGAAGCCTGGGGAAATGGAGGTCCTAACTCTGTCTTAACCCATGAAAACCCGTCTTTTGGAAGCTGAACTGCACCCAAACTTCCCGGATAAATAAAATCAAAACAATTTGAGAAGCAGATGACGGTTATTAACTCAGTGGAAGTGTACTCATCAATAGTGTGGTTTGGTGCCAGGATTTGAGCTGACAACCCATCTTGAAATGTCACGATAAGGTGAGACGTCACACATTTATGTGGTCTTACAAACCTCAGCATCCTTAAGGAGAGGAATTGTTTATTGTTCAGCAGATGAAATCTATGATTATACCCAGGGCTAGCCCAGGACATTTTGCAACTGATCACAAACTGCCCTGCCGCTGCCGCCATGCCACCACCTCTCCCACAGATGTGGGACCTTTCCCTGGCACTGCACCTGCACTGCTGCTAACCACAACTGCACCCTTGCCCGTGGCTGAACCTGCACTGCCGCTATGATGCAGCAGTAGCAGAAAGGGCTCAGCTTTAGCAGTGAGGTCAGGGGTCTTGTGGCAGCAGCGGTGGTGCCATGGGTGAAGCTGCAGCAAGGCTTGCAGCAACACAACAGCAGGGTCAGGGGAATGGATCTGCCACCTGAGGCAAATAGCTTCGTCTCAAGGAAGCATCAGCCATGATTGTGCCTCCATTTATAACAACAAGGAAGTATGGGGAAATGTGAAGGATTTATCTATCATTCACACACACACACACACACACACACATGCGCGAATGTCATAGCACTATCTGTCAGCTGGCACTTATTGCGTTTGATCTTGCGATTTGTGTTTTGTTTTGTTCTTCGGGCTTGTATTCTGAATGCCAGGTAAATGAAACAAATGTGATTAAGTGATTAAAGTGCAGCTCACACAGCAGCTGGGAAGAATGTCTTCAGTTCTCACATCTCTCCTTCACTGCTTCTGAATATGTCAGCTTTTATGTTTGCAAAGTAGGTTACTTCATCTGTGCCGCCTCCACTCTAATAATTGAAGCTGTATAAGCATTTTATAAATTGCCCTGAATGTCTTGACGTCGATACGTTGTTTTTTCTTTTTAAGATGAAAAAATGATATCAATAAATAGATATATTGCTCCTGCCCCATTCTACCCCAATTCTCCACCTGTGGATCCTGAAAAATTGCATTGCATAATGTTGCCATTTTAGAGGCTGGCATGCCAATTAGATGTGATGCGAAATGTCATCAGTGCCACTTGCAAAGATCACATTTGTTTTATTTATTTTGCTTTCCTCATTGATTTCTGTTTGTCATTCGCCGGATGTCATAATTGGTGCTTTGATCTTAAACACACCTACTGATTACAATAAAGGTTAATTTCTGAGCTGCTTATTTTAATAAATGTATGTTTCATGATCAAACAGCCCTGCATGACCTTTCTAAAGTAACAAGTGAGGCTTTGTGCTTTGTTTGTTTTTGTGGTCAGAAACTGGCATGATCTCCACGGGAAACAATGTGAAACAACCACATAACGTCAGTTTCAGAGACATCCCTCCAACTGCATTTACCATTTATCTTTTAAGTGTCAGCTCCCAGTTCCCTCTGCGAGTTTATCCCCTCACTCCCTTTATCACCAACTGCTCCTGCTACACTTTCTTACACTTTTAAATAAGTTCGCTATGTTTTTATGCTGCATGTATTCATATATTCTTCCTATTTTGAAGAAAAGGGCATAGGTCAGTGGTAGAGCATCTTCCTTGCATGCAAAAGGGCCCAGGTTCAATCTCTGGTAATCTCTTTTTTTAAAAAAATAATATTTATTAAAATAAAACCAAATTATATATTCCAAATTATACAAATTATCCAATAATCAAACAATCCCAATGTTATGCCTAATGATAAATTATTATTATTTTTTAGCTGACTTCCCATTCTTCGAGATCGGAGGGAATCCTAATCATCTCATAGTTCTACTGCATTTCAAAATATTACAATAATTCCCTTAATACATTCTGATGTTAATCCTCCATTATTTTCAACAGCCTCTGCGTTCATTCTGCAAGTGAGTTTAAGTCAAAATAAAATGTTTCTCTGTGGATTTTATGTCTTTATCCTTCTTCTTTATAGTCCAAATCTGTAGTCCAAGATTCCCCTCTGTAAAGCAACATCTTCTCTTCACAAACTGGTGTTGCTGCCAAATCAGTCCAGGAGTCTTCCACTGCAGGTAGCTGCCATATCGACAAAACAGTCCAGATAAAAACAAATCATGGCTTCTGCCCAATGTTGTTCCTTAACCAGCGGCTATTCAAACATTACCTTTTCCAGGGGGTGGGGGTTACCAAGTAAACTGGAAGTACAAGTATTGAAAAGTAAAATGTTAGAGGTTTACCCCCCACCCATAGCAATATAATTTGATTCAGCTAGCTGGTCAGTCTACTTTCGGTTTCACTCCTGGCTCCTTGCTGAAGTAATACAGTGGTACCTCATGTTACATACGCTTCAGGTTACAGACTCCGCTAACCCAGAAATAGTACCTCGGGTTAAGAACTTTGCTTCAGAATGAGAACAGAAATCGTGCTCTGGCGGCGTGGCAGCAGCAGGAGGCCCCATTAGCTAAAGTGGTACCTCGGGTTAAGAACAGTTTCAGGTTAAGAACGGGCCTCCAGAATGAATTAAATTCTAAACCCGAGGTACCACTGTTCTGAATCACAAACCTCCCAAGCAGATATCCAAAGTTCTTTGGTGTTTCTCCAGTTGTTAATGAGATCTCTCTTCTAAATCGGGGAATCTTTTGATCTTCTTCCAGGAAACCAAAAATTGAAAGCTTGATTTTCCTTTTTTTTAAAAAAAATCTCTGGTAATCTCAGGAACAACTGAAAATGACTCCTGTCTGAAACTGCCAGTCAGTGTAGACAGTACTGGACTTGATAGACCAGCAGCCTGACTCAGAATAAGGCAGCTATCTATGTCCCTAATGTCAAGTAATGCAAAGTACCCATGGATATTATTCCCCTATAAGAAGCCAAAATGCCTCCAGTGAAGCTTCGAAGTATAAACCCTGTATCTTTTCTATATGAACTTCCTTCCAATTTCTGCAGCATTTTCCTCAGATGTACACCAGTCTTTACTAAGCCAATGTAATTCATTTGGAAATTATGCAAGTGGAGAATGAATGTTTGGCTTAGAAAAGAACACTGTGGTACAAGGAAAGACGCAACAGGCTGTGTTTGCTTCATCACAAAGCTAGGAATGCAAAATAAAGCTGTACAAAGATGCATGTCAAAGCATGAGATAATTAATCTCCTCATAGTGATATTACTTTGAGTAATCTTTATTGAGAATGTTTGATCCCTGTGCTCCCTAAATGTCTTTCTTTCTTTCTTTCTTTCTTTCTTTCTTTCTTTCTTTCTTTCTTTCCTTCCTTCCTTCCTTCCTTCCTTCCTTCCTTCCTTCCTTCCTGATTTTTGTACTATTATTCTTCAATCAATAAGCAATTAAAAAAATGCCAGCAATGAGCAGTGGCCTGTGTAAGTGTGACCTCAGTCAGGGGTAGGCATAAACTCAGTCACTGATAAATGTCTTTTTGACCCTGTGCTGACAACTTGTGGTCATGAAAACAAACTGGTTGAAAGGAGGGTTGAACAACTGGTTCCCTGATAACCTAAGAGCTTGAGCAGAAGACAGTATCTCTTAGCGAGATTTCTGCATTTACTTGAAACCGTGTGATGTGTCTGATGCCACAGCCCAGGGGTGGGGAATTTGTCAGCAATCAGTTATCAGGGAAGGGCTTCAGGGCAGAAGTCAAAGACCCCACTTAGCAGAATGGTGATTTACCTGCCCTTCACCCTAAGGTCCTAGGCCGAATTGCAACAAATAAAGAACTTTACTGGAAACAGTCAGTGCTTTTTGGGGGGGCGCAGGGGTACACATACCCCTAAACATTTTGTGAATCTAATTTTGGCCTCACAGATCCTGAAGCTGAGGCTCCAATACTTTGGCCACCTCATGAGAAGACTCCCTGGGAAAGACCCTGATGCTTGGAAAGATTGAGGGCACAAGGAGAAGGGGACGACAGAGGACGAGATTGTTGGACAGTGTTCTCAAAGCTACTAACATGAGTTTGACCAAACTGCGGGAGGCAGCGGAAGACAGGAGTGTCTGGCGTGCTCTGGTCCATGGGGTCACAAAGAGTCGGACACGACTAAACGACTAAACAACAACAACAGATTTCAATATGAGTAGGAAAATGAGAGTACCCCTAAACATTATTTTTTTTTTAGAAAAAAAAAGCACTGGAAATAGTTTAAAACAACTTATAATCACAGAAATTAGGTGGGTCCTAAAATAAACATATCTGGCATCAAAGCCCAGGATAATGAGGTGCTTCTTCAGCAGTTACCAAAAACAGTACAGTGGTACCTCTGGTTGCGAACGGGATCCGTTCCAGAGGCCCGTTCGCAACTTGAAGAGAACGCAACCCGCATATGCGCACACACGGGTCATGATTCGTCACTTCTGCACATGCGCGTGACGTCATTTTGCACGTCTGTGTATGCGCAAGCGGCGAAATCCGGAAGTAACCCTTTCCGGTACTTCCGGGTTGCTGCGGGACGCAACCTGAAAACACGCTACCTGAAGCAAACATAACATGAGGTATGACTGTATAATGAAGGTGCCAGCCATTCCACAACTTAGGGGCTGCCACAGAAAATGCCCTCTTCCAGGCCACCATCCTCTGAGTTTCTGAAGATGATGGAACAACCAATACGGCACCTTCTGTGCATTAACACCTGATAGGGTCTCTAGAGAAGGAGGTAATCTTTTGGATATTTGGGGGCCTCAATAGGGCTTGAAACACCTTGAAATGGGTAGGTGGGTCCCCCAAAGGCAACAAGACTTGCTAAGGAGGAAATACTCCTTGCCATCTATAAAGTGACAATTATGTCCAGACTCTGAAATTTCAGATCTGCACCTCTGCTCACAACAACATATAAATCAAAGACAGGCAAAACTAAATAGCTTTTGGCCAAGAAAATCCTTAAGTCTATATTTACCTTATTACTGCAATTGGCATTGTGGGGTTGGTTGAAATTCCTGATATGGTGGCAGATCTGACCGTGAACAAGCACAGAGCTCAAAAACCCTTCATGAGCCCAGGAGAGCCTGTGTGCCTTATCAAGGAGCAACCAATGAGGCTTATCTAATCTAATTATTACTGTGCTTCCAGGGGAATTTAGAACCATTATGTATATCTGAACTTAACATGACCCCGCACAGTTAATTTTCCTTAAACAAAGGTGGTCTCAATAAGGATAGTGGCATTTGTATCCATCTACATTTTATCTCTGTGTTTAAAAACTTGCATTAGGAACAGACAGGTTCTCTTGAGTGAAAAAAAAGTTCTGCTTGTGGACCAGGGATAGCCTATGCTGTTGAACTACAACTCCCATCCGCCCCAGCCAGTATGACCAATGTTCAAGGAATATGGGAGCTGCAGTAAAAAGAAAATCAGGGGAGGGGGGCACCATCTTAGTTAACCCTGTCATAGATGTTATGTTTCCCATAGCTGTATTTTGTATGATACTTTTTCCACATGTGACACCCATGCTCTGAAGAAGTTGTCCTGAGCTATCATGGATTTAGACAATTTTGATGGAAGAGAACATGTTTTAATTAGAACATTAGAGATATTTATTTCTACACAAACACATATACATATATCAAATAGTCACACATTGAAGGAGAATATTGTTTCATATGTTTTAGGTGAAATCTTTGCAAATGGCATTTATCTAGCACATTTTTGTGTGAGGTATTCCCTAAGCCTTCCCCAACAAAGTACATACAATTTTACTCATCCAGAACTGACACAGGCTGATATTTTGCCATATATTTCCTCCTAGGCTTCTCCCTGTAGCTATGCTATCCTTGGACAGTGAAGCTATTCAGTGCATTAGCATTTACATTATGCCAAGTGCTGCAATTGAAACATTTATCCTGCAATTTCCATATAAATGTCTTAAACAGCTCTCCAGCTTGTCTACATGTTCAGCTATAAAAGAGTCATCTTTTGTTGAAGAGGCTAATATCAGATGCGGTAATACCTTTACCCCAAGGCAGGCCCTCTTTGTAATGATCACTTTTAAAAAAAATAATTTAGGTTCACTTTCCTTTTCTCTGTACAGACGCCTCCATTCATAATGAATTTAAATCCACGCAACACAAACCCATCTGGAGATAGAATTATGTAGGAGGCTCCATTTTGGAAAAAAATACATAATTGCATTATAATAAAGATGTCATTTCTGAAGATAGTGGGTAGTGAAATATGCCATAAGCTGAGACAGGTGCCAATTATTCTTATAGATATTATTCTTTTGAGATAACTCAGTTGGGAGTTTTAATAAATAATATTCTGTTCGATAGGAAAATCTCTGGTCTTAGAAACATTAACTGGATGAGAAACAAAAGATGTTTGTCTACTGGAGCCAAAAGCAGACTCCAAAGAGCATTGTGCTATTAGAAGGACAGCCCAGATTTATATGAACGATGCCTAACATGACTTTAACCAACATCTAACAAAAAGTATAGCCTATGTGGCACCTCTTTTGTTCTCCCAGTAATTCTATGCATAGAACTGTTATGAAGCATAACATAATTTTTGTGGTCATTAATAAGTGTACTTATTAACAAATGATATACATGTCCAAGAAATAATATTAAGCAGCCTGAAAACACACACACACACACAAACACACACACAGCTTCCAATTATAAGCAAATTTTCTTAAAATTAGGACTTATTTATTTCAAGGGAGGCATAATTTTTTATTCTGATGCAGCCATTCAAAGAACAAACTGGAGAAGCTTGACTGTATATATGCAATTTGATTGTTTTATAAGTAAATGAAGTATTATTTTTTCCATTGTTGTACGGATGGTGTCAGAAGAAGCAAAGCCTCGATGCACAGATTTCTGCTTTCTTTTTTGTGCATTTTATGGTGCAAATACCTTTGAGTTGTTTGTTTGCAGCTAGTAGTTCAGTGCTCAAGAACAGATGGCAGCTTTTCTCAAAAAAGGTGCCAAAAAGGGGGGATTTGCTGGTGATTTGTGTGCCTGCTTTTCATCAATCCAGAGTAACATTGGAATGGAAAATCTCAATTAGCCCACCTCCTCTCTCGCCTCTTGGAGAGCCAGGCCCAGGCTTTAGAGACCTTAAAGCCAGAAGGGATTTTGTGAGGCATTTGGGCTGGATTGATGGTAGCTGCTTACTATTATGCCACTAATGATCTCCCCCTCCCCTCCTAGTGCCCAATTCTACCTGCTTTGTGTTGGTTCCATTTCTGCCATTTGTTGTATTTTATAGTATTTGTTTATGACTCTTGTTCCAATATTTGGTTGTTGGCTGCCATTCTCTACAAGAACAGTGGGGGATAATTTTAAAGGAACAAATAAATAGTGCTTTTCAGTGCTCCCCTTTGTGTGCAAAAGTATTACAAACGTTGCTCTTACTATTATGCAAAGGAGGAACATGGCAGAATTTTATAAGCAAAGAAGAAGGGAAAGTTGCTTGAACAAGTTGCGTCTGCCTGGTTCTCCTCTTCCGCTGCAGCTCATCGCATCAAGTTCAAGACCTTTCCTGGGGGTCCCATAAGCAGGGAGAGACCAGACGGTTGTATGGGGAAGGAGGAGGAGAGACCCCTCATTCATCAGCAGCCTTCTTAGGTACCATGGGACACAACTGTCCATTTTTCTGTTTTAACATCTGGGGCGAGTGAACAGATCAGTAGCCACAAAATACCGTGGTTTCTACATTCATCACTGTGCTTGATTCAGAAGGAAAGGTGGACGGCTGCATCCTTGACAAGGTCCTCTCTTTCTCTTTGCAAATCCTACCTGACTATATGCAAAAAAAAGTCCCCAGTTTGTTCAACCGTTGCCATAGGCGATTCAGGACTAGCCAAAGGAAGGATTACTTTGCACATTGCATAGTGAAGCCACAGAATTCGCTATCACAAGATGTAATGACGTCCACCAACTTGGGGGTTAGGGCAATGTCAGGCACTGGTGGTGGTTGCTCCGACCTGTCTTTTACAGGTTTTATTGGTGCAAACTATTTACAAAACCCAAAAGTTCATGTCTGTCTTAGTCACTTGACAGATTCCGGGAGTGGCCCCTTCCGGTTCTTCCCCCAACACAAGAACTTAGACACCCCAAATCTCCACCTCCCCTCCTTACGTTTCATCCCTCTGCGCAAGCAGGGCAATGGAAGGGGCATGTCTGTTTCCTGGACAGCCGGGCTAGATGAGGCGCTTGGGCTCTCAGTAGCATCTTCGAGACCTCCCCTCGCTTGGCTACCTCCTTCCCCCTCTGCTCCACTGGAGGTATGGCTTTCCCCACCGCTAGACAAGGAGCTGCTCCTCATCAGCGCCAGAGGCTCTCTGTATTCACCTGCCCCCTCCCCTGTTTTGACGGCAGTCCCCTGACAGGCAAATTCATGGGGAATATGTCAACCAGTGGCTACTAGTCATGATGGCTTTATTACCTTCAGTATCAAAGGCAGTAGGCCTCCAAATACTAGTTGCTGGGGATCCTGAGCAAGAGAGGGCTATTATGCTCACGTTGTGCTGGTGGCTTCCACAGCCGTCTGCTTGGCTGCTGTGACAATGGGATGCTCGACTAGGAAGGCCTTTGGTCTGATCTGGAATAGCATTTTTTACCCCCGTTAGGCAAGGAACAAGCATGTCAGATAGAGACCTTCTGTTTTAAACCTTTGAGCACTTGGGAGTTGGGGGGGGGGAGAATGATGTTTATGACTTCTTACATGTTATCAGTGCTTTTTTTCTGGGGGGACGCATACCCCTAAACATTTTGTGAATCTAAGTTTGGCCTCATTGAGGGGGCAATATTTCAATATGAGTAGTAGAATGAGCGTACCCCTAAACATTTTCTTAGAAAAAAGCACTGCATGTTATTAATGATCAAATAATAACTGATACATGGACATTTGAGTGAAGGCGACTGCCAGCTGACCCTTGTTTTAGAGAGCTTTGCTTTCAGTCTCTATTTTTTAAAAAAATATTTATTGAAATATTACAAAAACATAGGTTTACAGAATACAAAAAAAAACATAGGAAAAGAAAAAGATAAAAAAGAAAACATACAAAAATACATAAAAAAGAAAAAAGAAAAAGAAAAATACAAAATACAAAAAAATAGGTAAAAAAGAATTAAAAACAAATCCATTTTTTGTAACTTTAAACTCATAAGCTTGTTTCCTTGACCTCCTCACACCTCCCCTTTTTGTATTCCCATTTAAATAATCAAATCAGCAAATCCTTACCCTCTTTCGTTTATCTTAAATCTATATCTTAACATATTATAACTCTATATTTTCATCCATTATCAATTCATTTTTGCATATTCTCATTAACTTTGTTGCTAATGCCACTTATTTTCAATCCAACATCATTTTTAACATTCATTAATTTTACAAATCCGCCTCTTTCCTTTGTATCAGTTAATATTTTAAATTTTATTCTGGGCTTCTTGCCCTGCCAGACAAATCTAGAAATATCTCTCTGCCACTTCTTGAAACAGTCCATCTTGTCCAAAATTTGCAATGATTGAAACAGAAATAACATTTTTGGCAATACATTCATCTTTATAGCTGCAATTCGACCCAACAAGGAAAGCTTCAAATTTGACCATATTTCTAAGTCTTTTTTCACTTCTGTTCAACATTTCTCATAGTTATCTTTAAATAGATTTAAGTTCTTAGCCGTCATATTAACCCCCAGATATTTTACTTTCTTAACTAATGTTAAACCTGTCTCCTTCTGAAACCTCTCTTTCTCAATCAATGTTAAATTTTTCTCAAGAACTTTAGTTTTTGACTTGTTCAGCTTAAATCCTGCCACATGACCAAATTCTTGAATTAGTTCTAATACTCTTTTCGTACTAGATTCTGGCTCCTGTAATGTCAAAACTAGGTCATCTGCAAAAGCTTTCAATTTGTATTGTTTGGCTCCGACCTGAATACCTTTAATCAGACGGTCCCTTCTAATCATATTTAACAAAACCTCCAGGACCGAAATAAAAAGCAATGGGGAAATTGGGCAGCCTTGTCGTGTCCCTTTCTCTATCTTAAATTCCTCTGTCATCACATTATTAACTATTAGCTTAGCCTTTTGTTCTGAATAAATTGCACTTATACCATTTTCAAACCCTTGACCCACCCCCATCCCCTGAAGATTTTTCTTCATAAAATTCCAAGAAATATTGTCAAAGGCTTTCTCCGCATCTATAAAAATTAAAACTGCTTTAGTATTAATGTTCACTTGCAACTTCTCAAAAATGTTAATTATGTTCCTCGTGTTGTCAGACAAGTGTCTACGTGGGAGAAAGCCAGCTTGGTCCTTATGTATCTCTTCCACTAATACTTTTTTTAATCTGTTAGCCAAAATATCAGCAAATATTTTGTAATCCACATTGAGCAGGGATATGGGGCGGTAGTTCTTAAGTTGTGTCTTTTCAGACTCAGTTTTCGGTATAAGTGTAATATAGGCTTCCTTCCACGACTCTGGCGCTTTTTTCCCCTCCAAAATTTCATTACAAACCTCCTTTAGTGGCTGAATTAACCAATCTTTCAAAGATCTATAGTATTTTGAGGTTAAGCCATCCGGCCCTGGAGATTTACCCAACTGCATATTCTGAATGGCACCTTCTACCTCCTGTTCTGTAATTTTGTAGTTCAGCATTATCTTATTTTCTTGAGAGATTTTTTGTAATCCATTTGTTTTTAAGAACTGGTCTATATCAAACTCTTTCTGTGGCCCTTGTGTATATAACTCTTTAAAATACCTCTGGAAGCATTTTCTAATTTCCACTGGATTCTGAATGTTCTTTCCTTCCACTTCCAAATTAGCGATAGTATCGAGCTTTTGTCTTTTTTTATTTGCCAAGCTAACAATTTTCCACATTTATTAGCCGATTCAAATGTCTTTTGTCTCATTTGTTTAATTTTCCATTCAATTTCCTGGTTCATCATCTTCATATATTGCACTTGATATAACTTTATGTCTCTCAGAATCTCTTGTGACTTTGGTTTCGCTCTTAGTTTCTTCTCACCCTCCTTTATTTTTTCCAAAATTTTATCTTTTTTTCCATTTTGGGCTCTCTTCTTTATTGTATTCTGTTGGATCAGAAACCCCCTCATAACTGCTTTACTTGCGTCCCAGATTATTCTTTTTTTCAGTGATAGTATTCAAATTTATCTCAAAATAGTCTCTCAAGGTTTTTTGGGCCTTCTTGATAACGTCTTGATCTCTAAATAAGGTGTCATTCATCCTCCATCTGAAGGAACCGATTGGTGTTAGTTTCATCTCCATTTTCACAGCATTATGGTCGGAGCAAGTTTTTGGGCAAATTTCCACTTTTCGAGTCTTAGGTGCCAGTCCTCTAGTTATCCATATTTGGTCAATTCTTGTCCATGTCATTTTGGCTTCAGAGAAGAATGTTCCCTCTCTTCCTAAGGGGTTCTTAATTCTCCAAATGTCAATCATATTGTCAGTCAGTTCAAAAAAGGTTTTTGGTAGTCTGCCATCTTTCAGTCTCTAGAGCCATATTCCCAAAGGAATAAAAGGACTATAGGAAATAATTCCTAAGTGGCTTCATCAACAGCTGGTGATATTTTTAACTCTGCCATTACGCTTGGATGATATGCAGCACATTCCCTGGGTGTAATGTTACCTTTTAATAAATCCACAGCGAAACTCCATAGACATTCCATACTGATCTCATTGTTTGGGACTTGTGCTGATGTTCTGCCTTTGAAGCATCTGAAGAACCGACAGCAAACAAAATAAAGGGAGATTTGCGTGTTCCCATTTTATACCTGTGTACAACAGAGCTGAAATGAACATTCACAAATATTCAAAAGCTGTTGAATTTTCCGTTTGGGGCATTCTGATGCCTGAATGAGAATCTGCAAAAGTAAAACTTCAAATGTTGGACTCTGACTGTTAACATTTCAATTAGAATTTTTCAGATTTCTTGGCATCTGTTGTTTTGTTTTCATTGTAGCAGACTTCATGTACAAAATCTCATAAGCTGTCTACTGTTACATACTAATTGCAAGGCTTTTTGTCATCAACTATCAAATACTTAAGTTAAATGTTATGGGATGTCAACCGTAAAAAAAATTATCGTATTTAACTGACTAGTGATTTCATGCAAAACTTATTTGATGATCTCCTGCAATGATTTTGCAAAGTTTTTTGCAGATAAAGTCGCTCAGATTCGGGAAGAGGTAGACGCCACCGTGGGAGCAGGGCCGAGGCGAGAGAGTGCCAGAGTCCTGTCTAGTCAAATTGCGTGGAATCAGTTCCAATCTGTTACCTCCGAGGATGTGGACAGGCTGCTTGGACGAGTGAAACCAAGCACCTGTCTCCTTGATCCTTGCCCATCCTGGCTCATAAAAGCTAGCCGGGAAGGGCTGGGCGATGGGCTTCGTGGAGTGGTGAATGCTTCCCTCCGTGAGGGAGCCTTCCCAGACCCGCTGAAAGAGGCGGTTATTAAACCGCTTCTTAAAAAACCATCTTTAGATGCGGCCACAATGTCCAACTATCGCCCAGTCTCAAATCTTCCATTCTTGGGCAAGGTGATTGAGCGAGCGGTTGCTGAACAACTCCAGGCACGCCTGGAAGAAGCGGACCATTTGGATCCCTTCCAGTCGGGATTCAGGCCTCATCATGGGACTGAAACTGCCTTGGTCGCACTGGTTGATGATCTCCGGCGGGCTAGGGACAAAGGTGAGAGCTGTTTCCTAGTTCTGCTGGATCTCTCAGCGGCATTTGATACCATCGACCATAACATCCTTCTGGACCGTCTTGAGGGGCTGGGAGCTGGGGGCACTGTCATACAGTGGTTCCGCTCCTTTCTCCTGGGCCGTGTTCAGAAAGTGGTGGTGGGGGATGAGTGTTCAGACCCCTGGGCTCTCACTTGTGGGGTGCCTCAGGGTTCTGTCCTCTCCCCCATGCTTTTCAACATCTATATGCAGCCGCTGGGAGAGATCATCAGGGGGTTTGGGCTGGGTGTTCATCAGTATGCAGATGATACCCAGCTCTACCTCTCTTTCAAATCAGAACCAGTGAAGGCGGTGAAGGTCCTGTGTGAGTGCCTGGAGGCGGTTGGAGGTTGGATGGCGGCTAACAGATTGAGGTTGAATCCTGACAAGACAGAAGTACTGTTCTTGGGGGACAGGAGGCGGGCAGGTGTGGAGGATTCCCTGGTCCTGAATGGGGTAACTGTACCCCTGAAGGACCAGGTGTGCAGCCTGGGAGTCATTTTGGACTCGCAGCTGTCCATGGAGGCACAGGTTAAATCTGTGTCCAGGGCAGCTGTTTACCAGCTCCATCTGGTACGCAGGCTGAGACCCTATCTGCCTGCGGACTGTCTTGCCAGAGTGGTGCATGCTCTGGTTATCTCCCGCTTGGACTACTGCAATGTGCTCTACGTGGGGCTACCTTTGAAGGTGACCCGGAAACTACAACTAATCCAGAACGCGGCAGCTAGACTGGTGACTGGGAGCGGCCGCCGAGACCACATAACACCGGTCTTAAAAGACCTACATTGGCTCCCAGTATGTTTCCGAGCACAATTCAAAGTGTTGGTGCTGACCTTTAAAGCCCTAAATGGCCTCGGCCCAGTATACCTAAAGGAGCGTCTCCACCCCCATCGTTCTGCCCGGACACTGAGATCCAGCGCCAAGGGCCTTCTGGCGGTTCCCTCACTGTGAGAAGCCAAGTTACAGGGAACCAGGCAGAGGGCCTTCTCGGTAGTGGCGCCCTCCCTGTGGAACGCCCTCCCACCAGATGTCAAAGAGAACAACAACTATCAGACTTTTAGAAGACATCTGAAGGCAGCCCTATTTAGGGAAGCTTTTAATGTTTGATGTATTAGAGGATTTTAATATTTTTTTGGAAGCCGCCCAGAGTGGCTGGGGAAGCCCAGCCAGATGGGCGGGGTACAAATAATAAATTATTATTATTATTATTATTATTATTATTATTATTATTATTATTATGCTGATATTGCTCTTCCCAGCCAACGTATCCATCTCATCTACCACAATTTATTTTGTTTCTGAGAGATTTTGTTCAGGTTTAGATCAAAGAATCATAGAATTGTAGAGTTGGAAGGGACCCTAAGGGTCATCTCATCCAATCTCCTGCAGTATAGACATAAATACAGCACAGGAACAAAGAAGCAAGACAAATTCACACCATTTTCAAAGCCAGAAGAAAAGAAACAAGGATCCTTTAAAAGAGAGAGAGAGAGAGAGTGCCGTATAATTTTATGAAGCACCTCATCTCTGATCTATTACCAGTAATTAAGACCTGCAAATCCTATAACACACCATAACATACGATGATGTCTTTTACTGAACCTGATCAATGGTTTTGCTGTTTTCATGGCTGGCCATGGCTGGCCAGCATTTCAGCCCTTTCTTAGCCTTATCTGGAGCTTTAGGAGCCAGTCTTGGATAGAGAAGACCACCTTGCAACGTGGTGATCATTTTTGATCCTAAACCTCCACTGCCTTCTTCTTTAGGAGAAGAAAAGGCTATGGAGTGGTACCTATGGGACCACCTCTCCTGGTATGCCCCGCGGAGGTCCACAAATGACAACACTTTGGAGGTCCCAAGTCGCAAGGTGGTTAGATTGGTCTCAACTAGGGCCAGGGCCTTTTCAGTACTGGCCCCAACTTGGTGGAATGCTTTGTTACAAGATACTGTGGCCCTATGGGACTTGACGTCTTTCCGCAAAGCCTGTAAGACAGAGCTGTTCCGCCTGGCCTTTGGTTTGGACTCCATCTGACCCTTATGTTTCCCTCCCCTTATGGTTTTGATCTATGGGCTACTTTTAAAATGAGGCTGCATTTTAAATTGTATTTTAACCTGTATTTTAAATTGGTCCCCCCCATTATGTTTTTATTCTAATTTTATTGGTGTTAGCTTTGGCTGGGGAGGGTGGGGTATAAATAAAATTTATTATTATTATTACACAAATCCAGAGTGGAGTGCCTAAGATGGTTGGATGGCACCCTGTACGCCTCCTTCTGACAACTCCTGCAGCCAACCTGGTGCCAAACATATTACTTTCCTTTCCTTTGGACCACATCAGCAAGACCAAAAGGAGGGTCTTGTCATCTGGGTAGGCCAGGACCTCCATACAAACAACCCAGGTTTGAGGTCACTTCTGTGTTGGTAACATAGCAGTTTGGCTTTACCCCCAGAGGCACACTCCATTGTCTCTCAAGACAGATGCCAGCAACACTGTGGTGTCAATTAATTTGGCTTGTTTGGCATTTAATCCAGGTGGGTGAGAGGATTTAATAAATGCTTGTGCTAATAGCTGAGGTAGTTTTGGTTGTGGGCACTGTTCCTCAAGCCTTCCTCAAGCTAGACCTGCAGGGGTACTTGAGATGTCCTTTACCTGGCATGCACGCTGAGATGAACATTGGCGAATGGGGGCACAGTGTGCATGTCAGGTTTATACACCCAAGGAGGCAGAAATCTTGACAAACTTTGTTGCATTGGCCCAGTGCTTGGCTGTCAACTCACCCAGGAGATAGAAAAGTTAGAATCTTTCCATTTGTTGCCACTCAAATGCCTAGACATATTTGGTCTGTTTGGTTTAATTGATTTACAGATCTTCTAGTTTGTTATATGTTAATAAATACAACCTGTTCAGTGATAAGATTGTTTGTCTCGAGTCTTCTTTCTAATGTGATGGCAAAGGAGGCACCTGAAGATCTTCTGCACAACAGCTTATTAATATGAAAAGAGGTTCTCCTTTAGGTATTTGGGGCACTATGTTTAGGGCTTAAAAAGAAGCAGCTGGGCAGCCAACAAAGATTTTAAAGAAATGTACTATTATTTATTTAATAAATATACTTTAAGAGATTAACACACTGGAAGACAGCATTACTGTAATAAGTTTCAGAGAATCAGATACTTCTACTTAGAGAAGTGCTGGCCTTGTCATCTGCCTACTTATTTTTACAGCAATTATCATTACCTCTCTAACAAGTGTTTGCCTGACAGTTCAATATGTGAATTATGATTAATTAGGATTTTCTTACCCCCCCCCAAACATAGTCATCATTAGAAGTGCTGTGAGCAGTGATTAACTGATGACCTGTGCCTATTCATTTTGGATATAAAAGCATGTCTGCCAGGAAGGAGCAAAGATCTTTTCTTCTTAGATGTACTCCTTAGAAAAGAGGACATTTTTAGTTTCAGGACAGAAGGTCCAATTAGAAGATGAAGAGGAACTTTGTTTCAGACTTTATTGGTGTCTCGTTTCACTTGCCAGCCGACTTCATGTGACTGAGAGCTCTTATCCATATTGTTGCAGACCACCCCAATCTCCAAGCGGTGCTAAATTCCAGAGGTTTCAGGTGTTTACCCAAAGTTTGTGTTTCCTTTTGGGAATGAGGCACAGCGGAGACTGTGGTATCTTTATGATATATGGTTTATTTACACATATCTACAACCTGAGCCTACAATGGAGGAGTTTACAGCATTAACACCCCCAGAAGTTATTGTTTCTCCCACAGCAGTAGCCTTGGATTCAAACAGAAATCAAACTCAAATGTTGCTCTGACTGTCTCTTCAGCTTGCTGCTTTAGTCCTGGGTCACATCACTGTCACCAAAACTCTCTACTCTAAACTCTGACTTTATCTATTGAACAGGGGGCTCCATCCATTTGCCATCTTGCACCGACCACCTTAATGGCTCATCACCCAGGCTATTGCCTCACCAGGAGGCCAGCCTGATGCACAGTGTGTGAGACGTGACATTGCACACATTATTGATGCAAACACCTGCAGTGAAATTGATTTTTTAAAAAGGAAATAAGCTTAGTTAAACTGTGTATGCTGCTGGGGATGTGAACTCTTTACTTTTCTTCAGCCTGGTAAAACAGGAGCACTTTCTGGGATGTTCCAGATCTCATGAAGATCCTAATCTTCTGTCTCTTAGCTACACCTGCACAGGGATGACTAAGAGGGATTGTTTCATGGTTGATAATTCCTAGCTTTGCCCGATGTTACTGAATGTTGTGGTTTAAAGCACTTGTGTGTGTGTGTGTGTGTGTGTGTGTGTGTGTGTACTCAGCATAGACATAGTGGAGAACTAGTTGTATAACCCAGTAATTTTAAAACAAGGATGAAAATATCAGAGATGTGCCTATTTAGTCTCCTAAATCAGCACCAATCTTGAAGCCAAGCGGTTGTATTTCATACAGTCAATGCAACCAGTTTTTAACACATCCACCTAGGCTATTTTGCACAGCCCTCTTGGCAGCCAGATTCTGAGATGCTGACAAAAGATTACGGATCACCTTATCTGTGACAGGTGAACAGATGAGTGTTACTGAAGTCCTGCCTAGAGGAAATAAAAGCACAGTTGGACTTTCTGGAACTGGCTAATGATGATGCTGGCAAAACACAATGAACTGAACGAGAGCATGATTTTTTCTGCACAGTGTGCCTGACTAATGTGTTGCTCATCACTTCATAATGGGGGACCATACAGTGATAATTTTTCCTCTGCTTTCAAATATCCATACTATTTAAAAGAGAAAAGAAAAACCTGATGGGTAGGAGCTGATAAAGGGAAGTTGAGCCTAACGATCCCCGTTCAGTTTTTAATCTTGCTTTTCAGAGTTTGGCTTGTGCAGGCTTTGTATTTCATGGGCTAATCACACTGTGATTCAAAACACTCCCCTCAATGTAATCTGGCACACACATGATTCATTAGCAAAGAAGTGAAAATTTAGACACAGCTTTGATGTATTTAGACTATGAATGTGGTCCTAAATGCTGTGATTTGGAGGTTATTGGAGGCACTCTCTCTTTTTCATTGGATTTAGATACCACATAGAAAAGGTAAGCTTCCAAGCAGCGATGAAGAGCATCTGGCCCTCCAGATGTTGATGGACTCCAGCTCCCATCAGCCCTTGCCAGCCTGGCTAATGGCCAGGGAGGGTGACAGTGATAGTGCAGCAACATCTGGAAGGCTACAGATTTCCCAGCCCTGCTTTAACAAAACCACAACACTCTGACCTCTTCATACTCACCTAGTGAGAATACAAGGAAAAAACCCTGCTGCCTGGTTCTTTTCCTTCTTTGTTCTTTGCATTACTGCGACCGTCCCTTTCTTGTCCCATTCTCAGCTGCTAGGGAAAATCAGCTGCAGAGATAACAGAAAAACACTACCACCCAGAGCCATGCCAACGTATTGACACAAGAATGTAGAGTGCTTCAGCTGCTGCGGCAAAGCTGAGCCAGCAGAGGAAGCAACGCAACCCCATTTGACCCTTATTTTCCACACTCCAGGCAGACCCACTGCAGTTGCTACCAGATTTATCCAGATTATTAGTACTGCAAGTCCGCAACTCTCACACATTTAACTTGTGCGCATTCAGCTTTACACGCTTGGCAAATAAATAAATAAAAAGAGGGTGGGCATAAAGGAAGAAAGACTTTGGCAATCCCACTCGACATTAAAGTTAATGTGTTTTGACTATACACTACTTTGGCTTTAGGCACGATCCCCAAAGCATAACCCTGAGTAAGTTGTGGGTTTACTTTACTTCACAAAGACCATGGCCACCAAAGATGAAGATATCGAGATCTGAAGATGCTGTGGAATCATGTGCATATCTCTATGCCTCCCCTTTTTTGAGGGGGGGGGGTAAGGTGCTGGGATGAACAGTATGAAGAAGAAACTGTTGCTGGGAGGTTCTGAAATCCCACCTCCCCTTTGCCTTTTGGCAGCCATTGCCAACCTGGTGCCCTCCAGAAGTTTTGGAGACGTAGCCACTGCCACATCAATTATGTGATCGTAGAGAGGCCTTAGGACATGTTCCTATTATTTGATTATAGATTGTTTTGTTCTTTAACCAAGCCACCTATGTTTTATCCCAGGTGCAGTCCCAGGAAAGTCTCTTCTATTTTGCAAAACAAAATACTGTGGTACCTCGGGTTACATACACTTCAGGTTACAGACTCCACTAACCCAGAAATATTGCTTCAGGTTAAGAACTTTGCTTCAGGATAAGAATAGAAATTGTGCCCCGGCAGCACGGCAGCAGCAGGAGACCCCATTAGCTAAAGTGGTGCTTCAGGTTAAGAACAGTTTCAGGTTAAGTACAGACCTCCGGAACGAATTAAGTACTTAACCCGAGGTACCACTGTATTGGGAGCCAGATTAATGTTATATTGCTCCACAACACCTCCTCCTTCTCCTTGACAAAGGTTGCCCATGGGGAAGGACTGTAGCTCAATGGTGGAACATCTGCTTTGCATGTAGAAGGTCTAGTCCCTTGCGTCTCCAGGTATGGCTGGGAACGTCTCCTGCCTGAAACCCGGGAGAGCTGCTGCAGTCAGTGCAGGCAATATTGAGTCAGATGGTCCATTGGTCTGACTCAGAAAAGGCAACTTCCAAAATACTACCTTCTGCTGTGAGGAACCATAAGTTCAGGTGGCTGTGTGGAAGCAAGTAGCCCACTCCGTGAAAGTCCCCTTGCTCTTGCCCAAGACACTTCAGACCTCAACAGGTATAGAATATATTGGGGATTAATGTAGTTCTTTTCCTAAACCCAAGACAAGCTCCACAATGGCACTAGGGACAAGCTTGCTTCCCACCTCTGAGACCCAAACTCATCACGGAGGCCACTGAAAAGACTCTAAAGAGGACTGATTTCAGAGATTTAGGTATGTAATATTTCTCTCTCCAGGGATGCCTCATTAGCCGGGTAAGGAACTGGGGTGGGGGTTTGGGGGGAAAGTCAGAAAGAGAGAGAGAAAAAAATCATTTTGCCCAGTCTCCTTAGCCCACCTCATCTCCCAAGTCCTCATTGGTTCTAGTTTTTTTATTGCTGGCCTAGTTTTATACTCATTAGGAGGATAGGGTGCTGGTTTCCTTATTAATTTTGTATGTATTGTGATTTAGAGACCACAAAAAAAACCCGCACACAACTTTGGTGCTTAGCATAGACAATTTCCTTTGACTTTAATATACATTAAAATAAGTTCTTAGAGATAGGAAAAACTGTGTCTACTTTATCCTCCAGAGAGTTATATACTGTGAGTGAGATTAAATCTGCTACAGGAGGATGTCATCTGAAGAATACAGATGAAAATGTACTAATATGAATAACAAATTAGTCTGTATTTAACATTAGTAATTCTTCTCCAAACTCCTCTTGTGTTTCACTTCTAGCTCCCAGCACTTAACTGTTTGCCTGGAGTGACCCACTTTGGAGATCCCTGGAAGGGGCAAGTGTTTTGATCCTGAGGTGTCTTGAAATAGGACATCTGAGAGCCCTCTTTACAGATGGACTGATAATGGATTGCTAGATGGACTTCAGAATAGATTTGGCTGACTCAGCTGATGACCTTTATATAACTGTGTGAATTTTCCAAGCCCAACTCAAGGGCAGGGGAGTTGGTCTGTAGGGAGAGGACGGCCATCTATGCAACTTGGGAGTGCAGCCAAGATCCCCTTTGACAGCAGGGAGGATCCTAGGACATACTCCTCATTTGCAGATTGGCCATTCAGGAGACCTAGGTACTGTTCACATTACTGTGTTAGGGAATAGTGAAGTTGTTGTTTTCTCCTAGTGTTTCACAACTCTCCCCTCACCTGCTCCAGCTGTTCACATCAGCATGGCTTCAATTAATTTCTGTTTGCGTACACACCAGGTGGCGTTGATGGGGGCAGGAATGTCTTTAACCTATGCTAAGGCTTAAGGATGCCAATCAGCATGAAGCCAATTTGAGAAACAACACATCAGACAGTAGCATCTTATAACAAAATGCAAGATACAGTGGTACCTCGGGTTAAGAACTTAATTCGTTCTGGAGGTCTGTTCTTAACCTGAAAATGTTCTTAACCTTAATGGGGCCTCCTGCTGCCATTGCGTCGCCGCCACGCGATTTCTGTTCTCCTCCTGAAGGAAAGTTCTTAACCCAAGGTACTATTTCTGGGTTAGCGGAGTCTGTAACCTGAAGCGTATGTAACCCGAGGTACCACTGTACTGATCCATTTTGGATAGTGTCCATGAACATGGATTAAAAACCCAGCACTGGCAATGCAGTGAGTGCACAGTAAATAGGAGTGTGAACATAGTTTGAGTGTCTGGATTTGCCCACTATTTCTATTGCAGCAGGCACCCTTGAATTGTTTGCCTGTATCTGCACATCGATATATCAGGGTAAGGAACCTGTGGTCCAGATGTTGATGGACCGCTGGACTTTCTTCATTCCTACTGTGCTGGTTGGGGCTGGTGGGAATTGGAGCTCAACATCTGCAAGGCTGCATGTAATGCATCTCTGAAACATATGAAGCTGGCTTAGTACTGTGTACTTTGCCTGAGAATAGCTTTCTGAATATTAGGCAAAGGTCTTTCCTGCCACATGCAACCCAAAATCCTTTCAGAGGAACCTGGGATCTAATCCATGTAAAGCTGTGGCCCATCTCCACTAGGGAGTCAAGAAAATTCAGGATTCGTGTGATGGAGCCAGAGGTTTCCCTTATTGGTTTGATTGTCTCTTACATTTGTACTGTATCATATTAGGCTTGTCTCCACATACACACCTGGTCACCATCAATGACTAGAAATTTCACCCTGGAGAGGGCATGGGATGCCAGGAGAGGGATGGAGCACTCATCTCTTCTTCTGGCAGCCCACTGCTAGGTACGAAGGAGGGTGGTTTGCTTCCTTCCCATCCAGCGTAGGAACTAAGTGGGCTGCTAAGTGGGTGGAGTCAGGGAGAACTTACAGTATGGAAACACAGTGAGCTGCTGAAGAAGGGATGATGTTCTCCCTGCCTGTATCCTGGGGATGTCCAGGAAGCACTTTTGGGGTAGGTTCCCGACTCAGCTACAGCAGCAAAATTGGCTATGTCAAAGGAGGAGGTCAAGCCACACCTTGAAAGTTTCAATGCTGGAAGGTCGAAGCCCAGGCAGCTGGTCAACAGAGCACACACCAGAGATGCCAATGTCACTGCATTAGGCTCTACATCAGTGGTTCTCAACCTGTGGGTCCCCAGATGTTGTTGGACTACAATTCCCATCATCCCTGAGCTCTGTCATTGCTAGCTAGGGGTGATGGGAGTTGTAGTTCAACAACATCTGGGGACCCACAGGTTGAGAAAGGCTGCTCTAGATTAAAGGGTGCTTGAGGACACTTGCAGTCCTTTGAGTGAAAAGGCTCAATGAGAACCTTGGGCATTGCCCAGGAGGTCTGGCTATATCAGCCTTCAGTTGGCCATTCAACTCCCCCCCCCTCCCAAAAAAAAAAACTTGATTTCTTGTCTTGCTTTCTTCCAGATCTCCCCAGCTGCCAACCCCCTGAACTCCTGTTTTATTGTCTGTTATAGATTATGTTTTATCTCAGATCTAATCTCTTGTGCCTAACTTCAGTTTGCCCATACTTTATGCGGTCCTCTTGATACAGCTGGTCAACTTTGCATTTTAACCTAAGCCTGCAGTGGACTAATACCTAGGCTACCCCAAGCAAGACAGCACTGTGCGAACAAGAGAAATGAAATAGGTCCTTTTTGCAGGCTCAGAATCCAAAGGCAAAAACCAAGACACAATATAAAAAGGGAAGGGAAGTATGAAACAAAAACAAATGTAGAGCCAGTTAGAAAAAGCCAGAGTGAGGCATCAGTTGTGATTTTAGGAGATGCTTGAATGTAAAAATCAGAGGAGAATAACTTCTCAAGTGGAAAGCCATTCCAGTGACAGGGAGCTGAAAGGGAAAGAGAGAGGGTAATCTTAACCTCAACTAAAAGACTGGGAGCTGTAGAGTGAAGGGTTTGCATAAGAGCATACAGAAAAGGAACATTAGATAGGCCATTGAGATCTCTGAAAGTAAGTATAAGAAGTTTAAAGAGTAGATGGAAATATAAGGAAGAGAATGGTGCAAAGGAACAGTATGATCTGAATGACAAACAGGAACCAATGTCAACATTTAGAGTTGGGACGCTTAAGTTGAGTTGAAGCAGGAAGAACAAGGAGAACGATGTTTCAAATGACAGTAGGTCTCTTCAGCACCAGAGCTCTTTAGTGTTGCCCAGCTGTGCCCTTCCACCCACCACTCATGTAGTGTTGGTTCAATGAGTGGCAGACTTTGGTGTTTCAAATTTCAGCAGCACCCTGTGCAAGGCAAAAAAAAAATTGGCACCCCCACCCCACCTCTTGCCTTCCATTCTGCTCAGTTCACTACGTGATAGTTGTGGCACCTCGCAGAGCCCCCTAGGCTTGGCACGCAGTGTGGCAGAATTGATCATGCTGCCCTAAATCTGGTTCAATGATCTATGCTACATACACCAGCCCACAACTGGATGAACCATATCTAATAAGAAGTAGGGTGCATGATGTTATCAGCCTGCCCAGATCACTCTGCAAGGTGTGGATGGCATTTGTACTGCATGCATGGGTTGTGATATCAATTTCCTCAGCTGTTATTGTTCAAGCAGAAGGTAGGAAGTTCAGCCTGCAGATACTAGCACAGCCTTGACTGTTCCAGTCATGAAATATCAGAATTTCTCAGTTCAAAAAAGTAAGTCGACTGCTGAATTTTCAGGAAAAGGATTTTCAAACCACCACCCCCCCCCCAAAAAAAAATGATGGTGAATGTGTGGAAGTTTACACTATTTGAACAACTGGGTTGGGTTTTTTTTTTGCTATTGTCCTATTTTGGCAGACGGCTAGGTCATGGTGGAGTATTATGTGGGCCATGTGACATTGGCTTGTCTGTTTCTATTGCCAAGAGACCAGGTGATCCATATCTACTTGTTTCCTGATGTCCATAGCTGTCAACTTTCCCCTTTTCTTGCGAGGAATCCTATTTGGAATAAGGGAATTTCCCTTAAAAAGGGGGAACGTTAACATCTATGCTGATGTCCTCTGGGTGCCTTCTGGAAACAGATGCTCAGCAGACACCGCCCTGTGGCTGTAAGTGACAATGTCATATCTACCACCAAAGGTGATCTCTAGCTCTTCTCTTCTTCCCTTTACACAACTCGCACAACACACCATGGGATGTGACATCATCAAGTTGGGTGCTTGAATGTAAATGTGTATTTATTGGCTGGTTAAACAGCTGAGCGACTTCAGTATTTGCTTAAGCCCTCTGCTTCAGCTGTTTCCCATTCACTGCATTAAGTTAGGTTGTGCAAATGGATTACACTTGTCATAGTATCACAGCTGATTCTTGACTAGATGACAGCAAAATGCTTCCACAATTACTCAGAGCATAGTTTAAAATACATCGTGCTGGGGATTTACTAACATCTTGACAAATACCCAGTGATTGTCTGAAGCATTGAGTCTAAGCAAACAAACATGACTGACTATTAATGAAGCAGCTAATGATATTTTATCAGCTATATTTATCAGCCGTTTCTTCCAACCATGTGCAATGACTACATGGAGAGGAAGTGAGAGCATGTTTACTTTCTCTTACCTACCTGGGCTTCATGTGTGAACAGTCTGCATAAGGAGACCACAGACACTGGGTATGAGCCCCTCTCCCTCCACACATTTTTTTTTTTTTGCAAACAATACAACAGAATGAAAATGAAAATTTAACATATGCACGTGCACACACACACACACGAAACCCAAAATTGGGCTGCTTCATTCACACTCCCTGGGAATAATAATAAATATTATTCATGTAGGAAGGTGGTAACATATTTTTAAAATAGTTGCTTTATTTAAAATATCAGAATATTGTCCTTGAGGTCTTACAGTATTTTCACTTGAAGCCGTAAAGTTATAATTAATTCCAAATAGTAGCATATTTCATATAATGCATTTGAACATTGTTATCATTCTTATATAAAATGAAATTTTGTCACAAAGTTGAAAATGAATATTTTTTTCTTTGCCCTCTAGCATCCCTTAATTTTAGACTTAATTTTTCATCTGTAGCTGCAGTACAGATTTGTCTATACCAAAAATCCTTATTTAATCCTCCTAAGTTTCCCCCCATTTTCTTACAGTAATCATCCTGCCACATCTGTAGAGGAAGAAGATAGTTAACAAAATGCAACTTTTGAATGGGAGCCATGTTTAGCATTGCTACAGTGATATGGATTGATTTCCTGCAGAGTGGATGGGCTGGAAGTATTGGACTGGGAGGGATGGGAATTGCTAGAAAGGGCCCAGGAAGATACAATTCAGCTGCAGCATCAAGAGGCCTCATGGAAGGCAGACAGGGAGCAGGCTAAAAGGTAGCACTTCTAAACAGAAAAGGTTCAGGAAAAGGGCCAGCAAAGCAGGACAGGGCAAGGAGGAGAAACAAAAAGGAAATGAACAGAAGCAGAACATGAGGCTCATACAAGCTGTTGACTCACTTCCTTTAACACAAGAATGCAAGAGCTCTGCTGGGTCAGGTCAAAGGCACATCTAATCTAGCATCCTGTTTCCACACAGGTTGACCAGATGCCTATGGGAAGCCCACAAGCAGCGCCTCAGTGCTACAACCCTTGTGACTCAAAGTAACTGGTATATAGAGCACGTTCTCTCTGACTACGAAAGTAGAACACCATGGCTAATAACCATTGATAGCCTTATCCTCCATTAATTTGCCTAATTTGCCTCTCTTAAATTCAAACAAGCTAGTGACCAGCATCATATTTTGTGGAAGCAAACTCCATAATATGCACTGTGTGAAGAAATACGTTCTTTTGTCTGTCCCAAATCGTCCAGCATTCAGCTTCATTGGATGGCCCCAAAATCTAATGTTATGAGGAGAAAGCCTCTCTCTCTCTCCACTTTTCCCACACCATACATTATCTTATGCACCTCTGTCATGCTCCCTCCTTATTGACTTTTTTAAGAATATAAACTAAAAAAGCCCGAATCTTGTAACCTTTCCTCATAGGGGAGTTACTCCAATCTCTTAATCATTTTTACTGCCCTTTTCTGAACATTTTCCAACTCTACAATATCATTTTTGAGGTGAGGCAACCAGAACTAAAAACAGTATTCCAGGTGTGACCTACCCATATGACATTATGACAGGGACATATTTATTTTCAGTCATTTTCCAAATGATCCCTAACATGGATTTCACATTTCACAGCTGCTGTGGGCAACAGACTACCATATAACTGTATATATGTGAAATTAGGATTCCCCATCCCACCATATGAATTCTATTACACTTGCTTATATTGAATTTTGTTGTTGTTTAGTCATTTAGTCGTGTCCAACTCTTCGTGACCCCATGGACCAGAGAACGCCAGGCACTCCTGTCTTCCACTGCCTCCTGTAGTTTTTGGTCAAACTCATGCTGGTAGCTTCGAGAACACTGTCCAACCATCTCGTCCTCTGTTGTCCCCTTCTCCTTGTGCCCTCCATCTTTCCCAACACCAGGGTCTTTTCCAGGGAGTCTTCTCTTCTCATGAGGTGGCCAAAGTATTGGAGCCTCAGCTTCACGATCTGTCCTTCAGTGAGCACTCAGGGCTGATTTCCTTAAGAATGGATACGTTTGATCTTCTTGCAGTCCATGGGACTCTCAAGGGTCTCCTCCAGCACCATAATTCAAAAGTATCAATTCTTCGGCGATCAGCCTTCTTTATGGTCCAGCTCTCACTTCCATACATCACTACTGGGAAAACCATAGTTTTAACTATATGGACCTTTGTTGGCAAGGTGATGTCTCTGCTTTTTAAGATGCTGAATTTACTTTGAATTTCAAATTATATATAATTTCAAATTATATAATTCAAATTACTTTGAATTATATTGAATTTACTTTGTCCATTTACTGTCCATTTACCCAGTGCCTTTCAGAAAGCTGGGGCTTGTTACTCATGTCCTTTTTCTGTCTAGGTGTAGATGGCAACCTCAGAAAGCTATGGGGTGGATGGGGCAGCAATCTTTGGTCAAGAAACTCTGAATGGATGTCCATCTGCCTGCCTGCCTGCCTGTCTGTCTTGAGAGCAAAAATGTCTCTAGACTCTGAAATGTGGGAAGCAGAAATACCTCAGTTTTATGGCAAGGTGCCACTGTGGAGAAGATACAGGATGTGTTACTTCTTACAGCTTACAGCTCTGAGTGACCTTCATGGGCATAACATGTTCCCTGATAAGGCTTGAGAACACGACCCCTAAAACAGTGGGAAACTATTTTTGCAAGTTTCTGCCCCCTGATATGTCATTTACCAACACAGAAACAAGTGCCTGATATAAATGAAAGGAGGGAGGAGAAAAAGAATCAGTCTACGATGAGAAAAAGCATTGGGGGCAAAGAGCTCCATCTCTTGTTCACACAAACAGTTCCCTGCCCCCAATGGCTTTTTAGGCAGCCCTGTTTAGGGAAGCTTTTAATGCTTAATAGACTATTGCATTTTAATATTCTGTTGGAAGCCACCCAGAGTGGCTGGGGAAACCCAGCCAGATGGGAGGGGTATAAATAATAAATTATATGATGATGATGATGATGATGATGATGATGATGATGCTGTAGGCAGTGGGGGGGCACTTTTAGAGTTCATTCTTTCCACTTGTACTAATTTTACATTGGGTTAGGATGGAGGTTTTTTTTGGTTCTGTGCTGTTTTCCTCATACTTTTTGTACAGCTCCAATTAATCTTTTCTTTTGAGGTATTCTACTTCTCTATTACCAGAACTGTTCCTGGCTATTCCTCACCCCCCTCCACGGAGCTAGCTTTTTTCTGTGTTGGGCTTTTAACAGTTCTGATTAATTTGTTACATAGAGGGAGCTTTGGCCATGGACAGTTGTGAATAGGTTTAGTTGTTACAGGTTAATGTTTCTTTCTAAATGCAGCTCAGACTCCACAACTTTATTCTGAAACATTATACACACATTTCAGGAGAAGAAAAGGCTCAGGAGTAAATCAATACAGTGGTACCTCTGGTTGCGAACAGAATCCGTTCCAGAGGCCTGTTTGCAACATAAAAAGAGTGCAACCAGAAGCGCCATATCTGCACAGGTGCACGGTGTGATTTGGCGCTCGTGTGCATGCGCGAAGCACGATTTAGCCCTTCTGCATATGCACCAGTGGCGAAACCCGGAAGTAACCCTTTCTGGTACTTCTGGGTCGTCGTGGGACGTAACCTGAAAGAACGTAACGTGAGGTATGACTGTATACAAATCTAGAGTGGAGTCCCTAAGACTGCTGGATGGCACCTTGTACGCCTCCTTCCGGCAACTCCTGTAGCCAAGCTGGTGCTAAATGTATTCCTCTGCTTTCCTTTGGACCACATCAGTGAGGCCAAGAGGGGGGCCTTGTCATCTGAGCAGCCCAGGATCTCCAGATACACCAGCCAGGCTTGCGCCGCAGAGAGGTCACTTTGGTGCTGCTAATGCAGCAGTTTGATTTCACCCCTCATTGTACCTCAGGACAGACGGATGCCAACAGCCTTAGCTAAAAGCCAGGAAGGTAGAACTGAGAAGTATCTCCTGATCCAACACAGGGTGAAGGCACCAACATATGTAGGTTTAAGGGCATGGAAGTTCAGCTGGAGACACATCAGTCATCCTTTGAGGAACCCACATTCTATATCTGCCTTGATTGAGCCTCTCCACTTGTACGTATTAATATCAATATTTTATTAAGATGATTTCAGTTAAAATAAATAAAGTGATACAGAAAAAAAGAAGGAAAAGTGAGAGGGAGAAAAACAAAGATACATATAAAAGCAAAAATATGCAAAAAGGAAGAAGCAATATATGATATTCCCATACATCCTTGTATAAATTGGTATAGTGTTATTGTCCTAGTGCTTATGTAAATGCTAATAGCCTACTACGTTTTGTATAAACTCATTGCAAATGTTATTGTATTTGTCCATACAGAGTCTGTGCCTGTAAGCAGTCCATTCATAATTTGCCAGGTATTTCATCAGTCCAATGGCTGAAGGGTATCACATCTTTATCTTCCCCCAATTCTTCAGTATCAATCTCTTGGCCACCTTTTAGGGCACGGAAAATCCATTTCCATTGTTCTGTTGATAATTTCCGTAGTGGAGGTATATAGTTCAATAAAATATTCTCCGCTGAAAGATTTAACTTTTTTTCTGCACAGTCATAGTTAAACAGTCCAGCACTTTCTCCCCAAACCTGTTAAGTAAAGAACACTGTACAAACATGTGTTTCAGAGAGGCATTGTCCTTGCCACATCTCCAACACTGAGCTATCTTAGCTAACCCGTTTTTATTCAGCTGTACAACCACTTGTATGTAGAAGATCCCTGTTTGCTTAACCACTCAGGAATTGTAGATCTGATGCTGGTTATTAAGTAACCTGAACTGGCTGCCCAATATTCTGTGGTGTTACGCTTCGCTGAGCTCATTGTAACTAAGAAAATATTTTTTTGTCCACAGCCTTCTCTAATTCATTTGCATGACTGGCTATGAGTGGTTTGATTGTTAAGTGATGGGAAAAAGCACAATACAGTGAAGCTTTTAAAGTAAAAATAGCAGGGACTGAAAGTTTGCATTTCATTTGAGGCATCTCTGGATATAATATTAAAAAATAATAACAGGAAGAAGCAAAGACCATCTTGCACATCATGGACTTTAACTTTAAAGGCTGACGTTTCAAGATTAAATATCTCACTGTCTTGACTGCTGTCCATTAAGCCTGCGTTCCTTGTACAAATTCTTCAGAGTTTATTTCCCTTGACTAGATGAGGTCGTATGATTTCAGTTGGAACCAAGCATGTCATGATGTCTCTCTGTCTGCTTTCTGATTCATGTTATTAGTCAATCTACCGTATTTTTCGCTCTATAAGACGCACCAGACCACAAGACGCACCCAGTTTTTGGAGGAGGAAAACAAGAAAAAGAATATTCTGAATCTCAGAAGCCAGAACAGCAAGAGGGATCGCTGCGCAGTGAAAGCAGCAATCCCTCTTGCTGTTCTGGCTTCTGAGATAGCTGCGCAGCCTGCATTCGCTCCATAAGACGCACACACATTTCCCCTTACTTTTTAGGAGGGAAAAGTGAGTCTTATAGAGCAAAAAATACGGTAATTAGGACAAATATTCTACATTATCATTTGAATGCTTAAGGTTTATCTTGATTTATTGCAGAGAACACTGAAAAGGCAGGCATCCATCTAACTTTCTGCATGTTCAGCTTCTATGCTAAGCTGAGAGTGTTACCTTCTGTGTTTTTAGCATTTTAGTCTTTATCTATAAGCCACCTTGAGTCTTGTCAGGGGAAAATGAGGGGTATAACAGCAGCAGCAGCAACAACAACACACCAGTATAAAAGAATGCAAATAATATCTATGCATTCTAAATACCTTCATGCTCAGTGGGATTTCTGGCAGAGAAGATTTCAGATTTGACTGCATTCATATCGGTTGAAAGAGCATGCTAAACATACTTAGCCCAAGCCCAGAGAATGCTAAAATCTCATTGAAATGAATGAGAGTTTCGTTGTGACTGACTTGTCCCATTGGATTTGATGGTATTCACATGAAACTAACTTTTGTTGGATTCTGGCCATCTTCTTTTCAACATTTGTTGAAATGAATTAAGGAATCTAGTCTTATTGCCCACTGGCAATGACTCCCAAGGTTGGGTATGTTGCACACAATGATATCTGAGTGGCAGTAGTATGAAAAGAGAAAGGAGACACGGCCTTAGGTCAGCCTTGCCCTTTCGGGTGCTCTCCAGATGTTCTGGACCACAATGCCCATTGGTCACACCCAGCACAGTCAATGGTCAGGGATGGTGGGACTTGTGGCCCCAAAACATCCAGAGGCCACCAGGTTGGAGAAAGCTTCCTTTTTTTAAAAAAAAGTAATATTTATTAAGAGTTTAAAGATTACAAAAAGAAGAAAAAGAGTTAAACAAAGCAAAACAATACAATACAATAAAAGAAAAACAAAAAACACTATTTATCTTAACAAAACAAAAGCAAGAACAGAAACAATTAAAAACACATCCAATATTTCCATATCTTGTCTTTCATTTACTTGTTTCAACGACCTCCTCACACCTCCCTTTTTTGTATTCCAGTTCAGTTAGCTATTTCAGCAAATCCTTTCCATCTTTCCCATTTTTTGTCCTATAATTTATCTTAACCCAATCTAATCTTATTTTTTCCCCTTTGGCCCATTGAACAATCTATTCTTACTTAATTCTTTATAACATTCCTACTAAAGCCATATAGCTTCATTCCAACATCCTTCTAACATTCATTAATAGGTTGGAGAAAGCTTCCTTACCAGGGTGTCCCAAACTTGGGGCTCCAGCTGTTTTTGGACTACAACTCCCATCATCCCTAGCTAGCAGCACCAGTGGTCAGGGATGATGGGGATTGTAGTCCAAAACCAGCTGGAGACCCAAGTTTGGGAAGCCCTGCTGTAGGCTATCTCATGTATGCCTAGCTGATGAACTTTTGGCTGAGGCTGGAGAAATCTGGCTTACTTCCATGTTGACAATCCAAAGGGAAAATAGGATGTGGTTTGCAAATATGGGAGAGCCAGAGCCAGCTAATTCGACTCTCTGGTGCTGCTGTAGCTGCTGTGACAAATCTACTGTTTCCTGGGCCACAGCTAAAGTTATTTCAGGATGCTTGCTGTGCAAATCATTGCCTTTGTTTCATGGTGAAGTTACACGATCTGTCCACTGGAGATGGTCTTTTAGCCATAGTCAGGGCCTACAGTTCTGCACCTGTCTACAAAGACGGGGAAACAGAAACTGCATCCATACAGAGGGCAGCTTTCAGCTGTGCTAATACAAAATTTCATGCTGAATTAGAAGTGCAAGGAGTAGTACCTCACACAAAAGAGAACATTCTGAGCAAATTTATGTGGACTGCACTTTCCGTATTCACTTCACAATTCCCCAGATTTTCTGTCTGGAGAAAAACAGCATAGCGATGGGCACAATTTCTAAGTGCATATTGGTCAGGGACCAGGAAATTTCAACTGGCTCAACATCTCCTACATTAGGGTTGCCATACGTCAGGAATTTCCTGGACACAGTCAGTATTCGGCCCTCATAAACAGCATCCAGGCGGAAATCGCTGAAATGTCTGGTAGTGTAGATTTTCATGAATGCCACTAAAAATAGCTCAACACCTTTTGTGTCTGGATTTTCACTTACGGCAACCCTGTTGAAGATGCCTCCACGTTCCTATTTCGTTGGATGCTACGATTGGACTCCCACCCTGCTCTCTTTGTGTGGTTTTGTTTATTGTTTCTGCGGAAGAACATTCTCTGTGGGCTAAATTCTGCATAGTAGTATTAATGTACATTAATACATTAATTATCCAAGTTGTATACTGCATTTATATCCCAGAAGCCATCACCATGCATAATGCAACATTGGAGAAAATAAGTAGAAGCAACAGAGACTGAACTGTCAAAGCTGAAACACATTGCAATAATTATCCCCTGGATGATACAGCTATCAGAGAGGCCTTACTCACCAAATCATTTATCCGGTACAGAAATCAAATCCAACAATGTGATCGGTCATTAGGGTTTTACTAATAGTAACAATCAAATGGCAGTTGCCTTACTTTGCCTAATGGTAGATCTGACCCTATGGAATAGGTAAGGGAAAATTGTGCATGTAACTTCATCCTAGCTCATCATCAACAAATGGCATGGCAAAGGAGCAGCCCACAGGCTTGAATTGTCTGCTCAGCAGCTGGTGAGCAAAAGATTCAATCCTGATGTGGTCCCTACCGCATTCACTGTGGGGTACATGCTGGCGAAGGAGCAGCCTTCTGCCTTCCTGTCTGATGCCCCACCTCCTGAAAGCTCTGGATCACCCTGGGCATCCTAACCTGATTTTGGGCTGTCTTGATTTGACTTAACCAATGCCCAGATGGGTCCTATTTGGTTCAGGATTTGGCCAAATCCAATGGACATCAGCCTGGTCCTCTATGACAGGTATAGGTTCTCCCAGTTGGTGAGTATATGATGTGCACATTAGAAATAAACAATAAACCCTGTATCATTTGCTACTGACAGTATTCTTCTCTGGGGATTTCCATATCATGGGAGCATCTCTGTCTTTCCATTGTTATCCAGATTCAATATTGTTTGCTCATAAACAGAACAGATAGTTCAAAGCTGCCTTGTGGAAGTTAATTGTAGAAACTGGATGACTTTCAATTATACAGACCAATGATATCCTGGCTGCTATTCGATAAATCAAGACTAAGGATAAAACTGAGGACTTTAGCTGCTTCACTGGTTTTTATTGCAATATTAAATGACAATATGAAAACTTATAGAGCAAGGCAAATTAAGAACTTATTGGAAAAATGCATCCAGGAAAGCTCTTTCCCCTTGAAGGTACATCTTCAAGCATAATGCCTTCCTATAGTGGTAAAACCAAAGTGATGATATAAATTCACACAAACATGCTTGAATTTAATTTCTCCGTATCTGCACACACACCCGAATGTAGTTGGTGAAGATAGTTTAGGATTTTATAATATGATGGGATGCATCATTCTGAAGATGGGGGGAAATGGGAACATTTTGATTCATGTTTCTATAGAATCATTTCCAAATGTCTTTCCATGACAACTAAAAGGAAAGAGAGCTTTGAAAGAGGAAAATAGATTTGTTCCATTGCATAAAATTATTCAGTCCAAGCATAGTTTAACATAAGCTATGAATCTAGGCGTACATTTATCCTATATTATGCCTATACATCTATGTGTAAGAGAGTTTATCTTCCACAGTCTCACAAGCTCACACATGCACAGATAACTATCATGCAATATAATAATAATAATAATAATAATAATAATAATAATAATACCCTTCTCAGGGAATTTGCTATTGGAAGAAGAGAGGTAGAAGCATTTGCAGTTAATTCTGACTAAAGGACAGATAATCTTATGCTGTGTTAGGAAGCCTCTTTGATAGACACTTACAGATGTTCTAAGAGTCTCATGTATTAGAGCTTTTAGGCAGTGCAATAGGGCATCTGGCAGATTTATCCAGTAACTTACATTCATACAGGTCTTAAAATGGGGATAATATTTATTGAATATACACATGGAATCAAAATATGTACATTTATTACAGCAGTGGGGAATAGCTCTCAAACAGGCACATTTATTATGGCAATGGGGATTAGTTTAGGAATATAAATTATTCCCTGTGTGTGTGTGTGGTTTGAAAAAATTAGCTAGATAATTCTAGCCACAACTAAACTAATACATATACAGCCCACACTTGAGGAGGAACATGAGGCATTAGAAGAGGTGGATGAAGGGTGAGTCTATAGAAATGGAGGAGTGAAAGAGAGTGTAATCTGAATTATGAGGCAACACAGGGTTGCAGAAGAAGAGAGACCTCAGTACTGCTTGAAGTGGTACACTTATCTCTTCTTTCACTCTGACTCACTAGGCCTCAGTCATGTGCAGCTGCCATGACACTGAATGGGAGACTGAGTTACGAAGGGATCTGAGGTTGGCTTCGAAAGAGCTGTCACACACAGTCAAGAGACGATAAGGAAGCTGATGGGGAGGCTACAATTTGTAGGGGAAAGATCTCCAGAAGATAGGCTAGAAGGTGACATAGATACATTTTTCAGCCCTGATGGGTAAATTCTGGACCAATAAAACTGGGGCAGAAATAGCAAGACAGGAAATGATTCTGAGAGTGATTCCGATTTCTAGTGCACTTCATAGCAATAGGATTCGGTGAACGTATGCCGTATTCCACAATCTTCACAGTGATGCAATCAACACTTCCTGGAACAGGGATGCCAACTTGAAGAAAATATTGAGGGAGGCAGCTAAGCCCCACCCCACATAATCAATCACATGACGCAGTGCACACGCACCATTTGAATGGCAATACCCATCAACTTTGGGGCTCCCCAGCCCCCTCAAATATTTTATTGGGTGAGAGCAAAGACCTCTCGGCCCCTAGGAGTTGGCTCCTACATCCTGGGATCCCTATAGGAGCTCATGAAATGCCCTGAAGTGGACTGAGGAAATTTCAGTCGGCTATAAAAGTCTGTGGATCTATCAAAGTTATTTAAAAGTCAAATAGAAAAGAGTCTCTTCTGCTCACTCTGGGGCTTTCATCAGAAGCAAAGTGATTATATTTTAGAAGCACAGGTTAAAAGTTCCAAGAAGCAACATTACCCAAAATGAAGGGTGGAAATATTTTCTACTAATGTTTCCCACCCACATCTATTAATATGATTCCCAAACACCTCTCCTCTTGACTCCTTGTGAATGGAGCACTGAAAACCTTTATGCCACCCTTCTAGTGGCTTGACCTCTTTTATGTTAATAATGCAAATTGCAGCAATGCTAAGCCAATAATTGTATAATGATGAGTTGACCCCAGATTATTTTCTCCTCCTTTTTCACTGCCCTTCTAAAATAAAACAATCATTTGCTTCTGAAGATGCTCAGAAAGTTTGCTTCATTACTAAGCTTAATTATATGGACTTCCGAAAAGTTGCTGTTAAGTGTTCTGCACATTTCCAGATGTTAAGAAGTCCAAGGACAGTGTTAGTGGAGGAGAGAGAGTCCTGGAGAACAGCTATTATATTTGATTTAACAAACGTTGCGGGGGGACCACTAGGGGCGCATCAGAAGATGGCTGACAATAACATCTCTCCGACCCACACGAGGTAATTTGGAGGCTGTGATGGGAGTAAATAGCCTCCCTACCCCCCCCAGGATTGTGGTGGGGGACTGCCCTTGCCTGCTGTGCCCTATACCACCCCCGAATTTGTGGGGATGGGGGCACTAGGCACAACGCCCTCCTGTGGGATTTCGGCGCTCCTGGACGCCGTCTCTGATCCGCGCCACTAGCTGCAAGAACTTCAAAAGAAACAATTTGGATGAAGCGAATGCACATATCTCAAGGAAGAAGGGGGAGTAAAGACTGCTAACTGAAGAGATCTCTGATAAAACAAGACGAGTCGGAGGAACAAGTATAAATCATGAGAAGATACGCCAAGACTCGGTATGGCAAAAGGACTGGATGGGGGAGGGGAAAAAACTTTTCTTTCTTTCTCTTATGTGATTAAACAAGAATCCCCCTCCCCTCACAAGTCAGAAATGTTGTTTTAAGGACTTAAGCTGTGGATTTAAGGCTGTGTGGAGATAAACTTTCGAACCAAAGCATGTTTTAAGAAGAGCGTGGAATGTATAAGGGCTTTGGAATGACGCAGTTAAAAATTCCGTCGCCATATTGGGAAGTTCTGTCGGAGGACTTAAGTCTGAGAGGAGAAATAGAGAAATAGAGCTGTTTTTATATTGTGGGTGAAACTCCTCAGTGGGACTTAAGAACGACAGTTCTGTAATTAATGATGGAAAGAGCGCTGTTATCTATGAAGGCGATGATATATGGAAACCATCTCGATTTGAGGATTGGAAGAATGGAAAAATTCATACAGGATTATTATTGGTGTTTATCGGCTTAAGGAGACTATCAGAAGAGATCATAAAGAAAAAAGAGAAAATATATGAACAAGATGTGATGTGGAAACAGCAAGATAAGACTGGATAGAATTATGAACTTTGTTTGGACTGATTTGGACATTAACGCAGTGGCAAGAAGATGATCAGAATCCCCCTTTGGATCTTGAAATATGGGTTCCCTCAACAAAATTTAAAATTCAGCTTTGTAATTCGGAATTTATGTGATGTGATTTGATTTGATTTGATTGGCCGGTTAATAAAAATTATTTTTTAAAAAAAAGATTTAACAAACATTGCAGAGCATCGTCAGCACTAGCAAGAGAGCTAGTGGTAAGAATTATTGCCAGCCATACCCTCCTGCAGGATATTGCATATTGTCAGGGACTGAAGCTCCCACCAACTTTCCTTTAATGTTTTCCTCTTTCAAGTCACACTCAATAGTCTGTGACTACTGAGCATTCCCAGTCCTGACTAGGTTTAAGATTTCTCTGTTGAAACCTGTGTTCATGTTGCACTTGCCTTGGTTGAAGCTCTAGTTTTCATGAATAACTGTCACCCCAAAACGCTTTCTAGAATAGCTGCAAATTTGATCCCCTAAATTCTCTCAGCACTACCTTGCATGCTTATGGGATTAATAATGAGGCATTACCTACTTTTTTGTTCTAATAGAGTCAAGCAGATGTTTAAAGAAAGCATCCATCTCTATTTTAAGTGGTGGGGGTTGTGATCAATCACACATACGTCTTATTCACCTTAGGACCCATTATACAAAACAATACTTGTTCTGGAGAATTACTTTGTAACCCTTTAAGACAATCATTCACAGCCTTATTGCCCTCTGATTTCTTGGCTGGGTGGTTAAAAAACTTTCCAACCCACAAAAGACTTTGTGAGTCAGATGAGCTCAAGGATGTCTCCCATTATTTGCTATGGTATCTGAAGACGTGTGCATGCACACGAAAGCTCATACCAATAACTAACTTAGCTGGTCTCTAAGGTGCTACTGGAAGGAAATATATAAATATATATAATTTTGCTTCAACTATGGCAGACCAACACGGCTACCTACCTGTAACTAGAATTATTTACTAAGTTACCCTACGCACAAATTTCTTACTTGTATCTTTTGATCATTGTCAAATAAATCCCTCCTGGGCCAGATATCTACAGTACTTGCAGGCAGGCAAACATGTATTAACTAAGATCAAGGTAGCAAAATTTGCTCTGGCATACAAGCCAGGTTCCAAAAACCTTAGGATGGGTGACTGGGTAAAATGTGCTTTTGTTCTATTGTATTTTTAACACATGTATAACACATGTATTGTATTTTTAACACATGTATGGTTTATATTATGCAGGGAGTATTTAGGGGTTTTTTCTTGGCATGGGAGGGTTTGTATATATATTTGCTGAATATGTTAAATGGATTGCTATAATTTATATTGTGGTGAACTATGACTTGAAGCAATGGCATTTCATTCATTTTCTCTCTAGTGAATGAATGCTAGATATGTTTGGGACCTACCACCTTGAACCCACTGCATTCCCTTTCCGCATAGGTTTGTATTTGTATTGCATGCTGAACTTTGGCAAAATAAATAAATAAGCTTTGCACGAGGTGAACAAGGAAGGCAAAAGGGGGAACCTTAAACTTTTTATCATGTAAGTCATTTGTCATTTATCTTTTGCCAGTTTCATTGTGAGGCCAATCACAGCCTTTGTGCATCTGTAGCCTCTAAAATGCAGGCAGCCCCCTGTTTACCTGGGGGTTACATTCTGAGGCACTGTGAGCATCAGTGAAATCACACATATAATTGAAGCCCATTGAAAAAAGCCTGCAAACACCCCATTCTGTCCCCACCCTGACTCTGTTCCACCCTCATTCTGCCCTTTTAGTGATGTTTCAGTGACGTCTTCATGATATTTCAAGATCACTTGAAGGTTTGGCATGATGCATGTTTACACAGACACACACATAATGAATGTGCATAAATGGGGGACTGCCTGTATTGAATAATGTAAATTTCCAGCCAGCAATTAACATTTATTACATTGCTTTTTATGGGCATTTTGAAAATGGTGGACTAATCTACCTTCCCAATAACAAATCATGCTGTTCCATTATCAATGAATCTGCAGGCTGATGGAATATTGAATAATGTGCATGCTCAGAAATAACAAGAAATTATTCCTGAGATCATGTATTTTGCTAGCACTATGATAACATTTCTGAAGAGCAAATTTGTACATGGCACAGAAATGCCAAATGAGATACCTGTCTTAGATCACCTGTCACATCTGAGTTCTGGTTGGCATTGCTTTACTCTAGAGGAGAGTACATGCATCTCAGCAGCTTTACACCTAAGGAGTGCATTAAAAATGAAAGAAATCCTGAGGTATAATCCATACCACTTAGAGTTGAACAGTATGCAAAAGCTAAATTCAGTTTAGTAAGTGAATTATGAAATCACTTCTTGAATTACTGTATAAAACACACATCTTCTGCATGCTGTCCCCCCCCCCCCCCATGGATAGTGAGCAACAGCGCTTCCACCTGTTACTGAGATATGCTCCCTTGGATACATCTGTGCCTGCCTGGCTATGCTAAGGAAATGAGGAGCCATTAAAAAGGATAATAGAATAAAACACGCAGTGAAAAGTCCAGGGAACCCATCAATAAAAGGGAAGGAAGCAATTGCTAAAGACAAGCCACTCTAAATGTAGCTTTTATAGCCAGAGGGCAGAAAATTGAGAGAGAATTTTTGCAAACAATTGAATTTATAGTAATAGAATGTAAACACATTGCGCCCTTCGGTTCAAAGTGCTGAACAGATAAAAGAGGAGAACAGAACACCAGTGCCTGTTGGAAATGTATTTTTCCTTGTTAAGTCCTAATACTGGAGATTTATATTGCAAGATTCTAAACCTAATGTATTATCCCTTAGTGCCAGGGGGCTCAGCTGTACTGGCAAAAGGTTACGGATGAGACAGAAGTTTGCTTCAGAGGCTGGTGTTTGCGAGTGAAGGTTAAGCATGTACTTGAGTGAACTTTTAATGATCCTTTACTTTGAGAATAGAAGCTCAGTGCCTTTTTGCCATGAGTTTTCACAAGCAGAAGTCCAGGTGCTGTAAGCAGATGGAGAAGAATGCTTGAGCATTCGCTGTAGGTAACAATGTTGGTTAGCAAGACCTACTCAGCCGGTCCTTTGGAGCGTATTCTGGGACTTTGCTCTCCGCTGGTTGTGGAACAATGAGGAAGATCTCCCAGATCTGTACCCTACTGGGGAAGGCAATCTACTAGATATCCCGGTCTCAAGTTGTTCATGGTTTTAAATAGCAACAATGAAAGCTTATAGTTTGGCCTTATAGCTGTTAGGCAGTCAGTGCAGATCTGTTAACACTGGTGTGAGATGAGTAAAGCCAGGTGCCCCATGAAGCATCCTTGCAACTGCCGTTGGCACTAGCCTCAGCTTCTGAACCAGGTGCAAGGATCGATCCACATACAGCACATTGCAGTAGTCAAATTGTGAGGATACTAATGTATATAGACTACCAAAGCAAGGCTGTTCCGGTCCAGGAAGAACTGCACTTGGTGCACCAACCTAAGTTGGTAACAGCTGCTCCAAAGAGAAAGGAGAGCAGTTTTGTGCTTGGGTCCTGTTTACAGGCTTCCCACAGGCATCTGTTTGGCTACGCTGGAGTACATGGGCCATTGGCTTGATCCAGCAGGCTCTTCTTATGATTTTATCTTTTGTCCTGCTGGTGGTAATAATAATAATAATAAATACCCAACCCATCTGGCTGGGTTTCCCCAGCCACTCTGGGCGGCTTCCAACAAAATATTAAAAATACAATAAAACATCTAACTAACTAACTAACTAACGGGACGCGGGTGGCGCTGTGGTCTAAATCACAGAGCCTAGGGCTTGCCGATCAGAAGGTCGGCGGTTTGAATCCCCGCGACGGGGTGAGCTCCCATTGCTCGGTCCCTGCTCTGGCCAACCTAGCAGTTTGAAAGCACGTCAAAGTGCAAGTAGATAAATAGGTACAGCTCTGGCGGGAAGGTAAACGGCATTTCCGTGCACTGCTCTGGTTTGCCAGAAGCAACTTAGTCATGCTGGCCACATGACCTGGAAGCTGTCTGTGGACGAATGTTGGCTCCCTCGGCCAGTAAAGCGAGATGAGCGCCGCAACCCCAGAGTCGTCCGCAACTGGACCTAACGGTCAGGGGTCCCTTTACCTTTACCTAACTAACCAATACATCAAATACTTTGGTTCTTAAGATGCATTCATAATGCTAAATATTGTTGCAGACTGTTTTTGTTCATGCCGATCCTGCTAATATAATATTACTATGTGATATTTTAACATGCATGCCTGTCCTTGCCCAGTGGCGCCTGCCATTTGAGGATCCAATACAAACGGATGGCATTCATCAGGGTTTCTAAAGTGTTTGACCGTAAAGACACAATTTCTCTCCCATTCTGTGCGAATTCTTTTAGATGTAAATTGTGCCTTCATCGGGAGCTATCTCGCAAGAGTGCTCTATTTCAGGGCATCTGCAGCACTGCATGTAAATGAAGCCTCTGGGAATTATGAGGAGCAGGCAACTCCTTTGGGTATCGGAGCCATCAGTATGCAGGCAACATGGGGCCTCATCACACTTTTCATCACTTGCACATGATGTCCTCTCTTTGCTGCCCTAATGCCTCCACAGCAAGGAAGGGAATGAGTTCCCAAAGATCGCTGCAGAGAAAATGTCAGCGGTGGTGGGGGAGAATGGTGAGATGAGGCACTTCAAAGCAGATCCTAAGCATGCTTACTCAGAAGTACATCCCACTGGGTTCAGTTTAAAGATAAGCACGCCTTTCAGTTCCTTTATTGTTCCATTGAATTACTCTGCTAGTAACTAGTTTAACTAGGAGAATATCTATTGTAAAAAACCTATTTCCGGAATTGGAACCTCTGCAAACTGCTGCAGCATTTAGTTCATTTGCATCTTTGTTTCAAATGTAATGTTAAATCATATTTCAGCCTTGTGTGCTCCACACTTGTCCTCTTCTGGCGTGGCTGTGAGGAGTCTTTCTATTTGAACCACCCACAGTTTGTCAGTTTGTTTAAACTATGGTTTGTCTGAACAAGCCAAGATCAAACCACAGTTTCCGATTCTGGCTTGTTTCTTTAAACCATTGTTACAGCTAAGGCAACAAGCACAGTTTAAACCAGAAGTGAATGCTTCTGATATCTTTTTCACAGCTGCACAAGAAGGGGAGTAGGAAACTGGCTCCATGCAGATTACATTACACTGTGGTTTAGCATTCTGTCTCAGTTGCATCACTGTTTCTAATGTGCATTAATTAAACACCACAGAAATGGCAATCTTGATGTGATTTCATCAATTGTTTTACTTTTATGCGGTGTTGTGCAGGTTTCCTGATCTATGTCTATGCTAGACCATATTGCCTTTGGGCAACCAAAAAGGAATATCTGAAATGAGATTATGAGACAAAGCATCACTGTTGACCTAAAAAAAATCAAAAATCCATCTGCTCATTTTTAATTGGTGAGGTAGATTATTATTATTGCAATGCAAATCTTTGGAGATGGATAGAGTTAGAAGTGAGCTTGTCCTGAAGCTGTTATCACTAAGGGGGCTCCATATCTCATTCTGTAGCTCTCCCAGGATGCATCACTTCATTTAGGTAAGGTTTCACAATTATTATTTTTTCCTGCTTATCTGCTCCTTTCCTTTTGCCCTTTGTGATTTTCACATCCATTTATCAGGCAATGTCATTTGTTTATTTCCCTACAACTCAAGGCAGGAAGTTAACCTACACCCAAGAGACCAGATCAAGAGACTACCGGCATCATCCAGCCTTTTATGTGTGACATGATTAACTATCTCTTGTAAGCGACCCTTACAAGTGGGTAAGCAGTGGCCTGGTACACCATGTTACTTTCCTAGTGGAAGCTGGGCAGAGGATGAGTGAGACTTAACAATTTTTAATAGGAAAAAAGAGCATGACAGCACTTATACTGATTTCCTGCTCAACAATTCCACAGGGCGGTTTAATCTGCATGCAGTGTAATAGTTTTGTGCCCACTGCTGCCACCTTTGGCAAGGCTTCCCACACCATCATTTGTCAGACAGAAAAGCTGCTCCATAACTCACTCCGAAGATACATAGACCTCGAAGGCACACTACATGCTGCATGTGAAATGGATCCCATTGTTTTAGGGCTCATTTCCAGCATTGTGGAAGATTCCTATCACTCTGCTGGGTAAGAGAAGCACTCACTTAATGGGAGCACTAGCTGTTGCCGTGTACAAAAATGCAAACAAGGTTTGGAAATTCTAGGAAATAAAAAAGGACTTTGCTTGATTACCTACAACACACACCTTTTTTTGCTATTAACTGCTTTTATACCAGGTATTTCCAGTAATCAGATGCTGCAGAACAGACATAGCTCAGCGATGTAGCACATTCTTTGCATTTAGATTGTCACAATTTAACACACACACACTTTGCCTGAAGTATTGGAAAGCTACTAGCAGTTAAAATAGGATACCAGACTAGAGGAAGGTGCCAAAACCATTAATATGTTGATGGCACTCAGTTCTGTTTTCATATGACTCAGATCTTGCAATCTCAGGATTTTCTCAGTATTTGGCAAGAAGTGGGGATTAAATATGGGCAACAATGAGATCTACAGCCAGCTCCAGGACATGAAACTGCAGGAGTGGGGGACTTTTGTCATGCTGGTATTGTTACAGTGCTCTTCACCTTTCACACTGCAAGGAAGAATAATGTAGAGTCCAACTTCAGTCCCTGTTGCATTGTGGGAAATGTAAATGCAAAGTTGAATTCAGTCCCTTCTTGTTTTGGCATCTTTCTCTGTCAAGCTCTCCAAAAGAGAAAAGGAGAGGACAGTGTGTCTTTTCCATTGGTTAGAGAAGCAACAAAATCTCTTTTTTAAAAAAGTTTTTCCCCTCCCCAATTTTACTGCTTTGATAATAACGATGCTAAGCGATGTCATACAAAATATGCACATTGACCAACTGCGTTGATAATTGACTTAATGAGCATCTAGCTGATCCTGGAAAAATTAATTGAGAGGTTTGAGTTCACTGCCTTGAGAGTCCTAATCTTCCATTCCAGAACCACTAAGCAAGGATGGATGGATGGATTTTGCTCTCTGGAAATGAGACAACAATCCCCTGAGACTGCACTTGGCTGCTTCTCAAAGTACATCACACTGGGGGGTCTGGCTGCAGAAGCCAGACAAAGCACCTTCCTTGTGTCTGGATAGGCAATGCCAACTTGAGCTTGCTAGCTAAAGTCAAGCAAATAAACAGCCATCTCTTGGGCCTGGCTCAAAGGACCATTGACGTTGTGACAAATGGCTGAATTTAAGTTAATTGGTAGGGTTCTAAAATGGATCTCCCTTCACTCAATGCTTGACAAGGGCAGTGGTAGAATAGGCAACCAGGGCCGTACTTAGAGAGTGAAATGTTTTGTATGACAGCAGCCTATTCAGTCAGTAGCAAAATAAGAATGCATGAAGAGCCCTGCTAGATCATCCCAACAGCACATCATCTAGGAGCCAGTGTGGTGTAGTGGTTTAGAGCGGTGGACTCGTAAACTGGTGAACCGGGTTCGCGTCTCCGCTCCTCCACATGCAGCTGCTGGGTGACCTTGGGCTAGTCATACTTCTCTGAAGTCTCTCAGCCCCACTCACCTCACAGAGTGTTTGTTGTGGGCAAGGAAGGGAAAGGAGATTGTTAGCCGCTTTGAGATTAGGGTAGTGATAAAGCGGGATATCAAATCCAAACTCCTCCTCCTCCTCCTCCTCCTCCTCTTCTTCTTCTTCTTCTTCTTCTTCTTCTTCTTCTTCTTCTTCTTCTTCTGGCTCCCGGTGGAGTACAGGGTCAGATTTAAGGTGCTGGTTTTGACCTTTAAAGCCCTTCACAGCCTATGACACTCGTACCTACAGGACCGCCTCTCCCGGTATGTCCCACGGAGAGCCTCAAGGTCCATAAATAGCAACACCCTAGAGGTTCCGGACCCTAAGGAAGTTAGATTAGCCTCAACCAGATCCAGGACCTTTTCAACACTGGCTCCATCCTGGTGGAACGCTCTGTCTCATGAGACCAGGGCGCTGCGGGATTTGATTTCTTTCCCCATATAAGTTTTTATTAGTTTTCCATTGATTATACATATATACAGTCTAGATTACATAAGTTGCATATAACATAGCTGTTACAAGAATCATATACATAATACACAGTTATTTTGGGCTCCGCCGAGCCTCGGGCTTCCCTTCACTTCATTGGTAAGTATCAGATAATTTCTGAAGTTACGTGTTTTATCTCCTTTACATATTTGCCGAACACTGTTAGAGTTATTCTAACCCTGCCAGAGTCATCAAAGTTCTATACTTATCTCTTATATACGTCAGATATTTGTTCCAATTTTCATGAAACTTCTGGTCATCCTGGTCTCTTAGTCTTCCTGTTATTCTAGCTAGTTCAGCATAATTTATCATCTTGATCTGCCAGTCATTTATAGTAGGTATTAATTCCATTTTCCAGCTTTGGGCTAACATAGTTCTAGCGGCCGTTGTGGCATATAGAAACAGATTTTTGTCCTCTTTTTTGATTTCCTTGCCAACTATTCCTAGCAGGAAAGCTTCAGGCTTTTTGGGAAAAGTATATTTAAAATTTTTTTTAAGTTCGTTGTAAATCAGTTCCCAAAAGCCTTTTACTTTACTGCATGTCCACCACATATGATAGAACTCACCATCCCCCTCTCCACATTTCCAGCATTTCTTAATCTTCAGTTTGTAAATCTTAGCCAATTTCACTGGTGTGAGATACCACCTATAAATCATCTTCCAGAGGTTCTCCCTTAGTGCCGTACACGCCGTGAATTTCATATTTACATTCCACAATTCTTGCCACTTTACAAAATCAATGTTGTAACCAATATCTATGGCCCATTTTATCATGGCCTCCTTCACCTCTTCGTCTTTTGTATACCAATCCAGTAAGAGGTCATACATCCTAGATAATGTTTTGTTTTTACCTTCTATGACTTCCACATTAAATTTAGATTTTTTTATCTTCAAATCCCAGTTTCTTTTTATCATCTTTTAACAGATCATTCACTTGATGGTATTGCAGCCACCCCGTGAGTACATTCTTTACCTCCTCATAGGGCTTGAGTTTTATGCCCTGATCAGTTTTATTGATAAGTTCTTCATAGGTAGCTTTTCCCCCCTCCATGTTAGTTTTTTTGACAGTTAAGACATCTCTTGGTGAGATCTACCATGGGGTTTTCTTTTCCAGCAGGTTCTTATTTCTTTCCCATACTTGAAATAATGGTCCTCTAATTATATGATTTAGAAAGCCTCTATGAACTTTCACCTTTTCGTACCACAGGTACGAGTGCCACCCGTACCTGTTATCAAAGCCCTCTAAATCCAAGATATCAGTATTCTCTAACTTTATCCAGTCTTTCACCCGCGTTAAACAAGCCGCTTCGTAATATAAACTCAAATCTGGTAAAGAAAAACCCCCTCTTTCTTTTTTATCTACCAGTATTTTCATTTTTATTCGTGGTCTTTTTCCCTGCCAAATGAATCTCGCTAAGATCCTTTGCCAATCTTTACACTGTTTTAGTCCTTTCATTACTGGTATAGTTTGAAACAAAAATAACATTCTGGGCAGGACATTCATTTTAATAACCGATATCCTCCCTAAGAAGGAAAGTTTCAATCTCTCCCAGATTTCTAAATCTTTCTTGACACCCTTCCAAGTAGCCTCGTAGTTATCTTTGTATAAGTTTATATTTTTTGCTGTGATCCACACTCCTAAATATTTTACCTTCTTAGCAACCATAATTCCCGTCCTTTGTTCTAGCTCTACTATATCTTCCTTGGTTATATTTTTTGATATCATTTTAGTCTTATTCCTGCTAAGCTTGAGACCTGCCACTTTTCCGAATTCTTCTAGTTTCTGTAGGGCTTCTTTTAGACTATTCATAGGATCTTCCAATGTTAATATCAGGTCATCTGCAAATGCTTTTATTTTGAATTCCTTACTTCCTACCTTAATTCCTTTAACCTCCAGTGTTTCCCTTAACCTTTTATTAAACACTTCCAACACTGTTATAAATAATAAAGGGGATAAGGGACAGCCTTGCCTAGTCCCTTTGGCAATATCAAAGGCCTCCGATATATTGTTGTTTATTATAAGTTTGGCTTTTTGCTCTTGATAAATAGCCTCAATACCTTTTCTAAATCCTTCACCAATTCCCATCGTTTTTGAATTTTCCTTCATGAAACGCCAGGAGACGTTGTCAAATGCCTTCTCGGCATCAATGAAAATCAGCGCCGCCTGCTTGTCTATTATACTGTCCAAATATTCAATAATGTCTATCACATTTCTTACGTTATCTTTCAATTGTCTCCCTGGGAGGAAACCCGTTTGGTCTTTATGGATTCTTTTATTTAAGACTTTTTTTAACCTTTCCGCCAATACATCTGCGAATAATTTATAGTTATTTAATAATGAGATAGGTCTATAGTTTTTTACCTCTAAGCCATCTGTATCTTTTTAAGGGATTAAGGTGATATACGCTTCTTTCCAGGTGTTTGGATGTGCCACTTGGTTTTTGCCTACCGTGCAGCAAATCATCACAACTTTGTAAGGTTGGCGGTTAGGCATTTGGTTCAATGTTTTGCGGAGGGGACATGGTTGGCTATTCCTGCCCCTCCATTGCTGCTGCTAGGGAATTCCATTAAAGGAATCCAGGGGCTCGCCTTGCTTTTTTCTGAACCCTGTCAAGGGGCTAGGGCCACGTCAGAGCCCCTGGAAGCATCTGGGGTGAGCTGTGAGATCAAAGGAGTTCTCGCTCCCCCAGGATGTTTTTGCCCAGTGTCAGTCCTGTTCCTGCCACTGTGCAGCTTCAGATAGTCTGGAACCAATGCCTAAGCAACCACTCGTATGCTGTAATCAATAAAGTTGTGGCCAAAATTTAATGCCAAAAACCTTAAACTAAAATCTGTGTCTATTGTGTCTTCATTTGGGGGTGATTTTGGGGGTCTTCACACGCAAAACTGAGCAACTAGGCCAACTTATCTGTAGCATTTTCACTTAACAGTAAAGCTGGTATTAAAATGAATCGAATTAAGTGCCCTTTTGCTAAATCCTGTTGGGAAATTATGCTCCAAGTTGCCATTGTAAATCTCCTTCTCTCCTCCTCTTCCTCTTTCATAATATATAATATAATTCAATAGCTGCTTCTGTTGTTCATTCTTGTGTAATGATATACACATGCATGCATACAGACACACACACACACACACACACACAGCCATTCTCTCTGGCCTATATGTAAAAAGCAGTTGCCCATAATGCATATGCTTTCAGTTTGGCAATTAAACTTATCCCTTTATTTGCAGTTACAATGGAAAAAAGTATATAAAAAAGGAAAACTGCTTATGATATTTTCAAAACACTTAACATTGCATTTCTCCCGCCTTTTTTTTTTTAATTTAAAAAGATATTGCAAGTTGCTCTCTTCAAAATCCAATTACGGAAGCAGACTGAAATTAATTTACTGTATCATTGATTTTTCAAGGGGCAGGAGTTGGCTGCAACAATTCGGAACAATTAAATAATTATAAACTTCAGAGTTGCCTAAACAACAATAATATAGAGAGTAATAGGTAAATGAAAAATCTGAAAATCAATTACTAATCTACTAACTGACATTGGGCAAGCCTCTACTGGCTTCAGTTGATTATCCCCCACCCCCAAAAGGAATGAGGAATAGCCGATGTTGATGTAAAATGTTTATAAATGCTACAATTGGACTTGCACAATCCATGCTGTAGAAACGGTACCATAAATTTGCTGCAAATGAAGGATAGCTTGTCATATATATATGTGTGTGTGTGTGTGTGTGTGTGTGTGTGTGTATGTGTACACACGGGGGGGGGGAGGGAGGAAGTCATAGTAAGGTAAAAGATAAAAGACCCCTGGACGGTTAAGTTCAGTCAAAGGCAACTATGGGGTTGTGGCACTCATCTCGCTTTCAGGCCGAGGGAGACGGCATTTGTCCAAAGACAGCTTTCAGGGTCATGTGACCAGCATGGCTAAACCACTTCTGGCACAATGGAAAACTGTAACTGAAACCAGAGCGCACGGGGACTTCCGGGTTAGCGCCATCAGCTAATGGCGGATTCCCTCCGATCTGGAGGGACTAGCTCCGCGGAAATTGGATCTATACCGCTACGGCGAAGCGAAGACCCTATAGAAATCATAGGCGGGTGAAGCCTATGAATGTGGGACTCGGCGGGCACCTTTTGCGCCCCCCCAACTCACAAGGAGACCCGTTTACGGGCTTCGGAGTGGAGCGGGGTGAGTGGCGCGGTGCTGTGAGTCAACTGCTTTTTTCGCGAAGCGAAGCTGCATAGCCGTTGCTGGAGAGCGCTGACTTTTTCTTGTGGACAATTGGATTTTAAACAACAACCCCTGAGTAGAACGGAAATTTGGCTTTAAAAGTATTTTTAAATTGGCACCGATCGGGGAAGGTCTAAACAGGAAGTCCATCTCCCCTTTCTGTAAATAAACGGAAGCAAAGAATTTGTTAACTAAGGTCCTGGAGAGCCTTACGTAAAGGATTTAAATTCCACTGATTGAAACAACTATCAATTTATTTTTTTAGAAGCAGGGAAACCTGCAGGAGAGGGTTAAAATTTAGTAATGGAAGCGCCACTTCCCTAAACCCGGGAGTGGTTGGTGAGAGCCCGTTGACGGATAAATTTGACAGCTGTCAAGTTAGCTGCCAAGATACAAGCTAGCTATTAAGATATAAAAGAAGGACTTTGTTTCTACTGTCCGTCTCAGTATTTAAAAAGAAGGAAGGAACTGTTACAATCTTACGTTTGGGACCTTTGGGACTGTGCTGGAAGGAGTGATAAAAGGAACTTGTGTCCCTCTAGAGGGAGCTTTGAGACATTGTCGTAAGGATGCAGCTGGGAAATTGTTCAAGATAAAAGTTTTGAGAAACTAGCTTTGACCTTGGATTTCCTAAGGATGGCGGTCGGGAAGGAAGTTGAGTGTCAATTGAACAGAACATTTTATTTCTTGGGAAAGCTGCAAGACCAGATAAATGTTATGGCTACCAATGCTGTAACCTTGGAAACAAAAGTGGACATCAGTAAAGAAGTTAACCCGGCACAGGAATCTTTTCCAATTGAACAAATTGAAGAATCTGAGAAGGAGGAATTTGTTGTGATTAAAGTGATGCAAGGGGGAGCCGTAACCCCACAGAGGCAAATGGCGGATTATAACTTGAGGCCGTACATGATAGCAACTAGGAGGAGCCAACCTTTGGAGATGGAAGCCCGGCTTGGTTTGGAAAATGAAAGATGGAGAGATCACCCTATGTGGAGATCAAATGACTTTTGTGACACAAATCTGAGTCTAGCGGAGGCTGGAGTTTTTGGGGCCTTTGGATTTGAAAAGAGTGTGAAGCAAGATTTGGAATATCCTATAGGCCCTACTCTTGACTATGGAAGTCTGGCATACCTGCTAAGAAGGAATATGACCACCGATGGGTTGGAGTTTCTCCGAGATCTGTTTGTTAACACCAAAGACTACCAAAAAGACCGGCAGAGGGGACATGAAAGAGATTTAAGAGCCTCAGACTTAAGATCACCGGGTTGATGGTTTTTTGAGATTGATGGAACTATTGTAAGGGGCCGAAACTGGGGAGGAGAGTGGGTGAAAGAAATTTGGGAATCTAAAATGTATATATTATAATTTGTTTTTCTTTTTATCTTTTAAGGAGAGATGGGAAAATCGTGGAATGGAATTTTTTCTGACCTTAGGGGAAACGTTTTAAGAATAAGCTCAGACATATAAGTTTCAATGAGAAATAAGATTAAATAAAGTAAAAGTGGATGATTAATTGGGGAAAGAAAGAATGGGAAATTATAGTATAAAAAGATAAGATATAAGGATAAAAACAAGGTGAAGGATTTGCTGAAATATATATATGAATTAGAATACAAAGAGGGGAGGTGTGAGAAGGTCAAGGAGACAAGTTAAGAAAGGGAGTTATATTAAGGTTTGATCTGTTTTTTTGTCTTTCTTTTATGTTTTTTGGACTGTGTCTTTTTTATTTTTTATTTTTTCCTTTTTAGTTGTGTTTGCTTCTTTTATTTTTCTGGTTTTATTTTTTTCTTGGATATGCTTTGTCTTTACATATTGTGTTTTCTTTTGTAACCTTTAAAATTTGAATAAATATTACTAAAAAAAGAAAAGAAACCAGAGCGCACGGAAATGCCATTTACCTTCCCGTCACCTGTTTATCTACTTGCACTGCTAGGTTGGCAGGAGCTGGGGCAGAGCAACGGGAGCTCACTCCTCACGGGAATTCGAACCACTGACCTTCTGATTGGCAAGCCCAAGAGGCTCAGTGGTTTAGACCACAGCGCCACCCGCACCATAGACATGGTATTACTGTGCTAGCAGTGCCATATAGGTGTCCAATGTAAGTAGCCACATCCTCTGTGTGTGTTGCTTACTGGGCCCACAGTAAATCAGTCATGTGTGATTACTTAATAACAAAACCAGCACATAGCTCACCATACTTACCTCCATCCATTTCCAGGGATGTTTTTGGGAGTCTAGTGTTCTGTAATAAATACTGAACTAATGTATGTGGAGGAACACAACTAGGTTTTAGGGGAGGATTGGCAACCCACACAACAACACCCTGGTCCCTTTGCTACCCTGTTTTCTCAGTGTCCTCGTCAGTCTGCTCTCCTAGCTGCCGTCACCCTGACTTATCAGGCAGTATTAGAAAAGGCTTTGTTTTTCTTTGTTTTTATTTTTAAAAATAACCAGTTGCATGGCAGCAGTAGCAGGTATCAAACATCATCTAGCCAGCTCCAGCTACCTGTGGCTGATTGTTGGGTCACACCCACATCAATTGGATCTTGTACTTCTTTCATTGAATTCCATTCAAGAGACACCTGAAATTCAAAGTGAGAATGCCTGACAAATCTCTGCTGGAAGGGCGTTTCACAGCACAGGCCTGGCAAAACTGCCACTTCTAGTTGAGGACAATTTACTGATTTATATAACCTGCTCACCTCCCCTAAATGACTTATGACATATCTTAGAAGCCAAGCCATTTTGTCTCTGCCAAAGAACTTTGCAGAAGCAAAGTTTCCTGACCCCTGTTTCTTTCGACAAGCCTCTTCAGAGGGTTTGGGGGGGCACCTGAAAATGCTCAAGTCGGAAGGAAGCTTTCCTTCAATTAACATGTGTTAGCATCTGAGCCTAATTTGGGGCAATTGCCCGCCTTACCTCAGACCACATTGTTCAGGAAGACCTTCAAATCTTGTTGGATGGTGACAGGCGGTTGCAGGGGGAGCAGGAGATGGAAAACTTCTTTCTTTGAACTTAAGTTAACTTACCTTAGGATCCAGCCCAGTAACTGCAAGACATGAAAAGAACATCAGTTAAAGAAATCAAGATAAGGTAGGAGGCAAGATTCAAAACAGCAAAGTTCATCATCCATAAGCATGTTCATAGGACTGGTCAAGGGTGGTTTTCATTGCTTTTCTAAAAAGGAGGCAGGGAAATCCACAACCAAGGAGGTAGCATCAAAAAGGCCATACAGTGGTACCTTGGAAGTCAAACAAAATCCATTCTGGAAGTCTGTTTGATTTCCAAAATGTTCGGAAACCAAAGTGCAGTGGACGTTTAGGTTCCAAAGAACGTTTGCAAACTGGAACACTCACTTCTGGGTTTGCAGCATTCAGGAGCCAAAATGTTCGACTTGCAAGGTGTTTGGGATCCAAGGTATGACTGTATTATCAATATGAGCATTCTCAACTCAAATGATAGTTCACCTGCAAAAAGCCTCCTTTCTTGATCTCAATGGCCAAAATAGGCACATCATGATCTAACTAGATGACCACTTTATTGGCCAACCAGATGCCTATAGGAAGTCCACAAAGAAGATCTGAGCGCCACAACACCCCTTCCATTCATTTCCCCCAGCAAGTGGTATTAAGATGTAAACAATGGACCAGTAACCATTGATGCTATTGACCTAAGCCTGCTGTTTACTGCTGGATACTACATGTTCAATAAAACCCTTCCCAAATGCAAAGAGATCAAAATTAGTTATCATTACTTTGGGTTCTTCGAATGTAGCATATGCCCCCAGCTGAAGAGGAGGGGAAAACCTGTTGGAAATAATGTACTAGAAAAAAGAACCTCCTTCCTAGCCTTCTGCTATTAGTCAAGTGGTTGCCTGGGCTTGACAACTTATGGTGATTAATGAACTGGAGAGTGTTCAGGGAACAGCCATAAAAACTACAAAAAGGTTGAAATGCAAGATGTTAGAAGGGAAAGTTTACTGAGCAATTTAGTCCAAGGAGGAGAAGACTAGCGGTGTTGGGGTATTCAAAAAACTGTGCTAAGCACAATGTCAATCATTTGCGTGTCTCTGTGTGTTTAACCACTGAGACACAACATGAGAAATAAGCACCGCAATTCAGATCATCTGTGTGTAACGGATTCCCCTTGGCAACTATGCCAGGCAACACCTTGACGGCTTTCTGCCCATTCAGCATCACAGTCAGGAAGTCTGCTTCTGGATCAGGACCAATGACTTTGCGTTTTTGAGCCTCCAAGCAAGGTGATGAGCTGCTTCCTGCTTTTGAAAAGTTAAGTCCCTTGCTACAGTACATGCGAATGTCATGATAAACTATGCTTTATCCTCATAGTAATAATCCCAGCCTTCTCCTGGGCTTCCAAACTCCCCCGTGTCCTCTTCTGGTATAGCCACAAGTAAGGGCTTCAATACTTTAGCTTCTGATTGGAATTAGCCACAATTTAGCATTAAACCTAAACAGGAAACTGTAGTTAATCTTAATGATGGTTTATTGAAAAACAAGCCAGCTTCATAAACTGCAAAATGAAGCTGGCTTGTTTCAAGCAAGCCATAGATAAGATTAATCACAGTTTATTGCAAGCTGTAGTTAATCAAGAAGGGACGTAAAACGTTCTGAGCACCTCCTTACAACTGGTGGAAACAGGGGGAGCAAGGCTCATTCCCCTCATGACAAACCAAGGTGATTCTGATTTCCTACTGGAGTCATTATCTAGATACTATGCATTGGTAAAGGTAAAGGGAAGTGAGTGGTCTAAACCACTGAGCCTCTTGGGCTTGCTGATCAGAAGCTAGGTGGTTCAAATCCACATGACGGGGTGAGCTCCCGTTGCTCTGTCCCAGCTTCTGCCAACCTGACAGTTTGAAAGCACACCAGTGCAAGTAGATAAATAGGTACTGCTGCAGTGGGAAGGTAAACGGTGTTTCCATGCACTCTGACACTTGTCCCAGTGTACTGTTGCACTAGAAGCGGTTTAGTCATGCTGGCCATATGGCCCAGAAAACTATCTGTGGACAAATTCCTCCCTCGGCCTGAAAAGCAAGATGAGCGCCACACCCCATAGTCGCCTTTGACTGGACTTAACCCTCCAGGGGTCCTTTGCTATGCATTGCTTGGTCTGCACAGTAGCTCAGAATATTCAGAATACCCTCCATGCATCTTCAAACTTTATAAATACATGTGTTGGTTGGTTTTCGTTTTAATCTTTATTTAGTTCAAACTGCTTACGTCTATGAGTCATGCAACTTTTGGGAGGTTTTTTTATTTATAAAAAAAAACCCTAATCTTGGTGAGTGAAGTGGGGGTTTGTTTCCTTCCTGCAGGAAAGACAGATTCTGCCAATTGTTCTTCTCTGCTTTGTGGCAGCTCGGATGAAAAAACGACAGTGATAAGCCCTGATTGGGGAGGAAGGAAGGATGTTTGTTTTATGTATTTATTTTTGTCTCTGCTTTGATTCAAAGTCTCTTATGTTTCTAATTTCTGGGGATTTGGAGAATTGACTCTTAATCCTCACTGTTGGCTTTTTAAGATGCAGCATGAAATGCGGTTTCCACACGAAAAGAACGAAAGAAAGAAATTAAGACATTATTGACTTCTGAACGGCTCCTCCATGAAATATTTATTCTGCAGGGGTAAGCAACATCCAGATACTTCTGGACTGTTTGCATGCACAAATAGTGTGAGGCACGCTTAAAGGCTATTTAATATGAGGGTGAGACACCCTCGTATACTTGTTTGTCTTCACTCTCTGAGGCAAACTGCTACTATTCCCATATGAAGGGTGAACAGGTGAGGCTGAGAAATACCGACTGAGAAACTCCACCAGTTGTATTCAAGACTGAACCAGAATCTGAACTGAGACCTCACAGAGGTCTGAGGCCCACAATAAAATTATACAGCTGGACTCTATCAATAAAACTCTTTTTGTAACCTGTGTGATAGACGAACCTAAGAATTATTCAGTGGGAGATTCTGTGTAGGAAGCAGGAATGTGCTCATATTTTATTTTTGAGCTGACATCCATCAAGTGTGTCACACCTCAAAAGGTGCCTCAGAATAAGGGGCAATCAGTTCAGTCCTACCATTGGGCTGAGTGAGGCAGCTACCTCAGGCAGCAGATCCTAAGGGAAAGGGAGTGATGGTGAGTTGTTTGAGGACAGGGCTGTGTGTGTGTCATGTGGCTTGGTCTGCCCCTTCTAGGCTAGCCTCTGTCTGCCAGTACAGCGGAGGATTCTGTCCTGTTGATAGTGTTGAAGAGAGATTCAGCTGCAGCTTTTGAATAGCCTTAGAGCAATCTAAGGTTTGCATCCAACGTAGTGCTAAATGTCCTGTCAGCAGAAAGATTCATGCATGCACAATAGAGCTTTCTCCCTTTTCTCTTGCAGTACCCCTTAAATTGTTCTTGGGTCCCCCAACCCCCCAGAACAGATTGGGGAGTGCATGGATTTCGAATAAATGTGCAATTAATTGTGACTGTTTTGAATTCTGTTGTGTTGTCAGTGGGTTGTGCGAACCTCAGTTCTGAAAAGTGCTTTTTATAGGATAAGGGGCACTAGAAGCATGCACATGAAAGCTTATACCCAGAACAAACTTACTTGGTGTCTAAGGTGCTACTGGACAATTTTTTAATTTATTTCGACTGCGTAAGACCAACACGGCTACCTACCTGAATTATGGAACACAGTGAGAGATGCTTTGGGGGGGTGGGGAATTAGGAGCCACTAGGTTATCCTAACTCACATGTAACAGAGGGCAGAGAGCCATGGATACTGCCTGGGAGGAAAGATGGGTTTTAAACGTAATAAATGAGAAGAGATGATATATCCTTTAAAAAGAAGAAGACTGAAAGTTACCCCGTCCCCCAGCTAACTAATATAGCTGTCTAAAGTTGCGGAACAGAAAATAGGCCAAAGTAAGACTATGTGGTATTTGAACACAAGTCTTTTTTTTTTTTTTTTTTTTTTTTGCAAAGTTAGTTTATCATTTAATGACATTCCTGCTTCAAAGTGTCCTCCCCCCCTACGGCCGGTGGGGAGCTGCGTTTCCTTAAGCGATGTTTAGAGGACACCGGGCTGCAAGGGAATCATTTCTCGCCTCTAGCACGAACAGCTCTCGCGCCAAGTCCTCTGAAAAAAAGGCTCGCTTTGTGAATAATTGAAAGTGTCCCCAGAGTTCAGGATTTCTTTTGCTGGGAGGGGGGGGGGGAGATGCCTGCGCTGCTCTCTCGGAGGCGGCGCGGCTGCAACCGTCGAAGAATTGCCAGGCAATTGATGTTGTTTTTCTGAGCGGGAGGGATAATGGAAGGGGCTGGTGGGCCTTGGGTTGCGAAAGCGATTTAGAAAAAAAAAACCCCCAAAATCTTCAGGATTGCCTTCTCTGGAAGTGAAAGCACCAAGAGGAGATAATTGGGGGACCCCCGTCGCCATCCTCCAAATGTGAGCAAAGTTAACGCGCGCCCGGGGATTTGATTTCCCTTCGCTGCACGTCGAGGCTCGCAAATGAGATTGCGGCGCCACCTACCGACGGTTCTTCAATACTGCTTCTCTGGGGAGCGGTAGCAAAAAGCCGTGTATTCCGAAAGTGGGATCCGGGTGAACTGCCAAGAACTTAAAACAGAGCTTTCCAAACTTTTCATGTTGGTGACACACTTTTCAGACATGCTTCATTTGGCGACACAGTAATTCGGTTTTGCATCATTTCGCGACACAGTAATTCAGTTTTACCAGCAACGGAAGTGTTCCAGCATGGATAGCTGGCGATTTGAAACGTAGATATTGAATCATGTTCACATGAAAGCATATGTCCTTGGGATACGGCTAATGACTTCTGTCTTCTCTAAAGCAGAGCATCAAAGTGCCTCCTAAACTGATGACTTTGAAGCAGAACACTACACACTGTCTACACAGAACACAGAATTTGTCTCGTTTTACGTTAGCAGTCCAGCTTTGTGAAGTTGTGGCCACAGTTCCACCGAGTTCTTTCATGACTCTCCCTTCTAACTATCGTGTCTTCTGGAGCTGCAAGCTCTGCACGTTTCCCAGGGAGGTCTGCATATCAAAGCAGAGAGTCTTGCACATTGTCTTCCATCAAGGATTCTCACGTGGCACTGGCTGTGCTATATTCAGTCTAAGGATGCGGAAGATGTTTAGTTTGGTTTGCATTGTAATGCCAACCTAACCCGTGCTTCCTGGAACAATTGTGAACTGAAACTCAGAATTCCCTCAAAACTTGCACTTCTCCTCATTCTGTGGTGTTGTTCACCAAAGGAAAGTATGTATCTGAGGGGAAACTGTGAATTATAATAGTAGTGAAAATAATGTAACAAAAATGTGTATATATATCAAGAGAAATCTGCACTAAAAGTCTAACAAATTTTTGTCAGGGTTTGCTTTTTTTTATCCTGCAAATTCCATCCCTATCTGAGACACAGAAGAAGAAGAGGAGGAGGAGGAGGAGGAGTTTGGATTTGATATCCCGCTTTATCACTACCCAAGGGAGTCTCAAAGCGGCTAACATTCTCCTTTCCCTTCCTCCCCCACAACAAACACTCTGTGAGGAGAGTGGGGCTGAGAGACTTCAGGGAAGTGTGACTAGCCCAAGGTCACCCAGCAGCTGCATGTGGAGGAACAGAGACGCGAACCTGGTTCACCAGATTACGAGTCTACCGCTCTTAACCACTACACCACACTGGCTCTCGAGAATTATCTGCACACTGTGGCCTAGCTTTCAGCCTTCTTCCTCTTTCCTCTTGGATTAGCGGCACTGTGCTTCAGGTCCTCTGCATAGTTCCCTGCCATGGATCTGTTTATAACCCTTTTTAATAAATCTGTGATGTCAGAAATACCTGTGTGCCTAGTACAGATTCAAGAGACAGACTAGAGACCAGGGGTCTTTGCACCAATGTATCAGTGCAGACTGCCAGGAGCAGTATGAGGATAAGGCAAGGGAACAAGGCATAGACTAATTGGAACAAGGCATTGTTCAAACATCCTCTGAAACTCAGTCCTAGAATGGAGCTCTTAGAATCAGAATTGTAGACCTGGAAGGGACCCTCAGGCCAATCTAGTCCAACCCCCAGCAATGCAGGAATCTCAACTAAAGCATCCATGACAGATGTGTTAGAATTCCTGCTCCATGATTGCAGTCATGGGATTGTTGTCTATCACATGACAGTATATGTTTTGACTCCACAGAGTGGGAAGTGACGGAGACAGGATGTTTGTGTTACTGTGTTCCATGAAGTGGGACTATTGTCCTTTGTTCTTTTTCTCTTTGCTGTCTGATGCTAAAGAGAGAGGGAGTCATGTTGCAGTGCTCCGTGTGTGTTTATATGTAAATAAAGTAGATAAGCCAAAAAGCTGAGTTGCTGAGGTCTGTTACGCATCATGCGCAAACTCTGCAGATCCCTAAGTGTGCCAGTGTTGGTTGGCATCAGTCGCTGTGATGTTCGGGTTGAAGAAAGCTTATGAAGCAACATGCCAGTTGGGCATGTATCTCTGCCATGGTCCTACTCGAGTGTAGGCTGAACTCCTGACAAGATGGCCATCCAACCTCTGCTTTAAAACCTCCAAGGAAGGAGACTCCACAACGTTCCACTGTTGAACAGCTCTTACTGTCAGAAAGTTCTTCCTGATGTTTCCCTACATGATATTGAAGAGTTGCAGCAGCTTTGTGCTGCAACAACCTCTCCCTGCCCTGACTTTTCTATAGGCGAGATACTCAAATCTGTTCAGTGGGTTTGCTTCTTTTTTTCTCTAATGGCCCTCTTCTCCCCACTGAGCAATGTCAGTGCCCAATCTGCTGCATACATAGTCGATCAAACTGGCAAATTAAAGGAGGGGATACCTTGTATTAGACAAACCTTGCTTCCTGGTTTATGTTGCCTCATATGACCCATTGGCAGAAGGAATAACTCCATTCCACTGGCATTCTGAAGTTGGCATCTGCAAGAGTCAAGCAGAGAGAGATTTTTCAGAATCGTTTCATATATTGCATTGAAAGAAACAATGTCTTCTGCTGAGCAATCAGTTCTGCAAGATTGCTCTTTGAGGTATTATTGCCCAGACTGCAGGACCTGAAGGGACTGCAGTGTTAGGTTGTGTGTGTGTGTGTGTGTGTGTGTGTGTGTGTGTAAGCAAGCTATCTGTTTATCTTTTGCTGCACATTCATGAATATTGCAAAGGAGCATTTCGGGCATAAGGATACCACTGGCAAGCCAAGGCACGTTTTGAATCGGAGTCGTAACTCATGATCTCACATTCTTTTCCAATGCTATATTTTATCTCAAGTGTAAATAACTAGCGGTCCTGTCCACATCAGCTTGAACAGGATAAATTAAATCTCACCACCAAGCAGGAACCTCTTGTCTCATCTTCACTGACGTGCCCGTTCCCTGTGTTATGACAAGGGCCAGAAAACAGGGTCCAAGGAAAGCCAGTGCAGATGAATAATGGTTGTTAGCATACCTCTCTGAGGACAGGACCTAATGAACTAGGAACTACAGCGGAGTTCAGAGTGACCCTCTTGTGCACGTGGCATATATCATACTGCGCTTGGGCTGTCGTCTCCAATTGTGATGAATAGTTATGGGATCAATAAAACTGCTACTGTGCAATTTTTCTACTGTGTCACACAGATAGCTGTATATGCTGACCTCTTGCTCTTTTTCTCCTCCTGCTGTTAAAGGAGAAGTAGGTGAAGGGAGAGAGAGGTAGAAGGCAACAAAGCAGAAAATGGAACAGTGTGCCTCCAAAAAAAGGGTGAAAGTTGAAGCAGTTATTTAAATCAGGTGAAAGTAGACTTCAGGCTTGTGGGGTCTACTGTGTTGTTGTCTCCTAGGTCCCTAAGATCTGCCAAGCAGAGTATATAAAGTACAGTGGTACCTCAGGTTTCATACCCTTCAGGTTACAGACGCTTCAAGTTACAGACTCCGCTAACCCAGAAATAGTACCTTCAGGATGAGAACAGAAATCGTGCTCTGGCGACACAGCAGCAGCAGGAGGCCCCATTAGCTAAAGTGGTGCTTCAGGTTAAGAACAGTTTCAGGTTAAGAACGGACCTCTGGAACAAATTAAGTACTTAACCCGAGGTACCACTGTACATATAAGGTGTTATCATTTAAGGGTGAAGAATTTTCAGCGCAAGAATTTATTTTGAGTACCGAAACTTAACTGAGCTTAGATAGGAAACAATTCAAAGAACCTCCCATCTCTGGCATTTCAGCCAAATAATTTGGGGTAGGGTGGGAATTCATTTCTGGTTGCCATTGCTAAGCAATCCTCACTGATTTATGTACTTCAAACCATCCAGAGATCTGCCAGTGGACCCCACCAACACTCACCCCCAATTTACAGTAAATTAGTAACATCCCAGTCTTCCTTCTGAGCTTCCGCCCATCTACTTCTGCAGTTGAATTCACATTTCAGAGTTGGTTGGCTGAAGCAAAACGTATAATGGTGCAGAGGCCCATCCTTGGTTCCTTTCAAATTATGAAAAAGCCATTTGCTAAGAATCTTTGCCACGACCCTCTTGTTTTTCAAATATCATCAATACTGCAGTAATGCCATCAGCAGTCACAGACACGCACACACCTTTTCCCCACCAGCAAAGGATGTGAGCTTTAGGTGAGCATCTCTCATCAATGGCACCAGGTTTAGGCCTGGCCCTGGGAGTGAATCACCCTTGGTCACCCTGATGGATGACATTTACAAAGAGAGGGACAAGGGGAATGTGACTTTGGGCCTGCTTCTTGATCTGTTTATGGCTTTTGATGTCACTGACCATGGTTCCCTCCTGGTCTGGCTCTGTGGGATGGGAACTGGGGGCACTGTGTTACAGTGGTTTTGGTCCTACTTACAGCACTCCTGTTCAGTACAGATTGGGTGGTGGGTGTGCCATCCTGGCATCCAGTAAAATATGGGTGTACTTAAGGGTGTGTATTCAATGTAGGAAAGGCTGAATTGCTGAAAACATGGGCCAAATAGGAAGTGCAAATGGACCTTTGTGTATTGTGAATTTTTGAGCAGCTATTTATTTAGGCCTTTGGCAGTCACAATAATGCCCACAGGTACTATGATGGCAACTCCTGCTATAATATAAAAGGGGAAAGAACAAGCATTTGCTCTAACACCACATGAGATACACATATATCACTAATGGCTTCATGTTCTCCCAGGGAACCGGAAGGTGTTATTGGTTTGTTTTGTTCTTGTTTGTAATATGTATTTTGTGTTTTTATCTAGAAGAAGAGGAGGAGGAGGAGGAGGAGGAGGAGGAGGAGGAGTTTGGATTTGATATCCCGCTTTATCACTACCCTAAGGAGTCTCAAAGCGGCTAACAATCTCCTTTCCCTTCCTTCCCCACAACAAACACTCTGTGAGGTGAGTGGGGCTGAGAGACTTCAGAGAAGTGTGACTGGCCCAAGGTCACCCAGCAGCTGCATGTGGAGGAGCGGAGACGCGAACCCGGTTCACCAGATGACGAGTCTACCGCTCTTAACCACTACACCACACTGGCTCTCATCTAGCATTTTTATGCTATGAACCACCCTGAGATCTTTGGGTGAAGGGTGCTATACAAATTAAGTCAATAATAATAACAATGTTGTCCATTGTCAGGTCAAACTGTTTTATTTAGAGCTGAAAACTCCAGCTAAACGTGACCAAAAATATTTTGGAAATAGGGGCAAGTTTTCTTATCATGCACTGTTTCATTTTCTTCTACTCCTCCTCCTCTTCCTCCTCCTCCTTCCTGGCAAACTGCATATGAACATACGTTTATTCAAATAAAAAAACCCTAAACACAGTGGTTTCCTGTAAGCATCTATTTCCTCTCAGAGATGTGAGAAAGAAAGCATGAAAAGCAGAACACATCATGCAAATAGGAGAAAAGTCCTTCTGTTGTATGTCTAACCACGGACAGAACATTTTATCTTCTTTGAGAAACATCTGAATGTGTTGTTACTCTTTCTTTAAAAATAATTTTTCTTAGCAACGTGAGGTAAAGATGGAGAGGAGATGGCAGTTTCAGGTGCATTATTTGTTCATCCTCACACACTTGATCAATGGTAAGTTCATTTTCTTTAAAGAAACCTCTTCCTGTTAGGTTGATAAATCTGTTGCATGCCTGAGCTGAGGGTGAGGACCCAAGGCGATGTGGTGGTGTCTCTTTCAAGCTTTATATCCATGGTCGTATTTCTTGGGGACTTCCGAAAAGCCACTTTGGGATATGAAGTACTGCATTAGGCTGACATTGCAGAGCAAATATTTTGGTTCTTATCATAAGTGTATTTTCAAGGGGAGTTTGCTAATAACTATGCGGTTAAAATATCCTTCCCATTTATTAATAAGAATTCAAGAATAAGCTATACTTTCATTTCTGAAGGAAAGTGCTGGGTTGTCTGTTTTTCTCTGGTTTTTGGAACCTCTGTCAATGTGGACTTTGCACTAAAGAGGACAGAATGTAACACAGGGGATGGGGAAATGGGAAGCATCTTGAAGATGATATTGGATTCCAGCTCCCATAAGCTGCAGCCATCACGGCCACTGGTCAGTGATATAAGAGTTTTAGCCCAACAATATTTAGAGGGCCGCAGGTTCCACACTCTGTTGCAACATTTCAAAAGTAAGGGTGTTAGTTGTACAGCCTTGATCACGAATTGTTGTGATCTTATGCAGCCTTTCCTTCATGTGGGGCTTAAGAGAATATCCATGGGCGGACTTTGGCAATATGGTGTCCTGAGTGAGAACAAAATTTGGTGCACCCTCCCAAATATTTCTTATTTTCACAATAATTCCTTTTAGTACAGTTTCTTTTTAATGTATCTTCTTAGTATGTACCTGTATAAATAATATTATTATTATTATTATTATTATTATTATTATTATTATTATTATTTAGCCTCTCTTCAGCTTGGTGCCCTAAGTCTGCTGCTGGAATATCCTGGTAGGACAGGGGTTGCCAACCTTTTTGGAGCCTTTGGTCATGTTTGCAGACGGGAGAAGCTGTATGCAGTTTTGCCTACAATATACATTTTTTAAAAGCAATTTTCCTCCCTAATATAATGCATTTTGTATGGGTTTTTTCAGTAATGCATTTTATGTGGACTTCAGCCTAGTGTATGCTCCACATTGATTGACTGAAGAACCACAGTGCTGAATTTAGAGAAATGTGAATTAAGAAAAATGGCTGCTTTGCTTTGTGTAATGCTTCAGAAAGGACAAATTGTGCAGGTTTGCCTTTAAAAGCGAACGGAATCAAGTTTCTCCCTTATCCCTACCGCTATGGTAGGATGTGCCAAAAACCAATATAAGCAAAATGGCTTTGGTGCTACCGTAGTTCTATCTACTGGTTCTCCCTAAGTGCTCCTGTGCTGGTTCAGCAAGTCTCATGGATAGACTTGATCCTATCAGATAGGGCAAGCAGCTGAATCTCTCTGGATAGGATTATAAGTCTAAATGCAGACCAGACAGTCAAACTAGAGTCAGCCCGTACTTAACAACTTTGGCCTGATAATAGACCCCTCATGACAACTTGAAAGATACAGATACTCAAGAGTTGCAGCACGTTCTGAGATAAAAGGACTATTAATAAAAGTTAAGTATTAAAATATTTATTCCTAATTCCCTGTTGATGTTGCACTTTGATCTTCATGCATGCTCTTAAGCATAATTCTCAGGAAGAATTTCCTGTGTAGAATTCTCTCAAAAGTGAAGCAGCTTCCTGAATGCAAGATGCTGAATTGAGATCCCTGGGCTGTTTATACTGTTCTTTGTTCCTCGTTAGAGAAATATATACTCTTGCTCTTTATTCTAAAAAGTCTCTTAAGGCGTACTCACGCAGAGTTTAAAGGCCGGGATACCATGATTGTGGGTCCTAGATAAAGCTCTTCACTTGACCCCTGCACCATCTCATAAAAACCCATGCAATCTAGCATTCTCTTCTCACAAGGGTATATGCTCCCAACATTTTCTGTCCCAAATCGGGGACACTCCCTCAACCCCCCGTCTCTCAGCAGCCCAGGCTGCCTTGGCCCACCACCATTTGCAAGCATGCCCAGGACACCTTGGCCTGCTGCCGCACCCTCCCCCCCCACCTCCACCTGCCCAGGCCTGCCCCCCACCACCTTAGCTTTGGTGGCTTACTGTCGCTGCAAGGCCAAAGTCAAGGTAGCTTTTGCAAGGCCACCTCCTCCCCAAACCTGGTTGCTGTGATCCCGGATGTCCTGGTTAAAATGGGACGGTTGTGGGGTATGCAGTGGCCAACTAGATTCTTAAAGAAAGCCTGTAAACAGGACATGAGTGCAACAGAGCTCCATCCCACTTGTGATTTCAAGTAACTAGTATTCAGAGACATGCTCTTCCAACTCTGCTATTCTGTGGTTTTATGCTGCCTCCAGCAGTGGAGGCAAGTGGCCACTGGCAGCCTTGTTCTCCATGGATTTGTGCAATTGACGCGGGTGGCATCAGAGCCGAGGACTTGCCAATCAGAAGGTTGGTGGTTCAAATCCCCGCGACGGGGTGAGCTCCCATTGCTCGGTCCCTGCTCCTGCCAACCTAGCAGTTTGAAAGCACACCAAAGTGCAAGTAGATAAATAGGTACCGCTCCGGCAGGAAGGTAAACGGCGTTTCCATGCGCTGCTCTGGTTCGCCAGAAGTGCCTTAGTCATGCTGGCCACATGACCCGGAAGCTGTACGCCGGCTCCCTCGGCCAATAAAGCGAGATGAGCACCGCAACCCCAGAGTCGGCCATGACTGGACCTAATGGTCAGGGGTCCCTTTACCTTTACCTTATGTGCACATAAGAAGGGGTCCCCAGATCTCTTGGCATTCTGAGGTGTGATAGCAGGCAAAAAGCCTCTTCCAGCATTGAAGCCATGAAGGGGCAACACAGGTAGAAAAGGGCTGTGGGGGCCAATCTTTTAGCCTTTTTTCTCTAGGCCATACTTTCAGAATAAAAATTTGCTCGTGCCATTCCAATTTTTTTATTGATAACAAATACAATGGAAAACAAAAAGAGACAACTCCTAGCAGTGCTAGATTTATAACATAGAACACAGCTAATTTATCATATGTTTGTGGGACATCCAGAAGGTATAATATAATGCAGCTATGTAATAACATGAATCATTCCCAAATATAATATAGATTGCCCTTGAATCTCGTGTCACATTTGTCAGCTTCTCCTGCCACACCAGGCCACACCCTTTGAGAACCACTGTTTTTGCACCACTATCTCCATCACATCACTCATGCCAGTTTCCCCATATTCTACTGCCAGGTGTGCAGTGGGAGCCTATGAATTATAAACATGAGGATATAGAGCATGTGAAAATGACACTATGTGCATTTGTGTTCTTTTGCAGCCCAGTCTAACATCATCCTTCAGGACGGGAAAACTGTCTATGGTTTGCCTGGTAGCAATGTGACTCTATCATGTAGCATCCCGAAGGAAAAGGATATCTATGTAACACAAATGCAGTGGACAAAGATTCAAGATGGTCGGCCAAGAAAGATAGCTGTGTACCACCCTACCTATGGCACACGATACCATGAAAAGGCTTACAACTACTCTGTAAGTTTCAGGAAGGATGTCCACAATTGCCTGGGCGGCCACACTGATATTACAGCCAGCGACATAGAATGCAGTCAATGGATTCTGCAGCTGAAGAACGTGAGTCTGGAAATGTCTGGCTTGTATGAGTGCAACTTTGCTACATATCCAACTGGAACAAGCTGCTCAGAAATCAATCTTCTTGTTAAGAACAGTGGTAAGCAGTAATTGACACATTAAGATTTGTTTTTAATGAGGGGCATTATAATCTTTTAAACAGTATCTTTTTCGCAGTGACTCCAGATAATGCATTTACATTGCTGCTCGACTGACCGCGTTCTTGTTGCAAGTAATGTGCTTCAGTTTACATTTTAGAAGAACCTCAAATGCTTCCATTCAGGGCAGAAACAGTAAAACGACGAGTTTTTAAAAATTCTGCTCTGCCTTATTCTCCAAGGAAAGTCAAAGCAGCCAACAGATTAAATAATTGTGCTGTGTAAAACCAATAATGTTTGTTTTACCAATGCAATAAAACTCAAATTGACAAATCCAGCAGTCATCAACATAAATGCAAGGTGAGCCAGCCCAAAAGTTATTTCATCAGCAAAATGTTTTACTAAAAAGCCACATCCCTGCCTGGTGCCCACAAAGAAGTGACCTGTCAAACTGTGCTTGGGTGGGCAGCCCAGTAGCAGCAGCCCTAATCCAAGTTGACACCTGCCTTTCCTCACATGGCTGTGAGATCTGGAGCAGGAGCTCCGATGGCAATCAGAATTTGATTGAGCATCTGTGTTAGGGAATCATACTCCATGAAAGCTGAGATGAAGAGTGAAAGGAATATAGAATACTTCAGATGCTGGAAAGGTTGCCATAATGTGAATTTACCATTCTCCTGAAATATCGGGTTGCCCACACACCTGCTTGTGCCATGTCTAGAAAGCACCACCTCCCCCAGGAAAACCTGCTCTTTAGTACTGAATCAGAGCAAATGTCAATCCAGTGGCGTAGCGTGGGGGTGCAGGGGGGGCCGGCCGCACCGGGCGCAACATCTGGGGGTTAGGGTTAGGGGGCGCAAATCCACGGGTTAGGGGGCGCAAATCCACGGGTTAGGGGTGCAAATTACTTGCCTTGCCCCGGGTTCTGACAACCCACGCTACACCACTGTGTCAATCTGCAGAAAACCCAATTGATGTTTGCACCGATTCAGTGGTAAAGAGCAGGTTTCCCCAGGGGCAAGTGGCAGTCTGTATGAGCCCTTAGTCCCAGTTCTCCTTGATTAGATAAGTCTATGTCTGGTGATGGTTTCTATAACAAAATGCTCTCCATTGAGGAGAGGAGTGACATTCTTGCATATGGAAAACTAACATGTCAGGGACTAGGACAGAGTCGACACCTCTCCTTGATATGTAGTTTAATATGTGGAAGATTATTATTTTTCAGTGGAAAGAAACTTCCTAGAGCATGTCTATATAAGTCTAGGGATGTTACAAGCATTTGAATAAGGATGCTTGCCAAAGGTTGGAGGCAGGATCATAGCAAGCAAGGATTTACTGCACAAGCTCCCTTCTTGCAGACTGTCCTGCTGCAGGCATGCATGGAAACAGGGGACAGGACTTGTTTGTTCTGATAATCACAGAATCATAGAATTATAGACTTGGAAGGGAACCTGAAGGTCACCAAGTATTGGAGGCAGGACTAACTGGACTGATAAATGCAGTTTTGATTGTGACAGGCACACTGATCATACATAGTTCAGGGTTTTTATCTGCCATTTACAACTTGATAGATAAGAAAAAAATCCAAGGCCATAAAGATGATCTGGTCAAATGGATAGAGCATCTAGTGGAATGGATGGATTGTTTGAGATAGATTTTTGTTTGCTCCTGATGCTGCTCTTTCAAGCTTTGCTCTTCACTTCTTACAGAAGTGTGACCACCCACCCCAGCATTATCACTAACAACTGGACAAAAGTCAGACAGACTGTTTATTTTATTCTTCTTCTCTTCCATATAACAGCAGTATCCCTTGCTGTCTGCTGCATTGCCTGGTTGAGAGTACAAAATAATAGCTAGCAAGAAAACAAACAAACCCCAACATCCTGCAAAATTTGTCTTTTCACTCAACTGGGTAGAAGATGCTCAGAAACAGAGTTGGAGGATGAAGGATATTAGTCATTAAGAAAACATAACTTCACTTCAAAGTAAAACAAACCCATCTGGAGGGAACAAAACCCAACCCAAGTCACTGGGGAAGGATAACTGGCAGACGTGGAGGACCAAAGTGGAGGCAATGAGTGTTACTGCAGAACTGGATCAAAGGAAGGATGACACAATAAAACTGTTGACGCAGCATTGTGAGAATGCAGAGAGCAGCTCTGAGAGCTGCAAAGTATTCAGCTACTTAACCAACCTCTTCCTGACCTTAATTTAAACCACCTGGTCTGCGTTTTTTGCATTCATCCGCTTGGGGTGTTTACTGGTTGACTAGATAATTGGCCTGCTCTTTCTCTAGCAAACACTGTCCTTGGCTATGATGCTAAACACCACAATTCAGCACTGTGGGAACAAGGCTGGGTGAGCAACAGACATAAAACCAAACCACGGTCCATTGAAAGAGGAAGCAAATGCTTCTCTTCGCCTCCTTGCAGCCATGCTAGAGGAAGAGAGGATATGAAGCAGGGTGGTGGTGGAGGAGGTGATGCAAACCTGAGGCTCATCCAAACTCATTTGAATAGAATCATACATTTCTAGAGTTGGAAAGCACCTAAGGGTCATCTAGTCCAACCCCATAGTATGGTTTAAACAAGGCCACTGTGTGGCAATGCTGTACTGCAGGGATGGGGAAACTGTGGCCATGCATATGTTGGACTGCAACATCCATTGTTTCTGACAAGTGGCTGTGCTTCCTAGGTCTGATGGGAGCTAGAACAATTGTAGAGTCAGGGTCCCTTCCAACTCGACATTTCTATGGTTCTAGGATTCTAACACCTGGAGGACCACAAGTTCTTCCCTCTCCTGTGTTACATTCTGGCCGGTGCTCTTCAGTGCAAAGTCTACATTCACAGAGGAGCCAAAAATTAATTACAAGCAGGCTGTTCTCTTTGCCACAGGAATCTCTTTACCAATGTCCTTGCTATAACAGAATGACTGCATTGCAACCCATTGCATCCTAATTGTATAAATAGACTTTCTACTGGGGAGTTTGAGTGAAGAAAGGCATGCCAACGATGTGAGGGGAGAGTAATGCCTACCTTATAAAGTCTCAGGAAATGCATCCTTTTGTTGGCTCTGCTCTACAGCATTGCAATCCTAAGCATGTTTGATATTATCCCAAATCCTCAGATGATCTGGTGTACCAGTGGCTTATGATATCTGGAGTGTTTTAATAGCCTCAGTATCCATGTGCTGGAATGCCCAGTGCTTGGCCTCTGGGCTTGAGATGGGGTGCTGTGAGGACAGCTTCATCAACTCGTACAATCTAAGTTTGCCCATAGATCATTGCCATTGATGGAAAATTGCCTTGGACCCCAATCTAAGTGACTTGAAGGGAGTTCACAGAATGAAAGTTTCCAGTCATCTCTTCCCACTACCTGCCATCTGCAACCCTAAGAAAGTCTCTATGGAGGAACATAGATAGTTGTCTTATACTGAGTCAAACATTGCTCCATCTAGCTTAGCACGGTCTGCGGTCACTTGCAGCAGTGAACCCTTTGACCAAGCAGATGTTCTTCCACCAGTCTATAGCCTTCCTCAGAGGGGGAGTTGTTCCTGAAAAATGTGGGACATGGCTCAGGGGGCTGCTCAGGGGACAAAAGAAAAGACAGCAAAGTTTCCTTCTGGGGACTTCTTTAAATTATCTTGGTTTAGGATCCAAGCCCAATTTGTGGCAAATCCTTTCTCAGCAGTCATCTGTGCCTTACCTCACCTTGTTCAGAAAGCCTCTCTGACCCTCTAGAACAGCCTTGCTCAACTTTGTTAATTGTTTAATTGCACACTGAGATGGAGAATGCTTGTATGTGTGTTGCTAAGGCTTTGACATTGGAAAATTTCATTGGAATATACTAAGCTAGAAAGAGCTCTCTGAGCTTCTAGCTGGGTTAATAATTAATTGTTGATGTTCTCTGCTGGCCTTCACATGAGTGTTTAAACTTAGATCACATGTTCAATGTATTCACTTGTAAATCTTCATTTTGAAAGGTAGTTGCCTTTGCCTTTTGGTACAGTGGTAGAAGGATATGATAAGATTCCTCTCTAGGAGTTGCATAACCTTAGGCTGGATGCAGACTAATGCAGGATATGAAAGAAACAGAGCTTTGATCTTTGATTTGATCACAATTATGTTATATATTTAAGAAGAAGAGCTTATGCTTGAATATGCATATGCTTTATACAAATTTCTGGATGTATCATTGATGGTTTTGTATCTGTTTTTTGAAGAACTTTGAAAAATACTTATGGATATTTATATTCCAAAATTATTCCATTTTTATGCATCCAATTTCTTCATCCTGTGCAATATTAATATCTGCAACAAACCTTGGGTCCTCAGATGTTGTCAGAATACAACTCTCATCATCCCGGCCTGATAGCTAGAGAAGATGGAAGTTGTAGTCCAACAACATCTGGGGACCCAAGATTGAGAAAGGATGCAGGTGGCTGCATAGGAAGAAATGGGAAGAAAATGTCTTAATTTAATAACTAAACCTCTGTGATTTGTCCTTCAGATTTTGGCAAAGTAGAAATAAGGAAACTACGGTAGTCTCATTCCCCCAAGAAACTGTACTCAGTGGGGAGTTGAAACCAAAGCCATAACTGAGCTATTTCTAGGCTGTTGAATGGATCCTAGTATCTGTAGTACTGTTCTTGAACATCATCTCCTCTTCTATTTGAATCTGTTTCATAAATGCAAAGTAATGATTATTGTGCAAGAATTTGCAGTGCTGACTTGGCTGCTGTCTAACTAATGTAAACGTGTATTTTCTTTCTGTGCACAAGTGAAACCAGAAATCTCTATTGGCCTCCAAGCAAGTTTCATAAGAGAGGTGAGTAAATTTAGAGGTACCAATGCATGAGTTAGTGTATAGCTTTATTGCTCCAGTCATCCAATCAAATGGGACAAAGTTGAGAATTCGTCCACAAGAAAACCAGCTAGGGCAACTGATTTGGGAACGTTTCCCCCTCAAGTTTGGAATCATCCAGTCAGAATTTTCTCCTAGTAATTATGTGGCCCTCAGATGGTATTGAACCTTTAAAGGAGAGAATTCAGAATGCTCATTAGCTTGAAGTACTCGTTCTTTGACATCTGCAGGCATCATAAAAGAATAGAAAAGAACAACACATTATCTCGTTATCTCATCCTTGTCCTTTGTTCACATACAACCTGTTTCAGGATTTACCTGACCACAGGGAAAGGGCTGTAGCTCAGTGCTGGAGCAGCTGCCTTGAATAGAATCATGGAATCATAGAGTTGGAAGCATACAAAAGGCACTAAGTTCAATTCCTAGCATCTCCAGGGCTCATAATGTCCCCTCTCTGAAATCCTGGAGAGCTGAGGCCTGTCGATGTACACAATGAAAAGCTAGATGGACCAATGCTCTGACTGAGTATAAGGCAGTTGCCCATGTCGTTCCCCTCCATGTTGTTCCCTTCTTATGAATGGGATTGTCTCAGGAGCAGGCCACGCCCATTACCAATCCACTCTATGCATTATCAGGCAGTGCATAGAGGGGATTGGTAATGGGAGCCAAGCTTTGTACACTGGTAACTGTATATATTTACATGCAAGAAGAACACCCGAAGAAGGCTCCAGGAGTTATCCTGTCTAATTCAGATTTTAAAATCTACACATCCCAGACTATTTTATATATATATATATATATATATATATATATATATATATATAGTATTAAAACAATATTATTTTAATTTTAAAATAAAATGTTTTATTTGGCCCATTTCAGATCATAACATTTTTCCTAAGTTTGATATGCTTGAAAACACAGGTCCATCTTTTAACATAATCCCTGCTTCGATAGCCTAAGGAGTCATTTCAATCTCATGTGTTGTTGTTCCTATATCTGTCCATCTTCCTATTGCGTTTCTTGTTCTCAGTTTTATACCCGCAGAGAAAAGTGAAATAAATTATTTATACGGTCAACAGGGGGGCAGTAAAAAATACAGGAACCACCCACAGTTCTGAGCTTTCTAAAACGGCTGGAAATGTTAAGTCCCTGACTATATTTTGCACCTCAGATCACATTCAGTTTAAAACTTCAGTTAACAAAACACTCTGCAGGTACAAGCAGATCTATGAAGGTAAAAGCGTTTTTTTAACAGCTCATCTTTCTCTAGGTGGTTTAGTATTTTGCATTGTATGCATCGAGAATAAGGCTCTTGTGGTCTGCTCACGGTGTCCTCATGTTTAGCACTGTCTACAGGGTACCAAACCACATCCTCTCTGCTTTTAGATGGAGCCACAGCTATAATCATCCTCTCCTTAACGTTCTGAACTATTTTAGCGGTAATATTTTAGTGGTTTCATTACACCTGCAGCTCTGTACAAAATGTTCAGGGTGATTATGGGGACAGAGGATCAAAGACTGAATGTTTCTGTAAAGCTTGCCCTTAAGTATTCTGTAAAGGGAATTGGGGTTGCTCGTGCGTAAGTGGGCTGCTGCTCTAGGCAACGTTGTCTGGCTAAACCTTTCCCTGGCTGGACAGCCCTTTCTCCGTGGCTGTGTCAGTCACTGGCAGAATCCGTCAGTGGGTGTTTCCTGAACTTCTTCCAACATAAAAGCTGCTTGACGCCAAGTCTCCGCCTAGCTTCCCTGCGTGGAAGTCTTCTGCGCAGAGTGGGCGTGGCCAGCGGAGGTCCTGGGCTCTCCCCGCTGGTCTCTGCGGAAGAGTCTTGGAGCCATCTCTCCGAAGTCCTTCCCTGCTCCCCTTTCTTCCTGGTGTCACGCCGATTTCCTTCCCCAAAGGAAGTGTTCTCTCTCTCCCTGCTGGTCCCTTCTCCTGCATCGTTGGGGAGCCTTACCTCCACTCTTGGCTCCGATGGCAGTTCCCTGACATATTCAAACATCTTATTGATTTATTGATTGATATGGCACCTTTACTATGGTGATTTAAACCATCTTCCCTGTGGGGGAAGAAGGAGAAAGCAAGGGGGGCTTGTCCCTGTTCCAGTCCCTGTTCCAGGTCTGTCCCTGTTCCAGTCAAACTGCTCTCCTCCTCAGGTTAAAGGACACTGGGACTTCTTCAGGGAAGAAGGCAATGAGGGAGACAGGTAAACAAAACATCAGTTGGACAGTCTCATCGCCACCACAGGGCAACTTTACATTTAATAACATGTAATTGTTTGGGTATTTTAAAAGTGTGAACCACCTTGGGTACCTTGGCAGATAAGCACATAAGTGCTATAAATAAATAAGTACAAAAGGACAGGTTATGTGAAGCTGATTATCCCACACAAAGATTCAACATTACTCTGCAATGTAATGTTCATTATAGCCAAGCCTTTATTGACTTGTTTTCCTTTGATTTTCTAATAGGCTAATATTACTTGTGTGGTAAGGAAGGCATTTCCTAAGCCTGACCTTCAGTGGTACATGGGTGGAGAGATACTGAAGGACAAATCCAGAGGTAATGCAAACATTGTCTAAAATGGCATTTCAAAAATTCACTTTTAAAAAATATCCGGCTGTAACCAGAGAGCACAGTACTCTTTCTGTGAGCAGGAGAATGTAAACATTCATAATCTATGTGGGAGGAAAAGCAGCTTTTATGCTGAACACAACTCTCATTTAACGATAAACTAATATTCCACCTTCCTCAAAAATACAGAGAAAGAGGCACACACAACAGTAAGGATTCCATTATCATAATTCGACAAAAGCAGGGAGAAGAGGTGCAATTTAAGCTGGCACTGAAATGATGTTCACATTAAGCTAAGTCAGACCATTGCTCCAGAAAGCTCAGTATTGACTTTCCAGGGTTTCTGGCAGAAGTCTTTGTCAGCCCTTTCTGGAAGCACCAAGATTTAACCCGGGATCTTTTGCATGCAAAATACCGGTAGGTGCTCTGTCACTTTACTGTGGCCCAGTGCTAAACCTCTGAGCTATGGTTTTATCCTTCTTGTTAGCTGGTTTGAGTTTTAAAGGTTTGAATATGAGTTTTAAAGGTTAAAAAAAGGAATACATAAAGACCGATCTCATTTCTTCTTATTTTTCAAAGGAATATCCATACAAAAAGAAGATGCAAAGTTTGAGGGAGGTTTTTATGAGAGGAGATCACTGTTGACAATACGAAGTACAACTTGGCCACCCATTTATCAACCTTTCAAATGCATGTCTGTGTATCCTTTCCCTGGAAATGACATTTCATCTGAAGAAATAGTTCTCCCTTATGGTAAGTCAAATTAAGTTATGAGCCACCTGAAATCCAAAGAGCATATGATATGCATGAACTCAATCTAACTGAAGCCTCTTTGACAATGCAAAGTCTGCAGAAACAAAAGACAAACACTTCGTTCCATAAATCACTGCACACATGTTTTCAAGGTATAAATTCAGTCATGCTAAGAAAACAGTTGAATATGCTGGTATATATTCAGTACTAATGCATATTCAGCAGGCAATATATTCTTTTTTTTTGTATTATTTATAAAATTTCTAAACCACAATTATGACAGAATCCACAGTGGTGTACAGCAACAGTAAAAATGATAATACATCACATCAACACCACACATCTTTTATAGGAAAAAAAAACCCTGAAAGGCAGCAATACTATGAAGCAGGCTCAGGCAGTAAAACAAATTTAAAATGCCTGGGCAAATAAAAATGTCTTCGTTTGTTGGAGAAAAGTTTGTAATGTCAGTGCAAACATTGTTTTGCAAAAAATGCTGCTGGATTTTTGTGGCCTCAAAGTTCTATCCAATTTCTCTACAATATTTTCATAATCTAGAAATTATTTAGAATAGACATGAAACTTCACTCTTTATTATGTTGCCCAGCACCACAGAGTACTTAGAAATTTGTATTCTCATCTTAAAACATTGGCCTCAAGGGATTAGCCTGTGTTGTCATTGTAAGTTCACTGCAATATTGATGAAAAGTCATGTTTTGTGTGTATTGTGTTGGTACATCAAGAATCCAATCAAACTCTCAGTTATTGTGATGTTGTCATTAACCTATTATTGGATTGTCACTGCAATGGTTATTTTCAACAGAGTTTCAGACTACATCTTTGCCACTCTCAGAATCTGTTACTCAAGTTACTCAAGTCTCGGATTCCCCTACACAAAGTAAGTGAAGTCTATATTTTTGTGCTTTTCTTAAAACCTGCACACACAAAAATCACATAAATACTGAGAGTAAATGTGGCAATGGTAGAGCCTTTTCTCAGCTGCCATGATGTTGTTTCCCCACCTAAATACAGAACCATAAAGTTTCTGGGAGGTTACTAAAGCTGCATGCTGAAGTAACTCTGTTGTAAGAAGAATGAATTTAACAAGTAAAGATATTCAGGTGCAAAACTAATGAAATTATTTTATCTCAATGTATTTTGGACATCTTCATTGGGAAATCTGCAAATGTGTTTGTGTGTCTTAAAATACACATATACAAACTACTATATCATTATTAATACTAATGTTAGATCATGTTTTGTGACATTGGCCTAGCATGCCACACTAAGCTGGAAGAGCTAAACCACAAGACCAGGTTCAGTCAATATCCTAAGCCAAACCATGGCACAGCACATGTGCAGTGGCAAAATGACCGGTGAGAAACCTGCATTCTTGCACTCTTGAACTTTTGCTTAATCATGGTTTGACTTACCCCACCATACAAACCCTACTGTTGATTTCACCTATCAAGAATCAAATCTCACGGTTAGTACTAAGTTGTTCTTAAGCTATTATTAGACATTTCATCCACTACATTTGAGACTATTGTTATTTTCAACAGGGCTTCAGACTACGACGATGGAAGCTTCAACATCCAGTAGTCAGGTTACTCCAGTTTTGGATTCCCTCACAAAAAGTACCGGTAAGTTATGTTTATATGTATGAAACACTTTCTGCACTTTTCTGAGAAATTCGTCCAACAATAAATGATTAAAATACTTACCAAGCTCTGATATTGCTATTCCAACATGTATCCCATTCCACCTAGGATGGTCCAACTACATTTGTTGTTTATGTGGAAAGTTCAATATGGCAAATTGAACCCACATGCTCCATGCAACGCCCCTAGGCTAATTAGCATCAAGTTTTTCCCTCAAAGCCTAAGGATGGGAAAAGGGTGGTAGCTCAGTGGTAGAGTGTGTGCTTTGCCTGCAGGAAATCTTAGGCTGCAATTCCCACCATCTCCAGGTAAAGCTTAGAAACAACCAAAACCAGAAACCTGAAGAACCATTGTCAGCCAACAGATACTACTGAGTAAGGCGAACCACTGCTCTGACTCAGTCTAGAGCAGCTTCCTTCAGTGCGGTGTTGTGCAGGGATTCAGGAATGTCTGATTTGCACCTCAATAGACCAAAGATATATCAAGTATGTCAATATGTTCTCAGGCTGCTCTTACACACTACTCATGTAAGGAAGGGAGAATGTTCTGATCTCGGGTTGAGGACCTCTTTCCAGCCAAACAGCTGCAGTTCCTTTCTAGCCAACCTCCCAACAGGCAGCCACAGGTCAGTGGTGGGCAGGGGCCAGAAGCAAAATATTGATTGACTCGCATACCTCTCTCCATCCCCCATCCAGGCAAACAGGAAGCATGAGCAAAGTTCAAAGATGCAATCTAGCCAGGCAATGAGTGTGGAAAGCAGGAGTTTGGTCTGGGCAGACGGGGGTATGGTTTGGGGAGGATTCTGGGAGACATATAGAGAAGCCTGGAAAGCTGCATTCAACCCTCAGGCCTGAGTTTCCCCATCCCTGTGCTAATCTACCACCACTGCCAAATCTTCTCAACCACCATCTCCCTTTTCCTTATATTCCCCCATCTGCTCCTACATATAGGAATGTGATCTTTCAAGGTAGAGAAGGAGAGAGGGGAACATGAAGCAGCATAAAATCTATGTGTGTGTTTCTCCAAGTTCTTATAGGGTGGTTTTGTGTCCTCTCCTTTGTTTTTCTCTTCATTTTGCCTTCCCTGGCCAAGTCACTTGGCAAAAGACTAACCCGCTTCCTCTGTTCATCTGCAGCATTTTTATTTGCCAAATCTCTAATATACATATTTAAGTCCACCTCGTAAAATAAGCAGACAAGGCACCGGCAGTGAAGTGACTTCATCATAGCCAAGTGATGCAGCCCAAAAGGGAATGCAATCTGAGAGATTCTTAAAATATTCTCTGAATCCATCTCTCCTGGGAGCCATTGTGCACATGTGAAATTACATTAGGAGCTGCCGAGGTCCAGATGGAGCACCAAGTCAGCTGTTTGCTGAACATTTGTCTTGAGCTGGCTCAGATTTCCTTGTAGGACAGGCACAGCATAGCATCATGATGGGATTTCATACATCTGACAAAGGGCAGCAGTCGGCTGTTTCTCCTTTTCTTTTTTTAGTTCAGGTTCACCTACTCCTGAGCTTGTTTTCTTGCGGCCGCATTTGTCGCCAAACTAACCTTTTCTAAATTATTTCTTAAGTTCTTTCACAAATGCCTGTGAGAAAGTGATCATCGGTGCCAGGGTTTGGGATGTAGCTCAGTGGTAGAGTATCTGCTTTCCACAGAGAAGGTTCCAGGTTTGATACTTGACATCTCAAGATAGGATGGGGAAGATACATTGTCTAAAACCCAAGAATGTCGCTGAATGTCTGACACCCATCTACTGAGCTACATGGATTGTCATGGACTGGCTGGATGCTGAGGAGTGGCGGGAGGCATCAGCTGCGGAACCCCCAAGGGCACCCCTAGGGGAAGAAGGCTCAGAGCCAGGGGAGTGGTGGCAGAATGACCATGAGTGGTCAGAGGGAGAAGAAGGAGCAGACTGGGAGGAGAAGGTGTCAGAAGCAGAAGCGGTAACAAGATTTGGTGAGCAGGAAGAGGCTGTGGCAGAGGGCAGTTCAGACTCTGAGGCAGAAGCAGAGGCTAGAGGGGAGTGGGGTCAGGAGACAGAGAGGCAGGCTGCTGAAGAACCCAGGCAGTTTCCCCCTCCTGTTGCGACCAGCTCTGTCTCTCTCTCTCCCCCCACCCCACCAGTTTCCTAGAACTCAAAGAAATGAAGAAGGCAGAACGGAGGGGGGTTGTGTGCAGGCACAGTTTATGACTGCTTGGGAAAGACCCTGGAGAAGAGGAGCCTTAGGAAGTGATGGGAAGGTGGGGACCTTCAGCCTTGCAACTGCCTTGTTGGAGCAACAAGGGAAGGGTTGCTGGGATCACTAGCTCTGCGCTGTTTTGGTTTCTTGAATAAGGGATTGATTTCACTGAAACCATGTTGTGCTTTGATTGCTTGGCTCCAGCTCCTGAGATGGCCCAATGCACTTATATATTTATACTCCACCTTTTCTCCTTGGTGGGACTCAGAATGGATTGCAATAAAAATAAGAAGCACTAAAAACATAGAAAAAGCAATCATTAAAAACCAATTATATATATATTCTCTCTCTCTGTGTGTGTGTGTGTGTGTGTGTAAAATATGCTAAAAACATACCAATAATTCCAATAAAAACAGCATGGCACTAGCTCTTTCAATAAAAGCAGGCAGTTCCCAAAAGCCTGTTGGAACAAGAAAGTCTTCACCTGCCAGTGGAAGGACAACAAGGAGGGATCCTTATCCAGTATAAAACAGATTCCTATGCTCCTTTGAAATGTCAACATGTACTTGCCTTTTAAAAACATGAACCTGAATACAAACTCAATTGCTTTCAAGTCTGCTCTCTTATCTAGCTGATGTGTAGGGGGCCCTGATACAGCCTCCTTTTTTGTATGCAGCAATGTTATATGAGAAAACACTTGCGGAAGTCCTTCTTTATTCACTTCATTGATTGGCACTGCTCAACATGACTATCTGTACTGCGTGCGTGGAATATCTCTGCTGCCGAATTGAACAGGGCACTCGACTTCCTTAGACGTCCCATGTCATGGTTCATAAATGTCATGTTGGTTGCAAAGTGCTTTTGTTGCTCTTGCTGTCTGACAAATCCCCTGCTTGCCTTAATAAAGCTGTAACTTCCCTTTGCCTTCTTCTTTTCACTGTAAAAGTTTTCCATTCAACTTTGCTCAGTGAGATAATCCGAATGACAGCTGTTCGGTGCTTAGCTTCCATAGGAACATCCTTTGTGCGCCAGGCACTAAGAGACACTTTGACACGGAGTGTTAATCACTGTACATTTCTCCTTCTCAGGCTTGTAGCCAGTGTCAAAGAGCCAGTTTCTTTTCTCCCCAAACCCAGATAGATGTCAAGGATGATTGACCTCTTCCCATAGAAATGTCTGAAATAAGACTTTGAAATGTTTCATCCTTCAAAACATGGACTCTGTAAAATTTGGGCAAGAGGTATTGAGAAAGCTATGGCCGGGGGAAAGGGAGGGAACCTACCAGTGCATTTTTTTCGGGGGGGGCACAGGGGTACGTGTACCCCTAAACATTTTGTGAATCTAATGGGAGTAAAAACTAAAAAAAAATTAAAAAATTAGATTCTTCTCTAGCACGGTGAATCATAAGTTCCGTTGCTACCCACAATGTCCATTTACTATTTTTATTTTTCCTGATTTGAACTATAAATTGGTGGTTTTCTTGAGTCAAAATGAGAGTCGCCCTAAATATTTTTTAAGGGGACAAAAGCACTGGAACCTACAGTAGAAGGGAGGAGGAGGGAGAAATGGGGAAGAAGCCAGAAGAAGGGGGGGGAGGCAAGGAGGCTAAAGGGAAGCTCAGGAAGATTTTAAGTATGTCCCGCTGTTTATGTGGAAGATTCTAAGTCCGCTTTCCAAATGCAGGAAGAATACCCCTTCAGAGATGGAGGTGGCAGCAACATGGCATTGGTGTTGCTATGCACAGCACACACACCCCACTTGAGCCACACTTCATGTCCATATGTTGTTCAAATGAATGAACATTTGTATCCCCACAAAATGAAGGTTTCTCACTAGCGTTGCGACCTATCCCATGGGAAATCTCTTCAACAAAGCATTGATGCAACACTTTGAACAAGGACCTTAAAGACACTTTGTTTTCCACAGAGCCCGGGCTTTCGACTAAAAACCTGCAAGATAACACCATTACTAAGATCTCCAGTTACTCTGCAGTGCCGCAAAGTAAGTAGCCTATAGTAGCTTTTTATGTTAACAGCCAGATGCGCTGACCCATTGCCCAACAGAGACCAGTTGTTTTGGTTTGGCGGGGGGGGGGGAGAGGGAAGTTAGCTTCAATGAAAGATCCAGAAGTGAAGAGGAATGCAAACTATCCCTTTGCATATACAGTCATACCTTGGTTCTCGAATGGAATCCATTCCGGAAGTCCGTTCGACTTCTGAAAACGTTTAAAAACCAAGACGTGGCTTCCAATTGGCTGCAGGAGCTTCCTGCACTCAATCGGAAGCCATAGAAGCCACGTCGGACGTTCAGCTTCCCAAAAAAGTTCATAAACCGGAACACTCACTTCCGGGTTTGCAGCATTCCGGAGCCAAAACGTTCGAGTCAGAAGGCGTTTGAGAACCAAGGTACGACTGTACGATCGAAGAAAGATGATAGAGCTTGCTCACTATTTTGTGACGTTTTGGTTGTCCATAAGACAGGGAATTTGGGATTATTATTTTTTTATCAAACTAAATGTGGCAATATAACCCTTAGCTGGGCATGCAGATACAACCAACCCCTTCTTCTGCTTACCTTATCAGGTGGCTTTCTCTTTGATAAAAGCTCATTTATTTGGCACGCAGAAGGTTATATCCTCCTCCCTGCTGTGGATTAAGTGGCAGGAGCACATCCATGCCTGTCTCTGTCCCACTACACCTCTGCCTTCTACTCTGGGCTCACCCACACTCTGAGCCCTCTGTTGCCCTTCCCATAGAGACTGAATAGTTCAACCCGTGCTAGATTTCCCCCCCAGATGTACCATATTGCTCCGACTGAAATGTTGGCATGTCTTGCTGCCTGGAAAAAGGCTCCCAGTCATTAATCCGGGAAGACTCTAACCAGTGGCCTAAGGCTTAGTGCTTGCTATTCACAATTACAATTCTCTTAACACAATCATTTCTCATGTCTAACACGCTTAGCAAGCTGCTCCTCTTTCAGGCTGCGGATGCTTGCTTGACTTACAAGCTGCGAAAAGCTATTCCCTGTGGCAAGTCATTCTGCTTAAAAGTTCACATACATAACACGCAATTAGGATCCAACAAACTAATATTGATCGCTCGCTCCCAAACTGTTTCCTACACAAGTGAGAAGTGTCGGATGAAGTGTGGAGGGCAAGGGTCTGACAAGAATACCATTTTCCTCCTTCACCCACCCACCCAAATACATGGGCTGCAATAGATCACTGGAAAAGAAATTAAATTCGCTCAAATCTCCCCAATGCAGAGGTGCAAGAGCTGCAGATTCTGAGGGAACTCAATGCCCTCACCACGGGGGGAGAAGCTTTGGATATTATAATGGAAATCTGGGGAAAGGAGGGACAGTTCTCACAGATTTCCTCCCTCGTCCTGTTCCACAATGTCTTAAATTGCCCAGACAACAAAGGTTATTTTCAGATATGGGGCTAAGTGAAGATATGTCCACATATATTTATGACATGTGCAGAGGAATGCTAGAACATTATTTACTTTTCTGTTTTGCTTTTTTGCTTTTGTTATATTCAAAAATCTCTGTGTGTATGCAGTTTAATTGTAAACATGTATAATTAAAGCCACCATGTACCATCACTTCTGCTCATAGCGTTGTCATATGTCTGGAATTTCCCGGGCTTACCGGAATACTGCAGTCGGAAGCAGTGTGTGGTCAGAAATTGGCAAAAAATATCTGGGGAAATCTGGATGTATGGCAACCTATGTCCTTTTTTTTGCTGATTTTTCTTAAAAATATCTCAAAAATATTATTTTTTTTCAATTTTGCCCAAAGCGCAACAACTTTGGCAAAACAAAACAAAACTCAACAACTTTTGTGTCTTTATTTTCACGCTTTAAAATATGGCAACCCTGAGATACAACACAGTGAGTGACATCTTACACTCACTAGTTCATCATTTAACCAATGTTTTCGTTTTGCTTGATGTTGATGCCAACAGCAGCCCTTTTACAAAACTGAAATATCTAGTTGGCTAATTTTTTATCATATAAATAAATAATGGTGCTAAGATTGTTACAATTTCAGAACACGGAAATCAAGCCAGTATAATATATATCATGTTGGGGGTGTTGGTTTGGATTTGTTTTTAAAGGGAATCTATCCACCAGCAGAGAGCCGGAAGTAACCACACTGACTACACTTGATCTTTCATCCACTGGGAAGGACTGGTTTAATAATACAGGTGAGTTACTGTTTCTCTTTCAGATGTATCCTGCTGCAAACATTTCTTTTTGATCCTGATCTAGAAATCTTTCCATTGATCTCTTGGGTGGAGGTGTAGGAATAAAGGAAGGTGATTCATGCTTAAATTCCCCCTCCCTAAATCTCCATGATCATAACGATCGATTATGGCAGTAGGGATGTTCAAATGACCTTCTCTCCGAATACAGCAAATGTGTGTTGGAGGAACCAGGTGTGCCTGGTGTCTCTCCCTCCGGTGTCACAGCAACCCTTCCCTCACTGTCCATATATTCAGCACCATGTTTGAAGTGGGAGCCCTCAAGAGTACAGATATGTACGTATCGGCTCTACATTGAGAATGGTTCACAAACAGGGCTGTGTATTGGGTGGAGCTGATGTGTGTACAGCTGGATATGTTTGGAGTCCCCATCAGATGTCACCTGTGGACATTAGAAAATTATTTATTTATTTATTTATTTATTTATTTATTTATTTATACCCCGCCCATCTGGCTGGGTTTCCCCAGCCACTCTGGGCGGCTGGCAACAAAATATTAAAATACAATAGTCCTTCAGATATTAAAAGCTTCCCTAAACAGGGCTGCCTTCAGATGTCTTCTAAAAGACTGGTAGTTGCTTTTTCCTTTGACATCTGGTGGGAGGGTGTTCCACAGGGCGGGTGCCACTACTGAGAAGGCTCTCTGCTTAGTTCCTTGTAACTTCACTTCTCGCAGTGAGGGAACTGCCTGAAGGCCCTCGGCGCTGGACCTCAGTGTCCAGGCTGAATGATGGGGTGGAGATGCTCCTTCAGGTATACTGGGTCTGAGGCTGTTTAGGGCTTTAAAGGTCAGAATCAACACTTTGAAATGTGCTCAGAAACATACTGGGAGCCAATGTAGGTCTTTCAGGACCAGTGTTATATGGTCTCGGTGGCCGCTCCCAGCCACCAGTTTAGCTGCCGCATTCTGGATTAGTTGTAGTTTCTGGGTCACCTTCAAAGGTAGCCTCATGTAGAGCGCATTGCAGTAGTCCAAGCGGGAGATAACTAGAGCATGCACCACTCTGGCGAGACAGTCTGCGGGCAGATAGGGTCTCAGCCTGCGCACCAGATGGAGCTGGTAAACAGCTGCTCTGAACACAGAATTGACCTGTGCCTCCATGGACAGCTGCGAGTCCAAAATGATTCCCAGGCTGTGCACCTGGTCCCTCAGGGACCAGGGAGTCCTCCACACCTACTCGCCTCCTGTCCCCCCAAAACAGTACTTCTGTCTTGTCAGGATTCAACCTCAATCAGTTAGCCGCCATCCATCCTCCAACCTTGCAGGGTGCAAGAGAAGTGGAAGAAGCAAAGATCACCAGTGTCAAAGCAAATGATTCTTCAACATCAACTTCATTGGACTGGTCATGTTGTGCAGGTGCCTGAGTATCATTTTCCAAAGCAACTACTCTATTCCAAGCTTAAAAATGGAAAGCGTAATGCTGGTGGTCAACAAAAGAGGTTTAAAGACTCTCTCAAGGCAAATTGGGGGGAAATGTAGTATAAACACTGATAACTGGCCGGGAAACACTGGCCTGTGAGTGCTCCATTTGGAGAACAGCCTTTACCAAAGGTGTCATGGACTTTGAAGATGCTCAAACTCAGGATGAAAGGGAGAAAGGTGCTAAGAGGAAGGCACGCTTGGCAAACCTTCACCAGGATCAACTCCCACCTAGAAACCTATGACCCCACTGTGGAAGGACGTGTGGATCCAGAACTGGCCTCCACAGTCACTTATGGACTCACTGCTAAAACCGTGTTCATGGAAGACAATCTTACTCAGCTACAAGTGATCGCCAAAGAAGAAGAAAGAAGAAGAGGGAATGCATTAGTTGTACACATGAAAGGGGTCACCTGAACACCTCTAGTACTATCCATTGATTTGGAAGTGTTTACCTGGTACAGGGGCACTGGGTGCTCATTATGGGTCTCCCTTTGTGTATGAGCAAGCATATACATAAAAATTAATTGCATGGCATCATATGCATTTGGATATATGAAGGTTCAGGCACAAGTGAGCACAAAATGTGCAGCTAGAGAATGCGCTAATGCTTACGTGTACAAAAGTTAAGGCAGGTACCTTAACTTACCATTTCCATGCTTTTTGTGTGTGTGCATTACTGAATTTAAGTGCCTGAAACAAAACAAATTAGCCCTTAATTATAACCCATTGGGGTGTGGTTGAGCTTTTAAGATTGTTTTATTTATGTTGATGCCAGTTTCAGCCCTTTTCAAGGTGGAAATTATCTAGTTGGCTACAATTTTATCATCAAGATAAACAAAAGGCTAAGATGGTTAACATTTCAGAATAGGAATTTAAAGTTTCTGTAACATATCATGTGGGGATCACTGGGTTTTTGTTTTTTTAAGGTGATCTTAACTCCACCAGAAGAGTGACTGAAGAAACCCCTCTGACTAGCCATGATAATTCATCCACAATAAAGGACCAGTTTAAAAGCACAGGTGAGTTACTGTTTCTTTTTTAAACCTACTTCATTTGGGCCCAGATCTAGTAGGTTTTCCAGTGCTGGTTCTGGTAACATGTATCTCTTAGGTGAGAGAATTATATGAAGGGGATTCATGTTTAAATCCGACCCTTCAACCCTTGATGATAATGATTGTATCTGTCTATCATCTATCTATCTATCATCTATCTATCTATCTATCTATCTATCTATCTATCTATCATCTATCTATCTATTACCTTTATCTTCCAAGGATCTCTAGGTGGTGTACATGGTTCTTCTCCTCCCCATTGCATCCTCACAAAAACCCTGTGAGGTAGGTTAGGCTAGGAGATGGTGACTGGCCTGAGGTCACCCATGGTTGAGTGGGGATTTGAACTCTGGTCTCCCAGGTCCTAGTCCAACACTCTAACCATTACACCATACTGGCTCTCCACCACAACACCATTAAATCTAGCAGTAAGAGCATTCAAATGGCCTTTTCTATGCATACATGCAATGAGTGGAGGGAGGACCAGGTTGAGCCTGGTGTCTCCACCTCCAGTACCATGGGTTCCATATTCCTATCTTCTTTATCTGGGATGCAGGTAGCGTTGTGGTCTAAACCACTGAGCCTCTTGGGCTTGCTGATCAGAAGGCTCAAATCCCACTGACGGGGTGAGCTTCCATTGTTCTGTCCCAGCTCCTGCCAACCTAGCAGCTTGAAAGCACACCAGTGCAAGTAGAGAAATAGGTACCACTGTGGTGGGAAGGTAAACAGCATTTCCATGTGCTCTGGTTGTCGTCACGGTGTTCCGTTGCACCAGAAGCAGTTTAGTCATGACCTGGACTTTCCACATGACCTGGAAAGCTGTCTGTGGACAAACGCCGGCTCCCTCAGCCTGAAAGAGAGATGAGAGCCACAACCCCATAGTCGCCTTTGACTGGACTTAACCATCCAGGGCTCCTTTACCCCTTTTTTCCCCTTTTTTTTTTACTTCCTTGTCCACATGCTCAGCATAGAGTTTGAAACGGGAGCCCACATGAGTATAGCTCATGGGCTCTCCATTCAGTTAAAAACTGTTCACAGGACAGCTGACTGGATGGCGAGCCCATGCTTTACAGTTGTACATACGTTGGCTGGCTTTCTTTCAAATGTCACACATGGACATCAGAGGGTGATGGTGCCAGCAGACTGTACACTATTGGAGGTGCAGCCACATATTAGATGTCTGCATGGAGTGGGCTGTTTGAACACCACCAGTACTAACCATTCACTTGGGACTGTGTATGTGGTACAGGAGCAGTGGGTGCTCCTTATGAGTTTTTTTTTAATTGGGAGACCTAATCTGTCACAGAGCACATGCAGAAAAATGAGTAGCACAGAATCTCATGCAAAAATTGCTCTTTGTAGATATAAATCTGTGCATAAATTGCCCTTTCTTAATCAGGAAACATGTGCTATTCTTGGTCAGTTCTTTTTAATGCATACCAATTATGTATGTGTGTGTACATTGTACAGCTTTTGTGATATTTTTGAATTGTAATACAACAATGTACTCGGAACAAAAACAAATAAAACAGCCTAACAAAAGCCAGTGAATGCAATCAAATAAGCCCTAAAAGTGGCACAGAGCAACTCTAAGCATATCCGCCAAGAGCAATTTCATAAGGCTGAAACATACATCCGGTGAACCGACAGACAATTTGAGACATGAGCATGTGTTTGATTTTCTTATTTTGACTCAAATTAAAAATCCTCAGTGACCATTATGCCATGGTACGTGCTCCAGAGAAACATCTTACATTTGCCTCATTTCCTTTTGCTCGAAGTAACAGCCACTAGTTTGCATATGTCAGTGTCTCACAATGCCATTTATAACCACCTGAGCAGTCATACAAAACTAAATTAGGCTTCCTGTTCTTTGCTCTTCCCTTTGCACCATTCACTCCTCAGAGACCAATCTGAGAATTTCTGTGTGGGCAGAAAGGGCAACACCAAAAATATAGGTTAGAGCAGAGCAGAGATAAGCAAAAGCCTCTATTTTCCCCTTGTCAGAGGACAACAGGCAAAGGAGCACTTGAACAGCTCCCTCCAAATGCTTCTATTGACATAGATGTGACATACATGCAGTTGCCCTGAAAGACTGAAACTGCAGGATGTGGCTACTCACATCCTGAGTGGGAACTAGTTGCTCAGAGCTCAGAGCTACTTTTTATTGCTTGCTAGGCATGCTGCAAGATGCTGGTTTTGACTGTGAAACTGCAAACCATTGGGGATGGTTTGCCTGCTTAGAAGCAGAACCTTTTGTCCTATCACAAAAGGTGATGGGACGAAAAGGACAAAGCTCAAAGGAAGAGCATCTGCTTTGCACCCATAAGGTTGCAGGTTCAATCCCGAACATCTCCAGATATGGCTGGGAGAGACCCCTGTCTGAAATCTTGGAGAGCCTGTACCAGTCAGGGTAAGGCTTCCTTGATCTTGACAGTACTTCAGACAACCATATGTCTCAAGCTTCTGTTTCACAAAGCTAACTGGCACTTCTACCTTTCCAAAGCTGCAATGACTGAGATGTGTATTAATGTGTCAATCAGTCAAAAACAGATATGGCTGTCGCAGCTTCCAGGGTCGCCTCCAGACTGTCACTGTTTCGTGGGAGGGATTCGTTTGCATACCAAAAATGCAGATTTGTGAAATTAAAAAGGATTAAAGTACCCTATCACAACAAATCTGCTTTAAAAAAGAAACACCCAGGCATTTTGCTATAAGGAAAGTGACAGGGAGATGCATTAGAAATAGATAGTGGTTGGTTGACGGGAAGTCGTATGGCCTCTGCACAAACACATCAGAAGGAATGCTCATTAAATAGTGGACATTGCATAACCGCCATGAATGCATTGTGCAATCAAATCAGGATGAATGTTCAATTAACAGCTCCACTAGAGGAACCTCAGAATCATAGCCCCTCAGTTACCAGCTGCTGTGAACAAGCACTGCTGCTTTACTTGCAAGCAGCAATTTCACACAATTTGTTTCTCATTGTGACTACCAGGTACAACTCACATGTTGACAAGAAAAATGTATTGTCTGAATCAGCCCTTGGTTTAGAAATGGGGGAGGAGAAAGCAGCTGTTTGAAGTTGTATTGTTTTTGCCTATGATAGCTGGGGTTCTTTTTTCAGGTACTGCAACTAGTCCAGGAAAGACTTCCTTCCCCTGGCCAGCAGTTGTAGCCGTTCTGCTTCTCTTATGCACATGCTTATTCATTCTGGGAGTCAGAAAATGGTGTCAGTATCAAAGAGAAATGTAAGTAGTACATGCCCTCCTGGCAATTTGCATGCTAGTAAAAAATGTGCTGTTGTGAAATAAATCCCCAATGAAAGCACTTGGAAAGGGCCATAGCTCAGTGGCCGAACAACTGTTTTGCATGGAAAAGCTCCCAGGTTCAGTCCCCAGCCTCTCCAGGAAGGGCTGAGAAAGACCCCTGTCTCAAAAACCTGGGGTAATGGTGGCAGTCACGGTGGACAATAAGGTAAATGGGCCAATGGTCTGACTCAATATAAAGCAGCTTCATGCATGCCTGCGATTTGTAATCTGATTAGGATGGTGTGTACAGTAATTTAGTATACTTGAAATTGCAGTTGCTGAGCCCCATTGACCACAGTGGGACTTGAGCATGTTCAGTGCATCTTCACTGATTTGCATAATGCAGGGTAGCCAAGATGGCACCCTTCTTCAACATTGCTGGACTACAACTCCCATCAACATTGGCCATTTAGGCTGAGGCTGATGGGAGTGGAATCCAGCAACATTTCAAGGCATCACATTGACTTGCCCCACTTGGGGGCCGCATCACATTAAAGAACTGGAATACAACAAGAGTGGTGCTGTGTAAAAACCTTGGCTAATTTAACAGATTTGCTTGTTCTTGATAATAATGATTTATTATTTATTATTTATTATTTATTATTTATTATTTATTATTTATTATTTATTATTTATTATTTATTATTTATTATTTATTATTTATACCCCGCCCATCTGGCTGGGCTGCCCCAGCCACTCTGGGCGGCTTCCAACAAAATATTAAAATGCAGTAATGTGTCAAACATTAAAAGCTTCCCTAAACAGGGCTGCCTTCAGATGTCTTCTAAAAGTCTGGTAGTTGTTGTTCTCTTTGACATCTGGTGGGTGGGCGTTCCACAGGGCGGGTGCCACTACCGAGAAGGCCCTCTGCCTGGTTCCCTGTAACCTGGCTTCTCGCAGTGAGGGAACCACCAGAAGGCCCTCGGCGTTGGACCTCAGTGTCTGGGTAGAACAATGGGAGTGGAGATGCTCCTTCAGATATACTGGACCGAGGCTTGCACGCTCTCTGAAGGAGCACATGCATAACTTGGGGGTAGCCTTCAATGCACCTTTGCCATCAGAGACCTAAGTGACCTTTGTGGTTAGGATTATCAGCATGGTCTATACCCATCTCTGGACTGGAGTAGTCTGGCTAATGTAGTCCATTCATTGGCAACCTCAAAACTAGATTGCTGTAATCTGCTCTATGTGGGGCTGCTCTTGTATATTGTCCAGAAACTTTATGTATGAGGCCGTTTTCTCCTCAGAACGATGACTTCTTAATTTTGTTTACCTTCCCTACCATTTTATTGTGTGTTGCTGTTGTGTTTTGCTGAGTATTCTTTTTAAATACACCGGGTGTTGTTTTTTCATTTTAGTCTGAACAGACCGCCGTCTTTCAAGCCACCTCCTCCTCCAGTTAAATACACCTCTATTCAAGAATTAGAGGGAATGTACTCATCGTGCAATGAACAAGAAAATGGGCCTGAAGCCTTCCAGGATAATCCGAGTCTTTATTGTATGAACCTCACAGGCATACAGTGGCAGTGAGCCACATGGAAATTTAGACTGCTTAAACCTGCATGGATGCGAAAGCTGCAATATAGCATAACTATGTGGTCAGAAAATAATGCAAATGTTGAGCAGCTTGTGGAGGAACCATGAAGTGGTTGTGTTGCAGGAAGTCAAGTATAAATCAGAGCTATGTGTACCATCCATATCATATCCATTCTACTTTGTCTGGATTCAGTGCGTAGTAAAGGCAGCGTCTCTGAAAAGCGCTAACATCAGAATTTGAATGAAATCATTGCCTGGTGATTTCCAGATCTCCTTATCTCTAAGCTTGCCTTGTGATTTTGAGATGCCATTAAGAAAAGGGGGAGGGAAACAAATGAAGGTTGGGCAGATACATATTTATTCTTCCTTCTTGTTTGTCCCATGATTTGGAAAATGCCATAATTATCTCTGAGGCATTTGGGAATCAGATTTTTAATATAGTTTTCGTGCAATATTAAATTACCCTTGTATTTTGATTTTCCAAACACTGTCTTGTGTATGTTTTTAAAGGCACTTTAGGATAATAAACGGCTAAAAAATAATGCTGTAGTAACCATGTAGGACCAGAAGGTGGCTCTGTAGGCTTAATTTTTGCATATAAAATGTTTCCCATAATATGGCCATAACCCAGAATATAAACAGCTGCTAAATCTGCTAATATGCAATATGTTTCAAAATAAGTGATTTGTGGATATAAACAGAGATAAGGCTGAGTACTTGACATTTTTCCTTTTTTTCCTTTTTCTTTTTTTAATGTACGAATTTAAACCAAAGATGAACAATATCCATACCAGAATTTGCCTCTGATTTTCTGTGAACAGTAGCTAGTATTTTGTGAACTTCATATCTGAAAAGCTCTGATAGTAGGATGCAAATAAAATATTTGCCAAATGGTTTGCAAATCTCGTGATTGCTAAGTTTATTATCATAATTTAAAAATACAATTTAAAATAAAATTAAATGAGTACTAAATATTAATGGATTTATTCTTTTCCTCCTAACCACAGTTCATGTATGTTTGCTATAAGGTGGAAAGTCATACTGAGTTTGCGATCCTCATCTCACCTACCTGGGAGTAAGGCTCATTGAATTCAATAGGACTGACTTCTGACACGATTAGGCTTATGCTGTTAGGAAGTCTTGCAGATGGATAGATTACCTGATTTTATTTAGGAGGCTCACCCTGAAATGGTTTAGTGATTTGTTTTTAAGGAAATGTGAAAGCAGCTGCCAGTTTAATTTTAATCATATTTTGAGTCTGGATAGCTCAGTCGGTAGAGCATGAAACACTTAATCCCTGGGCTCAAGCTGCACGTTGGTTGGGTGAAAGATTCTTGCATTGCAGGGGGTTGGACAAGATGATCCTCGTGACTCCTTCCAACCCCACAATTCCATGACTCCATGAGTGTTTGCATAAAGACATTCAGTCAGATAGCTCAGATTTTCAAATGACACAGAATACTGAGCCTTCCAGGGTTACTGGTGTTCCAATTCCAGAGGGTCAGAGGGAGGCCGGCCCCACATATTCTGTGAAATCCCATGATTAGTTACTGTTTCTTAGAAAGTTACTGGAGGTGGGGTCATAATTTGGCTAAAATTGGAGAAGGGAGCCAAGAAGATATCATTAAGGGCCATCACCTTTAATCTTTTAACCACTAGGGGACAGGGGTCAGCAAACTTTTTCAGCGAGGGGCCGGTCCACTGTCCCTCAGACCTTGTGGGGGGCCAGACTATATTTTGGAGAGAGAAAAATGAATGAATTGCTTTGCCTCACAAATAACCCAGAGATTAATTTTAAATCAAAGGACACATTCTACCCATGTAAAAACATGCAGATTCCCAGACCATCTGTGGACCGGATTTAGAAGGCGACTGGGCCGGATCAGGCCCCAGGCCTTAGTTTGCCTACCCATGCACTAGGAGAACTAAGCTGTCTTGTCACAGATGTCTTGTCACAGATGTCTTGTCACAGAACCGTCCTGATAGACTGTGTTCTGTACTTGCAGGATCTCCTCACCTCACATATGCCCACTTGGCAACTTTATTCTGTGGAACTGGTACTGTTATAGATGCCACATAATACAGACTCTGCACTAGTAACATACTCTCCAACATTTCTTTGAGGAAAATAGGGACATCCCATTCCATAATGATAATTTTACTATTTATACCCCAGACATCTTACCAAGTTGCCCCAGCTACTTTGGGCAGCTTCCAACATACATAAAAACATAATAACAGATTAAACATTTTTTTACAAAACCCCTCTCTATACAGGATGGCTTGGGGGGTCAGATAATGCCATACCCTCCAACATTTCTTCAACGAAAATAGGGACGCGGGTGGCACTGTGGGTTAAACCACAGAGCCTAGGACTTGTCAATCAGAAGGTCAGCAGTTCAAATCCCTGCAACGGGGTTAGCTCCCGTTGCTCGGTCCCTGCTCCTGCCAACGTAGCAGTTCAAAAGCACGTCAAAGTGCAAGTAGATAAATAGGTACCGCTCTGGCGGGAAGGTAAATTGTGTTTCTGTGCGCTGCTCTGGTTCACCAGAAGTGACTTAGTCATGCTGGCCACATGACCCGGAAGCTGTACGCCGACTCCCTCGGCCAGTAAAGCAAGATGAGCGCCACAACCCCAGAGTCGGTCACGACTGGAACTAATGGTCAATGGTCCCTTTACCTTTACCTTAAGGAAATGTGGGACATTCTGGGATCAAATCAGAAACCGTGATGGCTTCTCTAAATTAGGTATGTCCCTGGAAAATAGGGACGCTTGGAGGGTCTGTTGTAAGAAATTGATCTTTGGAACTCCCAGCCTCCTGACATTAGGTGCCTTGGCTGTACTCTTTTCAGTACAGTGGTACCTCAGGTTACATCCGCTTCAAGTTACATCCGCTTCAGGTTACAGACTCCGCTAACCCAGAAATATTACCTCGGGTTAAGAACTTTGCTTCAGGATGAGAACAGAAATTGTGCTCCGGCGGCACGGCAGCAGCGGGGGGCCCCATTAGCTAAAGTGCTTCAGGTTAAGAACAGTTTCAGGTTAAGAACAGACCTCCAGAACAAATTAATTTCTTAACCTGAGGTACCACTGTACTTGCTTAAATATGTGTGTGTTTACCCAAGCCTATGGAAACATGCAGAAGTTGCATGTGTTTTACATCTAGTTAGCTATTGTTGATTTTAATCTTTTGAATATTTTTAAATATCAATCTTAACTGTTTTTAAAGATCAAAATACTTCATATTTCTGTAAGCCACTTGGAGGCTTTCTTGCAATTAAGTGGTATCAAAATTTTGTTAAATGACTGCAAAAAAAATAACTGCACACTGCTCAAGAGAAATTTGCATCGGTGGAATACTTTTCCAGAGTTCTCCTTTGCAGGCAGCTTGTAGCTCACGTCAGGTGTTTTGTTCAGTCATGAAGCCGTCTAATGAACCTCTCAATGGTATGCATAGGTACTTATGGAATGCTAGCATGGGGCACGTGGCAATCTTAGCAGTGCATCAGTAAAGCAGTCTAGCAGAGTGGATCATGATGTGATCTTCCCATGCCCAGCAAATGATGATCGTCACATCCTGTAAATGCAACAGAACGTTGGAACAGCATGTGATTTCCAAGGCTCAAGGCAAGCCGTTTCGCCTTCTGGATTCATTAATAAAGCACACGATGTTTTAAAAACAGACAGGTGACATAGATAATACGTCAGTTTTGAAGGTCTAGGGTGTGGGTAGTTGGCAGAGCTGTGTGAACTGGGTGGGTAAAGGAAGATTTCAAGAAGCAGCTGAGGGTTTAGATTTGACATTAATCATATTTGATGTTAATTGTGTGAATACAATTGATGTCCAAACAGCTGTTTCACTGGCATCAGTGGAGGCTTACCTTGAAATGACAATGCCCCCCCTTTTTTTTACAGGACCTTGCCTGGGATAGAAAGGATTAAACTCTCCCTTCCCACCTCCAATCCCAAGGCTGCTCAGCTGCTTCCCACAAAGGCTGTTTGCATAACAAACCACACACACACACACACACACACACACACACACTTGCATTCCTGAATGCAATTAATGCCACATCTAGTTTGATTAGCTGGGATGTGTGCCCCAAGCTAGCTAGGACAAGTGTTGAGAAACTGCTCTTTCAAAAGCATCCGGGACTGAGGTTTTAAAACTACCTTTTTCTCAATACCCTTTTCTCACTATACCTTTAATTTACAGGTCTTGTAACTCCACTATTTAAACAAGAGACTGCTAATGGGAAAGACTCATTTACGTCAAAAAGTTGTCTGCTGATTTTGCCTTGTTTGACTCAGTGCTACTCTGTGGTTTCGAAACCAAAGTAAGATTTCCTGACTGCTGAGATTGGGAAATACTAGACTGTTTTCCCCTACAAGTCTTCTTACTCTTTAGAAAATGTCTCAATTAGTAAATGCTCAAATCTATATTTTAGATGACGGTGAGTTGGTGAAGCTATCGGTCCAAATTTCCCTTCTTTCTTTCTGTCTTTTCTTAGTAGTGTGCTGTTTATAAAGACAACCTACCATTTTCAAAAGCTACTCCGGTGTAAGAAGCCAAGCATGGTGATTGTTCAGAAGAAGAGTTTATGTCCCCTCCAAAAATATTAAAGTCATTTTAAATTTACCATCACTTCCAAATGTGCCTGTGAGGTTAAAACAATAAAAAAACAAAACAAATGAGATTTCTAGACTGGTTTGACTGGTTTGGAAATCTTTTTTTTTTCCCACAGCCAAACATGTGCAATCCATCCATAATAGAAACTCCCTGAAGAAGGAGCATGAAATTAAAATATCACATTGATCTTCATCTGAGATTTGATCCCTGGTGAATATGAGCTGATTACTCTTCCCCTTGCATGGCTCCCAAGAGCTTTATTGGCAGGAAGTCAAGAGGTTTGCTAATAAGCTCTCCTAATCATGTAAAAATACATTCAAAGTAAGGCAGAAACACAGTGTTGCACTTTAGATCTATAGGGGGTGATCCCAAAAGAACTGTCGCAATAATTAAATTGAACTCAAACCTTCTTCTCTGTTCTGTTTACTTTGTTTCCTTGTTTTGTTGTTTACTTTAAGTTAGAAGAGTACAATCACACTCCAATTCAGCGGTGAATTGTTATTTTAATTATCTTTGGGTGACAGCCATACAAAGTTGTAGAACAGATTCCTTGAAATCAAGACTTAAGTCTATTGATTTCAAGAGGGTCTACTTTGAGTATCACTTCAATGGATAACACCCAATATAATTAGAGGACCCAGAAAACACTGGTGGTGGCAGTTCAAGAACTGCCCTAATCATTTTAGGTCACTGGAGTAGGAAACTTGTTTGTGAACCTAAGCACTCCAGGTGGCAGTTGTGGGCTCATATGAGCAGTGCTATTTTTCTAGAAAAAGAGGTGTCGGAATTCTCCATGAACACCTTCCTTGTTCTCTTATAATAGCAATGGCGCCCACCTGAGAGGTGCCAACACTGAGTTCCAGTGAGTTCTGGCTCAAAAAAGCCCTGCATATGAGGTAAACACCTCCATATAAACACACAAGCACACACCTGCCACTGTGGTTTGCCGGCAGAAGGGTGTCACTGCAAAACTGAGAAAATGGATGAGGGACCTTGTGAAAGTAAGGCTTCCTCAGGCTCAATTACAGCAGCAAACAATGGTTTGACATTCATTCATTCTTTGTACAACCTGCCATTTATCCTGAAGGAGCCTCATTGAATGCAGCCAGTGTGTTCGCTATACCTAGGGTGAAGTCATTATTAAGTTTCAGCTGAGTGAAAATTTCAATCCTTCATTCAAGCCTAGCATGCTGATAATTACAGTGCATTGTCTCTCCAGCATGCTTGAGAAGAGAATTAGGGAGGGACATACTTGGTAAAAAAATAAAATTAATCCGTGAATGAGATATGCTTAGGGATGGTTAGAACAGTGTGGAAGAGGAGGGAAGAGTGACTGTTTATATATGGTAAAGGGAATGTTTTCCCTTCAAAGGGTTCCAAGTACCATCCCTGACATCTTGGGATAGGGCTGGGAGAGACCCTAGAAAACTCTTACCTGTCAGTACAAACCATACGCAGCTAAATGGATCAACAAACTGAGTCAGTAAACAGCAGGCTCCCATGTTCCTACAAAGTGCAACTTCTCTTCTTCCAGTTTGGCAGCATTGTGTGTGTAGGCGATAGAAGTACCTACCTGAAAAACAAAGGAACACTTGGGAGGTGAAAACAATTTGTTTCACTTTTATTATGGGTGATACATCTCACCAGATGCTTTTGTTTCCTGGTCCACATTTCTTCTAAAGCAGCATTTCTGTTCCTGAAAAATTCCGGTTTTCAGAGCTGCAGAGTTATGGATTTGCTCTGGGTTAATGGGGCCTTGCACTCGTTCCTGCTCCAGGCACCTGAGCTGTCCTCCGATTGACCTCAGTGGCTTTAAAAGCAAAGTGCAACATTGCCTGTAAATGGGATTGACATGAACTATGCTGGGTCCATAGATTCTAATGACAGAAGCAGTGTGTGAACATTCATTGTATTTTGTGCCATGGAGGATATAGAGTTCTCTCTCTCCTCCCCCCCCCCCGTGTGTGTTTGAAGCATAAAAAGTACAACTGTTACCTGCAAGGGGTATTATAATGCTGGGAGAACTTCTTTACTATTTGTAAAACCAAAGGTTCAACAGGGCAATTCTCAACATGCCTAGTCAGTACAGAGTTCAATGGGGTGAGTGGAGTCAGGATTGCAGCCTAAAGCCCAAATCACATGCATGCAATGACCATCTGCCAAAGCTTGCAGAGGCCATCAGAAGCTTGGGGATTTTGTAAAATATTCAGCGGTTTATAAATGCTTTTAAATAAATGACTATGTGCCAGGCAAAAGAGGCATTTAGCCTTCTCCCTGCTCATGCTTGCCCTCCAGGTGGTGTTTTTTTAATGTCCTAAGGCTGCAATACTAAGTACACTTCCAAGATGGTCCCATTTCTGATCCCAGCAGCCTTGCTTGCCCTTTCCTGCCACCTACCAGCATAATTTGCCCTAGAAACTAAAGTCCAGGTGACCTGCAGAGGAAGAAGGAGGACAGGGCTGAGCAGCTCCCATGTTTGCTTTGCTTCCACCTTCTTCCTCTTCGGCCTCCAATGCTGTTGAGTACCAAATGGCATTGTCAGTGTGAGGCTGTTGAGGAGCTGCCCTGCCCTGCCCTGACTGTTCCTCTGCTGCTTGTCTGTGCCACCTGGGCCATTTGTGTGCTCGCTTATTCGCCTCCTCCTCTGTCATCACACTGCAGTTGACCTGGATGCCTATTGGCAATGTGACAACATTTTTTCTTACACATTATATACCTAGATACACGTTTATATTGTATACATATACAGTGGTACCTTGGGTTACATACGCTTCAGGTTACATACACTTCGGGTTACAGACTCCGCTAACCCAAAAATAGTGCTTCAGGTTAAGAACTTTGCTTCAGGATGAGAACAGAAATTGTGCTCTGGCGACGCGGCAGCAGCCGGAGGCCCCATTAGCTAAAGTGGTGCTTCAGGTTAAGAACAGTTTCAGGTTAAGTACGGACCTCTGGAACGAATTAAGTACTTAACCTGAGGCACCACTATATAGTAAATCCCCATGATTGCTGTCCATAGATTTAGTTACACAGTAATATTGAAGTACAACATTTTTTTTGTAGTTATAATTGCTACTTTCTTGACTTTGCCATACAGCAGGTTTCAGTTAAAGGATTTGGAAGATAATAGTTTGTCAACCTTTTTAACGACAATGTAATATAGCCTATTGTATAAATGACATGTGCTATCCTACTTAATCCTTACCTCTGACTCTTTCTAGTTTTACATTTTACGACGGTATATAGAAACCGGCATATGCTTAGAGGTTGAGGATGGATGCATTAAGAATGAAAGGCAATCACTTTATTTGACTGCTGTGTGGACAGCTGGTGCAGGAGGAGGAAGTTGCATGGAATTGTGGGAAACATAAGCAGGCTGACTCAGGAGAACATAAAGAGCAGGCCACTAGAAGCCAGGGATTCTTTTTTGATGCCTGGGGGAGAGGGTGAGATTTCATCCGGACAACAGCTGATATCCTACTGCATTCTTAACTTTGTCTCCACCACAGAGAGAGAGAGAGAGAGCACATTCCCGTTTTTGTATTCTCATAGAAAGTGGATCCAATTCCTTCCAAGATGCCTTATCTAATTGAGTGCATGTTTATTTGAAACTGACTCATTCCACATCAAAGCCCTTCCTCTCCTTTATACTTTGGCTATTGACTTGCATTCACAGCATTGAGAGGAACAGATAAAACAAGCTTTACATGTCTCAGTCTATCACAGCTGTGCAGGCAGTGCTGACATGTCATATTTACCAATAAAAACACCATTATTGTACATATTAGAGCATGTCTGTCTCAGGAGACAATGGAGAAGTGTGCCTTTGGGGATGAAGTCAAACTATTGGAAGGTTGCAGCACCTGCTGTGGCTGTAGAGACCAATGCAGGAGAGACATGTTTTGTTGCAGCTGAGGTAAGAAGAAGAAGAGTTTGGATTTGATATCCCACTTTATCACTACCCGAAGGAGTCTCAAAGCGGCTAACATTCTCCTTTCCCTTCCTCCCCCACATCAAACACTCTGTGAGGTGAGTGGGACTGAGAGACTTCAAAGAAGTGTGACTGGCCCAAGGTCACCCAACAGCTGCATGTGGAGGAGCGGAGAGCCGAACCCGGTTCATCAAATTACGAGTCTATCACTCTTAACCACTACACCACACTGGCTGGATGAAGACATCCAGTTTTGCTGCTATCGGTGCACCATTGTGCATCTTCTCTCTGTGCTCCTCCAAGCAGTCATTCCTCCTCTGGTCACTGCTGCGGATACACAACATGTCTGTCTCCAGGCACTGTTGTCACCTGCAAGGGATTTCTATAGGGTGGGGTTCACGCTGCCAGTCTTCATGTCACATTTGCAGGCCTCTTTGTAATGCAGAGTTAGTCTGCCAACAGGCTTGGTACCTGATGGCAGCTCCTGTAGAGCACATCTTTGGAGATCCTTCCATTCTGGGGACGTGACCAAGCCAGCATAGACATCACTGGGACAGAAGTGTGAACATGCTGGGAAGGTGGGCTTGGGAGAGTACATCTTTGAGAATCTGTGCTGCCATGCAAGGCCCAAAATCTTCCTGCTGCACTGTATATGGAAGACACTGAGGTATCGCTCCTGGCGAGTGTAAGTTGGCCACAGCTCCCTTCTAAAAAGCAGTGTGCTCAACATGCAAGTCTGATAGACCTTAATCTTGGTATTGATTGTTAGCATCACATTCTCCCACACCCTTTTGGAGAGGCAAGCCATTGCCATAGCCATCTTATCCAGCTCAGCATTGATGGAGAGGTTGCTGGTTATTGCTGGTTATGGCAGAGCCCAGGTAGACAAAATTGTCTATCACCTCAAGCATGTGGTTACCAACTCAGGTTATTGGTCTTTGTCAGGCTGATGGTGAGGCCAAACTCCATGGTTCTTGCTTGCCTCGTGGAGGATTGCATGTAACAACAACTCTGATATTTGCATGCCTGGAATGCAGCCTACTGTATAAGGGTCACAGTCCTCCATGCACCAGACGCGATTTAGTCATGCTGACCACATGACCCAGAAAGCTATCTGTGGACAAATGCTGGCTCCCTTGGCCTGAAAAGCAAGATGAGTGCTGCACCTCATAGTCGCCTTTGACTGGGCTTAACCATCCAGGGGTCCTTTACCCTTTACCTTTACTGTATAAAGGTATCATGCCCATTGCCCCATTGGCATGTGCCCACAAGAGAATGTGGCTCTCAGGTTTCCCAACCCTACCCTAAAATCACACCTCAAATTTCTTATCTGTAGGAAAGACTGGCCCCTGTAATGTTATACCACAGGAGGTGACCATATTTGTTTTTTTTTTATATAATATTTTTATTTTTTCCATATAAACACAACACAACAAACATAAACATACAGAGACAAAAACAGAACAAAAAACATGTATCATTTCATATCCTAATTTCTTATACCTTTCTTCCCCGACTTCCTCATGCCTCCCCTTTCTGTATTCCAAATTCTTATCGATTGTTCAGCGAATCTTCCCTTATTTTAATTTAAATTTAGACTATTCTTCCTTATTCTCCTTGTCTTAACCATTGCTAATAGTAACCATTTACTTTCCAGTCCAACATCATTCTAACTTTCATTAACTTTGTAATATTTCTTTAAATAGTCCTTGAATTTTTTCCATTCTTCTTGCGCTGCTTCTCTTCCCTGGTTTCGGATTCTGCTCGTCATTTCTGCCAAGCCCATGTAGTCTATCACCTTCATCTGCCATTCTTCCAGTGTGGGTAGCTCTTGCGTCTTCCAGTACTTCGCAATGAGTATTCTAGCTGCTGTTGTAGCATACATAAAGAAATTTATATCCGTCTTTAACACCCCTTGGCCGACAATACCCAAGAGAAAGGCCTCTGGTTTCTTGGGGAAAGTATATTTAAATACCTTTTTAAGTTCATTATAGATCATTTCCCAGAATGCCTTAATCTTCGGGCAAGTCCACCAAAGATGAAAAAATGTACCTTCAGTTTCTTTACATTTCCAACATTTATTGTCAGGCAAATGGTAAATCTTTGCAAGCTTGACTGGGGTTATGTACCACCTATATATCATTTTCATAATGTTTTCTCTTAAGGCATTACATGCCGTAAATTTCATCCCGGTGGTCCACAACTTTTCCCAATCAGCAAACAAAATATTATGACCAATGTCCTGAGCCCATTTAATCATGACCGATTTAACCGTTTCATCTTGTGTGTTCCATTTCAGCAGCAAATTATACATTTTTGACAAATTCTTAGTACTGGGTTCTAACAGTTCTGTCTCCAATTTTGATTTTTCCACCTGGAAGCCAATTTTACTGTCCAGTTTAAACGCTTCATTTATTTGATGATAGTGCAACCAGTCTCTCACCTTTCCTTTTAATTTCTCAAAACTCTGCAATCTCAATTTGTCCCCTTCCTTTTCCAAAATTTCCCAGTATCTTGGCCACTTGGACTCCATATTTAACTTTTTAACTGCCTTAGCTTCCATTGGCGACAGCCACCTTGGAGTTTTATTTTCCAGCAAGTCTTTATATCTGACCCAGACATTTAATAGTGCTTTTCTGACAATATGGTTTTTGAAACTTTTATGTGCTTTAACCTTGTCGTACCACAAATATGCATGCCACCCAAAAATGTTATTAAAACCTTCCAAATCCAAAATATCTGTGTTTTCGAGAAGTAGCCATTCTTTCAGCCAGCAGAAAGCTGCCGCTTCATAGTAAAGTTTAAAGTCTGGCAGGGCAAACCCCCCTCTTTCCTTTGAATCCGTTAATATCTTAAATTTAATTCTGGGCTTTTTGCCCTGCCAGACAAATTTAGATATGTCTTTTTGCCACCTCTTGAAACAATCCATTTTATCAATTATTTGCAATGCTTGGAACAAAAACAACATTCTTGGCAATACATTCATTTTTATAGCTGCAATACGGCCTAACAAGGAAAGCTTTAAGTTGGACCAAATCTCCAAATCTTTTTTCACTTCTCTCCAAGTTTTTTCATAATTATCTTTAAACAAATTCACATTTTTAGCTGTCATATTTATACCCAAATATTTCACTTTTTTAACCACAGTTAACCCTGTCTCGTTCTGAAACCTTTCCTTTTCTATCTGTGTCAAATTTTTCTCCAAAACCTTTGTCTTAGACTTATTCAATTTAAATCCTGCCATTTGACCAAACTCTTGAATTATTTCCAAAACTCTTTTCGTGCTAGCTTCTGGCTCTTGTAATGTAAGTACTAAGTCATCTGCAAATGCTCTCAGTTTATATTGTTTAGCTCCGACCTGAATCCCTTTAACCAACTGGTCCCTCCTAATCATCTTAAGCAAAACCTCCAGGACCGATATAAAAAGTAGTGGGGAGATAGGGCACCCCTGACGTGTCCCTTTTTCAATCTTGAAGTCTTCTGTAACCACATTATTTACAATTAGTTTGGCTTTCTGTTCAGAGTATATTGCACCTATACCATTCTCAAACCCTTGGCCTACCCCCATCCCCCGGAGGTTCTTCAACATAAAACTCCAAGAAATGTTGTCAAAGGCTTTCTCGGCATCCACAAATATCAAAACAGCTTTAGTGTTTATGTTCACTTCCAGCTTTTCCAAAATGTCAATTATATTCCTTACATTGTTCGACAAATGCCTTTTTGGGAGAAAGCCCGCTTGGTCCCCATGAATCTCCTCCATCAAAACTCTTTTCAGTCTCTTTGCTAAAATGTCAGCAAAGATTTTGTAATCCACATTCAATAACGAGATGGGTCGGTAGTTTTTAAGTTGAGTCTTTTCAGTCTCTGTCTTTGGTATAAGTGTGATATAAGCCTCACTCCACGTATCAGGTGCCCTTTTCCCCTCCATAATCTCATTACAGACTTCCTTCAAAGGCTGTATCAGTCCTTCCTTCAAAACTTTATAATATTTAGAAGTCAATCCATCCGGCCCGGGGGATTTGCCCAGCGTCATGCCTTGAATGGCATCTTCTATTTCTTGTGCTGATATCTCCTGATTCAAAATTGTTCTATTTTCCTGCGAAACCTTTTTCAGCCCATTTTTCTCGAGGAATTGTTGTATATCCATTTCATTCTGCGGCCCTTGTGTGTAGAGTTGTCTAAAGTAGTTCTGAAAACAGTTCCTAATTTCCGCTGGGTTGCTTATATTCTTTCCTTCCACCTCTATATTTGTCACCGTGTTGAGTTTTTGTCTCTTCTTTATTTGCCAAGCCAATAGCTTACCACATTTGTCAGCAGATTCAAAGGTCTTTTGTCTCATTTGCTTGATTTTCCACTCTAATTCTTGATTCATCAGCTCCATATATTGTGTTTGATGGAATTTAATCTCTCTTAAAATCTCTTGCGATTTCGGCTTCGATCTTAATTTCTTTTCCCCTTCTTTTATCTTTTCCAAAAAATTTTCCTTCCTCTCATTTTGCTTTCTCTTCTTTAATGTATTTTGTTGTATCAAAAACCCTCTCATCACGGCTTTACTTGCGTCCCATACTATTCTTTTTTCTACTTTAGTCCTCAAGTTAATTTCGAAATAGTCTTTCAAAGTTTTTTGGGCCTTCTTGCAAATCTCCTCATCTCTGAATAAGTTGTCATTCATTCTCCATCTGAAAGAGCCAGTTGTTGTTTGCTTCATCACCATCTTTACAGCATTATGGTCGGAGAAAGTTTTTGGGCAGATTTCTACTTTTTTTTATGTTCGGAGCCATACTGCTAGTCACCCAGATTTGGTCAATCCTTGTCCATGTCATTTTGGCTTCAGAAAAGAAGGTTCCCTCTCTTCCTAGTGGGTGTTTTGTTCTCCAAATATCAATCAAGTCCATATTGTCAGTCATTTCAAAAAAAGTCTTTGGTAGTCTTCCATCTTTTGTTATTATCTGTCTTTGTGCCTTGTCCATATTTGTTGAAACTACTCCATTCGTATCTCCCATCAAAATTAAGTTGTAATCCATATGGTCCATCAAGATTTCATGCAACTTCTTAAAAAATTCAGCTTTCCCTTCGTTTGGTGCGTAGATTCCCACTATCAAATACTTCTCTCCTTGGGATTGAATTTCAATTGCCAAATATCTTCCTTGATCATCTTTAAAAATTTGTTTCGGTTGCAATTTTTCTTTTGCATAGATCACCACTCCTCTCTTTTTTACTCTGTCTGAGGATATAAATTCCTGTCCCAATCTTTTATTTATTAGTAATTTTCTGTGTGCTCTTGTCACATGAGTCTCTTGCAGACAAATCAAGTCCAATTGGTCTTTCTTTAAGGCATGAAATATACTTTTTCTCTTCCTGGGAATGTTCAAACCGTTACAATTCCAGGTTAGAAGTTGCAGAGCCATGATGGGATTATTTACTCCTTCCTCCTACAGCTCCCTGTTTTTGTTCCTCATCTGTCGGTGGTGCCGTGTTCGTGTCCAGTGATGGATGCCCTTGTCCTGGAAATGTCTCTTTCTGTAGGTCTTCTTCGTGTTCTCCCAAGAACTTGTCTTTATCACTTACAGTCTTTATTCTTCTCTTCTTTCCCTTATATTTAAAAGACAAGCCTTGGGGAAATTCCCACCTGAATGGTATGTAGTTCCTCTTCAGCAATGTCACCAGGTCCTTATAATGTCCTCTTGCGTCCAAGATACTCTTAGGGATGTCTTTAAAGATCTCAATAAAAAAATCTTCAATTCGAAGGGTTGTTTGGTAATGTAGGTTCAGTATTTTATCTCGCTCCTCCTTTGATCTTAGAGTAATAAGACAATCTCTGGGTCGATTCTTCTTCTGTCTTGTTCCCAATCTAAATGCACTTTCTATCTTAAAGTCCTCTTTCTCCAACTCCTGCTTCCAGAAATCAGAAAATTCTTTTGTCAAATAGTCCACCAAGTTGTCTCCTTCCTTTTCCGGCACAAGTCTGATCCTTAAATTCCTCTCCTTGCGTTGCATATCCTGCATAGAGAGTGCCAACTCATACTCGTCCAATTTCTTGTAAACTGGTAGAAATTTTTCCTCCGCAGCAGTTGCAATTTCCTTAGCTTCCTCGGCTATCTTTCGTGTTGTAGATGAATCTTCCAATAATTTCCCAATTGCTTCTGCATTTGAGTTCACTTTGTTCCCAAGGTCAGTTATACTTTTTGTATTTAAGTCAATTTTCCCAGAGATTTCTTCAATTTTTTTATTTGTTTCAGCAACTTGTACTTTAGTTTCAGCAACTTGCAATTTAGTCTCTGCGCCTTGCTTTTTTAATTCCTCCAAAGAGTCATTTATCTTCTCCAATACCTTAGCAAATGATTCTTCTGTAGACATTGCTTTCACTTTTGGCTTTGCAGCAACTATAGTTCCAGAGGCTCCTGTTACAGAAGCCCTTCTTTGCATGGAAGGGTCAATTTTATATTGTCTGCCAGATCTCAAGGTTGTTTCTTGTAAATCCCCTTTCTCTTTACCATCTGCCATAACAAAGTCTTTTAGTCAAGGTCATTCCCACACTTTGGAGCTATCAAACAAAAGTTCTCAGATTTTAAACTCCACTTGTTGCTGAAACAATTTGTAGGTCCTCTAGAGGGCGTAGAGTCAATTCTATACTTCTCAAAATAATCCCACACTCTTCAAAAAAAAAAAAAAAAAAGTTTTCCTAGTCCCTTCCAATTTTTCTTTTCTCTTTCAAGGGGATCCCAATCAATAGTGTCCTGTAAGTAACTTTGCAATGCCACAAAAACAATGTTTCAAATTGGAAGTAGCCAAAGTCAATTTAAGATACTTTTTAGCCTTCTTATAGCAACAGTCCTTAGCCGGTTCCTTTTCTCCGGCAGTCCGATCCCAGGTTAAAGAGCAGCGGTACTTAATCCAATTCTTTTAAATTGGCAGGGAAACACTTTAAAATCTTCTTCCCCCCCCCTCCTGCCTTCGGGGAGGGAGTTCTTTGCTTTGGTGGTGGATTTCTTAATTCCCACAAGTTTCCTCTCAAGCAGTTACAGCTAGAGTGCCTTTCGCTTTGATCTTGCTACAGAACGGAAAGCAGACTTCCTTTTTAGTGCTTGTCCGTCTCGGTGCCCAATTTCTTTATTTTAGAGTCCAATTATATTTTAGCGGTCAATCCTACTCACGGATAGTTGTTCTTTTAATCCAATTTCACCGGAAGAAATCAGCGCTCTCCGCTAATGGCGACGCGGCTTCGCTTCGCAGGCTGGGTGAAGACGACTCTCAGCACCGCTCCAAAACCCCTCCGCTGCTCCGCAGCCTTTAAAAAGGCTATTTCGCAGCGTCGGGGGGGCGCAAAGGTGCCCGCCGAGTCTCCGGTTCACAGGCAACGCGCCTGTGATTTTTAAGGGTCCCCGCTTCGCCGTAGCTGACAGGACCCGAACCCACGAAGCAGATCTCTCCCGGAGCTCCGGGTGAGATCCGCCATTAAGCGCCGGCGCTAACCGGAAGTGACCATATTTGGCACTTCCAGTTGACATACGGCTGCCGACACGCAGGTCCTTTTGGACATGAAAGAAGGCAGAACATGGGTGGGGAGGAACGGGGCACGGCACACACTGCCCAATGCATGAGGGGGCCAGGAATGGAACCCCCATGCAAAACAGCCTGTATATCACTTACACCTTTTGTGTGTTTTAACACATGCTGTGAGAGTGGCAGGTATGTGCTCATGGGCATGCGTTTTTGGCATCAAATCTGTAATATTGTGAAACAGTCTTAAGAGTTAATTTGGAAGTTCATCTCTACCCCCTCCCCCTTCTGTATGTGCCTTTTTGCCAACATGAAGGGTAGGGAGCCAAAAAAACTAGTACTGCATACAAGTGTGGCAAACAAAGAGCTCCACTGTAATTCAGTTTTAAGTTGATCCCACAGTCTGGGATGAAATTCATCCTGTGAATTCATTCTCAACCTTGCAATGTGACAGATATCATTGCAGCAGGATCCAGCTCTGAAACCAGCACTATCACTTGTCAGTATAGTGGACATGCATGCCTCAGTGAAAATAAAACCCTGAAATGTTTTGGCAAAGTACACGTGGCGTTCGGTCTGCAGAGACTGGGCTCTTTTCCAAAGTGTCGCGTCTAACACATATTTAAAATGAGCCTCTGGGATCAGGTTACTGAATTAGGAACATGAAGTATTTTCTGGAAGTGACAATGAAACCACGTAATACATTTGATGATGAAAAACTGTAATCTCTCAAAGGTTATGGACATAAGGTAAAGCCACTGGAGAATTTTCTAGGCATCTCAGAATGCAATCCAGATTCTGTATAAAGGCTTTGCATTTTCCAATTGCTTCCATAAGGTTAATAAAGCAATGACTTCATTGCAACGGCCAAGAGGTTTGCTCCAGGTCACACCAAAAATTCATGTGCTCAGCTTCAACACTGACATTTTTTTCAAATCCAACACTCCTAAATTAAGGCGAATGAGCAACACATTAGTCATTATGTGTCTCAGAGATATAGGGCTTTAGTTAAGATAGGGATCACCGGTGCCTATTATTTTCTAAGCTCAAGAGGTAACAGATGAAAGAGAGAGAAAATTCGCTTCTGTGCAGTATTTTGGAAACCTGAGCTCTGCTTCGTCATTAATAGATTTGGATGGCAGGAATAAGAAGATGGGCTCTGTCCCATTGAAATGTAGTTCTTGTGACTGAATTCCATTGCACCTCAGAGAACAAATTGGTTGCAACAAACTGAAGCTGTATTTCTGGCTGGGATGCCAGGCTGGGCAAGGAAGTTGAATTGGATGGATCTGTCCCACCCCGCCGGTGCTGCTGCCCTCTGAAAAGCAAGAATGCGCATGTGGCAGTAGCCCTGTCACTCCATAAAGTCACACAGGGTAGAGTATGGGAGTTAGGATTACTTACAGGGAATAAGCCCCGCTGAACTAAACTGTAGAGGCATATCTATTCCCAATTAGACATAAATAGGATTGCACTGTCAATCAGAGTTAACTTCAGCTGAATGTTTGTTATGCAGGGTCTTGCATATTTTGGCCCATTGGTAGCAAAGTGCATTTATTTATCTTTGAAAGTAAGATGAAAGGGTGGAATTACAAGAAAGAGGTCAAACTTTATGCTATGACATTTGTGAGATATATCCTAAATGCAGCTATATTGGCTGTTATTGTGATGAAGACCGCGGGGGATACATAACCCTTTCTCTTGCACGATTTTTCTGAACAAGATTGGCATGTTGCTATCTCAGAGACAGAATACAGGCACGATACAGACACTGGTATTTTGTTTTTTAACCACTGAGGAACATAACAGTTTGGACAGATGATTTGATCATGAAAATAGAACATCAAGCGATCCCTGCAAGATCAGACCAAAGACCAGTCCAGTTCATCATTCTGCTCTCAGAGTAGACAACAGAGCTGTGCATTCTTTGTGCTAAGCAAAACATAATCAAACTGCTGTGCCAATCTAATCCAAATCCCACAAAAAAAAGCAGAATTCTGCAACCCGGAGAAACAATGCACATTTGCTTGAGTCCTCTTATTTTGCATGTTTTGTGTTTTTGCTTTAGCTAATCAGAAGGAATAGTAGCATACAGACCTAGCCTCAAAAATCTTTGTGGAAACCATGGGAAATACTGTTGTTTCAGCTGTCCTGCTACTGCTACAGTAGCACAATCTCCTGTTTTCGTGCTGAAGGGGGGTGGGTCGCCTGTGTCTCTCCAGATGTTGTTTGCTTCTATACTGCATCAGCCCCAGCCACTGCAGCAAAAAGTCAGGGATGATGGGAGTTATAGTTCAACAACATTTGAAGGAACTCCCATCCTTGTAACAGAGTATAGCTATTCAGAACAGTTTTGCAGTTTAGCTTTCTTACATGCACCAGCATCAAAAAGAAGCAGTAACAGAGTGAGTGTGCTTCAGTATTTGTTTCAAAGCAGACTTGCAACCACAGCCACTAAGCACATTTCAACAAACATTAGAATGTGGCTTTATTTATCCTGCTGCTCCAGTTTGATCTACTTTACAGAAAAGAAATGGTAGAAGCATGTTGTCGAGGCTTTGGAAATAAGTAGGGCAGCTGAAATGAGATTACAGAGGAAGAGTTTCTATTTATTTATTTGGTAAAGGATTCCAACCTTATTGTACTGATCCTGTTTTGTTTTTATAATAACACACAATGATAAAATTAAAAAAAAATTATCTCAAAAACGATTTTTGTCCAATGCTTTTCCACCCTTTTAAAAAGTAAGGATCTTGACAAAAGAGATAAAGGCAACTTCTGGAGAAAGTGGGTAAAATTGAGTGTTTTCTCACAAATGACAGTCAGATGATGAGACTCATCCCCCCCCCTTAAAAGAAAAATGATAAAGGAAATTCAGAAGATCCTTTTGGCTACTACACTCCTACTACAGAGACACACACAATAATGGCCTGTATCACCTTGCAGCTAACATGTTTATTGCAGCAGAAGCTTTTGCTGAGGAGAGAACCAACTTCATCAGAAGTCTGTCCATTCTGGAGTTTCATTTTTAATGTTTCTTTCAAAACTGGGAGAGGAAACCTGTGGCCCCTCCAGGTGATGCTTTCTGAAAGCAGGAGCTGTTTAACAGCGGAATGATCCTCATCTGGAGGCTGCGGACTCTTCTTCCTTTGAGATTTTTAAGGAGAAGTTGCATGGTCATCTGCCAGGAACTCTTCAGTTGAGATCCATGCAGCGCAGGGGGTTGGGATGGATGACCCACGGGGTCCCTTCCGATTCTATGATTCTGCCACCTTAGTGCCACGTGCCCTCAAAGAACCCACACGTTGGGCGCGCCGGGGAGAAAATTAGCCCAATTAGCGCTGAGCCAGCCTTCAACCAATGGGCGGCTGGCTGGGAACTGCCCTCCTGTACCAACCGGCTGCGCCAGCGGCCCTGACACGCGACGAAGGGAGGGCTGTGCCATCAGCTCGTCGCCAGCCAATCAGCGCGCCGAGGCTTGGCCGGAGAGCGATAATTTGTTTTGACCGCTCGCTGGCGCGCGCTCCCGTGGGAGATGTCCTCAGGCTTGTTCCTGGCGCAAAGGCGGGATTCCTCTGCCTTCGCTGCCAGGTGCGCCGCGGGGACCCGCGCGCTGTGACGTGAGCGGGGAGGGCGGGGCCTCCGCTCGAGCCCCTGGCCGAGGGAGCGTGAGGTCAGGCGTCCTGAGGGAGCCCCTTTGGCGCGAAGGGGCGCGAAGGCGGGATTAAGCCGCAGAGGCGGCGGCGAGGCAGCCGCTCGGAGTATGGCAGAAAGGGAGCCGCGGGCGCTGGCTGACCCAGAACGCGGCAGGTGGACGAGACCTCCGAGGAGACGCCGCCGCTGCTGACGAGGACTTGGGCGAAGCGGGAAGCGGCGAGCCAGAGCAGCCTCGGCGACGGGCAACGGAGTGCCGCGGAGAGGATGGCGCTGGAAAGCAGCAGCAGCAGCAGCGCGCACTGGATGGGCTCCCTGCCGTCCGCCCTCAGCGCCCTTCCTCTGGCCAATCTGGCCATCCCAGGTAGGACCCTGCTCTGCTTTGGGCTCCTCCAGGGTTTCCCGGCACCTGCTCCTTCCTGGCTTGCTTGTGTAGGGGAATCCAGCCGAATTACTAGGAAGGGGTTTTTGTTTGTTTTCTAAGCGGTGTAGCCTAGTGGTTAAGAGACTTAGCCGAACCAGTTAGGAAATCCCAGGGAAGCCACTCTCTATTTCAGCACCACCACCGCTCCCGTGGGATAACGCTGACTTCGCTTGTTGTAACGAATAGAGATGTATGCAGTGGTTTTTTTTCCTTTAAAAAAATGTTTAGGGGTGCTCTGATTTTGACTCGAGAAAATCCACATTTTATAGTTTGCATCGGGAAAAATAAATACAGTAAATGGACAAAAGTACAAAGATTCACAAATCTTGAGGGGTATGCGTCCCCCCTAGGAAAAAAAAGCACCGGATGTATGTGATAATAGATCAAAGAGTTGGAAGGGACCACAGGGGTCATCTACTCCAACCCCCTGTGATGCAGGAATGTTTTGCTCCACATGGGGCTCGAACCCACGACCCCCAGATAAAGTCTCATGGTCTGCCAACTGAGCTATGTTGGATAATGTTTGTGAAACATTTTAATGTGCTATACAAAATGTCAAGTATTAATACAGTTTTGCTGTTATTAGGCACTCGTGGAGTAAATCATCAATCTTAAACCATACTATCACAATGAGGAAAATCAGATCTTAAATTGTACTGTTTTGGTGGGGTGACTAACACACAAACATATAGTTCTTCTGTTTGCATCTTTATTTATGAGGGTGGGTTAAGATGTCTTTCCTTTCCTGTTTATGGGGTTTCAGATTTTACTGTTGATTTATTCTATGCTGTCAGCTAAATCAATGATATTCACTGAAACAGGTTAGACACTCCATAGGCAACTAAAACATTTTGGAATACTATTGTTTCCCTAACGTATTTTCACCAATCTTCAGGCAAGGCAGGACAACAAAAAATGAAAGGCCTCTTTTGGATAGTACCCAAAAGGAAGGCTTGTGAGCAGAAGCTGCTCTTTTCAATTATTTTTTCTCAAGGAATGTGTGTGTGTGTGGTTATTTCAGAATACCAATCCGCAGCATAATTTTTGAGTTTTTGGAAACTGGGGTAATCACCAAAGTTATTAAAACCTCAAAAAATAAGGAAACAAGGTGCTTCTAGGGCTGCAGCATTAGGAAGTGGAGGAAAACACTCTAGCCTAGTTGCTTAGTGCTTGATCAAAGAAGTAGATGTATTTACAGCTAGAAAGTGTTGACTCTGAAATATATATCTTGGGAAGAGCTTAGTGCCCTGGATGTGTTTTCCTTCTATGTTTCACCCTCTTTGGTGCAGAGGTATTCCATCCTCCCAATCACATATTCATTCGTTAAATATCTGAGCACTAGTCAAAACAATCTGGCTCAAAACAATCTGGTGTCATTCAAGAAATGATCCTCTCTTTGTGGTTAAATCTGTAGTAACTAGTTGTCAGTGTCTTGCCGTTTAAGGGCATCCTCTAATCTTCCACCTGAAATGGACCACCTTACCAGTAGCCTTTGTACCTGGTTACAGTATGGTTATTTACCATTTGCTCATTTTCATTTATGAATAAATTCTGGTGAAACATCTCAAAAGTGGTTAGCATTAAAAAAAAATCAACAATAAAAGCTTTCTTGAAAAAAGAACAAAAAAAGTCCAGTACAGATACAGACTGGGTTTCTTTTTTAAAGAACCTACCTAAATGGCTTGTTCCTCAGGTTCCCAAACCTGTATCCCCCTCAAACAGCCTCTGAATAAGTAAAGGCCTGTTCAAACATTCATACTAGTGCAGTAGTGAAGAAGCTTTCCAATGGGGACTACTAGCCACTGCTGTAGAACCATCAGTGGAGGCGGAATTCCCACCTGTATCTGTCATTGTTGGGGGTGCGTGTGTGATGGGGGGCAACTCAGCTAAGCACTGGAAAGCAAAGATTTTCTGATTACCCCTTGCTCTGCAAGGTTTCATGGCAGTCTGGACTAGATTTTGATGTTGTGGGAAGGGGAGAGGAAGGGATGAGAAAGTTCCACTGCACAAGCGGAAGTCCACTTTAAAAGAGGACTTGGACACACCCCATAATCCCCCCCCCGAGTCTCTGCTCCCTAAATAGCTTTCATGTCACTGCCCCAGTGAAAGTTGGAGTTATTTATGTGAAGGATTTAATGAGAAAATATGCACAAAACTTGACATTTGACTGCAGACAATACTCATTCTTGATACCACTGCCAAAGTCTTATCAAAAAGGTGATAGGGTCAAGCTGTTCTCTAAAGGGGTTTCCTGTGACCTAATGTTTTGTTATTGAACTGAATTCAAATATCACAGATGCAGGCAACAAATTGACTATATATACCTGGTTTCTTCCTGGGGAGTGGGGAGAGGAAACACATTTACAGTGGTACCTCGGGTTAAGTACTTAATTCGTTCCGGAGGTCTGTTCTTAAGCTGAAACTGTTCTTAAGCTGAAGCAGCACTTTAGCTAATGGGGCCTCCTGCTGCCGCTGTGCCGCCGAAGCACGATTTCTGTTCTTATCCTGAAGCAAAGTTCTTAACCTGAAGCACTATTTCTGGGTTAGCAGAGTCTGTAACCTGAAGCGTATGTAACCCGAGGTACCACTGTACATACATACTCATGTGCATATGTATTCTGCATGATACGCTTCTCTGCCCATAAAGGTGTGATAGAATAATTTCCCCTTTTTTAAGATAAAGAGAATGGTGTTTGAACATTACTGTAAATGAGCCTGGTTAACCAGGATAAAATGTTCAGTACTGTCTCCGGCTTTAGGATGTAATCGGATAACTAGCTGAGGTCAAACAACATTCCCCAACACAGCCTAGGTAGACTGTGTATTATTGCAATTATAGGCTTATTATTGAGGAAGGGTGACCTTTTCTTAGAAATATTCATAGTTGGTTTCTGCTAGAGACAGGATACCAGACTAGATGAATCATTGTTCTGCTGTAGTAATGACCATGTCTGTTCATCTCCCAGAACTGGCAAAGCACAGCTAGACACGACCTGGCATTTGGCTTGTCATGTTTTGCATTTGCAGGACACTTGTCAAACAAGGAATGTCGCAGTTCAGCAGAACCACAGCTTCAGCCCTGCTCTTCAAGATATTAATAAGTCTATGAAAGGCCCTGTTGGGGCATAACAGTACAACTGCTCCAGTAAATGTCTGCTCATAATCCTCCATATGTTTCTTGATAAGGGATGCGGAGTGTATCCCTATTAAAACTAATCTCATTTTAATGTCTAGTGAGACTGAGGAGATATGAAAACATGCTTTGAATTTAGAGGTCGATTGGCTCACTGAAAGAACTTTCTCCAAACCTAGATCCTGCTACTGCATTTTCCAAAATGGCTCAACATCTAAAATTGACCATAAAACTGATAATTATAATGTTGCAAAAAGAGGCTATCTTTATCAAAATTTGCAGGTCTTCTATAGTTCAGGGATAGCTAACATATATTGTTCAACCACAACCCCATCATCCCTGTTCAATGGCTGGATTGGTTGGGCTGACGGGAAGTGGAGTCCAATAATGTGGAGGGCACCACATCTACGCCAATCTAGTTCCTCTATCTAGTTGTGAGAGGCCTTGTGTATGCTGCCAATGGAATAGAATGGGGAGAGATAAGAAGATCTCCCTGGCTGTAGCATTCCCAGAATTTTAGGCAGGATTCTTGCCAATCCCTACCTGAAGACTCCAGGGATTGAACTAGGGACTGCATGCAAAGCAGATGCTCTACCACTGAGCTATGGTGTTTCTCTTAGCTGGGTTCAGGAGAAGCCATAGCTAACAGACTAGCCTTGGCTGGGCATAGGCACTTCTAGCCCCAGAGGCTGCTTGAGACTTCAGTCCTTTAGGACTTTGTCTTCAGTCAAAGCATATATGGAATGAAACTTAGCTAGCAATGAGAACTTTTAGGTATGGCTTGCTTTTAGTTATTAACGCTCACATCATAAATAGCCACGTGCCATAATGCTGATAATGAGTAATGCTCAAATGATTTCTACTGTTTATTCTAGTCATTCCATTGATGTGCCTTATCATAAAGATAACATGAGGAATTGTGAGCTGTGTGAATAAGTACTGTCTTTTTCCAGTCCTGAATCTCCCAACATTCAGCTTCATTGGCTCTTCTTGAGTTGCGTGGCAAGTCCCCTCCCCCATGTGAAATGAAGACACTGGACACGTTATTTAAGGTTAATGGGCATAAAAAGGCCACAACTTTATTGATTACAGAATTGAAAGGTATTGGCCTTAGGCATTGGCTCCTATCGACTACCCGGCATGGAGACCGGGAAGGGTTATCCACAAGCCGTGGGAGTCCTGTTGAAGTACGCCAACTAGGATCCCACGGGTGTCACCGCTCGGGGGCATGCCGCAGGCCCTTACCTCCCTAGGTTTCGGACAAGGCAACGCCCCCTGAAGTCCTCTACCGGACTACCCTTTTCATTGGGGGAAGGTGATGGCGCTTCTTTCCCCCCCCGTTCATTTGCATAACAATTAACCCCTGCCAATGCCTAACCGCCAATACCGTGGAAGTTGTGACGTTTGCTACGAGGTAGGCGGAAAAACCAAAAGGCTAGAAGTGCGCCAAATTGGAAAAATTCCTACCAGGCCCCTTGCGGCGACCAACCGAAGTCCATAGCAAGGTCATAGCTAGCTAAGCCTAAAGGGTGGGTGGGATGGGAAAACCGCTCAGCTGGAAAGGGGAAAGAGGGCGGTCCCCGGGCGTGCCTGGCCTTAAATAGGCTAGGCCCCGCCTCCCCGGCCCGCCGATTGGCGGGCAGGGTCGAAGACACGCCCGGGGATTCCCAGTTCTTGCGGGGGCAAAAGGCCAGCCCCCGCGTGTGTGGGAGGGGTTAGCCCGCAACCCCCTCTCCTCCCAGGTCGGAAATGGCTTTCTAGTATTATAGGCGGGGAGGGAGGGACTTTTCTCTATCCAATTTCTCCACATCATTCTATATTCCTCTGTTGTATCTCTTCTTATTCAAGTATGATTAACATTGGCTAACTCCCCATATCTCTAGTTTTCACAGCTGAACTATAACCAATTTCTTTTACTGGCTTTAGTCTCCCTCCTGGAAGTTAATACTATCCAATATTTTGTTGTTGTTTTCTTTCTCCAGTAAGCATAGCATATCAGTTCACTCTGTGTGATGCTGTACATTGGTAAGTCACATTAAGTACTGAAATAATTTCCTATTACATCATGAGCCAGATACTTTGCAGCATTTACACTAAGCAACTTAAGCCATCTGTGTATCTATTTAACAGTGCAATCCTATGCATATCTACTCAGAAGTTAGACCCATTGAGATCAATGGAGCTTACTCTCATTTAAGTGGGAATAGGACTTCAGCCTCAGTTACTTGTTGTAATTTTATCTGTCCTATGGTGTAATATGAATATGTTATAGTACTTGATGTACCTTACATAACTGATCATGCTGAAATTGCATGCTGTCTTCTGCTGAATATTAGTAATGAGTCATGGCACAGTGGAAGGGATGCATCAAACCTTAATGATATTCCTCAGTAGTAGTTACGTATCCTATATGTGTCAATAAAAAACCACTTGTTTCTTGGTTAATATTTGCTCAGTGAAATTGTGACAATATGGAATGGGAGAGCCATGTATTCTGAGCTGGAGCAACCAACTCAAACTTCTTCACATGTTGAGCTTCTCAGGTAGACTAGAGGTTGAATAGTAGGATTGATTATGCATTTTCTTCCAAGGTAAGGGGAAGTGACCTTGCTAAGCCTGCCAGGACAGCTTACTCTATGGTATTTACCCATTCATACATTAGATTTAAGCATGCTGGTTATATGAGGCTGGTTATCTCACATGTTATGATTTAACAGTAAACAGTGGGACAACCTCCCACCCCCACCCCACTGCTCAGACCTGTACCTACAAATCATGAACCTGTGACTAGAAATTGTCACACCAACAGAAGCGTGGATGAACCCTGTGCAAGTGTAATCCCTGTGATGAAGAAGAGTTGATAGTGTGCTGAGTACGTAGGTGCTTGTTAAATCATCAAGTTTAATAGATGCTCATCCAAGCTTGGCATATGATTAAACAAGACACGTGGGATTGGGTGATGGCACATACAAGGTTCCTATTCTTTAGCAGCAAGTTTAGGAAGATGCAAGGAAATGCTGACAAGCTATTGACTTGCCTTTTTCACTTTTTCTTAACCAGCATACGCCAGGAACAAATGTTTTACTTCCTTATAGCACATGACATTTTATGTCACTGGCTCTTAACATTCAAATTCATGGGCACCAGTATGTCTGTTTGCTGAGCCAAATTTCTAGCCACTTAGATGACAGCCATCTGGTGTCCTTTAACTTACCATTGTAAACAAGTAAACTCATTTTGGCAAGTTGGCTAGTTTAACTCATTCAGAATTGTTACACTAAAGTTTATATTGGTCAAATGCAATATAAATGGTGGATTTCTTGCAGGTGGTCCTGATTGGTTAGAATTGCTTGACGAGGCCCCGAGCCCTGAAGTTCCCCTCAGAAATAAACACACAGACACAAGTATGTTGAGTTAATGGGATAAATTAGACCACAACTTTATTGGTTACAGATGTTAGCGGTTTGGCTTAGGCATTTGGGTGAAGCCAGACTATATCCTGGCTCTCCTGCCCACCTGCAGGAAGTCTCTCAAGGGTCAGCCACCAATAAGGGGAAGCCCTATGATATACATCAATTGAGAGCACCCCCCAGGGTCACTGATGGGGTCATGGCATGGCCCTAGCCCACGCCCAGGCTTTGGACAGGAACCACACCCCCAGATCCCTTTAATGGGATACCCTTAACAAGCAGGGGCAGGCAGAGGCAACAACCTCCCCTCCCATAAACAAGGCTTACCCAATGCCTAACCACCACTCAAGCCAAAAGGCTTGCCGCCAACAACCTCACCTGCAACCAACACCTAATGCCCTGAACAATATCAACCAGCCAAATATCATTACCCTTATCAGAAAGGTGAACACCATCGTTACGAAACAAGGCCACCTGGTCGGACATAATAGCGGGGTGCCATATCACCCAGTCCTTCCATTCCACCGCACGATTAGCAATTCTCTTGGCCCTATTGATTGCCGCCAGATGAGGGCAATCCCGCCAGCAACACCTCTCCAAAAGCTGGGACCAGATTAACGTCAAGTCCGGGGTGTGTGACACTGCCGGGAGCCCTGATGACGTGGGCAGCACCTGTCCTCCCACACCTGGGTCACCGCGAGGTCCCGGATGTCCACCAGCAATGGTGCACCTCCGGGGAAGGGGAGCGGTCTAATAACATCTTCAGCCCCTCCAAAAAGCTCCCTTGTGTGTGTCGATAGACCCAGCTCTGCTTTAAACAGAAGCATGAGTAAAGCATGGTAAATTAATTTGGGGAAATGGTGTAAGAGGATTGTGTGTGCTTGTATGAAGGCAATGAATAAGGTATTCTTTACAATTTCCTCAAAATAGTTTTGAACCAGCATGAATTAGTTCAAATAATAAAAAAATAAGTTGCATTGGACTCCTTTCCATCTGTACCACATTTGTCTGAAGTTTCACAAATAGCAACAGGTTCTTTTAAAGTCTGTGTTTGATTGCTTAATTATTTGATTGCTTGCTCAACTAGAAAACCGTAAATGACAATGATTAATTATACGTTACCATTGCTTTTTACAAAATATTAAAATAACTCATCAAAAATTTAAATGTGTAATACAGGATAAAACATAAGAAAGAGTGGCTTATGGTCCGAGTTTCAAGAATTATGTTTTCTGCACTGTTTTTCCAGTATTGGAACTAACTCCAGGAAAATGATGATCTGCTAGCTGCTGCCTTTAATCTCTGTGGCATCTGTTGAACTGTCCCTTCTATGTTCCACCCCCCTCCTCCCTTCCTTTCATCTCTCTGTGTGCATGCTGGATAGTAGTTTCACTGGGTTTTGACACAATTCTTTCCATGAGGATAGGTTCAGCTGTTTCTCTTCACAGCCTGCACTACGCCCTTCCGCTCTCGTCCCTCCCTCAGCACTTAGCAAAATCATGATTCTTACAGCCTGTGGTGCTATGTCTTGGGGAAAGCATATAATGACTGCACGTGTTTATTTCCCTACTTTGAATAATTTGCTGCATAAAAAGCTAAAAGTCTGTCAAATGCTTTTAACCATTTCTGGGTTTTCTTTTAAAAACCAGTTTAATGTTTAATACACACTGATCTGCTCTTGGTATAAACGGTTATTCTTATCAATCACTGCTGCACACATTAATAATAGAATCATAAAATTGTAGAGTTGGAAGGATCATCTAGTCCAACCCCCTGCAATGCAGAAATATGCACCTGTCACATGCAGGGATTGAATCTGCAACCTTGGCGTTATCAGTGCCGCACTCTAACCAACCCAGCTGTCCACACCTATATTAGTCTTACTCTGGATGTGTTAAGTCTTCTTAGTAAACCAGGGATGGCTATCCCTTTTCAGTTTGAGGGGCTACTTTTCTCTGGGAGCTGCATAGCAGAGTGGTTATAGCCAAAAAATGCGGTAAGGTCCACACTCTTATCCACATGTATTTACACACCATAAACACACATACCACTTACACACTGTCACACACCCTAACCATGTTATTGTTACATCCTGTTATGAAAAGTACCGACATCAAAAGATCTTGTCTGTGGTAGGCTTATTACTATGCGGATCTCCTTCAGTGAGATTATGCATGTGTCACCTGAGATAGCAGTTTTCAATAGCTATTGAAATCGCCCCAAAACTGAAGCTGTTATCTTGAGAGGGCTAAACCCTTTGACAGTGGTAACGAGGAAATTCCATCACAGACTTGCTTGTCATATATCTCTGGTGTTTGCAATTCCAGGATTTCAGTTTGAGACAGAGAATGTGGTGAGCATAAGTTTGAAGAGGACAGGTGTTGATGGGCAAGTGTGCATTGATGAGACAAGGACTAAATATTTGAAGTGGGTGCTCACTGCTAATTTTCCACTTCCCCAAGTTAACATGTACGTAGTTGAAATTACCTTTGCACCTTGATGACCATCAAGTAAAAGACAGAAGGCATTCCATGTTAAGCATTGAAATCAGAACAAAAGTTGGTTAAATGAAAACATTGTTTAATGTTGCACAAGAGGCGACCTCTGACTTCTCTGACGTATGCTGCAATTCTGCCATCAGCATTTTCTATTCCACATTTTTCCTCCCTTGATCAACAAAATAAAGATTCTGCAACACAGTGAAGGCATTTGAAGATTCCATGTCACCTTATGTCACCTTTGGGGCAGGGCCTAGAATGCTATTGCAATTGTCATTTCATTTACTCAAGCTGTGATTCATTTGTAATACATACTCATGGAAAGTAATAACCTTGCAATGTACTTGTACAATGTGGAACTGAACTCACAGAAGATTACAGATAACGACTGTAAAATACTTCATGGTTTAACTTTGAACCTTGGACCCTGACCTACAGCAAAATCATTTTCTGTAGTATGAAGATACACACAGCCCAGGAAAAATGTAGGAAGCATAAAGACAAATGCTTCCCTTTAAAAGCTTGGCTAAGAGGGGAACAGATTTCTACTCCTATGGCATGGGGACCAATCTGGAATAGGCTGATGAAGAGATTCATTGAAGGGCAAAGCAGCTAAGCTTGACCATCTGTTTTCTTGGAGGTCATGTCAGCATGAAAATGCAGAGATGCAAATTTAGAGAAGGCAACACCACTACAAAAAAAAAATCTGCTTTATTTAATCTCTAATTTACAGCAGTATAATTATGACTCCACAAAACAGTTTGAATAGAACAAACATTATACTTAAAAGCTCGATGCTGGTTAATTGGGCTTCCAAAGTGCGCTGCAGTGGGCAGGTCAGTCTATAATTGCCTACTAGATTGCTAGATTTTTCCCTAAAGGAGCGGATACTGACTTTGCTGTGAGATTAGCCTTCAGCTCTAGTATGCCAAATTCATACATTTGATAACATTTATCAATAGCCTACAACTTCTGCTTGGATTTCTATATGGGAAAGAAGTAAGTGCGCAAAAGTCAAAATTATATCACACCTGCAGAGACAGTATCTAAAAGCAGATATGAGAACATATCTCTGAGAAAGGAGATGGATGTGGATGAGCCACTGTAAAAATCATCATCATCTTCACCATCTTGAAATAATTTGCCCCTGGAAAAGCAACAAATTTCAGTATCCAGAATATTGTTAGCTTCTTAGTATTGTGTATTTGCCACTTTTGCTGTGTATGGCATTTTCAATTTTATCCCAGAAAGATCATGGTGATCTTTTTATTTTTATTTTTTAAAAAATGGTTGCATGCATTAGACCTGCTGATTTCAAACAGCAAATGACCCTGGGCTGAATTTGAATAAGTGTTTTGAAAACCACTGAGCATCTATTTCAAAAGATCCAATTCAGTGTCAAAATGACCTCTTAGAAAGAGAGCATGTGTGAATGCTAAGCAGAATTCCATGTTGCTGTCTTGTGTGCATCGTCACATCATGCTGATCTCTGCTGCTGAACCATGTCTGCAAACGTTTCTTAATGTGGGTTAGTGAAGGGGGTGCTGAAAACAGGATTCAGGAAATGGCAGTGAGTGCATGTTAGGGCTAGGAGTGAAGATGAGTATGTATCCCACGGCTACTATGCCCCTATGTGGCTATGAGAACATGGTCTAAAAATACTCAGCAGAACCCCCTAAGCATTCAAATGCTTTGACATGTGAGAGAAAAATCTCCCTAGAAGCTGCATTTTTAAAGTGGAAAAAATAGCAAGAAGGGAAATGGTTAAGCAGCCTCTGCCCCATCTTTCTCCGAGTCTCAAATGTTGCCACTGAGTCTGCTGTAAACAAGAACCCCAACCCAACTGTTCAGAACATTTAAGTTGGCCCTAAGAAGGCTCTTGATGGCCTTCCTTGTCTCTTTGCTGCAGCACTGAAGAGAACTCTATTAAATGAGTGTGTTTGTCAAGAGAGGTCAGTTGTGTTATTCATTTGGCTTAATTTGTCAACATAATGTTTCCTCCAGCCCTTAGCCTTCTAACAACCAAAGCAAAATGAGCAGTTCAGTTAGCTTGTATTTTAAAGGCTGGTTTAAAGATACTAATCGGCTTGTTAATGATTTGAATCCTCAAGCCTCATGAGGTTTTACTGGGTGCATTTCCAACTAGGTCAGCTTTGCTTCCATGCTAGTGCACTGCCAAACTGGCAGTCAGGAAATAATAATAAAAAAGCACTTTTCCACAGTTGACCTGTGGGGGGGCATTTTATGAAGATTTATGGTGGTGTATCTATTTGAGAACAAAATGCAACATATTTTCATATAGACTTTTTTTTTAATAGCACATGCTATTCTGAAAATGTATGGTGGTGTTTGGAAATTACAGTATATACTGCAGAGGGTAGTAACCACAGCTTTCTGGGACCAAAATAATATTTATCCTTTTACCACAGGATTTCCCAAACTTGGCTCTCTGGCTGTTTTTGGACTACAACTCCCATCATCCCTAGCTAGCAGCACCAGTGGTCAGGGATGATGGGAATTGTAGTCCAAAAACAGCTGGAGACCCAAGATTGGGAATCATTGTTTTCCTGCATGGGACAAGGATGGAGAACTGTGGCCTTCTAGATTTTGATGGCTCTCCCGATCACAGACCATGCTTGCCAGGACTGAAGGTATGTGGAATCCAACAACATATGGAGGCATACCAGTTTTCCATCCCAAACGTAGGACCCACAAAGATAGACTTGTCTGCTTCTTGATGTGTAGTTCCTTTTCTGCTTTCTGGACAGATGTGTTTAGAATAACCCATACACTCTACAGCAAGCTCAAATGAGGATCCTGTAACTCCTTTAGAAAATGATAGAAATAATTTAGAAATATTCTGTATATACTTACTGTTGTTATTCAACATAGTGACTGCATAGCAAGGGGTGCTAGAATGGGCAAGTGACGGGTTTGCAATTGGCTGGGCTAATTGCAAGAATGTTAGGAAGGCTAAAGAGATTATCCAAAGGGCACGACATGTTAAATTAAGCAAAGTCAATCACTCTCCCCTGTTCCTCTCTCCCTCTCTCTGACTCAACTGACACAACTAGCCCAGCCTTTTTACTTTCTTCTCAAATATATGGAAGACAAATCAGTATTTTTTTTAAAGCTGAGAAATATTACCGTATTTTTCGCACCATAGGACGCACTTTTTCCCCTTCAAAAATGAAGGGGGAATGTGTGTGCATCCTATGGAACGAAGACAGCATAGCCCCGCTACCCTCTGCTGGCTGGAGAGGTGACGCGCGGCTGTGGCAGGAGCCTCTATAGCCGCGCGCCACCTCTCCAGCCGGGAGAGCGCACCCGGGGCTAAAGAAGCCCCGCTTACCCTCTCCCAGCTGGAGAGGTGACACGCAGCTATGGCAGGAGCCTCTATAGCCACGCGCCACCTCTCCAGTTGGGAGAGGGTGCGCGGGGCTAAAGAAGCCCCCGCGACTCTCTCCCGGCTGGAGAGGTGACACGCAGCTATGGCAGGAGCCCCTATAGCCGCACGCCACCTCTCCAGCTGGGAGAGCGCGCGGGGGCTAGAGAAGCCCCCAGCGACCCTCTCCCGGCTGGAGAGGTGACACGCAGCTATGGCAGGAGCCTCTATAGCTGCGCGCCTTTCTGCTGCTCCCCGACCTGCTCTTTGGGGCTGGTGGTGGGCTTCCCCCCACCAGCCTCAAAGAGCAGGTCGAAAGGAACCTGAAGCCTGGAGAGTGAGAGGGGTCGGTGCGCACTGACCCCTCTCGCTCTCCAGGCTTCCAAGGTAGCCGCCTGAAGGCATCTGAACGCACCTTAAACGGCACCTTGTTTTAGATGGGGAAAACGAGGGGGGAAATTCTCCCCCTCTCTGTGCAGTGCCTCCTGCCGCTTCGCTGAAGGGGCACTGGGCAGAGAGGGAGAGATTTTTTTTTTCTTGTTCTCCCCCCTCTAAAACAAGGTGTGTCCTATTGTCCGGTGCGTCCTATGGTGCGAAAAATACAGTAGTTTCAATATGTGTGTTTTAACGTGCATTTTCCCTTCTGATATGTACTTTTACAAATGACAGGACTTCTGCCGTGAAGGTACAGAATATTGTAGTCTTTTTTTTAAAAAAAGAAGAAGCTTATTTTCTGGAAAACTGGGAGAGGGCATTTTGCAAATCTTTCTTAGATTTTCGAATACAACAGTTTGACTGACAGTGTGCATGATTTGCTGGAATCAGCTGGCTCTAAAATGCTTTTGTGGATTGTGAATATTAGCTTCTTCCAGTGCAATGAATTAGGTAGATTACAGATGGAAAAACCAATATACATATAAGGGATTAGCCTCACTTCACACTGGAGGTACTTATAGTCATGACGAGGGCCCGCAAATCTTTGTACTTAACTCTGTGCTCTGATTGCTAGCTAATGCATCTTCATTCCATTGTCATTCTGAAATTCTTGCAAGGGAGGAATGGCAACATTAATTTTCTTTCTTTTTGAGGAACATTTATTGGTTTTCATTGGAATAATAACTTTTCCATGGAGACCAGTACTGTATATTGAGAAGAATCTGAATGCATGCATATTGCTATCAAGCTCTATGTATGTGTGGGTGGGTTGGGAATATCTGTGTGCATTCATAGCCTTGAAGAGCATGGGGTAGCTATGAAGGAAAATTAACATTGAACCCTCTCACAAGGCCTTTTACCATCACACTGTTAGAATGGTTGTGGTACTTACTAAACAACAAGATTAAAAAGGCAATTGTGCACCTGCAGTTACCTTCTATGATTAAAAAGATAAGAGGGTTGGGGGGGGGAGCTTAATAGGGGTGTGATATGCCCATATGCTAATTTTTTGGCTTGAAACATACAAATAGGTTGTAGAACAGTTGTTTGCCCCTGCTATGTTGCATTCCAAGGGCACATGTGCATTGGTGGCTTTCTAAACTTTTCAGTGCAATACAGTACATGTTTACTCACATCTGAGTATTCAGCTAGATATTAACCATGATGACTATGTTCCACTGTCAGCGGCAGTATGTCTCTGAATAGCAGTTACGGGGACTTGAAGATGGGCAAAGTACTGTTGCTCCTGCTTGCAAGCTTCCCACAGGCATCTGATTGGCCACTGTAAGAACAGGGTGCTGGTTGAGGTGAGCCATTGGCCCAATCTAGCAGGTTCTTCTTATAGTTTTATGTAATGGGACTTGCTCCCAGATAAGTGCATGTTGAAAAGCTGTTGTGCACTTCCTTGAATTGTGTGGGAGCTGGATTTGTTCTGCTTATGAGACATAGTTTAGTTCCTCCTGGATGATCAGAGTATGAGTAACTCTCATTAGCTGGCATCTTTCCTTTTACATGGTTTTGTGCCAGCTCACTGTCATTTATATTCAGTCACAGAGGAAGAAATTCTTCTTTGTTTATCTGCTCTGGCTTCAGGCGAAAGAAGCTCTTACCTCTTCAACATTTATTTTTCTTCTGTTGTTTGGTCTCTGAAGATCAAATATGTGAAGTGCTTTGAACAAGAATTCCATGTGTAAAGCAAAAGAACCAATTTTTAACAAATTCGTAAAGTAAAAATAAAAAAGTCCTAAACAAAGAGGTGAGGAGGGTAAATCCTTCATGATGCTGATTGTTGCTGGCATTCTCAGAATGCGGCACATTGATGTTTTGATTTGTACACTGTATGGGCATCCAGGTGGATTCAATGCCACTAACAAGGTAATCCATTTAAGACCTTCATCTCATTTGCAGCTCAAACTGGGCATGGCAGGAGACATGTTTTTGAAGAGTCTGCTTGCGAGAACACATTAGGTGGATTCCAACCCCTAGCAAATGGCATATGTCTGATAACTCTTTGCAAATAAGGAACCCTTTTTTGTAAACTTTACTGTTTGGTGTTTTGTTTTGTTTTGTTTTGTTAAAGGAAACAACTGGTGAAATTAAAAATAAAATATCATGTTAGTTACAATGACTATGTTCCAAGAACAAACTCTGGCTACAGATCATGTTTCCTTTCATCCCTCTGTGAGTCTGGAGGAGCGAAGTGAGTACAGTTTTGCACATGCACAGTAAGCTATGATTTATGCCTTTCCATGACATGCTGAAGCAGCCTAGAAGTGCCATCATACCAGCATGTGCTCTTTAGTGTTTAGCATACGATGTACCTTTAACAAGAAGATATTTCTTAAGATAACAAGGCAACGGTGATACATTATGTATCAGTGTTCAACGCAGCAGGCTAAGTAATCCAGAGGGAAAAGCTAATGGTAAACTGACTGCTTGCTACTCCCTATCTCTGACTTGTTTGCAGGTGCCTGTCGCTGGAAGACTGTCCAGTGTAAGACTAGTCCAATATTAGCACATGAAATGTGCAGTTAAAGCCTTTGATCTGAAAACATCTAGGAAGCATTTCTCTCACCTAACACAATCGCATAGCAGACATAGGATGTCGCCTTCTTAGGCCAGGGTAGGCTACAGTGTCAGAGGATAAACCATCACAGGAATGAATGGCTTCATCTGGAGCACCTTATTTGGGTGTGTTGGGTGTATACACTGTGGGGAAGTTCAGTCAAGCAATTAAGCTCACCCCAGAAAACAGCTGTTTAGCAGAGTTGTCTTTACTAGGTCAACACCAACATACACTACTATACATACACACACAAAGGTAAAGGACCCCTGGACAGTTAAGTCCAGTCAAAGGTGACTATGGGGTTGCGGCACTCATGTTATAAGTAGTCTTCTCTCTCTGAACCTAGAGAGGGCTCTCTGCTTCAAAGTGCTTGCTGCGTTAAAGTCCATAGTTAAAGTCTTTAGTTCAGTTGCTTTGAAAGTCCTGCAACTGGTGGAATTCTCACAAGTTCTGAAGTCTAGCAGTTTTCCAACTCCCTCCTCAGAAAATCTCTTGAAAAAGTCCTCACTCAAATCCACAGTTCCAGCAGAGAGCCATCAACAATTCCTGCAATCTCCCACCAGGACCCACACAGTATGCTGTAACCTGAGCTCCTTTATATACAAAGTGACTTACCAAGTAACACAGATAAGAGAGTAGCAAGATGCCTGCAGATGCATTGTGGGGAATGAGCTGTCTCTGCTGACTTGAGGAGAATTAACCCATTAACTGCATTCCTAAAGACACTTTTGTATTACAAAAAATGACATTTGAATACAGTGGTACCTCAGGTTACAAACTTAATTCGTTCTGGAGGTCCGTTCTTAAACTGAAACTGTTCTTAACCTGAGGTACCACTTAGCTAATGGGGCCTCCCGCTGCTGCCGCAGCTTCTCATCCTGAAGCATATTTGCTTCTCATCCTGAAGCAAAGTTCTTAAGCCAAGGTACTATTTCTGGGTTAGCAGAGTCTGTAACCTGAAGCGTCTGTAACCCGAGGTACCACTGTAATGGGTTATTGCTTGTCAGCTTCTAATATTTCTGTATGACCACTTCTCATTAGACAAGGTCCTATCTGGGGATATCAGTAACTTTTACAGAAAATAGTGTCTTGGCAGTGAAACATGAAGTTCAAGGTCTTGTTAAATTCTGAGTTGGTAAATGCTGAATTGGTGGATGGTAAATGTGTGTGTGAATCCTGACATTACAAGCTGGAAACATCTGTTTTTCTCCTTTGTGTGCATGGTTCTTCTTCCAAGGAATCTACACAAAAGTCTGGTCACCTGCTTATCTCCTTAGGCAGCCTCCACCAATCTGGTGCCCTTAGTTGTCCTGACTGGGGCTGATGAGAGTTGTAGTCCCAAACAACTAGAGGGCAGCAGATTGACAAAGGCTTTCCTTTCATGACCCATGGATGACATTTGCTCATCACCAAATATTGGGTGGGGAGACGGAGGTGGAAAACATCTAACATTGGAGCTTCTGTTTCTCCAAATCCTGGCTTCCAGAACGCAACTACAAAAACAAACACCACAACTAAGGGCCAGTTCAGGCTGTAAAATTCCTCCACTGCGGATATGTGCAGCTGTTCTATATGATGGGTTTTTTTAATTCTTGAATTGTTAGTAACATTTCTATGTTTTTGTAATGCTGCAAAACAGTGACTGTTACTGTTTTGATTTTAATTAACTGCCTTAGGCATTTTGGTATAGAAAGGAAGAATATAAATCTTTTGAATTGAATAACATGTGAAGAGAGATGCCATGTCAGTGACTGCAACTGTTCCCTCCCCCCCAACAATCCTGATCAGAGGTGAGCCTGGCTGGCGGTATTCCATTTCTGTTGAACCAAACTCATCCTAGCAGTAGCTCCATCTGGTCTTATAACCCCATTTACAGCTGTGTGTAGTGATTTAGAAGTGTTAACAAGTGGCCCTAAGTGATTTTCCCAGCGTTAAAAATGAGCAATACAAGAATGGAATCCAGTTTTCCAGAATCTGCTTCAGCGAAGAGCACTTGGCAAACCCCAAGTTGTAGGACTAAAATGATGTTGTCTTTCTTCTCTGTAGGGTCACATGATTCCTTCAGCTACTGGGTTGATGAGAAATCTCCTGTGGGACCAGATCAAGCCACAGCAATCAAGCGGTTGGCTAAAATCTCTTTGGTGAGGAAGGTCATGAAGAAATGGTCAGTGACACAAAACCTAACGTTCAAGGAGCAGCTTGAAGGTGGAATCCGCTACTTTGACCTCCGTGTATCTTCCAAACCAGGCGAAGCAGGTCAAGAAATCTACTTCATACATGGTTTGTTTGGAATCAAAGTATGGGATGGGCTGATGGAGATCAACACCTTCCTAGAACACCACCCCAAGGAAGTGATCTTCCTGGATTTCAACCATTTCTACGCAATGGATAACAACCACCATGCATACCTGATCAGTAGGATCCAAGAGGTTTTTGGATCAAGACTCTGCCCAAAGGAGTGTGTGGAAAACGTGACATTACAAAACCTCTGGGGAAAGCAACAGCAGGTAGGAAAGCGTTTCTCATTTGGCAACAAATTTCTATAATTCAAAGAACTCTTAGAATTGAAAGTGTCTTGCCTGAAGCTGGAATGGGGAGGCAAGCATGCAGTGCACCTTTCTTGCTCTGAGCTGGAGAAAGGAGCAGAAGATTTCCCCCTGAGTTCATCCTGCATTTCAGAAGCATAGCATAATACCTTGTCCCTTTGCGAACAGAACTCTAGTTGGCCAGTAAGGCAAGCCCCAGTTTGATTCCTGTCTATAACATTCATTAACTGTGTGTTCAGTACTATTAGGATTACTTTTGGGTTGCGATCTTTCATAGCTTCCTTATTGGGCCCTCACCCCCTTTAAAGACTGCTATGGGGCCTGGATGAAACTAAAACTTATCTCATGGTATGGCAACTGAAATGCTGTTCTTTAAAGTACGGCTGGGAAGCCGGTAGTTGGACTTCAGCTCCCTTTAGCCACAGCCAGCATAGTTAGTATGCAGGAATGTGGGGATTGGGAGTCCACAGTGTCCATCTGGAGGGCCACAGGCTCCCCATTCCTGCTCTGAAGCACCTGGTATCTCACCACCTTCCAGATCCCCTACCCATCATGATCTGGCTACCCCACTGTCCTAGTGACCAGTTCCCACCCTGCTCTGCTCCTATTGGCTGTGTCATTCCAGTCTGAAATCCACATCTCATAAAGGCTGGATATGGCTATGTTCTACTCCACTATCAGAGGCATTATGCATCTGTATACCAGTTGCTAGAAATCGCAGGTGGGGAGAATGCTGTTAGGGCTTCCCTTAGGCATCTGGTTGACCATTGTGAGAAGAGGTGGGCTAGATGGACATGTGTTCTAGTACAGCAGGGCTCTTGTGCTTTCCTTAATCACTGCCTTTCCTGTGAACAAGTGTCTGATGCAGTTACCCCATGCTTTCTCTTCTCCTGAGCTACTGTGGCCTTCAGTCTCTTTAGTTTATTAGTCGTGGTGACAGCCCTGCTTCTGCTTGCCCTTCTCAACTTATCATGTTCTGTTGGTCCTGTGGATTGCTGCAGACATGGTCACCTGTACCTACCCCACCGCTTCCAGAAGGTCAGCGCACCAACCCCCTGAAACTGTCTTTGTCTCTTCCACTTGATTTTCAGTTCCTTTTTTCTCAGTAACCAATCAGGCTGACAGCACAGCAGTCAGTGCTAAAGGAACTCCTCCTGGTGGCGTATATGGGGGTTAGTGCCACTAAAGGTGCAGTCCTAAAACACACCTGATAAAGCATGTCTCATGGAATTGGTAGGGACTTGTTTCTCAGCAAATGTACTTAGTGTTGTGCCACATATAACTACGGAAACAACAACAACAAATCATTGCAAATCCTCTTTCTTTCTGCATGTTATGTTACAGTATACATATTATATACTGTTTGGCCCAAAGCAGTGAATGGAATAGTAATACAAAAAAAGACTACAGTAAATACAGCATACTAATCAAAACACTATGAAAAACCATCAGTCACACTGGATATACATTGGTTAGCTGCATTCATGCACTTACCACAGATGCAGCCAGCATTTCTGCTCTTGCTTAGAAGCCAAGGTACCACACACACACACACACACACACAGTCTCTCACCTAGGAGCAAGAACATCCACAATCACCCAAGGGAAGTATCCTCACCTCCTCACAGCCCAAAGATGAAATCCAAAAAGCAGACTGAGCAATAGTTGCGTTCTTATGGTCACCTTGCGAAGTGAAGTGAGTCTTGAACTCCCCAGCTCCTGCTTTTAACCTCTGTTTAAGCCCTATTTGTGGCAAATATTGACACCAATAATGCTGTCGTCCTGCTTGCCCAGTGCATAGAAAGCAACATTTTGTGTGAAATTATTTTTTAGCACTGAATATAAGTGAAAGAAGAGCTTGTGTGGGGGAAAAGGCTTCTGATATGTTCTCTCTCAATATCCCAGGTTCTCATTTTCTACCATCATTGTTTCTATGAACAACATCCCTTTCTGTGGCCCGGGAATAAAATCCCAGCACCATGGGCAAATACGACCAACGTACATAAACTGCTGCAGTTCTTGGACACTACTCGTGGGGAACGAGCAAAACAAGGAACTTTTCACGTTTCTCAAGCTATTCTTACACCAAGGGTCAAAACCATTGCACGGAATCTCATCCGTGGCCTGAAAAACACACTTGTTCACAAGTAAGTGCCTGTTTTAGCTTTCTTTAGAAACCTTGTTAACCTGTGCTTGCAGTCCTAAACCCAGGTACCTAGGAGTAAGCCTCGCTGAATTCAATAAGACTTACTTCTGAGTAGATATGGTAGCCTTGTCCTTCTTACTTGAAATGCATATAAACATAATAAAGAGTCCTCTCCCAAACCTCCAGCCAACAGAAGATAGATGATAGAAAGAATAAATTTACTTAGGGTGCAATCCTGTTCACACTTAACTGGAAGTAGGTTTGGGTGAATCTGCCAATTTCATTTTTTCTGTTTTTCATTTTTCCCCCCAGTTTTAAATTCAGTTTTCCGCATTTCCATATCAGCTTGCAATTTTTAAAAAGTCTTTATGACAGTTCATCAGTATTTTAGTGCAATTTCTCCTCAGATAGGCACATGTTGCATGCTTTTGCAAAATTCAGAACAGTGCAAATTTCAAAGGATGGCAAACTTTAATTAAACTGCAGCTATTTTGCTCGGAGTTTGAATCAGATCAAATGTTTTCACTAAGAAGGCAAAAATCCATTACACACGCATGCACACACACACACACTCTCTCACTGATGGTGCCATGGGTTCCAATTCTGTGCTCAAAACTTTATTCCATTTTGCTGAAATAAGTAGGCTTACTTATTTCTGTTGATGTGATTAGAAACTGTAGCCGATACTGTTGCAAGTTGCTGCCACCTACAGACCAGAGTAAGTAATTGAGCCCATTTCTCCTCACTATATTACATATCCATTCATTTAACATATTAGTAAGTAGTGATGGCTTTCATTTCATTTCTTGGTTAACGGATCAAATTTAAAATAGCCATGTATAAAATAGCTTTAATTACTTTCAGAATGCTCTCTGAATGAAATGAGAAAGCACTGCATTCATTGAAATGAATATTTTTAAATGCAGGGCAACTTTTAATTCAACACAGCTATCAATCTATTAAAGCTACAGTGGCATGGTGTGCTAATGTAGCAACTAGCAATACTGGCTGCAAGTGGAAAATGCATAATTTTAACAGTAAAATCATACATGGGGTTAGGATGTCCGTATCTTCATCTCTGACACATTTCTTATACATTGCTTCCAGACTGGCACTATTTTGTGAGAGGGACCTAAGCAGTGGCAGGAAATCTAGGTTTGTGCAGTTAAAATGGGTTAAATCAGTCTGTCACCCTAGTATAATCCGCTTTAAGGGAGGGGGCTTTTGCAGTTGATAGGGTGATGAGAAAAGTGTGAGAAAGCAGTGAGAAGTGTGGGATAACGATGAACAGGAAGATGTTTGAATATCCCACAAACAAATCAGAATGAATGGTTAATAAAGACTAAATATAGTCTAACCTCCACATGAGCTACATACAAGCAAATCATAATGAATTCTCAACAAACAGGCTCTGTGGAGGAGCTCATATCCACAACTTGTCAATGCCACTTTTCCAAAGTAGTTGTCTCTGCAGTAATAAGACACTAGATGGTGCTAAAGGGCTTTTCCCCCCTTCTCGGGAACAAATGTATTTGATTAAGAACTTTTGTGCATTTCGTCCCCTTACTAAAATGTTTAATAGCAAAAATGTAAAAAGAATGGATTACCATCATGCCAATTCAGAAATGATACAAATACCCCAAAATACCCATTATAAATTGTATGGTATTCGTTCAACCAAATATTATGGGTCATTGAAATCAAGTCATTCCATTGACAGGACTAACACATTGTCTTGTCTAACCCAGTGACTAACACTTTTGCTTAGCTTTTCCTTCTGTAATTCCTCATTGTCACCCAGCTAAGCAGTACCAAATTACCAAATAGGCAGGGTAGGCCCTTTTAGAGGTCCTGTGACAACGGACCAAAATAATATTGATTTGATCTTGAATGAAAAGTACAATCAAACTTTATTAGTTCAATGCTATCCCACTAGAGCTTGTGTGAGGGGGGAGAGCCAAGATTTCTACTGCCTAGGGGCCTCCGCATGGTTTAATCCAGCATTGCAACTAAGCCATTGCTGAAAATTTCTGGATGTAAGCCAAATGTGTACATAATGGCCCAGGTAGTCTTTTGTTAGCAGGGAAGGAGGCTTCTAGGAAAAAGAGCGAAAATGAAATTACTGCAAAACCTGGTAATACATAAAGATGTTATTAACACAGTTTTAATAGAGAATTTCCTTTCAGTACAATACCTTCCACTGTTAAAACCAATACATCATATTTTATAAGCAATTCAAAAAAAAAATAACTTCCACATTACATTTATAAAGACTTACTAACTGTACCAGATAATCTCAACTTTTAAACTTGCAGCTTTCCTGAGAAAATTGTCATGGCATGCTGTTACTGCCATGTTGTTTCATTCAGATAGAGTTTTGAAAGAATAACACACAGCAATATTAATTTTTAAGGGAAGCTTGGGTGAAAAACTGCTCAGCATACACATGGGGGCTCCCTAAGAATGTGTGAGCATATGCCTGTCACCTCCATGCACACTCATTGCATATATTTTGAGTGCCAGAACAAGGCCGCTGTGATTTACAGAGGTTTCCTTTAGACCTTGAAAAGGAATCCTTTACTCGGACACTGATACATTCACCCTAGTATCTTAGCTAGAATGTAAAAATGTTGCACAACGTTGTTCCTCTCTTTTGCATATATAGATAGATAACCTCTAAGCAGTTTAGATAAAAACAATAACAATACAGCAACTTTCAATAACATTTCCAAAACACAAGGAAACACAACCCAATTGTATATCACAAACAAAGCCAAGCAGGGTACAAAACAACAAAATAAAAATGAAGAGTCAGAGTCTAGGATAGGTTGGGTAAACATAAGGTTTTAAGAAGTGCTTAAAGGTCAGTACTCGCTTTGCCTCACAAATTACCCAAGGTGGGGGGCATTTCAGATGCCAGGTGATTTCATCTGTTTCTGTATTGTCACCAGGTGACATCCTGCTAATCAAAAGATCTTAAAGATTGGCTTGGTCTGTGCAAGGGGAGATGGTGTGCTAGGTACCTGGTTCCAAGTTGTTTAGAGCCTTACGTTCAAGGCTTTGTAATTGACATTTAGCTTGGTAATAAATAGGCAGCAGTACAGATCTTTCAATGCTGGTATAATACATGTAACAAAGTACTCTGCCAGTTTCATTCTGCACTAGCTGCAGCCTCTAAACCAGATACAAGGATAGCTCCAACAAGCTGGAAAACATTTCCTTGTTTATTTCCTTCTCACACATCTTGTAGTGTTGTTCCCGAGCCAATCAGAATTTTGCTTTGAATGGGTGAGAGATATCAGATGTGGCTTGCTCCACTGATAACTTCACCTATGAGTTTCTGCTGCATCTCATAGTGGGTGAGATGCTGCCACCCCCGTTTCTCAAAGAGACAGTTCCTTATTGGCATAATGGTTTGAATCCAAAGCCTTCCACTCATGAAAAGTTCCTTCATTCATGAAACAGGGCTTAGATCCAAAGGAGGCTTACATTAATAGAAGTACAGAAAGGACCATTTTTGCCAAAACCCCTTGCAGGCCCCTGGTCTGGAGAGCCCCCATCCCCAACTCCATAGCAGATGGGGGCATAGTGAGCTGCAGGAGGAAGGGGGTGAGACCTGAGTGCTCCCCTTTCTGTGAGTTGAGCTCCACTCACAGAACTCTGGATTCAAGGCAATGCAGTTTGGGAGAACGCTGTATTTGTATGCAGTGCCAGCATGTTGATTATATACAGGATGCAATGTGCCTCATGCATACGACGAAGGTTCATGTTACATTTTCCTTTCTTTTCCCTTTAGGAATCTCCCTTCGATTCTGGACTGGGTGAAGCTGCAGAAACCAGGCGTCATGGGTGTTAACATAATTACATCAGATTTTGTGGAACTGGTTGACTTTGCAGCTACCGTAATTGCATTGAATGAGCTTCTCCTAGAAGACAATGAATCCTGACAACGGGAAAAGTTTTAATGTGGGAATGTTGTCCAGTCATATCAAGAACTTTCTTTCAAGCTCTCTCTCCATCTATCGGTTTTGCTGTTTCACACAATGCCAAGGCACAAGGCCACGTGTTGATTTGACTGCACAGTCCTCACAGCACAGCTTCCTTCGTCCCTGTGCTGCATGTATGGCTGCTCTGCCTACATCTGCTGAAATACAGAATATGTGCCGGCTGGACACTTCAACATCTGTAAATCATTAGCAGGAGCCTCTCTCTAGACTTGTTGAGTGTGTGCATCCTGCATGTTATGAAACCCAGGAGCCCAACTCTAAAGATAATTATTGAACTCTAAGTACACATTTACCAGACTAGCCAAAAGATTTTGTTCTTGGCGACAAAAGTCAGGCATGTGCCCTGCTTTCTTCCTTTCAACTGTACTGTATATTAAACTACCTCAGTCACTAAAATACAAAGCACAAACAGTGTCTCAATTGCTAAGAGTGACCTTTTTGTAAATACAGTACCGTGTATGAGTTTTTAAGAGTTTATTGTGAGGTATAAATGAAGTTTTTAAACCTCTTTCTTTCTTTTTTTTTACTTGAACTCTCATTTTAATCTATTAAGAAAATGTGGTAAGTTAAAACTATTGGAGCAGAAAGATGGGCATTTTAAAATACAATGATATTTATTTTGTAGCAATTGAAATATCTATGGTGGTATGAAGTACAACGGGAATGTAATAAGTTTGTGGATTTTGTAGGAAATGTTTCCCAGATTATGTAGCACAATCTGGTGAGTGGTGAAAGAAGATATTATGTATCTCTCTGCAAGTCACTGCTCTGACCTTGCTTTCCCCAATTAGCCACCTTCTGAGGGAAGTTAATTCTGCTGTGAGTTTTGCACCAGCTGTAACAGAATATTTCAAATACTCCCCTATGCAGAGTTGGAGCAAATTTGCTACTATTAGGGGAGTCTGTTACATCTTTGCATGAATTGCTTCATTGCCCTGGCCTCCTTCCAGTCAGAAGATGAACCCAGATCAGAAGGTGAAGATGGGTAATCTTTGCTCTTACATGCTCTGAAAGTACCCATTTTTGGGTGTTAGCATTTTTAAAGTGTAGTTTGGTCATCGGAAGTTTGGAAAAAACCAAGTGAGTTCTCATGGACAATTCCTACAGAATCCATATGAGTTTTGCATTTCAACATAATGTGTGTGCAGTTTGGTGGTGGAAGACTAAGATCAAAACTACTTTTATGTTGGCAGAAGTTTGCTTATTTTATTGTTTGTCTCCAAGACAGTATGCAAAAAACTTTATAAGAGGAAGGCTAGGGTTTCTGTGAACCTCAGGTGGGTCAATGTCACCCCTCCAATATTTGACCCAAAGGTTTGCTGGTGCTGCTACCTCTGCTGCTTTTGTAACCCAATATCTAACATGTAGCAGCTTAATTTATTTTAAGTTTCACATATGCACAATATGTGATTACTGTCTCTTTTTTAAGTTTGTGCTGATGGGGAAAAGCATTTATGTTGACTTTGATAACTTCCTGTTTGGAAGTTCTTCCCTTGGCATTCATAAGGGTTAGATTTATCCACTGTTATTATATAATTTTAATGGACCTTCAGGGAAAAGCAGATTTGCTGAAAGGTATTTCAGCTTCAGATCTCAGGCTTGCAATGATTGCAAATGAAGTCCAAAAAAATCCAGGTTTCAAATCTGGTGGTTTGAGTTTTCTTTTATGTCCATTCCTCATGCTAGGAACCATTTCAACCTGTGTGAATTAGTTTGAACAGGAAATGAAGGCATTATTTTCCTGCCTTTCTAAAGGGCTTTCACAGGTGTATACAGAGCCTGAGTTTTTGTTCATTTTATGAACCTACTTTGAGATGGAATCACTGGGCTTAATAGTAGTGATTTAATGTTGATAGGTGGTTGTGTTTTCTCCCTTTCATCATCTTGGCTTATATTTATTTGTACATAATAGTTTGATATAACAAAATGTGGTTGCTGAGCATACAGTGTAGCAATGAAAACTGGCATTTGCACAGCAGGACTTTGAAGGTATTTGATGGTTTTGTCACCAGTAAAGAGAAAATGATGGTCAGGGATAAGTGCTTAAGATTTTGAGGTCTATTCCTAATGAGATCTCCATTATCATATGGAGGGGACATACTTGTTGCAAGTCTCAGGGTGAGAGACAAGTTCAGACAAGTTCACCCTTTGAATAGACAACTCCACACCTGAACTTGTTTATACCATTCAAGAAGTGAATCAGTGGTTGGAAGAGTCAAACACTGATTTGCTCAGAATATGTGACTATATGATCTCACCTTTCAGTAAAAATGAAGTGACCTGCGAACGAATCACAGTGGTGTGACTGAAACTGCCTGGAATTACCTATTTGTGTAGACAGAGGCAGTTGCTGAGAAAAGACTTGATAATGACCTCTGATTCTCGATCATGTATAGGGATACTTTGATGTGGGGTTGAAACAGACATGTATGCAGTTGGGTTTGATAGCTGCCTGTTATTAAGATGGCGAGTTTGTTCTATTTATTTTGTATTTATTTGAGTTTTCAGTCCTACCATGCAAGTTTCAGAGCAAAAGTGTAATTTAAAGCAAATGAAAATATAAGGTATATTTTGATATCTTTGATATGGCCAGTTGAACTCTGTCAGAGCACCATATATTAATGCCAGAAGATTCTCAGTGTGGGGCCTCATTAAACTTTTTCACATGATAAAGTCACCACATGGTGATTTTTGTGATGTTTTGTTTGCATGATCAATATTTCATTTGGTTGCTTCCTCAGTGTTTGGTGAGAGGTGGTTCTCTCTGTCCTGGTTCACATGCAGTGTTGAAACATAGTTTAAGATGGTGCTTTTAATGTACATGAGCAATCTGATCCTCCTCCACTTCTGTGTTGCACAGCAGAGGATGCAAAGCAGAATATGGTGTTAGTGTGAACCTGGGAAAACAAGCCAGACTCTGCCTTGTTTCCTCTCCCAGACAGCAGCAGGGAAGGAACAAAGTACTTGCATACATCTAAAGCTACCATTTAGTTTAAACTATGGTTTGATGTTGTGGGCAAATGCAGTCCCTGTGCAAGTTGGCTTTAATTTGATTAAAGTTAGACCTGGCATGCTAAATATCATGCCTCAGTGCATGAAGGTGAGTTGCTACATAGAAATCTGCACTTGGACTGTATCGGTTTTCTTGAGAAAGGGGTTATATAACTTGAACAATTACTGTGAATTTCATTTGCTGTCCTTTTCATTTGAGCTTGGTGTATAATAAAACAAGTCCTCTCAGTGATCAGAAGCATAGCAACTAGACATAAAACAGGAGGCTGCTTTCTGGTTTATGAAGGACCTAATCTATTTGATTCCTGTGGCTTAATAAGTGTCCCTTGAGCATAGTCTATCCTCCACTCCTTTTCAGAAAGAACATTTAAGGCTGATTTGCACATGCATGGTTGCTTGTACCACAATGGCACAAGTGCAGATTTCCACAACACAACTGTGTGAATTGGCTCTCTTGTGGAGGTGGGAAGGGTATATTGGCATGATTAAAACTCACCTGGACCTTACAGTGAGTTGCCAACAGCTTTTCAGAGGAAGCTGCCCTCAGAGGAAACTTCCCTTTTCAGAGGAAGCTTTCAAAACTAGGACCACTCATGTGGTTTGTAATATCTATCATTTGCCATTAGAGTCACGCAGAATACATTTAAGAGCAAAGGTATCAAAGGCAGAAAAATAAGGCCAAGTATGTCAATATTATTTCAATTCTTACAAACTTTAGGTTGGGATTTTATTGTGCAGTTTAGTCGTTGTGCAGATGAGACCTTGTGGTATAAAGGGATTAGATTTTTTAAAAAAATGGTTATTTATTATTCTGTTAATTTATTCTGTAGGCTTCTGTAAATTATTGCATTTGGAATTGTTATAGGCCATATTATGTTGTGAATTGTTATGGACTGCATAAAATGTTGTTTTAATGAACCAGAATAAATATTATACTTTGTCCAGTGCCTAGCACAGTAAGCCCTAGTACTTGGGGCAACTTGATGCATTCCTGCAGCCAGCAATATACAAGGGTGATGGTGAGAGTTTGGTTGTCTCAATTAGCATGAATACGCTTATCACTATGGTTCTGGCTGACCAAAGCAATGGGTGATCAGACACTTAACCAAAGTGCTCAAATGATCTTTTATGTCCTGGAACTCCTTTGCAGTCTTGGAAATGTGACAACCATCAAAGTTGCAGGGGTGGAACAGAGAGACAGCTAGAAACATTTTGATTTTGAAGCAGACAGGCAGATCAGGTGGGAAAGAGCTATGATTCAGCTAAAGGGAAAGCATATTTGTGTGCAGAATCTCTCTCTTTGGGAACCCAATACATGGTTAGGAAGTGTGCTGTCTGGTTTTGGAGTCTATTTGCTTCTACTATGCAATGCTGATATGAGAAAGACTCTGTAAGAATTTGTGCTCTATCAGGTTAAAATTTGACAGAAAACATGAGAGATTTTTGTTTTGATTTTCACAGTGTAGCCCATGAAATATATCCTTATGGTCCATAAGCAGCTAATACTTTTTGCTACAAACAAAAGTGATAGAAGAATACAAAGGTCTATTAGGATGTCACGTATTTATTATGACTATTTATTTCCTATAAGTACCTGATATCTGACTTTATGTGAGCTACACTTTTTTCATGTCTGATGTCTTTCTTTAATAGTCCTTGATTATTTTCCTGAAAATGTATACATTTCATTTTTCCCCCTCTCCAGAATGTTGACTGTTCCAAGTCGAAATGGTTCATTGTACCTTACGTTTTCTATTTCAAAACTCCTGGGTATTGTAAAGCCAGTATACCTCACTTTATTTCTGTACGTAAAATTTGGGGCTACATCTGTTCTTCACATTTACTTGCTGTTTTGTTTCTAATCGTGAAATTTCTAACTTTATATGTGTGTGCGCACCATGACTGGATACAATGGAATTATTCTGTTAATTGTTCAATTGTTGTGCGAAACAATTGCAGGAAATGTACAACTTTTCTTCCAACAACTTATAAATGCAGATAACAATAAACAGATGTATTCGCATTAGAAAGAAGTTTGTTGTATAGATTTCTATCTATACTATCTATCTATCTATCTGTGTGCTATCTAATTCAGGAGTAGCTGACCTTTTTGACCTGGTGGGTGCATGTGCAGACCAGAGGAAATGTCATGGGCACCACACACATTCCATAACACTCTCCATCCCAAGTGTAAACCCCCCACCCCTTGCCCTTCATGAGACTATTAGACTTGGTAGGGAATGCCTTCTGTTGTCTAAGGGAGGCTTCTTTCAAGTGTGATTTCAGCAGAGGGAGGGGCAGGGGCAGTGGGACAGGACCCTGTGGGATCCAGGGATGGCTTCTGTGAGCACAAGCCTGCCTGTGGTCCACAGCAGTGATCCCTGATGTCATAGTTCATTGCCAAGGTTTATTACTGTTCCTTTCATCTAGAAGAAGCTACTTCACCTTCTTGTCTTTCAACCTGGGAAATTACATTTGATTCTCTGTAGAACTTCATTTTGGCACTATAAGGCAATGTTTCAGAAACTTGGCTGTTTTTGGACTACAGCTCCCATCATTCCTAGCCAGCAGGATCAGTGGTCAGGGATGATGGGAATTGTAGTCCAAAAACAGCTGGAGACCCATGTTTTGGAAGCCCCGCTATAAGGAATCCTTTGTAAGATTCCTTAATAAAAGCAGGTACATCCAAGTTAGAGAGCATATTGGTCAGGTTTTTTGAGCAAGGGACGGAGGTGTTGTTCTTCCCTCTCAGACAATTCCCACTATAGAGTACTCCAGTGTAGCATAATGCAATAAGGAGCCCAGAACCAGAGTGCTTTGTATTTCTATTCTCCCCCAAATGGTCTGGTGGAAACCAAAACTGCCACGCTCCCATGATGATTTGCCATTAGCTGTTGGAAAATGCTGAGGTTAGCTGTACCGTACTCAAACAAACCTGCTTCCAGGTTTGTTTGTTTGACGGGGCAGAACTGGTAAGGGGCAAAGTACACAAACAAAGAGTGTCACAAGGACCAGTCCTCCATGGACACATCCTGCCTTTGAAGTGAGCCACCAGGTGAAAAGGAAAGCATGACTTTTGCACTGCTATTAACCTTTCTGGGTATTCTGCATGAACGCACTGAGACATAGGGTTCAGCACCTTCAACAGTTCTGTAGAGGAAGACCTGCTGAAAATTTACCCTTCTGCAAAGCTATTAAATGTGCAGAGCCCTGCCCTATCTCTCTGATCAGGCAGAACACTCAGAAAGGTCAAAAGTAGTGCAAAAGTCATACTGCTTATGACTTTACACAGATCACTATGCAAAATTAAGAGTGGCTGCATTTTCAGCTTGGTGGATCCTTTACCAGTTTCCTTTACCAAATATTGCTGACCAATATTTCTGGTCATGTGGTCAAAGGGGTCTTGATTTGGATTTTGTCCCAGAAGCATGACTTCGTCTAAATAGGCCTACATTTATAGGCAGTTACCTTTGGGAAGCTAAGAAACTGTTATGGGAAAATCTGGTAAAGATTAGCCCTCCCCCAACGAAAGACTAAACACCCCACAATAATTAAAACAGACAAAAAAAGCAGGCCAACCCCTCCTAGCAACAACATAAACCCACTCATTTTTAAAATAAAAATTGTGAGGACACCGTACGAGGATGGAAAATTGTGAGGGCACCACAACATTATATCTCTATCATGTTACTACTACTACTACTACTACTATTATTACTGAAAGTTATCCACTTTTTGACTAGAGAAAGGCATTTAAGAAAAAGAGTTAAGCTTCATTACAGAGCAGCCCAAAGTACTTTGGTTTGTGCAACAGCTCATTAATTTACCTTGTGGAAAGGCTTTCTGGCAATGTGATAAGCCTCCTGGTTGCTGCTTCAAGACAGCCACATTCCTGAGTGGCACATGGCAGAGAATTTGCCTCTTATGAAATACGCATCACAGAGCCCTTGGCCGGGGATGGAAAATGCTCTCTTAATGCCTTTTGAAGGAAAGCCAGCTGGGGCCGTGGAGTGTTTGCCAGCAGGTCTTGTTGCACATATTTTACTCTTAAGGTAAGCACCGCATATGAAACCTGTAGAGTTAAGTAAATGTTGGTTACTAATTTAGCATTCCAGCCACATTCAGTTGGAAACAAGGTCAATCATTCACCTAAGGCGGGAGGTCTCTGTTAACTGGAAACAATCTGAAGTGCACTTGCCTTTGTTGGAGCTGGAAAAAAGGGTGTTCATCCTCTCAAACCAACATTTCAGATTAATCCACTAGATGAAGTCCAAAGTACTGTTCAAAAAAGTAAAGCAAACAAGTGGATTAAAATACTTGAACTAGAGTAGCCATATTATTACTACTATTTGCTATTTTAGTTTCATAAGAGAAGCTTTTACCTAATCCTTAGCAGTAGCAATATTTGGGTGCACTGTTTGGAACAGTTTAGGAGAATGTTCAGTATTTCTCAAGCCAGCAATTGCAATGTCTAAATCGGAATTTGCAAACACATTGACTGGTTAGGGGGTACCTATGCGCCCCTTGTTTTGCTGCATGCCACATAGGAAGGAGCCACAGGAAGCTATGTGAAATAAGCCACATTCGTAGAATCGTAAAATTGTAGAGTTGGAAGGGACCATGAGGGTCATCTTGTCAACTGCCTGCAATGCAAGAATCTTTTGCCCAATGTGGGGCTTGAACCCACAGCCATGAGATTGAGTCTCCTGCTCTACTGACTGCCCAGGTGTGACCTATATGGCTTTTATTGTATGCTGCACTGGTAATCTGTTTCAAAGGTGGGGTATTATACAAAATATTTATTTTACCCCCCAAAAAATAGCATGTTCAAATATTAAAATGAGAATTGGGGGTGTGTATTATCTAAAATTCCAAAGTTTAGTATTGCATTTTAGTGTATAAAATTGCACACATATGTGTGTGCTTCTTTAAAAGCTCCTTTTGGATACAGTGGCCTTATAAACTTGCTTCCAAGCATGTTGGGGCACAGTCCTCATAGGAACATCTCCTCTGCAAGCCAATTACAATGCACCACAGATACAGTCTTAACCCCGCTGCCTTTCCTTCCAGTGAACCTTGCCAAGAAGAAGGAAGCTTCATGCGCAGATCAGATACTTGCTTTTGGTTCGTACTGTCTGGGGGGTTTTTTTAGAAAAAAAAATTGTGAAATAGTATTGTTCAGTTATAGGTAAGGATGCTACATAATGGAAATTAGTCATTTAAAAAGCAGAGAGCTGGAGAACAAGCCCTAAGGGTACATTAGTACAACCTTGAATCAGAAGGTAAAATCCCAAGGAAAAAACATGTAGATGACAAAGTATCACGTCAGACGCTAACCTTGGCCATACATCAATGCTATCTCATTCAGGGCGCACCTTTGCTAGAATGAGACAGGAAGTGGGCAGGGTTGGTATACAAAGAACTTGTTTGGTGCCAGGCCTGAAATGAGTCATGTGCTATCAGGAGATCTTGAGCCTGATTGCTAGGATCCAGGAACAGGAGGATTATTGCGTCCTTGATACCTGAAATGCCCCAAGGCTCTGATTCTGCATGCCATGTTAAAAATGTGTCTTTACATTTAACAAGTATGGTTTTTATGGTGTTGTTTTAATGCAAATAGCACCAGCTAGAGAAACTGATAATTATTAAGATCACAGCAGGGGCAATTGAACCCTTCCTTGGGAAAATCCTTCCCATAAAGCCCGAATTTGCATTGCTAGTAAACTCCTGACTGGTTTGGATCCTAGCAGCAATTAGTTCCCACTGAAATCACTGGGTCTTAAAGTCACAATTCACTTTTTATACTGATTTCATTGGCACCCCTTGGGCTAGATTCAATCCACTGGTGCCAGGAAAGAGTTAAATCCCCACTCCACAGCTGCTGTGATCCCAATAATGATGTGCACACCCACAGCTTGTGCGATTTGCGGTTTTAAAAAGCTACAAGTTAGACGCAGATTTAATATCACATCCAGGTTGGCTCTCAAGTATATACATTTAAATAGAAGTTAACATCCACTGTCAGGAACAGGAATTTTAAATCCGCCCCCCCAATCTTACAATTTTCAACTAAATAAAGAGTGGCTAGACCTTGGTTTTGTGGTCTGAAACTTTCTCAAGGCGTTATTATTGCAAAGTCTGATATAATCGCATTCCTTATTTTGAAAAGGTATCCCATTCTTAATATTTTGAGGTCAGATGGTCACCACAGCATTCTTTTCCTTATTAGCTTGCCTCCTCTGGGGAAACTAGATTCTCAGTTGCAATTTTTTAAATATAAAAATGTGGTTCAAAATGTGGAAAGCTCCCTTATTAAAACAACTGTGCCTTTGTTTAAAACATTACAACAAAGCAACATTTTAGCTCAGGCTGGTGCGCTTGCTGATTAAGGCACATGTGATACAGTAAGCTAAAGCAGCTGGGGCCATGTGGGAGATTTTAAAAAAGAGGATGAACTTCCTTTTGGAGAATTATGGATTGCTGGACTCTCCACAGATCCAAAGCTAAGATGGAAAAGATTTCTTGTTTGTTTTGACAGGAAGGAGGGGGGAAATATAAGCTCCAAATTACAAGTCTCACAGCATCAGCTCAATTGTTCGTTTTGGTCAATCTTGCTCCCAGCACTTGATTAGTCATCGCTGCTACAGAGGTCAGGTGTAACAGCACTGTAACTGGGTACTCAAGTCCATCTCAACCACTTCTGCCTTTAATGGTCTAGTCACTGAACCATGAGCACAATGGGAAACAAATTCTCCCAGTGCTGCTTACATGTCTGCTGCAGATAGTTCAACATGACCTCTCACGAGCCGCCATGCGCTTGGTACCTAAACATGACTATGGGCTAAAAATCAGATAGTTGTTTATTTCCTTGACATCTGATGGGAGGGCGTTGCACAGGGCGGGTGCCACTACTGAGAAGGCCCTCTGCCTGGTTCCCTGTAACCTCACTTCTTGCAGTGAGGGAACTACCAGAAGAGCCTCAGAGCTGGACCTCATGAATGATGGCTGAATGATGGGGGTGGAGATGCTTCTTCTGGTATACTGGGCCGAGGCTGTTTAGGGCTTTAAAGATCAGCACCAACACTTTGAATTGTGCTCAGAAACCCCACCACAATCCAGGACCTTGTAAACACCCCCATGTAATTGCAAGGCACTTGGAAACACAAATAAACTTGAAGTGGATTGGGAAGAGTTGAGCCCTACCTGTGCCAGTTTGTTTCTAAAGTTGAGAAGGAATTGGAGGTTGCCCAGCAGCGGAAAACTTTTCACCCGCTCCTATTTCTTGATGCATTCATAATATATGTTACACTCTTGATGCAACAGAAAACCATATGGGACACAGACAATATACACAATGGCTCTAAGCTTTTATCTTTTCATCTAAATGTAGGCTTATGTCATCACTAAACAGGTTCTCTGAATTCTGGACTGGATTAACAAGGAAACAGGTTGTTTATTGAATTGTGGTGCCTTATGGGCATGATTTACTGCACTCAAACTGTTCCAATTTAAAAATAGCATCTAGAATATTGTGCCTCTAGAAGGAAGGACATTAACATTTGAGATGAGCTTTGTATGGCATTCAGGCTTATATGAATTTCAAACTGCAATAAAAATTATGGCCCAAACTTGAGCAAAGTCTTTCCTGGATTCTACCCAATACCTAAGGTTCTCTTGTTAGGACTGTTTCACACAAGACTCCCCCCCCCCCCCCGGTGCTGATATAACTTCACAATTGGAACACCATGTAAACATGGGTTCCTTATTGTCTGACAGTTGTACAATTATGCATAAAGTATTTAAAGTCTGGTTCTCTTAAACCCAACAATGACAACAATTAATTTATATGTTGACTACATGACTGGGTTTCCCCAGCCACTCTGGGTGGCTTTCAACAGATATAAAAACATCATAAAATATCAAACATTAAACAAAACTCCCCTAACCAGAGCATGTACCACTCTGGCAAGAGAGTGCGCAGGCAGGTAGGGTCTCAGCCAATGTACCAGATGGAGCTGGTAGCCCTGAACATAGAATTAACCTGTGCCTACATGGACAGCTGTGAGTCCAAAAAAAACACCCCAGGCTGTGCAGCTTGTCCTTCAGGGGCAGTTACCCCATTCAGGACCAGGAATTCCCCCACACCTGTCAACCACCTGTTCCCAGGAAACAGTACTTCTGCATTGTTGGGATTCAACCTCAAGCCATTGACCATCTTCCACCCAACTATGCATGACTGATGGCAGCAGACCCATCTCTTTAAATATGGATTTGCCCATTCACACGTAAAGGGATGGGTTATATACAAATTAAAGGGCCAGAAGAAGTTGAGAGGGCATACTCTCTTCATTTCCCCCTACCATCCATGTCTGCAACCAGTTTCCTTCCAGCTGGACCTCCTTTTGGTAATGGATCAAGCTGGGAGAAAAATCTCAGAGGGGATGGGTAATAAGCAGGATGCATGTGGGATTGATTTGGCCTAGGACCCTCGTACCTATGGGACCACCTCTCCTGGTATGTGCCACAGAGGACCTTATGGTCTGCAAATAACAACACCCTGAAGATCCCGGGCCTCAGGGAGGTCAGACTGGCCTCGACCAGAGCCAGGGCCTTTTTGGCCTTGGCCGCAGCCTGGTGGAATGCTCTCTCACAAGAGACCAGGGCCCTGCGAGATTTGATATCCTTCTGCAGGGCCTGCAAGACGGCCTTTGGTCACGGTTCAGTCTGACTCATTTTCTCTTTGTGTAAGAACAAGCATGAAGGAGGTTTCCCAGCCCGCTCACAGGTCCTTATAATATCAGTGGAAACAGTTGGTCCTGGCGAGTATTAACCGCTTTCAATTTTAACCTGAGGATTGTCATTTGTCCAGTTTTAATTTAATTTAAATTTATTTGAATTAATTTTGGGGTGCATTTTAATCAATTGATTGCTTGTTTTTATGCATATTGTATTATTTATATGATGTTAGCCACTCTGAGCCTGGCTCCGGCTGGGGAGGGCGGGGTACAAATATCATTATTATTCATTACTGTACATTGCATATTAGTGGGGCAGGTCCCCATAGATGAAGGGGGCAGCACAGCCACTATCGTGCATCTTTGTATCCTTTGGCCTTCATAGCAGGAGTGCCAACTTAGCCCTGTGAACGTCAGGGCCGTGAGTGCCATGCAGTTTGCATGGCCCTGACACTGAAATTTGTGGGTGCTGGGTCCCTTCATGTGGAATTTTGTGGGTGTCTGGGCACCCAGACCCCCAAGGAGTTGGCACCTATGCCTCATAGAATCATAAAATTGTAGAGTTGGCGGGGACCCTGAGGATCATCTGGTCCAACCCCCTGTGGTGCTGGAATATGCAGCTGTCCCATACAAGGATCAAACCTGCAGCCTTGCCATTTTCAGCACCACGCTCTAACCAACTGATCAGACCAGTTGTGACCCATCTTCTACTGCAATGGTTTACAGAATACTATTAATTCAGCTACTAACCTTCTTTACCAGACCAAAGTTAAAAGGTAAAGGTAAAGGTACCCCTGCCTGTACGGGCCAGTCTTGACAGACTCTAGGGTTGTGCGCTCATCTCACTCTAGAGGCCAGGAGCCAGCGCTGTCCGCAGACACTTCCGGGTCACGTGGCCAGCGTGACGAAGCTGCTCCGGCGAACCGGCACCAGAGCAGCACACGGAATGCCGTTTACCTTCCCGCTATAAAGCGGTACCTATTTATCTACTTGCACTTAAGGGTGCTTTCGAACTGCTAGGTGGGCAGGAGCTGGGACTGAGGATAATTGCCCTCTTGAATGATCCTTGAACATCTGAACGTTCTTGACATTGTTAGAGTGAACAGCAGGCATCTGTTTTGAAACTCCATTAGATGGTTCTATAAGGATTTTATTAGCATTATTTATTACCATTCTTCTGCCTACTTCTGCCTACATGTTTGTTTAAAACTGAGAAAGCAGACACAAGGATACAATCAGGCAGCATCCTCAGACAAAAGCCCTTTCAAAGCTAAAAATAGCTGCTCAGAGGCTCTGGGGGGTGGATTTTAGCCCAGGTTTACATTTTTTTTTTTGTTTTTGTTTTACCTCATTTGGTCATACAAAATAGAATCCAGAGGGCTTTGGGGATTCAGCTGTATGGAGGTGGAGTCTCACTGGGATGAAAGGGGATTCTTCTTTCGCTGTAGATACATTGCTAAATATGGCTTGCATTAATAACAAATGAATCAGTTCACTGGCAGAGCTGAGGAAAATTTCTCCAGCGTATCCTAAGACATGTGGCAACAACATTAATACTGCGTGCAACTGGGTAAGCAAGATTGCTGTTTTATACCAGCAAGAATTATGTAGATTGGAGATGAGATTTGTCAAGCTGCTTTTTCAATCTCCTCTTAAAATGGTTGCAGCTAAAATAAAACAAAAAGCCCAGAAAGTTACACTTCTGATATGAACTTTTGCCAGGTTTTCTTTTTACTTTATTGCATTGTTTTATCTCAGAATGCACAAAATAACATGAATTATGCAAATATGAGCTGAAGTAAACAAAACTTCAACCAACAGATAATTGTGGAAGGCAAGAGAAGGTGTTTTCAGCAATGCCAAAAGGGCAATTTATTAAGCAAAATAAGGAATCTGGGGTATCAGCACATGATAAAGAATTGAAGGGAACTCAGAGAGAGGGTTGAGTGGTTGTTGGATCCTGTGGATCTCCCTCTCCACGGGCAGAGAGGGAGATTTGTTTGTGGAGAAGGAGATCTACATGCATCCTGGAGATGCCTTGGTGTGGTAGCAAGCTCTCTCATGGTCCTGCAACACCACCTGCATTGAAGGCCAGAAACATAGTTCTCTGGCAGTGTGTCATGGGAGACTGTGCATTCAGCAGATTCTGTGCTGCCTTATTTGCCCAACATAATACACCCAAACTGGCCAATGCAGGCAATGGGAGGAAAAGATTTTAAACCAGACAATGGAAGGAAAAGTTGCTCCCTCCCACCTTCCACAAGCCAAAAGGGCTTAGGAAGTGGTGGTTTCTTCACTATGGATTTCCCCCACTGCTTTATGATACTCTGCCCATAAAGTATTGACCCTGTCCAATGGAGCTTATCCTGGGATAAGGGTATGGTGGAAACCTTCCGCTAAACAGATTTCTTAGGGAATAAGTTTGTATGGTACTTGCTTCTGAATAAACACACACAGGTTGCACTGATAGTCTGGCTGAAATCTGAGAATGAGGATGCAAAGAGGATTGTGTATGTCATGTCCAAGTCATCTCTGCCCTGGAGAAATGAAACCATGAGCCTGTGAAGGTGCCTTCCATATGATGGGAAACCAGATGACTCATGTTCTTCTTTCGCCTGGCCTTCCTAGCCATCTGGACTCAATGAGAAAGTTTGTATGATGTTTACTAATTTATATGTAAGGATTTGTCTTCAGGAACACAGAACCAGAACCAGAAGTGAGAAAGAAATAGGACTATTCTGCTTTAGTGACAGGGAAATGGTTTAAGCTGCAAGCCTAAACTCACTCACTAGGAAGGAAAAGCAAGTTAGGCTGAGACATCCAAGACTTTGCCCAAGACTTCACAGAAAATTTCATAGCTCAACAAGGTTTTGAACATGAATTTCCCAAATCCAGCAGTCTAGCTACTGCACTGTTCTAAACACTTAGTTCTTCATTTTTGTGTGTGTACCTGATGCTGACAATGCCAATGTATGAATACATGGATCTGTATATTTCTGATCGATGTAAGATACACATGTCCATTTTACACATGTCATGGGTCCATTTTCTCATTTTTGCAGGTTGCGTGTGCGCACACACACACACACACACACACACTGCATTGTACTTACCGTAAATTGCTCACTTTTTGTACACATTCTTCCCTTAAATGTTCCACATTTTTATACATTTTCCAGTGTGTTTTCTTCTAAAACAACAATTTTTGGTACACATTTTTAAAAATACATATATACATTTTTTTAACCAAAAGTGCACTGCAGAATTTGGAGACAGGCATAATCTTAATGGCGGCTGCATTCTGATCTGCATATAAGTCAAGAACTGGCAAGTTAGACCAGTTCATTTTAAAATGTGGACTGAACAAATTTCTGTATCCCTAGATGAATGCCAGCTGTTAGATACATTATGATATCATTTGTTGAAAGCCACTGAACAAAGCACAAGAAGCGCTAAGGATGCTTTTGGAATGTGCCAAATACCGTTGATGTGGCTTGCAGTACCGAAGAGGTCATTATAAAACTGAAAGCATCTTTTAGTTAACAAAGATTCTTCATTCCAGTTGAAAAAGTCTAGCCAGGAGAAAAAGCAATTTAAGTTATCTCTTTGAAAAAGGTCTCAGAATTTGTCGCTGTATGTTCTGTTCAGTAAAAATGCTTAAAATAAGTCTCTGGACCAAACTGACTTCTGTAGCTGAAGTGCCAGAAGTAGAAATGGGCCCTGGGGGATACTAAGAATATACTTACAAGATTTACACTGACGGTTAAAATATTTATTTATTTTGACTGTGCGCTACAAGATAAACACATTACATAGTTGGCACAGGGCTGTAGTGCGGTTGTCATGATGCCAGGTTTCCATATATCCCTTTTCACCCAGGTAAGAAAATGTTAGGAGTAGTGTTTGCATCTGGGCTTGCAAGGTATGTAGAAGTGCACTATCCATTTGTAGAAATAGATGGAGAACTGCTATAGTTTTAACGGGAAGTTTGCCTGGACAAATTTGTAAAAAGGTCCTGTGTTGACCTTTGGGATCCCATTCTTTGTCACTGCTGACCCTGGGAGTGCCTCATTACAAAAATCGCCTCAGAGAGGGCAGCTTGTGGGCAGGTGCTTTGATACAGAATACAGCAGCCTCAAATGTTATACTTGGAAGCTTCTCATGAAAAAAGGGCTTGCCACCCAAAGATGGGACTGTGTTCTATGTGTTCTATAACAACCACCTAATTTGGTTTCCATTGCCTTATTTATTTATTTTTTAAAAAGTATAGTACCACCACCTAAAATGAATCTTCGGCTTTACTAACATAGTGTTTCTCTTTCCTGTTGTTCTCTACCCCAAGGAACCTGTGTGTCTCAATTTAGACTGGAGACAGGTCTAGAGGAACTGCTAGATTTTGGATCTTTAGAAGTACGGGATCAGCCATTGTGTGTTTCTTCATGCTAGGATCACAACTGTAACCTGAAACCTACATAGTCCAAAGAGAGCCAATCTAGGAATGGCAAATCTGGGTTCTCCCGGTGTTGAACTCCAACTCCAACCACCCCTGGCTGATGGGAGTTGGAGCTCAACAGCAACTGGATTGCCACAGGTTCCTCATCCCAGGTCTAAAATTATTAAGTCTATGGCTTCTTCCTGCACTCCATCTTAAGACTGACTTCAGTGTAGCTGTTGCGGCCTTAACATTATGACACAATTTTCTCTTCCTTCTCCCACACCTTGTATAATATTCAGCCAAATGAAGAGTCCTGGAGAAATCAAAATCTTGCTCAATATTTTGTGACTTTTCAGTCAAGCTGCTAATTATTTTGCCCTATTGTGGATTTTGGAACTTTTCTTATGAACCAACGCAGTTACCTTTGCTTTCAGGGGGGGAAAACTACTGCGAGTTCTATTCTGAAGCTGTGTGTGTGTGTGTGTGTGTGTGTGTGTGTGTGTGTTGGACTGATTACTTATGACTTTTGCAAAGAGGAGGAAGACGCTCCATTCAGATTCATGTTGTGGGAGTCTCAAAACCTTGTAACCATTTCACTATTGGCTAGAGCTATGGACATAATTCATGAGGGCTTCCATTCAGTCTTCTGAATGGCACCACTGGCATTCCTAGCTGTCTGGAGATACACTTAGGCAGTCTTCCTCTCTGAAGCTCAGCCGTGCCCACGCATTGAGATGCTATGAGACAATGCCTGATTTCAGATCTGGAATGTTTTAAGCATGCCATCCCACCCACTCCCACTCCAGACTTGTTTGGAGAAAGCACTTGTAGACCAAAGGGCCATTCCCCGCCTCTGATAAGCATGCAAGCTAATTGTTTCTGGCTAAAATATTCATGAGGTGGAATGCACCTTCTTTTCAACGGCTGATGATAATAATAAAATGCTGGGAGCATTGTTGGATGAAGGAATAGTGTTGCAAGGCTGTGCATAGCCTAGAACGCTTAGGAGGGTGCAGTTTCCATGCTCTTTTATAACAACACTGAAGCGGCTTTAAAATATTTATTAATAGAACACTGGATCCGGCTTGCAAAACCTCCCAGAGTTGAATGCCTTATTCATCCACATGCAATGTCCCGCGGAGCCTGAAGCTCAGCACTTTTAAACCACAGTTCCTATTTTGAAGGAGTCCACTGGAAAGAGTCTTCTTTTTCCTTTTCTTTTTGGTCTTTTCCTCCCTGTTGAGAGAAGCGATAAAGTCAGCAATATTCCCTGGAGGCTGCCAGGGACATTTGGCATGAGTCCAGAGACAAGAGCAGCAGGCAAGGATCTGGTCTTCTCGGACGAGTTGGCCGCCAAGGCAGCGGGTGCTGAAAGTAATATGGCAGTGGCAGGAACAATGCAGTAAGGAAGGGGCAAGGATTGCCAGGGCAACTCTCTCTCTCTCTCTCTCAGCAGCACATGAGATTGCCCTTAGTCATGAGATCACAAGCCCATTTCTCAATAGCAGAGTATAAAGAACCTTTGGGCTGCAAGGCATATTGCTCTGTCACTTAGTGATAGAGCAATATGCCTTGCAGCCCAAAGGTCCTAGGTTCAGTCCAGGTAGAATCACGGCTAGTCAGCTGACAATACTGAGCTTCATTGACCAATGAGCCGACTTGGTGTTTATTATTTACTTATTTATTACAATTTGATTCCACCTTTCTTTCAAAGGAGCTGAAGGGTGGTGTACATGGTTTTCCTTCTCCTGATTTTATCCTCACAACAACTGTGACGTAGGTTCAGCTGAGGGATGGTGATTTATCCCAAGGTCGCCCTGTAAGCTTCATGCCTGTGTGGGGATTCTAACCCAGGTCTCCTAGGTTTTAGTTCAACACTTTAACCATTACACTACACTGGTATATAAGGCAGCATCCTAGGTTTCCATGCATGTTTTTGCATGCAGGACATCCCAGGCTTAATTCCTGGGACCTTCCATTAGAAGGATCATCTCAGAAGTGTTGGGAAAGGCTTCTGAACAACCTTTGCCAACCAGAGTAGACCAAACCAAGGCAGATGGAATGATCAGACCTAGTATAGAACGGTTTCTTATGTACTGGAACCAGCTCTTTCCCTGTGCTCCTCTCTATGTCATTTGTCTACAGGTTAGATTAGAACTAGTGTAGATGGAAGTGAGAGCTGGACCATAAAGAAGGCTGATCACCGAAGAATTGATGCTTTTGAATTATGGTGCTGGAGGAGACTCTTGAGAGTCCCATGGACTGCAAGAAGATCAAACCTATCCATTCTGAAGGAAATCAGCCCTGAGCGCTCACTGGAAGGACAGATTGTGAAGCTGAGGCTCCAATACTTTGGCCACCTCATGAGAAGAGAAGACTCCCTGGAGAAGACTCTGATGTTGGGAAAGATTGAGGGCACAAGGAGAAGGGGACGACAGAGGACGAGATGGTAGGACAGTGTTCTTGAAGCTACCAGCATGAGTTTGACCAAACTGCGGGAGGCAGAGGAAGACAGGAGTGCCTGGCGTGCTCTGGTCCATGGGGTCACGAAGAGTTGGACACGACTAAATGACTAAACAACAAAGTGTAGATGGACCTTTCTTCAAATCAGTAATTCCTTCTGAGCTGGAGCACACGATTGTGCTGTGTGATCATTTGTTTATGCGTTCCAAGAAATCAATATATGATATACGGTAAGCAGGAAAGTCCTCTGTGCCCAAAACACCCACTGCTAGAGCTGTTTGCCAATCACATCTCCTAACAATTCACTGCTCACCCCCACTTTTCCCCCTGAGGTATCTCTACCTGAGGTGGGACTGCATAATCAGATCCCTGCTGATTCAGAGAAGCGGCCGCATTGCCTGCCCTCAGAGGGAATTCCTAGTTGTACTCTGCATAAGTCATTGTGGTGACCTTGCTTCCTCCTAATCAGGATGCTTAGGCAGAGCAACAATTCACACAGAACAATCCTTACTCTTGCACAATCTGACAGCAAATTTCTATGCTATCTTCTCAGAAGTAAATTTGCGCACGCTTGGCATTCCAACCTAAAAGTAAATATGGGTGGAATTCAATGTCTTACTATGGTGTACATCACATCAGTACAACCTCTATAGCTTGCCAGCTGAACAATCCCCCCCACCCCATGTGTGCTGTTCTGGGGGATCTCCCAATACCCACAGAGCCAATAGGGTAGGGGGTGCAAGGAAAGGAGCTGGGGAAGCCCTGTTGTGCAAGCAGAAACTATCCCACAGGGCTTCCACAAATGGGACTTGTTAGATGAATCCCACCCAATGGATGGAAGCCAACACTAGTCCTACTCAGAGTAGACCCACAGAAATTAATGGACATGGCAAACTTTAGCCCATTAATTTCAATACGTTGACTGGGAATAAAACTTAGTTGAATGCCAGTGTGTGTGTGTGTGTGTGTGTGTGTGTGTGTGTGTCCGTGTCCCCATCCTCCACAACAAAACGTTGCAGGCTGAGGTGCTTCTGTTTATGGCATGGGTAGGCAAACAAAGGCCCGGTCCAATCGCCTTCTAAATCCGGCCCATGGATGGTCCGGGAATCAGTGTGTTTATACATGAGTAGAATGTGTCCTTTTATTTAAAATGCATTTCTGGGTTATTTGTGGGGCCTGCCTGGTGTTTTTACATGAGTAGAATGTGTGCTTTGATTTAAAATGCATCTCTGGGTTATTTGTGGGGCATAGGAATTTGTTCATTTTTTTCCTTCAAAATATAGTCCGGCCCCCCACAAGGTCTGAGGGACAGTGGACCAGCCCCCTGCTGGAAAAAGTTTGCTGACCCCTGGTTTATGGTTTCGGCTACCCCAGCCCATTCCCCTTTAGCAGTTGTAGTGCACCTTCCTTTCTGCAACTGTTAGCACCGCATACCCAATAAGCATGTTCAGTTTTCATGGGCTGTTTCACAGGATGAAAGTGTTGACCGGACACATTGAAATCTTAGATTTCCCCATTGATTTCTATGGGCTGCTCTCTCTCCCATCCCTGGGGACAAATCCTCATTTGCTCCATTCACTCCTCCACATCATTTTCCATAGCCACCTCTTAGTCAACATTCCATGGGCACTGAGCATGCTCAGTCCACACTGGGTTGTTGGGGGTAGTATATCCCCCACAAGGTTTCAAATCTTGGGGGAACCCCAAGTCTTCTGATACCTCCCGTGTGCATGTGATGCCATTTTGGCTGTCATATTTTCTTATCTCAATCCCCTATTGCAGAACCGGGCAGAGAACAGTTGATTCCTCAGAGAGGCCAGGGTCAGCAGCAGACCTCTGCATGCTGCTGAGACAACTGCATACTTTGGGTGACTTCCAGCCAGCATCTGCCACAGTGATCTGACCAGGGTCCTGACACACTCTGTCTTGCCTGTTGTGATCCCATGTATCGTATCTTGACTCTCCTGAACATGACTCTGCTCTGCCAGTTAGTGCCAGTGCTGGAAATCAGTCTCTCCAGGGTCCTCCAGCTGATTTAGGGCAGGACGTAAACATGCAAAGTCTTGAACCTTTATTAGTATACAAAATAAAGAATGCAAAACACATTCATGTTATTAATTGCACTGTAGACTTTGCAACCCAGACATCTACTGCTTGAAAGGGCTTTCAAAAGAATTATAAGCATGCCATATGTTTCTCTCCAAACACTGATAAAAGTTAGTGAAACTTTTCTTGGGGGTTCCCCCCCCCCCATTTAACATTTGGCCAAGGACAGGATAAATGGGCTAATTCTTTTTGAAAATTAAGGTAGCTGCACACAGCAAATCAGATATATCAATGAATAATGCACAGGTTTGGCACATAGCTGTTTATGAAGTTTTCGGGATTGTCAATGAATTACTCTTGATTATAGTGATCTATTCCTCACACACAAACTGAAAAGAAGATTGAAACTGGCCTTGGTGTTAATTCCAATAAAGCTTCAGATTTCAGAATTTCAGGGGACACTGTCTTTAAAAATCCCCTAGGAAGAGAAATCAGAAATGGTGGTGCTCCACATTTTAGGGACAAAGGAAGTTTCCTTATTTTATGCCAGACCGCTAGTCCATCTAACTCAGTATTGTTTACACTGACTGGCAATGGCTCCAGGGTTTCAGGCAGGAGACCCTGCCAGTCCTATCTGGAGATGCCAGGGATTGAACCTGTGAACTTCTGCAAAGAAAGCAAATTGTCTGCCACTGAGCAATGGCCCTTTCCCACATCCTTAAAATGGCAGAAACTGTCCAAGCTGTGATATTGGGCCTTCCTACACTGATCCAATGGCTTAGGCTATGGTTCCTGTACTTAACAGACCTTCCGGAGCCATAAAAAATGCTTTGGAGTAGATTAGGAGAGTGGATTAAACTTTGAGGGCCTGAGAAAGGGCATGTTATTCAGGGGAGCACACGCATTAGTCTCTGCTGTATAATCTTGTTTTACGTACCAAATGCTTGACTTGGAGCCAAGCTTCAGCCACCTAAATGCCTTCCATGTTTCACATGCAGTGGTTTTCTTTTAGCTGCACAGATCAATCCAAAGTAAAACTATTTTCCTCAAGGGAAAGTTAGATATGAATGGAAATAATTCTGAAGGCAGTAACATTGTCATTTATCACTGAAATAATTACTTTACTTAAAAAAGGGGGGGGCAAGAAGGCGTAGCTAAGTCAGTGAAAGTTTCTCACTGCATTGCTGGTAAAACTCCAGCAACAAACGAAAATACATTGGCCTTAAATGTGCAGAATTTGGAATTTAAAAGAAAGAGCAAGTATAACTCATAGGAATGTACTATATTTAATTACAAGGATGTGTCATTTGTTAATCAGTATGTTCTGGGGATTTAAAAGTCAAGTTTAGCTTCTTTATTTTCTGCTTTCAAATCTAGGCTGTGAGTCAAGAAAAGCATACCTTATATAGGTCTCCTTTCCCACTTTCCCCCCTTGAAATGGAGCCCCTTGCATACCCACACATTGCACATGGCTTTTGAAATGTAGCGGAATGATTTCAAAGCAGCTTGCAATGCAGTGTGGAAGGGCAGCTTTCAGGGGGGAAATACGTCAGAAGCTGTAGCATGTGAACCCAAGTTTTTCCCTGCACACGAAGAGGTTCGCTGGAGTGGACACAAATCCTAAACTGCACCACTGCAGTTCCTCAGTTCACAGAAAGGAAAGGGAGAGAGGAAATAAAAAGAAAACAAAAGGGCAAAGTTCAAAATGTGGGAAAGAGAGCACAAAATGCAACATGCCCAATGCTTTTCAGCATATCTTCTTTTTCAGGGGAAATAGATTTTTGTTTAACTTTTTTTCAATGATTCATTAACAGCATTTTGCTCATTTTATTGCCTTCCAGTTCCAGTATTCAGCCTCATAGAAATTATGCCTCAGCTCCTTAGATACTTCAGCAGCTGAACTCCTCTCTGTCTTCTGCCCCGCCTCTTCTCCAGTCTCTGATTCTGGACCGCTCTCTGTCATAGCCTCTTCCTGCTCACTAAACCCTGTTGCCTCTTCAGCTTCCAACACCTCCTCCTTGTTTTCTGCTCCCTCTTCTCCCTCTGACCATTTATCTGTCAGTTTGCATTTCTTATTGCAAAAAGTATTGCTCTGATGTGTAGACTCCCCCCTCCTCCGTTCTGATTAGTTCAAGAAAGTGCTAGAAGCTTCTCTGTGTGGAAGAGACAAGCAAGAAGGTTCCTGATGTTTGGGTTATACCTTCTGGGGAGCTGAGTGCAGCTGGTTTTAACTGGTTCTGTTATATTTTTCTGTCAAGGCCATGCTGATTATAATAGTGAGGCCAGAAGGAGCCTAGGTTTCACACACTTTATGTTTCTGTCTCTCTTTTTGTTCTGGTGTAGTGTTCTGTACATGGTATGCTATAGTGTTAAAGTTTAGACTTATTATAAGTAATTGTAAGTTTATTAAGTCTGCTGCAACTGGATTTTTTATGGACAGTGCCAATCCTGATTGTATTGGATTTGTGACCATTATGCTCATTTGCCTTCAGTAGCAGTAAAGCTCTGCTGGATGAAATACAATTGCCTCTGGTCTATTTTGGGGGGAATACTGCTAACTATACATTGGAATCTACTCTGGATCAATATTGAGTAGACTTCCAATTACATTATCATCATCCCACCACCGATCCCCTCTCTCTGAGACCTTTCCTCCTGGGGGTTCCCCAGCTGGTGCCACCCCTGCAGCCTGCCAGTCCATGACACTTGACTGGGGGGAAACTAGGGAATGCATCGTAATACCTCCTTCTTTACCCGACTTTTGTCCAGTCCTAAGAATGATGATGATTGAGGAACTGTGAGATTTGTATCGCCACCCTTCAGTTTAGCATCTGTTGACATGTACTAGCTATCTGCATCATTGGCTGGGTGTACAGTGACTGCATCATTGGCTGGGTGTACAGGGAAATCAGCCCTGAGTGCTCACTGGAAGGACAGATCGTGAAGCTGAGGCTCCAATACTTTGGCCACCTCATGAGAAGAGAAGACTGCCTGGAAAAGACCCTGATGTTGGGAAAGATTGAGGGCACAAGAAGAAGGGGACAACAGAGGACGAGATGGTTGGACAGTGTTCTCGAAGCTATCAGCATGAGTTTGACCAAACTGCGGGAGGCAGTGGGAGACAGGCGTGCCTGGCGTGCTCTGTTCCATGGGGTCACCAAGAGTCGGACACGACTAAACGACTAAACAACAACACAGGGACAATAGTATTCTTTATATAACCCCTTGGTGTCATGAGCAACCTAGACAGGCCAGAGTGCTCCTTTGCCAGTTCAAAACAGTCTATTTTATGAGTTGATCTTTGCGAATATTCAGTCTAACTTGACACCGACAACTCGAGAAGTTTCTGAGAAGCAGGAAAACCCTCTCCAGTATTGGCTATGCAGAGAAGGCAAAATAACTCCCTCTCTAACTTCTTGATCTGCTTATACCATGAAGTGTGAAATGTGATTACCATTCTCCAGGGCTGGAACTGAAAGGTTGATGTCAGCATTATAAGTTTGGGCTAAAATGTGAAGAGGAACAGACAGGAAACAGACGTGACCACAGTGTGCCGTCTCACAAGGGGTGTTCACATCCTACATTCAACCGGTATACAATTGGCCTTGATCACTACTTCATTTTCTTCTAATGTTGATGAAGTACTAATCAGGCTTAAGCACTGAACCAAAGCCACAAGAAGACAACTAGACAACACTAGACAACAAGAAACTAAAAATAACCACCTTAAAATTTGCATGGAATTCTGGTTATAATTTATAAAAGTTTCCATTTTGAAGTCATTTATAGAAGTAACTGTATTCACTTTTGCCCTCTCATGGACATGGACATCCATTAAACCAGCTCTGGGAGCTCTGCAGCCTCAAATTCTTTCCTTTGAACCTTAATGTCCATATCACCGCTAGATCTGGGATAACAATACACCATAAAAGGCCAAACCATGCAAAATTGCACTTGCTACAGAAAGAAGAAAACAGACCCAGCTGCACTGCAGTTGGTTTTCTCTAGACTTTTAATTGGCAAAGTCAAACTGATGCTTTGTAATGGAGTCAGGCTTCAGTGAAGTTCACAGCCATCAGAGTTAATTGGTGGCTGCTTGAAGAACAAAATAATTGAGCCAAGCGAAATAAAAATAGCTAAACAGTAAAATAAAATCCAGTGGAATCTACACGTTCTTCTTGGTTGCTCATATGGTGTGATGTGTTGATCATATTTGCCAAAATACAGCAACACATGCTCATATCAGCATCTAAACACTATAGATAATACCAGGAATTTGGTCGTAAAGTGTGTGTTTTATTTGCAGAAGGTCCTATATTTAATCCCTGGCATTTCCATCTTAAAAAGATCAGAAAGAGCTCACCTGAGACCCTGAGGACAATACTAGCCTAACAAACAAACAAAAATCTGACCTAATTAAAGGCAGATGGTGGGGAGAAACTATTGTCCTTAGCTTATGCAACTTTCAGACATTTGAAGGCAGCCCTTGAAATGGAGCCCCTTGCAGCTTTTAATGTTTGATGCATTACTGTATTTTAATATTTTGTTGGAAGCTGCCCAGAATGGCTGGGGAAGCCACGCCAGATGGGTGGGGTATAAGTAATAAATACCGGTGGTAATAATAATAATAATAATAATAATAATAATAATAATTATTATTATTATTATTATTATTATTATTATAATTATAATTATAATATGCATTGTTCAAACATTCAGTGGGGACTATCTGCTGTAACTATTCCAGAACAAAAAATGAATGTCTGCATATCTTCTCAATCTTGCTCTTCTGCTTTCAGCTGACAAGCAACTGCCATTTCCCCCATAACTTCTTCCGGTACAACCTGTGACCATCCAAATCCGTGGCCTTCCAGGTTCTGTTGGACTCTAACTCCCATTAGCCTCAGTGAGCAGTGCCAATGGTCAGGGGTGATGGGAGTTAGAGGGCCACTGTTTCCCCATCTCTGTGGTAAACCAAGTGTAGGTCAACAGCCATGTGCTGTGACCTGCCATCTACTGTATGTGCTCAGTAAGACTTCTGCTTTGGCAATCCAGTGCTGCAGGCACTTAAATCAGTATGGTTGGCAAGCACCAGGGAGGTTGTCCTGCATGGGTAGATGGTTATATATTTGGTCAGGAGGGTTCCAAGATGCAGCACAGTACATTTTTAAGCATCATAAAATTGCAAGGTCTGGGTAGAAAATTGAAGCTCTGTGCAATTTCCTGGCCAGTGATGAGGTGTGCGGCTGAGTCTATCTGTTGTTGGTCATAAAGATGAATATACCATAGCTCTTATTTTCACCACTAAAATCACTTTGGTCATGGAAATATGGCCAACTCTTTTTGGTTGGTAGTTAGGAATGAGAATTTCAAATGGATTGCATTTGATAGGAATTCCTATGCCTTTAGAGAACAAACCAGCAATGAAAGGTTTGGCGCGTGTGGCTTCTGCCACTGTCTTGCTGGACAAAACTCTCCTAGCCAAATAGCAGTGAAAGTTGGATAAGCCCTCTTTGGGTCAAAGGTTGGCAAGATGAGTCAAAAACTCTCTAACACTGCATGCATGACCTTGGAACTGTTTTAGTAGCAAATCTTCTGTCTTTTAGGGCACCATCACATTTGCTAAATGTTTGGCCCAAACGTTCCGGATGACAGCAGGCTTATTTATTTTATGGTTGTAAAAAAAATTGCTGTCTGTGTGACTTCAGATAATAAATCCCTTTGTAGGGGGAAAAATGTTCCTTTAGGGAAACTGGTTATTAACTTCAACCTTCCTAGAAGGTTTAATAATACACTGTGTACAACAGGACAGCTGTGGTTGGAACAGGAAGAGCCAATAGGAGAAATAGCATTCTGTGTTTGCATATTAACCAACATCCCCCAAAGAGCGTATGAGGATGCTTGGAGCCCAGAGTTATTTGGCAAGCAAATGGGCCATGTAAATATGAGCTGCCTCTGGTAGGAACAAACATACAATATTCAATTGAACAAAGCTTGATTTTCATACAAATATCTACAAGTTTTTTGTAACAGAATATATACATATATCTATAATATGTAACTGAGAGATTTGTCTCAGGACAGCCTCAAGGAATATCAGGGTGATATCAAATAGCCATATGTAGCATGGGTAAGGTAAAGTAAAGGTACCCCTGCCCATACGGGCCAGTCTTGACAGACTCTAGGGTTGTGCGCTCATCTCACTCTAGAGGCCGGGAGCCAGCGCTGTCCGGAGACACTTCCGGGTCACGTGGCCAGCATGACGAAGCTGCTCCGGCGAACCGGCACCAGAGCAGCACACGGAAACGCCGTTTACCTTCCCGCTATAAAGCGGTACCAATTTATCTACTTGCACTTAAGGGTGCTTTCGAACTGCTAGGTGAGCAGGAGCTGGGACCGAACAACGGGAGCTCACCCCGCCGTGGGGATTCGAACCGCCGACCATGCGATCGGCAAGTCCTAGGCGCTGAGGTTTTACCCACAGCGCCACCCGCGTCCCCATGTAGCATGGGAGATGCTTTAAAAGCTCCTTCATCAAGGCTCAAACACTGTAATCTTTCCTGAAATTCTTTAATATCAGATCGGTCCCCTCCATGCCTTCCAAAGGATGGAATCTGTATGTGTTAATGCATCTCTCCTTTTCAGCAAGCACACACACACACACACACACACACACACACACACGAGAAGTAATTGTTTCCACTCTTAGACTGTGACAAATGACTCATGCTTTCCAGCAGAGCATGGGGGACATTTAAACATCCCTCCCAATGATGTTATGTGGGCTGAGTCCTAAACACTTACAATTAAGAAGGTTTTCCCTCTTGCAAGCTTATCAGCAAAACATTTGTTTCTGAGCCTTGATAGCAGCAAGGGTGTGTAACCTGTGGTCCTCCAGATGGTGTTGGACTCTAATTTCCATCAGCCGCAGCCAGGATGGCCGGTGGTTAAGGATGATGGAAACAGCAGTCCTCCAACAACTGAAAGGGAAATAAACAGAAAAACACGCACAATCAATTTTTAAGAGTAGTCATAAATAGTGGGTGGTATCTCATGCAACCTACTCAGAGTGAACCTATTGAAGTCAATGGATGCAACTAACTTACGTGCATTAATTTCAATTATTATTGAGTTTTATTCAGTTCCCAATCATCATCATCGTCTTCTGCTGTTGTTAGCGTCCTCTCTTCTTATGTCTCACCAACTGTGGCTTCCTACAGATACGTGGCAAAAGCCATAATGTGTGCATGCATGTATATATTTTGAAGATTTATACTATAGCTTCCAATCAAATCATTCTCAATGTGACTTAGAAACAACAGGTTATTTTTACAACCCCCTCCCTGAAAAAAGTCTCTCTCATGCATATGCGCTCCCAGCAGCTATTCCTGATGGATCGGGCCAGAACATCTTCTCTGTCTGTTTTGCAGGCTGAGGAAAATGGGTAGTTGGAGGCAGAGTGTTCTATCTGGCAGGGAGGGGGGAAGGAAGATCTCTGCAGCTGCTGCTTCTCTAACCAACACTTGGCCCAGGTTGATCTTCCCTTTGCCATGATGTTCTTCCTGGGAGGCAGGATGCACAGACTCCCAATGGTCCTTGGTCCCCTGACCAGTGGCAAACGTCAGTATCTCTACCCTGTGTCTCTTTGAATAACCTTACAATGCACACACATGTTTTATTTCAGTTTGACGCCATGCAGACTGAAACAGCTGGATTTCTCTAACATGCACTCCTCTTCCCAAGGGATGCTTACATTCAGTCAAGCAAACAATGGACCTTTTAGTTTTGATTTATATTTCCTTAATGGTTTGGCTTTGTTTTATTAAAAGCAGCGACCGAGCATAGCCATTCCAAGTAGAGTGACTCTTATTTGGAAAGCGCATTTAATATGTACATATCCCGAGCAGTGCACGCTTAAGTAATGTAGCTGAATGTTTGAGGAACAACAGTGTAGTGTCTGTGGGAGAAGTGGGTGGAATCCCTAAGGAGAAGAGTCAAGCTTGTCTAACAGAGAAAGCCATTCTCCACCATGACATCCATCTCATTCGACCTTAAATGGAGAAATCAAACCATTATTCTAGCAAAATTCTCTGACCTAAATCCGCAGGCCCAGCAACCAGGGAGCAGTCAAACAAGAACCCAAATGGCTCGGAGCAAGGTTTCTGTGGCCTTAGGAGTGCAGGAAGCTGCCTCACACCAAATTAGGCTATTGATCCATTTCAATATGGTTGACACAATATGGTTGATACTCTCAGGGTATCAAACAAGAGTCTTTCCTCCTTGCTCTCTCTGGAGATGCTAGGTTTTGGGTCCAGAACCTTTTGTATGAAAAGCATCAAACTATGGGTAGAGCTGGTGTATCGGTGCAACAGACTCTTCACAACGTAGAACCATGGAGGATGTTGACATTTTGAGCATTGTGTTTTGAAGTGTTTTTCCCACAAACCAGCTTCTATCTGCAACTTCTGTCCAGGTAATTTGTTCTATTTCTCCATGGGTATGCCCTTTAAGGATGAGGTGGTTGTGTGCGTCCAGTTTGGTAACATGACTTATTAGCTTTGAATTTACTCTAGTTCCTTTATTTCGAGCCAGTTGGGTTACAGAGGCAGAAAGCAAGACATGTGTATAGCCTGTGGCCAAGCAACTTTAATAGGCTTAAGGTTTATGCCACAAATGAGAAAGTCGAGTTATTATTGTCTGGTGATTGGAATAAATTCACCCTGGAGTGGAAAAACAGTGAAAAGAAGTAATGAGAAAAAGAGAGAGAGATTGGCAAGCAACAAGGTGTGTGTGCATGTAAGAAGCCCAAAGTTTTTTGTTTTGTTTTTAGTTAGGAATATTGTCTTAATCCAGTATTCAGGGAATATTAAACTTCTTAGATCAAAGACATATATCCTGCTAAATTGCAACATGATCAAAGTCTCCCCCTCTCCCTCTCTCCCCCTCCCCCACAGATATCTCGCCAGGAAAAACCTTTTAGAAATCCATGTTCTACATCCCTTCACTTTGTTCTGATCATTTTATAACTCTTGTGGTTACATCTGCAGAGTCTTGTGTGCCTCTTGTTAAGGAAAGACACATACGTCCATGAATAATCTATTTTTTAAAGTTACCCCCTCTAACTATGCAGCAAGAGGCCTTGAATTAACAGAGTAAAATAAGAAACATTTTGTGGCCCAGTGGGGCTCAATAACTCTGGAAGTAGTTATTTAAAACCGCAAGACATCTGTACACTTTATTGCTGTGTTTTGACCTTTTCTGCAAATGGTATCTGATACCAGAGAATGCTGGAAGTTGGAAGAGTGTTCCAATCTGATATGGATTAAGCATTCCTGTATAAAAGAGAAACTTGCTGTCTGGTTACTCTTACTCATATTATTCGTTCAGTTTTATACCATTTTATATTTTAAAGGGAAAAAATCTCAAAGCAGTTTACAACCTACATCAAATTAAAACATCAAATAAAACAATCCAGTATGAAACATAAAACATAATCCAGTAGTCAAACATAAAAAGTATAACATTCAAAGAAACATGATGGTGTTCAAGCGATCTTAGGATCCAGGCCATTTAAAATGGTCTAATTGTTTCTTGTTTGGAACCCCCCCCCAAAAAAAAAAGACCTCACCCACCCTCATTTGTGTGCATTTTGTAATGGTAGTAAATACAAAACGGCTGAAAGACTTCCTGTTTCTAGTATTGCATTTAGTAGTACATGTATAAAATGTACCTTATATGCTCATTGATTCCTTGCAGTGAAAGAGTGTTCTGATTGCCTTCTTGTTCATTTGCTGTGGTTGCTGTTTAAACAGCAGTTATGATTGCAAATATAGATCTCAATGAAATTCTTTTTATTTCTTGCTTTCCTCACCTGTGTCTCGGAAATAGGTGACTGAGCACTCCACAGGAAACAGAGCACCCGGTTTAAATAACCATGTGGATCAATATTCTTCCCATGTTAAAAATGTGTTTCCTGAAGGTGCTCCAAGCTTGCGGGTTTGTGAAATGTTAATTATAGAGGCACTGACCTCATGCCAGAAGTGAAGTTTCTCTTCACTGCGTGAACCGGATTTCCCTTCTCGATTTATAAACTTTATAAATAGCACCTTATTCCCCTGGGAAAGTACTGTCAATGAAACATTTCAGTTCAGTCAGTTCAGATGTACTGTTTATAAGCAACCGTAAGCCATCACAATATAAAACAAATACTACTGAACTAAAAGTCCCAGTTTTAAAAAATCAAGCCAGATTTGGCAACCAGCTGCTTACTTTGCAACTCAGGATTTTTGCACACTTGGACTACGTGAGGCAGAATCACAGATTAAGAGCCCTGCTGGATTGGACTATCTAGCCCAGCATCCTGTTTACTCAGAAGTAAGTTTCAAGACCTCATCACAGAGAACCGCATGCAGCTATACTCATTGTCTTAATGACCTCAGTTCAGGGCCTTATATATGTGACGCAGGTGGTGTTGTGGTCTAAACCACTGAGCCTCTTGGGCTTGCCGATCAGGTTGGCAGTTCAAATCCCACCAACAGGATGAGCTCCCGTTGCTCTGTCCCAGTTCCTGCCAACCTAGCAGTTTGAAAGCACACCAGTGCAAGTAGATAAATAGGTACCGCTGAGGTGGTAAGGTAAACAGTGTTTCTGTGTGCTCTGGTTTCTGTCACTGTGTTCCGTTGCACCAGAAACGGTTTAGTCCTGCTGGCCACATGACCCGGAAAGCTGTCTGTGGACAAACGCCAGCTCCCTCGGCCTGAAAGCGAGATGAGCGCTGCAACCCCATAGTCACCTTTGACTGGATTTGACCGTCCAGGGGTCCTTCACCTTTACATTTATACCTATATGTGACTATTTCATTTATTTGTCTCATAAAATACAATTGGGGAAATCAATAAAAATCCATATAAAACAACAAAAACAATATTCAAATAAGTATCCTTTTAAAGCTAAAAGAAAGCAGGCAAAAGCTATATACGGCAGATAAAACTGAGCAGGGCAGAAAAAAGAAAATATTAGGAATTAGGAATCAGAGGCAGAGAGATATGTCTTTAAAAGGCTGTTTAAAGCTTAAGTTTATGACCAGGATGTGCCTGCCTCCCGTCTTCATTACAACTCTGGCTCTTAAGCATGCAGAACACTTTGAAGTTCTGATCGCACCACCTCTCCAGTTCAACAGTTCGTCCTTTGCTTTGTCACATTCCCAAGTCTTTTTGTGAGAGAGGGTGAAGCGGTCATTTCCTGGAAAGGATTTTCACCACCACCCCAAATATGGAGCTTTGTACTGAAGACATCTAATGATTCAAACGCCACTTTCCCCAAAGTGATGACTTCTTCAGAATTGCCTTCAGAAGTTTCTGCCATCAAGAGATGAGCTAAAAGTATTGATGCATATATGAATAACGACGTTGGCTTTATTTCTACCTTCCTGTAAACTGTTGGGCTACAATGTAGTCTGATGCCGGTAACCCAAGAAAGTCACGTGTATCATATATCTCGGGGAAGGTCTTATTACTTGTTCCATGATTGCTGTTTGAATCTCAGCTTGTTTTGAGCAGAGCCGAGTGTGACAACTGTAGAGGATAAAGAAAAAGCCCTAATGTGAGAGGCATTAATACAGAAAGTAGCAAATCAAACCAGAACTGATGAGAAAGCTGGCATCTTTCCCTTTATGTACAAACAACACCTAAAATGGAGCTCACAAAAGAATTGGCACACCTCTGGGACATTTTTTGTGCGCAGTTTAAAAATCTGCTGACTCAAACAGCAAGGATGCTTCCAGACCACTGCTATTTGGGGGTGGGATTCAGTCATACATCTGCAAACTTAGGTTGTTCAGTTAAAGCTGCTTTGGAGTTGTTGCACAACAAAGCCACACACACACACACACACACACACACACACACACACACTGCAACTTTCACCCCCTTCCTGAGCTTTTGAGATAATTCATATAATGGGAAATGCACAGAAAAGTGTATGATAACTTTTGCTGGAGGCAACATTGTCTAACCTCTCTACAAACAAATTGGACTGAATGGAAGTAAGATAGCTCAGTTGGTAGATCATGAGACTCTTAATCTCAGGGTTTGAGCCCCACATTGGGCAAAAGTTTCCTGCCTTGCAAGGGGTTGGACTAGATGAGCCTTGTGGTCTTCTCAAATTCTACAAGTCTATGATTCTATGAACTCAACATGGTTTTTATTATTGTAACACAGAGAGAAATAAGTGCACCCCACCTTTTCTAATGGACGTAATTTAGATGTACAGAATTTGGGGGCCTTAATGCCATAACTCACTGTTCTTTGCAAATTTGTTATTCACCATAGCATAAAATACTGGTCATATTTAAAAAACCTCTCAAGTGACATTCAGTATTAATACCCAAACCTGGCAGCTCAATCAGTGACTCCAGAAACCTTAAGGCACCATTTCACAGACTATTATTAAAAATCATAAAATTAAAAGTCGCAGCAAATTGCCTTATATCAGGTCTGACCATTGGTCCATTTAGCCAGTGCTCTATATCTAGAAAAAGAGGTGCCAGAGCTCACCATGAACTTCTCTCTTGTTCTCTTAGAATGGCAATGGCACCCACCTGAGATGTGCTGAGCTCTAGTGAACTCTGGCTGAAAAAAAAGGCCTTGCATTCATTTCAGGATTGTCAATTACAGTGGTACCTCGGGTTACAGACGCTTCAGGTTACATACGCTTTAGGTTGCAGAGTCTGCTAACCCAGAAATATTACCTCGGGTTGAGAACTTTGCTTCAGGATAAGAACAGAAATCATGCTCCAGCGGCGCAGTGGCAGCAGGAGGCCCCATTAGCTAAAGTGGTGCTTGAGGTTAAGAACAGTTTCAGGTTAAGAACGGACCTCCAGAATGAATTAAGTACTTAACCCGAGGTATCACTGTAATGGCAATGGCTCTCCAGGATTCCAGACACGGAAATTTCCTGTGTCGTACCTGGAGATGCCAAGAACTGATGCTAGAACTTTTTTTCATGCAAATCGTGTGCTCTGTCACTGAGCTACAGACTTCCTTCCAAAAGTGGAAAAGACAGTATAACAAATCCCTATTAATGGGGCAAAACTCACAGTTTTTTTCAGTCACTGCAAACTGTAGAAGGCAATTTCTTTTACTTTCATGTTTGTGTGCGTGTGTAGATTTGAAATATGAGTTTCTCTGCTTAGAAACAGAAACTTTGGAAGCCGTACTTGCCTTGCAGCGTTCCAAGATCTGCCTTGGCCAATGTAGAATAAATTGCCTGGAGCTGTTGCTGATTCACTTTTGACTTGAGTCGAGTGCTGTCATCGTACCATAGGAAGGAATTGAGAAAATCTGCATGGGAACCTGTCAGTTATTCTTTCAGTGCTTTTGCCGAGGCCAAGTTTCCAGTTTATATATATTCAGCATGACTCCATTTTGTTTGGAATTCAGCACCAAGCATATGCCATTTCAATTTAGACTTTAAAAGTCTCATCAGGTTTTGGTACACATTTTTACCTAGATACACATTTTTACCTAGATAAAGTATGTCTTAAAGAAAGTAGCAGAACTGTTATGGGTATCATATGTTCATGCAGGTATATGGCTATCATATGCTCCTGCAGGCACACGCACACACAAAATTAAGTGATTTGGAATTTTGTACTTGCATCACATACAAGTTAATACTCATTTGCAGGGGTGGGGGGAACCAGTGTAATACAAAAAGCAACAACAACTTAAGTAAAGTTATGTTTTCTGAAAGCATCTCCTTATAGTTTGTCCCTGAGAAACACAAACTAGTATTTCTATCTTGCTTTCCACAACAGTGAAGTCCCATAGATAACTGCCACCATATACAGTATGAAGTTTCTACTTTCTGTTTTCATAAAATCACTTTGAAAAAATTCAGCCTGACATTGTAGAGCATTGTTGAAGGCCCTATGCATCAATTAAGTTGTAGCACATAAGTCCTCCTCTTGTACTGTTTGTGTGGAGAGGTGTGGACAGAGATTTTGACACAGTGCATTTAGCTCCTCCCCCAAGGCTATGCTCCACCTCCTGCCCCTGTTGCTGTCATCAGGTTCAGCATTACAGTGGTACCTTGGTTCTCAAACTTAATCCATTCCAGAAGTCCATTCCAAAACCAAAGCGTCCCAAAACCAAGGTGCACTTTCCCATAAGAAAGTAATGCAAAATGGAGTAATTCGTTCCAGACTTTTAAAAACAACCCCTAACACAGCAATTTAACATGAATTTTACTATCTAGCAAGACCATTGATCCATAAAATGAAAGCAATAATCAATGTACTGTACTATAAAATAAATAAGACAGTATTGTAGATGATAAAAATTTAAACTTTTTTCTTTCTTACCTGCACTGATGATAGTCATTGTTTGGATGGGGGCTTTTATCCATTTCAACAGTCACACAATCAATCAATCAATCAATCAATCAGTAGCTGAACTGGGTTCCACACAGTCACAAAAACAAATTAACTGAAAAAGCCTCAAAAATGAAAAATAAATAGCAAAAACAAAAGTGCCAAACTTAATCCATTCCAGAAGTCCATTTGAATTTCGAAATGTTAGAAAACCAAGGCTCAGCTTCTGATTGGTGCAGGCGCCCCAGAAACAATAGCCGACAACTGCATCGGATGTTCAGCTTCCAAAAAACGTTCGAAAACCAGAACACTTACTTCCAGGTTTTCGGTGTTTGAGAACCAAGGTGTTTGAGAACCAAGGTACCACTGTACATCAGCAGTGGGAGGTCTTCACAGTGACTGGAGGCTCCATCTGTGATTTTGAACCCTGGCCAATCAGGATCAGGCTTCACACTGCAGACAAGCTAAACATTAGAGCAATGGTGGGGACAGGTGGAGAAGCATTAATTCTGGATAAGCACACAGGCTCTAGTTTGCGACCATGTGCATGGAAAATTTGCAGAACAAATTTTATATATGACTGCAAAGTAATTATAGAAGTAGCTGTGTCACCAGGCATCCTACATGGTTAAATAATCTAATAGCAGCATGAAGAACAATGCTTGTGTGATAGAGAACTCTGTATTTTGGAGCAATCCTGTAAATGTATTCTCCCAGGTAAGTGGATATGAGATTGCAGCTTTAATACCTCTTCATGCAGAGGAATACTTTACTTAATGACATGGTAACTGCATTCTTCATGTTAAAAAATAAATTTAAAAAGCACTGGCAACTGTATCTAAACAAGTTTCTGTCTTTATTTTGAATGGAAAAACTCCAGAATTCCTGCCAAATGTGTGTTCCAAGTTTCAGAAACTCCAACAAGTTTGTCATGCCAACTGGGTCACTGAAAGGCTGCCTCCACTGTGGTCCAGGATTGTATCTGGCCTGTCCTTTTGGGTGTATTTTTTCTTGCAGAACTTAAGATAAATATAAAGATTGTTTGTTTGTTTGTTTGTTTGTTACATTTTTGACAGTACTCCATATGTTGAGAGAGACAAACGAGACCGCACTCTTCAGCTTTAGGAAATGTTTGACAAAGCTGGGCTGGTGTTTGGGGGAACCAGTTTGAAATACATTCTTTTTTGTCATAAACAAGTTCATAATGAAGTGACTTTTATTTTAAAAATCAACAGTATGGTTTTTGGAAAGGGGAGGAAATGTATACAATTATTTCCCATTTCCGTGGTCTCTCTACACAAAGGACAATGGGCCAATTCACATTATCGGGCTAGCATGGGACATTGTTGTGTTCAGAGCATATTATGTGGTAAAGAGATTAGCTCATTTCAGACCCTTATGCTGTTCCTCTTAAGCACACATATAGTGTGGGATGTGACCCTAGTCCTGATATAGACCCTGATATAAATATGTTCCCATTTGCAACATATCCATGCATGTGCACATAATGATATAATGTGCACCCTGATATAAATATGTTCCCATTTGCAACATATCCATGCATGTGCACACACCACAGAAATGTGAGAAACATGTATCCATTTCACTTTGCCACTGTTAGCCAGTTCCTTGCTTGACTTGCTATTTAAATGCTAAGTATTATTGTTATGACAATTACAAAACAACCACAAAATCAACATACGGTAAGTAAATAACTGCAATTTGAGGGGGTTCTTTTAAAAAGAAGCCTCAAAGATGTCTTTCTCAGCAGCAAAAAGGCTGCAAAACTAGGGCCTCAGATGTTTCTTCACTTAGATGTGCTACCCAGTTTCCTCAGTCAGATCACAAAGCATTCTGCCGACCTAAATAAACTTACCCAAGATGCCCTTTCTCTGCACATAGAGTCTTCTGTAGTTCCAGGACATCAGTTGCAGTTTCGGAATCCCCAAAAGAGAATTGTTGAAAGAAAAATAACGTATCTGTCCAATTTCTGGTTACTGTCAGGCCCAACTGTAATATTGCAATTGCATCGAGGACAAATTTAAAGCAGACAACCAAAGATTAAATCCAGACATGGTAGTGATAGAGAATTTCTGCAAGAGATTTCAGATATTTATACCCTATCCGTAGTCCAAATGGGTTTGAGTGAAATTCATGTTCCATTGTGGTCAACAGCAACATTTTTAGATGTTGCTCACAACCTTTGTATCTGCTGCAGCAAATATTTAAATTATGTCTTTTACATATCCAAAACGAGCTGAAGTCACAGACTTCCAAGTCAGTGGGAAGATGTGAACTGCGGGCTCCTGCATGTTTATTCAACATCCATTCTGATTTTCTGGCATAAAGCCTATGCAGTGATTAGACTATGTCTGATCTTCACTGAGTGTTCATTCTGATTTGTTTACAGGGAGGTTATATGAGAGTGCACCCTGTGTCTGTCCGGATTTGCTTGTGAGGCGTTTACACATCTTTCCATGAAATGTTCATTTGGCACAAACTTTTCAATGCATTTCCCCATCACTTTGCAAACTGCAAAAACCTCCAAAGAGCTGAAGACTAACATAAAACTTAAACTAAAGGATCACACAATGGTGAGACAGCAGGTAGCACACTACCCTAGCATATGCATTTTTGTACATAATACATGGCTGAGGAACTGCATTGCAAAATTCAGAGAAATACGAATTTCAACAGTGTTTGCATATTGGTTTTGAATGTGTGAATTGGTTATGTTCACCTTTAAATGAATCCTAGCTGAATCTTACTTAATTGTTCCAGTCCTGAATAAACATACTCTGTTTTTCAATACATGCAAATCTCCCAGAATTTTAACTAGTTACTAATCTAGAGGAAGACATGTGACATTTTCCTAGTTTTGGCATATTAACATTCTGGGAGCTGCTAACAAATAGGTTATCATTTCCATTCACCCTGGATCTTGTTGACGATGGTAACCCAGTATTTATTGCTGCTGCTGCTGTTGTTATCATCATCATCATCATCACCACCACCATCACCATTTCTGATATAACTAAATCCCAGATTACTTGAATATTAGTGTGTGCCACATAATATGAATTACATTAGCTCCTGGCAAGTTGCATCTACAACAGTGGTCTGTATTGTTGCTGATCATCATCCCAATCTCCGAGCGGTGTGAAATTTCAAGGGTTCCAGGTACGCTCACCTAATGTTCCTTTTTCCTTTGGAATGAGGGACAGCAGAGAATGTGGTCTTTAGGATATATGGTTTATTTACATACACATATATATAACCTGAACTTGTGATGGAGAGGTTTTTGGTTGTTCCAGGAATTGAATCTGTACTGAATTCAAGAATTAGAAGGGGGCTCATACTGCCTACCCACCCTCCAAACTCACAATAGTATATTCTTAGTATATATATTTCAATCTAACTGGATTAGCAACTTGTAAAAATTTCCTTAACTTTCATACGTATAAACATGAAACATTATTTTAAAATATTTTGTTGGGTCTAAGTTTTATTTCCTTTTTAAAACCCTACTTTCATCCATGAGATTCTTTTAAAAATCGAGTGCCATAATAGCTAAGAACAATGATTAAATAAACACAAAACAATATCAACATCAAAACAAAGTGTACAAATAGCCATAGAAATGATGATGATGCCTAGAGGGGAGTGCAAGATGGCAAATATCCCATTTCATCCTCAGAACTCTATGATGTAGTTATGCTGAAAGATCATGATTGGTGCACAGTTAACCAGTTAGCTTCATGGGCAAGAACTGAGGTCTTCCTTGTCCATGCCCTTATACTATCTCACTTACTGGCTCTTTGTGAGCTTCGAAAATGCTCCACAACAGAAGCGCAGCAAGAAAGATGTGAGGAGTCTGCACAATAAATGAGAAACAAATGTGCACTTAATATGCTATAAACCTGATTATGTGAAAAGGCCCTTAATCTTGAACTGATAAATTGAAAAACAGCAATGTGCATTAATGTTCTACTTATGTAAAACTAAATGTAATTTAAAGCATATGTGCTATTTTCTCTTTCTGTGCGTCAGCATATAAGAATCTTGGCTATAGGATAACATGACATGATTGAAACCATATGTTCTCTCACAAACAGGTGGGGGAAAGCTGATTAAAAATGTGTGAGAAAAAGGATGGAATTGTTATTTCTTCCAAAAAGGTGAAGAACCGTGGGCCGGCGCTGTATTCCAATTAATTCTTTTAAATTAATTAATTTAAAGAATGGTTTACTTACCGCTTACAAGAGCAAAAAGCTGGATAGGAGGTTTATTATTCTGATGCATTTTTGGACCCTACTGGTTGGTCCTTTTGGGGGGCAACAGCATGAAAAGAAGAGAGACAGACAGCACACCTAAATGTTTAAGCTTCAATTCTCCGAATTTCCCTGAAGAAGGACTAGCACTGTGATGACATACTGGAATACTGAAAACAAAGAAGGTACTCCAGATGGATGGAAAGGGCAGGCACTCTCACTTTGCTCCTCAAATATTGGCTGGATCACAACTGTCCAACCCAGAGCCATCGCGAAAGCATGATAGAGATGAAGCCTAAGGCACACTCATTTGTGGAGAAGCCCATTTAATTCAGTACACAGTGTAGCTGATGTATCATGTTTTCCTGGGATTGTGACCCAGCAAAAAGTCTAATGGTCATAGTCTGTGTGTACATTATTGTTCTGGGATTAGGGCTTTGCGCAGATGCTAGAGCTGACGTTTGAGGCAGTAGCCAGCTGTTGCTGAGTTTAATTGTCACCTGTTGTTGGTGACAGCGTGGCTGCCTAAGTTCCTGCTCACCCGCTTTTCATCACCATTGCATTACCCATTGCACCATTATTTTAAATCTCATATGTATGCATAGACATGTGCATACCAAAAAGGTAGACAAATGCAGAAGTGCTCCTGCCTCCTAGGAACTGATAGTAAAGGAATTATATATCCTATCCTTGCATGTTGATATGCCACATAGCTTTTTACTGGGCCCACATGAAGTCTCTGGCATAGGATTTATGTCATGTGGCAGATCTGAAGGAAATTTCTGGAGCCTTTTTTTTCTCTTCAAAACCACACCCCTATAGGAGAAAGTGAAGAGAGAGAAAAGATTTGTTTCGCTTCCTGTTGAGTGTGTTCCATTTGTAAATTGAGTCCCCTGCTGCTATGGGAAAGCACGCCTTGGTTTAAGAATGCTTTGGTTTAAGAACGGACTTCCGGAACGGATTAAGTTCGTAAACCAAGGTACCACTGTAATGAGTTTTAGCACATCAAAGGAGAGACCTTCCCCTGAGTTATAAAAGAGACCAGAACTTAGGGTAAGGGAGAGGAATGGGGTTAGAGTTGGGACTGATGTAACCAGGAAGCAGAGAGAGGAACTGTTATGCTGCTTTGCTTCTGCTATAGAGCAAATTAGCACTTTTTGGGGTGCTGCTGCCGTGAGCCCCTCCACTGAAAGCTCCAGTAATAAACCATATATCATAAAGACACTAGCCTCTGCTGAGCCTCATTCCCAAAGAAAACACTAACCCTGGGTAAACGCTAACCCCAACTCGGCAATAGATTGGGGTGGTGTGTAACAATATATTGCAAGGACCATGAAATGGCTGTGGCAGGGACTCCTAGCGGTGGCCTGTCATGTTTCGCTATCTGAGGTAAACAGGAGGTGCCGCTTCCTCTCTGCTACTGCCCCACTCCTGAACCCTCGGTTGTGTGGCAGTGGCAGCATCCGGATTCTGGTGAGATCTTGTGAGAGAACCCAGAAACTGATGCCACTTCTGCCCTGGTGGGGTGGCTGCCTCAGTCTATCTCTTGAACAACCCAGTCCTGGTGATTTCTGTTAGCTGCGGTGACATGTAGAAGTAAACCACCAAAAGGAACTTAATCTGGAGATAACCTGAAATCAGAAAGGACTATAGCTTATTGCAATAAGTTCTCCCCTTCTGTGCTGTTCATGTTATATTTTGCTTAGGTTTCCAAAGTCATATTTTAATGTGCAGATGGAGGAAGTGGGTGGGTCCTATCCTATTATTTCCCCCCTTGTTTTATGATACTGCCTATGGAGGATACAGTTGCTAAATAATCTTGAATAATCTTGAGTAAAACAAATTTTGAAACAGCAACGAAAACAAAACAAAAGCCCACAGATAATCATTAGACAAAACTAACATACTGTTAAGTGTGGCCTTTTAATTTTTATTTTTTTTACCATCAGATGTTGGTTTTGTAATTTTGCTTCGTAAATGAAGTCCATGATCCATTTCCAGAAGTTAGTTCTGCTTGGCGACTGTGCGGGACTGAATATGCCTTTTGTCTGACAGAGAAGAACTTGTCTTACATTCTTGATGCTCTCAACAGTACTGGTAGGCATGTAATCAGCCTGTGTGTTTGTGATGGGAGTAAAATAACAAATATCCGTAGCTGGTAACATTTGCAGTTGCCGACACGTGCAAGGCTGCATACACCACCAATTTTGTTTTTTTGTTTTTAATACTTTCTGAAATGTAAATTGGTGATAAATACATCCAGATATTTTTCAAGCATTGTACATGAATAACTCCTGCTAAATATTTTGTAGAGGTGAGTTGTGGGTTCAACAACACATGGGAGTGTTTTTGCATTCAGGGCTGGTTCCGTGTAAGGCAGTTGCTGTGAAATGGTCATGCTTTGTTCATTCATTTTATTAAGGGTGTGGAGAATTAAGTGGCCTTAAAATATTCACATGAACTAGCATAAAATAGAGCAGACAGAAAGAAGGAAAGCAAATAAAATAACCCACTGTTTTTCTCAACGTCGGAGCTTATCCCACATTGAACAATGCCCTTTTCAATACACGACCCCAACACAAAAATGGTATTGCAGTCACAAAATGTGTGCTGGGTTCACTTTACTACAAATAAACTTCTCCAAATAATTTGATAGTATTTATATTCATTGGTCAACAAGGGTTCTCTGCTTAAAATATTTATTTAAGGTTTTGTGGAGGAAGGAAGGAAGGGGGAATCTAAATATTACAACGTGGAGCACCAATTATGTTGACTGTCTCTTGGGCAATGCAAATTTTTGAGGGAATATGTCCTGAGATCTTTTGTGGGAACTGTTGGGAGGTCCTGGCAGGAACACCATCGGCTGTAGGTGCCATATTGGTGACACTTGCACTTACCTCTGAGCCACACAGCAGCAGCAAACATGAAAGACACATGTTGTGGAACATTTGTCTTGCCACCCAGCTGCTAGACTTAGCCATAGATGCCATGTCAAGGGAAGAAGAAGAAGAAGAAGAAGAAGAAGAAGAAGAAGAAGAAGAAGAAGAAGGAGAAGAAGAAGAGTAGTTTGGATTTGATATCCCGCTTTATCACTACCCGAAGGAGTCTCAAAGTAGCTAACATTCTCCTTTCTCTTCCTCCCTCACAACAAACACTCTGTGAGGTGAGTGGGGCTGAGAGACTTCAAAGAAGTGTGACTAGCCCAAGGTCACCCAGCAGCTGCATGTGGAGGAGCGGAGACGCAAACCCGGTTCCCCAGATTACGAGTCTACCGCTCTTAACCACTACACCACACTGGCTCTCAGTGTGTCTTAACTGCCTATTTGTCACTTCCAGGGAGAGGTTAGAAGTTCAAAGCAATGCTTCTGAATACCAAGAGCTGGAAACCACAGGAGATGAGAGTGCTCTTGTGCTTGAATCCTGCTTGTGGGTCTCGCACAGGCATCTGGTTGGCCACAGTGAGAACAGGATGCTGGACTAGATGGGCCACTGGCCTGATCCAGCAGGCTCTTTTATGTTCTTAATGCTAGGAGAACAGTGGCCTCAGGAGGAGCTCTAGCTGCCTGGAATCGTTCTGCCAGTATATCTTTTGTGCTGGTCTCATATCGTAAATTCCCCTGGCAAGGTGTGGCTTCTACCAAATCCTTTAGTCCTTCAGCCAACACACTCTAAATAAAGATTGACGTGTGACTTGATGAATCACCTTTTCAGTCTAATATGTTTTTGTGTGGGCTAGTTTGGGTATATCTTTAGGATGCTTTTGCACAGCTTGTATAAAGCACCTTCACTTACCTAGAATAGTTTTAATATTTGGTTTAGGAGACAGGAAAAAATATTTTTATTTCTGTGGAACAGCCTCTGTCCACTTATATATTAAAGAAACCACACCAAAAACTTGTCAACATTGGCAAAGGTTCTCTCTTGTTTGGGTTGTCTCAAATTTATGTTTTGAGGAAGAAGAAAAACGGTACCTCAAGGTCAGAAATGAAGGTTTGGAGGCTACCAGGCTAATATGTTTTACAGCCACATTATTTATATATTCAATATTTATGCATAACAAATATTATAACGTTCTTTTATATTGTAAACTGCTCAGTGATGTTTGAATGAAGGGTGGTATATAAAATGAATGAATGATGATAAGATAAGCATTGTCTCAAATTGAGCCGTAACCATGTCTGGTAAGTGGTTGGTGATGGAATACTAGCTATTTGGGGACAATTGTACATATTAAATGTGCATCTGTAAGAATAGTTTTATTGTTTTTAGAGTTTGTATTTTATTTCATTTTTATTGGCCTTTTGTTCTATAGGCCTTTGGTCTGATCCTCTTACACTTTAATCTCCTCTTTAAGGCATTTTGCACATGCTCAATGGTCTGTTTTCCCCCTGGTTACTTCACATGAACCAAGCAAAGTCTGGGTAAGCCTTGGCCCCAAATAATCCTTGATTTTACAGTTGCAGACCAGGCTGACATAAGGAATTCAGAACAGATCTAAATCAGCTGCACCCCTAGAATGGAATGTTATGCTAGGAAAGTATTTTATAAATGTCAAGGACCCCACACTCCACCTCTTCTCAACTGTAAGTGGCTACATCCAGTAGAAGCAACTTGTAAAACACAAGCATCAGAAATTCAATGCAAAAACTTTTCTCTTACTGGTTAGGCAAGGACAACCACTGGTGTCTGATACAATGTAGAATGGCCTTTCAGTGTTTGGTGCTAATGAACATCACCTACTATTCTAAATAGTTTTTTAAAAAAACCATCCTAAGTCAGTGACATATTTTTCTTCTGAGTCAACATGTTTAGCACCAGGTAGTTGGTCATTTACATTAATCAGGAGTCTGATTAAGGGAATGTTTTGACTATTTTCAGGAAGCTCTTAGCGGCTTAAGTGAATGGAAAACACATACGATTGCTGTAGCAACAAAGACAACAATTTTGTTGTGGCTGCAGACTGGCTTATGCACTAGCCTACTTAAGCAGTTTCAAGTTATCAGTTACTATGTTCCTTGTCTCACACAACTCCCTCTTTTTCATCCCTTCTCTTTACACACACACACACTGTCATTGTTGATCACTGTCATTTTAATATTTTATGTATTTGTTTGCTTGGCACATTTATGGCCCATCCCTCATTACTGGAGATTTCAGGGCAGGTTACAACACACAGAGTGCTTATTAACTAAGTTTTACTCTGAGGAAACTCATTGGCATAAATTAACATTGCAAAGTTAGGTCATGTTATTAATTTCAGTGGGTCTTTGATGAGTAAAACTTTGTTGAGTATCATTCACATTTACAAGCTAAAAATAGCATCACTCGGTGATATTGGGCTAGTCACTACCTTTCACCCTAATGCATAAAGGTAAAGGTACCCCTGACCATTAGGTCCAGTCGTGACCGACTCTGGGGTTGCGGCGCTCATCTCGCTTTATTGGCCAAGGGAGCCGGCATACAGCTTCCGGGTCATGTGGCCAGCATGACTAAGCCGCTTCTGGCGAACCAGAGCAGCACACGGAAACACCATTTACCTTCCCGCCGGAGCGGTACCTATTGATCTACTTGCACTTTGACGTGCTTTCAAACTGCTAGGTGGGCAGGAGCAGGGACCGAGCAACGGGAGCTCACGCCGTCACAGGGATTCAAACCGCCCACCGCAAGCCCTAGGCTCTGTGGTTTAACCCACAGCACCACCTGCGTCCACCCTAACGCATACCACAGAATAAAATGGGGAAGGAAATTCCTACCTTGAGATTTGTAGAGGGAAAGTGAGATGCAAATGTTTTTCTTATGCTGTTTTAAACAGTTATGGCTTCCCCCAAAGAATCCTGGTGTAAACAGTCTTCACGAAGGCTTCACTCAACTTTATTGAAGTTGGCGCTTGCCTTGCCAGGTTGTAACCATCACACCATGAAAGTATATGTGAAGCATATCAAACTCTCTCAAATCCTACAAGCTAGTAGCACATTTGTAATTTGAACGTGGATCCTTACGTAAAGAAAGAGGAAGTATCAGCTGGCATGAAGGAGCCCCAAAATTGACAGAAGTCCAATATTTCTTCAGAGGAAAATACTAAAGGGGAAAACCAACACAGCTCAGTGAAGACTAAACACTAAACAAGTAAGCAAGGAATGATGACTCTGTGTTGATGGGAGGATCAAATGGAATGGACACTGGCATGCTTGGCTTCAGCACAATTGTCCTGTCATCATCGCTACCATGCTGATGAAATGCCAGCTGGCTAATGGATCTGCCATTTTAAAAATAGTTCTGAGGGGGGGGGGCACACACACAGTTTTCAAAGAGTATTAACATCAGAATCCGATACATGTGAACTCAGAAGTAAGCTGCATTGTGTTCAATGGGACGTACTCTGAGCTGCAGCCCAAGTGAAGTTATACATGCCCTTGTAAATGTGGCATCTATACAGAAGTTTGGAGTGTGCATAATCTGGCATATTTCATCCTAGTTTCTTCACTGGAGTTCTAAGAGCTGGCAAGACTACTGATGCTTCAGGATTTCCATCATAGCCAAAACCTATTCCCTTCTGAGTATCACTTTTATTTTATTTTAAAAAGATCAAAAAAAGCAGTAGAGAAGGGCATGACAAAGTATTTCTTTTTGTTCAGCAATATAACAACAGTACTTTAAAATATACTAGAGGTGGTGGTGTTGTTTTTTTAAAAAAATAAATGTTTGTTTTGTTCTTGTGGATATTAAATAGGTATGCCTCTGTGGAATTGTTATAAAAGAACAAGATATGTGGGCTTTTGCCAGTTAACATTCCATGTCAGGGATCTTTTATAATCTTATTTATATAATTTACAGTAAATATTATGATAACTGTGGTTCTTTTGACTTTTGTCTAGACATTAGGAATTTTATGACTAGTTTTAAACTGCCATGCTACACCATGTTGTTTTGTAGCCACATGAGATATCATCTTGAATTAACAAGTCACTAACTAACAACTAGACACGATTTACAAGACACTTACCAGAAAATGAAACCTAATTTCCCAGCAGTTACTGGACCTCTTTGCTGGATTCTGCATTTTGCACGCAGCACTCAATGGCTTCTGATAAACAGTAATCAGAGTATTGCTTGCACGGCAGATGTTGGTGTGTGGACTAGAATGGGAAATGGGGAGAGAGGAAGGGAAGAGAGTGTATTCGTTGTCCTTGACAAAGAAGGCATTTTGAGCCGATGCTGTTGCTGTGTTCAAAACGCCAGATGGCCACCATGTGGGGCAAGAGGTACAATAACGGTGGGCATAAGACCACTTTCTGGGTGAGAGCCAGGATGGGATGTCTACAGTGCCCTAGTTGAAAGTTGGGGTGGAATCTATGGATGTTTGAAGATGGAGTCTTGGATCGAAACTACAGATACATCATCTGGACCATGGTGGCCCTTTGTGCAACAATTCTACTTTCATATTGGCATCATTTTGATTTTATATTTATTGATAAGATTGTTTATAATTGTTTCTATTTTTTAAAGCTATTGTTCATTTTATATGTTGTGAGTGAGTCGCTTTGGGCACAATTTGTGGGAGGAAAGCTGCATCTACGGCGATGGTACTTTTCTGAAAACAAAGGGATTTTGTCAAAGCCAGAGGTTGCAGAATGCACCCAAAGCAATAAAATAGCAGCCTGGAGCAGAAGCAAGAGCTACAGGCAACCTCTTGCCTTAGTAATGGAGGAAACTCTGGCCAATGTAGGCACAGACTTAAAAGGATTATGTTGAACTCAACACAACATTGTCTGGGCCAACTAAATGAATAATGACAAAACAGAAAAGGCCCTCAGCGTTTCCTGTGTAAGGTCACACATGACCAAAACAAACCCTCTTTTTTGTGTGTGGGGTTGCTATAACTGTTTTGCAAGCCATTCGAAAGGGCTCTCCAGAGCTCCTTTAGAGAGCAAGAGTTTCAAGGAGGCTAACTTATCCCAATCTTTTTTCTAAGGAAGTGATATTGAAGGGTTGCTGCTTAAGCAGTCCAAAGGGTGGATGCTAAACAGTCCCCCTCTGAAATGTCCTCAAGTCTCTGTGCAAGAGGGGAGAATAAACACAGCTGGATTCCTGAGAGAGTCCGGCTGCAGACATCCTTTTCCTGCGAGTCTGACTCCAGTCCAATCTCTGGACAGGAGGAGGAGAAGGAGAAGGGGGAGTCTTCTGAGACTAGACTCCTTTCCCTCCCCTCCCCTCTTTCTGGCTCTCCTCCTATTTTTCTTGCTGATGTCACAGATAGGAAGCTGACTCATGATGAATAACTATTTGTTGTTCCCCGACAGCCTGCCCTTTTGCAGAAAATCTGTGCAAAGTTTTACAAGAGATTTCTCAACCAGCTCCCCTAAAGTGCTCCAGGCACATTGCTCCTAGCATGATGTCACGGGGAGTAGTCCTGGAAAGGGGGAATTGTATTGCTGCAATCCAGGACTTTAGCCTGCAAAGGCTCTATCTGCAATGTGCTCTCCAGCAGCAGTGAGGAACTTGCGCCCTACAAGTCAGCCAAGGGAGAGAGTAGGAAGTGTGGCACCAGTAGTGCAATGACATAATTTTGCACTCCAGAGCTAATGCTTTTATGTGGCCTTCCTCTTTAGATGGTAATAGGTCAGATTCAGATTTACACTGTAAGCCTAACCATGCCAATGGGCATTCTTACTCCCAGGTAATTGGGGTTAGAATTGCAGCCTCATTCAGGTTAAGTGTGTTTAGGACAGCAGACACACTTTCTTGGAAGTAAACCCCACTAATTTAAGCCTCACTGATTTTAATTGGGCTACTCCAAGTATGAACAGGTCTGGATCCAACCCTTATTTTTTAAAAAGTGACAATCCAGCCCTGCTGCTTTTGGATGCCTTCCTGCTCATCTTGCTTTCATTGAATTGCAGAGTTGGAAGGGACGCCAAGGGTCATCTAGTCTAACCCCCTGCAATGCTGAGTGGCACATTGGCTTTCTGCCCCCATCCTGTCCTAAAGTGGGTAGTCACTGAAATCTACTTCCCAAGAGCCTCAAGGGGGGATTTCACCTTGTTCCCAAAATACAAGCTTTCTTTTCCAGAACTGGATTCTAGAAGGCCAACCTGAATTTCTTCTCCAAACCGAGTCTTCTAAAGACATAACGGATTTACAACCGCAGCCAATAAATGTCCACTCAGAAGAAAATCCCACTGACTTCAACGGACCTCCTTCCTAAATAAACTGCAGTTTATTATTCGTATTGCATCTTTATTCCAACTTTTCTCCAAGGAGCTCAAGATAGTGCAGGTGGTTGTTCCCTCTCCGCTTTATCCTCCCAATAACCCTGCCAGGTAGGATAGGCTGAGAGACAGCCACTGATCCTAAACCTTTGGGGGCCAAAGTGCAATCACATGCAGAGCGAAGTATTTGGAAGTCCCCCCCCCCACTCCTTTCCCCTTTCTCCCAGCTCGTTAGCTTTCCAGTGCTCGGAAAAATCCTCTTTCTTCCTGACTCTGCGCGCGTCCCTCGCACCCCTCCTCTTTCGATCCTTCCCTCTCCCTGTTATCCCGGAGGGAACGAACCATTGTAGCCGGGAGGGGTGTGTGAGAGCTTGTGTGGCGGTGCTTTTCGGCTGGAGCTTGGATACCCTAATGGGCGGGACTGGCTTCGGCTGCGCGGGGAGGAATAGGAGCAGCAGGAGGAGGAGGAGGAGGATCCTGTCGGGCTGAGGAAGGAGGCGGGAGGGGGGGTGTCTCTCTTGGTAAGGCGCCCGCGATGGGAGTCTCCGGAGTGGCTGGGGAAAGCGAAGGATGCACAAAAGGCAGCAGCGCCAGGAGGTGAGTGAGGCGCTGCCTGGAGCAACTGCTTTTGTCCCGCGCGCGTTTTGGGTATCTGCGCGCCGGAGCGCGCAACATGCGGGGAGAAGGAGCGCAGAAAGCGCGCACCAGGCAGCTTGTGTGCCGGGCAGGGAGCGCTGCTTGAGAAAGGCAAGTCCGTCTCTCCGTCCGGAAGCTAAACAAAACCCAGGAGAGGATTGTAAACTTTGCCCTGAAGTTTTGTTTTTGGAGGGAATGAATTTTGGAGGGCATCTCCGGAAAAGGCACCTACTTAACAACCCAAAACCTGTCTCTGTTGCCCACTAGGACTCCCTGCTCTTTTATGCTCCGTGGCAGACAGATTTGTTTTGTCTTTCATGGGGGAAGATTTACTGGTCGCTTTGCATGCATTTTAATCTTGCGGGGCTTTTTGCTTTTGCAAACTGTGGCGCGTTTGTTTTTCAACTTCTACAAATTTCTGCTAATGGGCTTGCTTAGATTAGGCTAAAAGCCTCTGCTGAGAAGAAACGGGGACAGCACAGCATTTGTTTTGTTTTTTTGAAAGTCCAGGGCACTGTTGACTTAATGTAAACTGTTCCCTTCCGCTGAGAATCGTTCAGCAAAGCTTTGGTTAGGAACCCGCTGTAGCTGAAGGATTAGTGCTTGCCTTGAAAGAGACTTTGTACAAACACAGCTAGGCAGTTTCCTCTCACCCACTTGCTGTTTCCTCCTGTAGGGTTTCCCTCTTTTGTATGTTATCCCAGATGATTGTTGCCCTTTAAAAATGTCTCTTAAAGGAAGCTTTTTGTGTTCTGTTCTCTCTCTCTCTTTCTCTTAATAAGCCCAAAGACTTCATCTGTGCATTCACAAATAGGATCTGTTTGGTGATGCTCTCCTCAGTTTTGCGTAGAGTTTTTCTAAGCAAATGAAGATGTGATTTTACTGCTCTTATTCAAGCAAAGTTCATTGGTTGTTGTCAGGAGAGCACAGGACAGAAGTTGAAACATGTGCTTCAGATCACATAATCCAGAACTTGAGCCTGGAAAATGATAGCTGTGTTTGTCTGTTACAGCAAACACACACACACAAAGAGAGAGAGAGAGAGAGACGTCTTGTGGTGTCTTAAAGACTAACAGATTTATTGTGGCATAAGCTTTTGCGGACTCGTCAGACACACAAAGTGCTAGTCATGGTAGACTATTCATGTATTTTAAATCTGTAGGATAATTTACCCAGAAATGCTTATGAAATGCTGAATCAAGTTTTCTCTAAGATGTCACTAGACTCTGTCATTTTTGTGATCAAAGTGTAACATGCTGAACTCACAATCAGGGTGGTCAAGAGATGGATAGCCCCTTCACCGCAGTTTGGTCCAGTACATAGACTGAATGGTAGCCAACATAAGGTCTTTCCAATGTTACTGGATTCTATCTCCCATCAGCCCAAGCCAGTATGGGGTGAATGGCCAGGAATGATGGGAGCTGAAGTTCAACACCTGGAGAACAATGTGTTGGCTCTGCCTGGCATAGGTTGCTGAACTGTGATCTTCTGGACTGGAGTTTAAGTCTCAGTTGTGTCAAAAACACAGAATGTCTTTGGATAATACAATCAGTGCTACCCTTATGTCAGGCATGGGGAATCTCTGGCCCACTGGATGTTGTTAGACTCCAGGTAGCATAGCCAGTGTTCTGGGAGGAGGCGAGCTGTGTCCCCATCTCTGCCTTAAGTGAGTGCACAGGTTCCTTGCATTGGCATTTTTGCTCTTCCACTGAAACTTGTGCAAAACTGGAGGTCACTCATACAGCTTGCACATCTCTGTGCAAGTACTGCAGAGAGAATGTGAGCACAGAGAGTTCATTCACTTGCTAGTTAGCACTTCTGGTATCATCCAAAGTTGCCACAGTGTGTGGTAAATCTCTGATCATCTTTTGAACAGAAATAATGGAAACCCACTTCAAAGCTATTGTGAAGACAAGAAAGACTGCTAAATTCTTTACAGAACATAAAGGCTATGTGCATAGGTTGTATAGATGTAAGCAGTAACTTTCATTAAGTTATACTCTAGTAGCTGTCTTCTGCAGGTGTGGGATTCGGTGAAGTGCGTCACCTTCAATGAGTAGACCTTGGAATTCAAACATTATTACCTCATGTCATGTCAAACATCTGACATGAGAGAACTGGTTGGGACTGGTTGACTATTATGGGAAGCAAGTTACAGTGTAGCGCCACCATCTAGATTCTGGTTCTTATGGTGATTAGCTATATGGGAGGTTAAGACTGTGCCTGCACCTCGGAATATTCTAAAGCTCATAATATAGCAGTTGCTTCTTCATAAAATTAGGGAACGGAATAAATGTTTTCAAGTTAGGAAAAACGTCAAGGTATGAATAGCTTTTCCAATTGGAGGGGGTAGAATGCTGACTATATTATAGACAATTTCAGAGGCTGAGCAGAAGGAAAGGAGGCTGTGTGAATCTGAATTTATATTCCAGGACCAGCAGGGATAAAATAATGGGTGGCGACTGATTGGTTTAGCATAGGATCCCCTATTCCTTTAAGCCTCAACAGTCTGCTGAAACAAAGACATTTGCAGGTTTTCAACCTGTGAAATCGACTTAATGTTTGCATGCTTTCAACTTGCTTTGCTGTACTTTTTCCTTCTTGATAATTATGAGACATAATTAATTCTAATTAGTTTGCACTGATGCATCTTCTATTTGATAAGGGATCTTGTTTGCCCTTCTGGTACAGGCTCCTATATAGTTTAGTTTGACTGGTCTTGCTGTGGTTCCCTGAACCACAGAACCACTGTGGAATGAAACCTGTTGGTGGTGGTTGGCCTCTGTACAGTGCAGCCTAATGCATTTATGACAATGTCACTCAAAAATCAAGGGGGAAATAAAGCATATTCAGCTTGCATTGCTTTTAAAATGGATTTAACTTTAGAAAAAGGCAAAGGGATCACTGACCTTACAAAGAAGGGCAATGTCTGCTGTTGGCAAAGGTCTTTTCACAGCTCAGTGTGAGGTTTGGGAGATTCCAGGAAATCTAATGAGAATGAAAAATGCACTTGGTGAGAACACTTAGGAACTTATAATATTTTCACTGGAAATTCTAACCTGGGAACAGGTTGCCTGAAATTGAAAAAGGTAATATGGAAGGTAATATAGAACCCATAAAGATTCAGATGTTGCAGCTCTAAACCTCTATTGAAGTGATGTACAGTCGTATCTTGGTTTTTGAACAGCTTAGTTCTCAAACGTTTTGACTCCTGAACGTCGCAAACCCAGAAGTGACTGTTCCAGTTTGCAAACTATTTTTGGAAGCCGAACGTCTGATGGGGCTTCCATGGCTTCTGATTGGCTGCAGGAGCTTCTTGCAGCCAGTCAGAAGTCACACTTTGGTTTCCGAATATTTTGGAAGTCGAATGGAGTTCCAGAATGGATTCCATTCGACTTCCAAGGTACTAGGTTTCCAGAACTCTCTTAAGGCTTTCTCCTCCCACAGGGGTGGAAGATATGTTGACTTGTATTATCTCTGAAGCAAGGGAGCTATGGACTCTTAACTCCTTCTCCCGCTGAAGCAGCAGTGGATCTTCCTATGGTAAATGGAAGCCCTGAAGTACAAAATAAATGTCAAAAGCTAAGGTTGCAGAAGACTTCTACCCAATTTGGCATAAAGTTCTTTAGAAGGACCATGTGATGACAGTGGAACGATCTTCATCACCACCATTGCATAGTATCATCCTTCAGTCATTGGCTGTAATAAAGAGATTGATAATATTACTTTGGCATGTACTGCGTGGACTTCTTTCTTCCCACCTGGGTGTCAAATTATCTGTCGTTTCTGCAACGGATTTGGAAGGTACTTTACAGATAAAATCCGCTAATCTCCATTCTGACTTTGATAACATATTTGAACCAAAGTCCTGGGATTATTTTCAGTTTGTTTCCCCTTTGACAGATTGCTTGGTAAGAGGAAGTATCCATACTAAATTCTTTTTTTTTTTTTTTTTTTTTTAAATAATATTTATTGAAGTTTCCAAAATACAGAAAGAGAAGAAAAGAAATTATGAAGATACATTCAGAACCTTATTTTCAAACATCCACTTTCTGGGACTCCCCCCTTCCCCCACCCCTACCGTATTCCCCTTTCATATTGTTGTTTCCACAAGTTCTGTTTCTGATTTAAAGCACAATTTATATACCCCATTGTTCAAATTTAAATTTATACAAACCTTATGCAACACCCTTGATAAAAAAAAGCAAAAAATCTCTCCCCATAGCCCGCCCCCTTTTCTTTCCACAATGTCCCCCTTTTTTCCCATTAAAGTAAAAGCACACAGAATAAAAGTATAAAAAAATAAGAAATATATTAGAAAAAAGAAAACCAATTCAGAAAATAGTTGCAAGCCTTTGGATTCTAATTCTCCCTCCCCTTCCCCGGTTTAATTTCCCTTATCCTCCAATCTATGTTTCCAGCCTGGAAGTCTTAAGTCCATCAATCCCATTTTTCCCCCAACTCCTTGCAGAATTATTTCCCATTTTTAGGATTACTTTTTAAAAATTAATTCCTAAATCTTTAAAAATGTCAAATTATAAAATTCCCCCCATTGTTCTTTCAAGGTTATAGTCCAGCTTCCTCTTGTTCCGCTGCTAAAACTTTCTTATTCAGAAGTTTAGTAACTCTACATGGGTTGTTGTTATTCAGGAACAAAAACTTGCGTTCAGTCCCTTCCTTCTTCAGTAAAGTATTCTGTTGTCTCCTTTTAGTCTAAACACCCTGTAGACGAGATTCAGTTTCAGTTTTGCAGCTTTCCCAGGAGATAACCAGTTCTGTGAAATTCCGAAGTGTTGTATTTTTCCCGGCTTACGCCCATCTTTGTAATGTCCCGAAGCTCCTCTAGGGGGGTTGTTGTAACTTTGTTTCCAAAAATCCGATTGTTCTCCGTATTTTCGCCATTTTGTATTCAAGTCTTAACAAATTATATCAAGTTGTAACAAATTTGACCAGCAAGGTCCTTGTAATAAAATCCTCTTTAAAATTCCGACTTTGACAGCTACTTTGACAGCTGTCAAAATCACCGGCTCTTTTCACCAGGCTCACTCCTCAATCGCCCCGGTTCCCAGGGAGGGGGGTGCATTTTCCTTCTCCTTCAATTCTTCCTCCAGCACAATTCTTGTACTTTCCCATCATGGAATTCTTGATTTTAGCAAAGATACCGTTCTTTTTGGGCCTTGGCTTCCCAATCCTTGTTTTAAAATGTCTACAATAGGGAGGGGGACTGACTTCCTTTTTAGATCCCCCCCCGCTCGTCTCAAATCCAAAAAATTTTTCTTCTTTTAAACCCGATTTCCAATTTACTCACGGGTTGTTGTTAAAAGTCCAAATTCTCAATGGAAGAAGTCAGCGCTCTCCGCCGGATGGCATGCGGCTTCGCTCGGCAGGGATGGCAGAGGACTCAAAGCACCACGCTTCTCCCCGGCACCCGATCCGTAGCCTTTAAAAAGGCTCCTTCACGAGTCGGGAGGGCGCTAGCGGTGCTAGCCGAGTCTCCAAGTCCACGGCCCCCGTGGCCGTGGTTTCTAAGGGTCCCCGCATCGCCGGTGCGGTAAAACCCAGCCCCTGCCGAGCCGGCTCCCTCCGGAGCTCGGAGGGAGTCCGCCATTCGGCGATGGCGCCAACCCGGAAGTCCTATCCATACTAAATTCTTGCCCTTCCTGGGTGGTTAAAATACATGGGAAAGGCTGGACCTCTTATAACAAGGGTGATTTTTAGTTCATGAAAAGAATGGAAGTTTGCAACTGCTGAACACAGGGTTCATTTGGCTACTGTGTTAGAAATATTTACTTTATGTCAAAAAGCTCATTTTCATTCTGCCTCCTCCTTTGTGGGAAAATTGGGGAAATTGTTACAGCATGTAGTTGGCGTACAGTTCTAGGCATCTAGGCATTCTGCCTTGTCCTTTTTTCAATCCTGCTTCTAGCTTTGGGACACAGTTTGCTTCAATTGTTTCGAGATTAAGTTAGGAAGTTTCTGACCACTCTGGACCATCTCACACTATTGATGTCCAGATATTGATAAACCAAAATCTTTATTTTGTGAGCATACAGGGGTTATCCTTGAATACATGTGTGAGTTTCCTGGTTGATAACCTGTGGGATTCTTTAGTGATCATATCTGCACTTGTTGTTACCAGCTCTGTTTGTTGAAAGATAGCAAGCAGCCAAAGGTTCGGAGTAGAGCGTGGTAATACCACTCATCTCATTCTCCACTGCTCTAGGGGCAGAAACCTCTCTTCTGAATCACTGTCTGGGGTCAAGGTCAAATTATGACCTTGGAACTGAAGCCATACAATACAGAGGTGGTGGCACTGGGGATTTTAAATATTCATTTAACGTATGGCAAAGATGTGACCTAACACAGCTATCCTTCTAGATGGATGGGACATGGGTGGCGCTATGGTCTAAACCACTGAACCTCTTGGGCTTGCAGATCAGAAGGTTGGCGGTTCGAATACCCTCAATGGAGTGAGCTCCTATTGCTCTGTCCCAGCTCCTGCCAACCTAGCAGTTTGAAAGCATGCCAGTGCAAGTAGATAAATAGGTCCCACTGTGGCGGGAAAGGTAAACAGCGTTTCCATGCACTCTGGTTTCTGTCACAGTGTTCTGTTGCACCAGAAGTTGTTTAGTCATGCTAGCCACATGACCCAGAAAGCTGTTTGTGGACAAACGCTGGCTCCCTCAACCTGAAAGTGAGATGAGCGCCGCAACCCTATAGTCGCCTTTGACTGGACTTAACCATCCAGGAGTCCTTTACCTTTACCTTACCTTCTAGATACTGTAAGCACTGTAGGAGGACCTTATTATTTGGGTTGGCTTATATCACTATTTATAGTGGTGGAATTTACTTTAAAGCTTTATGTGCTTGGTAGATAAAACCTGTGTGCTGGTTTTAGATGTGCTCTAAGCCTCTGAGATAGGACGGACTACAAGTCATGATTAATAAGAATAAATGTTCTTCAGTTTTAGAAAATGGGTGTGAGCTTGAAAACTGAAGGGAAACTATTTTATAGAAATATATGGCTACTGCCTACTAAGAGCAGTTTCTTCTGGGATTGTCTTATTAACATTCTGTAGCACTCAGACATTCTTGAATAAGTACCTTGATAATTACAGTATGTTATGTTAACTGCTGCTTGCCACTTCCATCGCTGATGAGGTTTACTTCACATTTGGCAACACTGATGCTGTAGTTCTTGCTCTTATTAAAATGCTTTGACCATATGGAGCTATGAAGTAGTCAAACATGTTCTAGTTGTTACCTCGAATACATTGTCAGCATATGAGGGAGCATATTAGGGAGAGAAAAAAGAAGAGGAGGTGGTAGTTGGATCCAAGTATAGATGACTATTATGAGTTAAAAACAAGATGGAATAAGGCTGCAGTCATAGGCACACTTGCATGGATGAACTGAGTAGGGTTTTCTGGGGAAATGTGTAGGATCAGGCTGCATGTTTTGAACAGGTTCTTCAGAGAAAACCAATTACTGAATGTTTTGTGTAGGGAAAGAATAAATTGATAATCATACTAGCATTCGAAACAGGATTGTTTTTAAAACAAGGTGGCAAAAGTAAAAAAGAGGAGATGAGGATGAAGATGTAATAGTTACAAGGACTAAAAGAGCAAGAGCAACTAGAAGTCCCAAATGCATTTTATTATGCTCTTATTCTTCCTGTATGTTTTATTTCCACTGTTGTGCCAGTGAAGTAAATACAGAACCGCATGTGAGTGCCGGTTGTCTCTTTTCTGAGGATCCTGCAGTGACAGGAATGGTGATATATACTACTCTCTGGTACTTCATGTGTTCTTTCGGGGATCAAGAATCTTAAGCCTGCTTCCGGACAGCTTTAATACAGTTCTGTCTGCTTCCCAACATCCAGAGTTAGTTTGCCTTAAGCCAAAAACAACACTTTTATAATGTTCATTGCACGGGGACAGGGTCCACTCATTGAGGTTTGAGGTTTCTTGGACTGAAAGGTCATTGTTCTAAATTTCACTCGAAATGAAATGATTTCCTTGCCATATGGTCAGAGCGTATGGTTTTTAAGCCTCCCCTCCTCCGAGATTATTAACCTTTTAAATGAGGTCCCAGCACTGTGGCTCAGTGGTAGTGCATTGGCTTTGCTTGCAGAAGATGCCAGGTTCTTCAGAATATTCTGGTAAGGCTGGGAAGGATTCCATCTGAAAACCAGGAGAAAAAGAACAAAATGAGAATATAAAATCTAGGTTGATTGGCTTATACAATCTTGAATTCATTTGTTTCGTTTTTGTTGGAAGCTCCCATTCATCCTCATGCACCCATGAGATCTACAGCTTTGCCTACAAAACCAGCAAAGTGAAAGACTAGCACATTTGCTTTGCGACACACTCATATGTATGAAGTATTGTCCTTAGTTAGCATAAACATATATGCATAGATTTAGACAGATGATAGTCAGTGGGTAAAGGATGTTATGCAAACGATAGGTGTGTCCTGTTGCAATTGACAGTCAAATGGAAGCAAGGTGATGCGAAAAGGGGAAATGACAAATGAGTCGGAAGCCCTCTCGACTTGTAAGGAACCTTCAAAACAAGATGAGTCATTGACATAAACACTGGATAAGGAAGAATTCCTTTCTGGAGGGAGCTATCTGCTCTCAGGCTCTCTTCGCTCCCCGTTGGATAGGTGTCAGGTCTGCAAATGAATTCCAGCTCAGCAGTGGCTGGTAGGTGGAAGCCCACTAACACAGGGGTGGAGAGCCTCAGGGCCACCAAGCCTCTCTTATCTGGCCCTTGGAATCCTCCCCAGGTCACATCCCCTATTGGTCCTGCATTGTGTCCTGGCTTTGCCTGGTTGGAACGTGTCCTTGAATTCTGATAAAAACACTGTGATTCTCTAAATGGAGAACAGAGAGGGGTGCGTGAAACTCGGTCTCCTGTACAAAGGTAAAATCTGCAACAGTTGCTCAGCTGCATTTGTCACCTGCTGCTGGCATTTGGCCCTAGAAGGGAATGTGGCCGCCAAGCTGAAGAAGGTCGTATCCCTCAGTTTCCCTATTGAAAATAAAATAAAAATCAATTCATCTCATCACACCCATACCCTTCAATAAAGTGTTGGATATAGGCTGCAATTTTAAACACTCATCCAAGTGAGATACATTTTATTGGAGCTGGGATTATATATTACTCTTGTATAAACTGCCCTGGGATTGAAAATGTCCTATAACTACCTTAATTAAAATCAAATCAAATCTTTCCATTAAATAGAGGGAGGCTTACTTCCACAAATGATCTGCATGAAATGCAGCACAACTTATTTGCAAGTAAGCATAACAATGATAAATCAGACTGTATGGACTTTGCATTTCAGGTGTGTGAGCTTCTTGAAAAGGAGAATGTGAGCACTAACCTCAGCTGTGGAACTTCTGATTTTTCTCCCAAGAATACTAATAGTAGATTTCTAAACAGACTTAACACCAGAGCTATCTGATGATGACTGTAAACCAAACCAAACAACGATACCCTTCCTTTCAATGTAGAATTGGTTGGGTTTTGTTTCAAGCCAGCAAAACTTTTCTCATCTGTACGTGTGTATCCTACCTATGTACATCCTGAAGACAGCCTTAAAAATATTTTTTCAATAGATGTAGTCACCAGAAGTGTAGATTATCTAGCAAACTACTGTAATACTACCCGTTTGTTAAAAGATGCTGCTCTTGCAATGTTCCACATGATTTCCTCTGAGGAAAAGAAAAAGTCATAAGAGCTTCCTCTGCCAGTTTTTCCCCACATTTGTAGTGTTACAAGGGCAGTACTTTCCAGTGGTAAATTGTGGTTTATATGTCAGGTTCTTTCTATAACTCTTCTCTGACACTAACCCCTACCAGAAAGTTTAACATGCAACAGTCTGACAGACACCAATATCATCTTACTTCATTAATACATATACCCCAGATGTTACCGAAATACAACCTCAGTGAATATTCAGGTTCATTGGATGATACCAATTTCTAGTCTAGCGAGAGAAGAAGAGAAATGTATTTCTATCCACCTTCTCTACACCATGCCTGATTATATATAGCTGTACATGTCCCCCCCCTTACTTGCCTTTTCTCTAAACTGAAAAGCTCCAGGTTTTTTAATGTCACCTCACCTCACTGCTTGAGTTGCTGCAGGCCATTGTTTATTGTTGAATATTACTTCATTTGATATAAGTTGCTTATTTTAAAGTTATGTTTTATTATCACATTTCTCTATTGGATTAGATTGTTATAAGGTGTACATTCTTTGTTTCTTCAGCTTGTAAACTGCCTTAGGTATTGTAAAAATAGAAAGACGGTATTCAAATTAAAAGTGATAGTGCTGATGATGATTTTGGATGCCCTTTCCTGCCCCTTTTCCATCTCTACAATACCCTCTTTGAGGTGCAGTATTCCAAGTGTTCTCACAGCATATATTTTTATAATGGCATTATGGCAATGGCAGTTTTATTTATTTTCAATTCCTTTCCTAATGATCCATGACATGGAAATCTCCATTTTCATAGCAGCTTCCCAGTGGGTCAACACTTTAATCAAACTATCCATCGTTGGCCCTAAAATCTCATTTGTGGTCAGCCACTGCCAGTTCAGGCCCCAAGAACATATATAGCCATACCTCGGGTTACATTTGCTTCACATTGCGGCTTTTCAGGTTACGAACATGGCAAACCCGGAAGTGTTTACTTGTGGGTTCGCCGCACGCATAGAAGTGATCTGCACGCTTTGCTCATGCGCAGAAGCACTCTATCGCGCTCCGCGCATGCGCAATAGCAGCACTCTACTTATAGACTTTTTGGGGTGCGAATGGCACCCCGAAACAGATCACGTTCGTAAGTAGAGGTACCACTGTATGTGAAATTAGAAATTTTTACCTCAATGTGTATTACTTGACACTTCTTTCATTGAGTTTGCCATTTTCATACACCTTAATGCAGTTTGGATACATCCTTCGGAAACTCCCCATGACCCAACCCTCCTTTAACCACCTCAAATAATGTGGTATAATCAGCAAACTTGGCCAGCTTACTTCTGACTCCAGGTCATTTTATGAACAAGTTAAAAAGCACAGATCCCAGTCCTGATTCTGGGGGGACTCTGGTTTTTGGTTTTTTGTTAATATTTCCATTGTGAGAACAGTTCATTTCCTCTTCTGCCTCCTTATATCATGACTGCTCTAGCAGTCTTTGGTGTCGTACTGTACCAAAAGCTTTTTGAAAGTCCAGATAACTTCATCCACATGCTTACTGAAAAAGCTAACTCCAAGAGGTTAGTTAGAAATGACAAATTTTTGGAGGCCATGCTGGCTCTTCATCAATATTTCTTCTTCTATGTGCTTTCCTACCAGTGTTCCTAGAACATACATTAAGTTAAGATAATTTCCCATATCCTCCCTGAATCCCTTATTTAAAATTGGTGTTACATTGAACACTTCCTGGTGCTCAGATAAAGAAACCACTCTTAGGGACCAGTTACAGGGGGTCGGGAATTATTTTTGTTTCTTTTTTAAAAAGAGCAGCAATCACATATTTAAGTTCTTTAAGAGCTGTTGGGTGGATGCCATCTGGACCCTGCGATTTGTTCATTTTAAATCTGTGATGTGGCTGCTGTTTGCCTCAGTTCCTCAGACTCCCTCAGAAAGTCCCTTCAGCCACAGGATCTGCCCTCCATCTTCCAAAGCAGAATAAGACCTTAAATGGTAATAGTAGCTTTCAGATGTTTGTGTGTCTCAAACAGCTTTATTTTCACCTGGAATGGTTTTGAAAAGAATAACGGTATTGGGACAATTAAGAAAAAAATGCAGTGTTTTAATAATAAATTCCTGACAGTAAGAGCTGTTCGACAGTGGAATTTGCTGCCAAGGAGTGTGGTGGAGTCTCCTTCTTTGGAGGTCTTTAAGCAGAGGCTTGACAACCATATGTCAGGAGTGCTCTGATGGTGTTTCCTGCTTGGCAGGGGGTTGGACTCGATGGCCCTTGTGGTCTCTTCCAACTCTATGATTCTATGATTCTATGATTCTATGTTTGGCCATGAGAGAAATGCATAAAACAGGATCCACACAGATTTGATGCATTGCTTTGACTTCTTAAATGGCTCTGACAATGTTATAAGTGTACTTCTCTGGGGGAAGGGTTAATCTGAAACATCTGGATCACCAAGGTTTTTCTTCTTCTTCTTCTTCTTCTTCTTCTTCTTCTTCTTCTTCTTCTTCTTCTTCTTCTTTTTTGCTGAAATACATATTGCTGGATGTGTCCTTAAACTCTCTCACTGCCAAATTCTCTCTTAGTTCAGGATTTCAGAACTTAGTAGCTGTCGAATGTGTCAAAACACAGCCTCTTAGTAAGTGATCTGTAGAACAGATGCCACAAATCAGTAGTCCTGAATCAGATTACAGATTTTGTAGTTGCAAATTTGGGACTCTCACCTTTCCCCCACAACTTTAGAAAAGGGACCTTTGTTCTGCGTTATCATTCTGATCGCATGATTTGATTTTGATGGTAAATATGTGAAAACCTTGCGTGACGTTTCTGTGATCATAAAATTCATTTTGGGAGGCAGAAATGCATATTGCAATTAGACTTGTGAAGTGTTCAGATGTGTGCCATATGGGGAATTTTTGGCCTTTCTATCATCGTCAGCTCTTTCTGGCATCACAGTTGCATTTATTATGTTCTTTGCTTCTAAGGTATAAAACTTGGCTTTCTGCTGTTCGGATGTGAATATGCCGCATTTTGCTTATTAAGTGAAGATAAGGTTCCTTAGGGACGCAGGTGGCGCTGTGGGTAAAACCTCAGCGCCTAGGACTTGCCGATTGCATGGTCGGCGGTTCAAATCCCCGCGGCGGGGTGCGCTCCCGTCGTTTGGTCCCAGCGTCTGCCAACCTAGCAGTTCGAAAGCACGTCCGGGTGCAAGTAGATAAATAGGGACCGCTTACCAGCGGGAAGGTAAACGGCGTTCCGTGTGCTGCGCTGGCTCGCCAGATGCAGCTTGTCACGCTGGCCACGTGACCCGGAAGTGTCTGCGGACAGCGCTGGCTCCCGGCCTATAGAGTGAGATGAGCGCGCAACCCTAGAGTCTGGCAAGACTGGCCCGTACGGGCAGGGGTACCTTTACCTTTAAGGTTCCTAAGAAAATGAAGTTTAATGAACTAAAAGTTTTGCAGAATACGGTATCAAATACACCACGATTCAAGGAGAATCTGAATAAATAGACCTGCATTGACACAACTGTTATTTTCACAGAGAAGTTCATTTCCCTTAAGTTCTGTTTTATAAAGCAGGGAGGGAAAACTTTCAGCCCTGCAGAAGTTGTTGGACTCTAAATCCCATCAGCCCCAGCCAGCATGGCCAACAGTCAGAGATGGGAGGAGCTGTTCAACAACATCAGGAGGGTCATACTTTACCATCCCTGTCATGAAATGTTTAGTTTCTCATTGAGGAAGGGTTTTTTTGTGTTGTAATTTTTGATTCCAAGATCTAAAAGAAAAAGCAAAGAAGGCCCTTCAACATGATTTGTTGCTGCTTGCTTCCTCCAACCAAATTGTTGTCCATTCCCTCTTGACTGCATCTCCTACTCTTGAAAGAAAATAACTTCACAGCTACATATCACTTTCAGTACATATATATGAATTAAGTGTACAACTTAATGGCTTGGATCCTGAATTCCTTTCCATGGACCTAACAGGGCTCTGTTAACAGACTCTACGCATTTCTCTGTGTACCCTGAAAACATGAAACAGGGTGGGGGGAATCTTCTGAACAGAATGACATTATGTTATGGGGGTGCTTCAACAGAAATAGGTAATGGGGAGCATTCTCCTTTCACAAACAGAACTAATTCCACTTGCCCAACACTGAACTTCTGATCCTATGATGCTAGTAATAATGTGAATTTTAAAGTTTTAATTTTGATTAATCGATGTTATCTTTCTCTCATTCTGCGAAGTATTTGTAACGAAACCCTTTCTTTCCCAACAATTCCTTTCCTTTCAGTGCACAAAGGAAATGGGTCGAGTTATGTTAGTTTTGTTCTCAGAGTGTTGTTACTGTACTCACAGGTGTGAAGAGTGGGGAAGCTGAGGAGAGAAAATATGGATTTAACTTGTTTAAAATATTTTAAGCGTAGCTAAACCTTTAATTTAGCATAGCTAAACCTTGAATTATGGTGCTGGAGGAGATTCTTGAGAGTCCCATGGACTGCAAGAAGATCAAACCTATTCATTCTTAAGGAAATCAGCCCTAAGTGCTCATTGGAAGGACAGATCCTGAAGTTGAGGCTCCAGTACTTTAGCCTCCTCATGAGAAGACTCCCTGGAAAAGACCCTGATGTTGGAAAAGATGGAGGGCACAAGGAGAAGGGGACGACAGAGGACGAGATGGTTGGGCAGTGTTCTCGAAGCTACTAATATGAGTCTGACCAAATTGCGGGAGGCAGTGGAAGACAGGAGTGCCCGGCATGCTCTGGTCCATGGGGTCACGAAGAGTTGGACATGACTAAACACTAAACAACTAAACAACAACAACAAACATTTAATGAGATTTTAAATTAAGGTTAAAAGCTAGTGTTGATCTGATACTGCAATCCAGACCTGGCTTTACACTCCCGTTGGCGTCTGCCTGTGACTCTTTGTTTGTGCGGAGCTCCCTATTCTGCATTGCTGCAACAGGTAGAAGTGTCGTGGGTGTCATCTCACAGATGTGGTGAAATGTGGTCCTGAACAGACAGGCAGTTTCTTATACGGCACGGCATGGAAAGTCAAACTAGGACTGAAGCACAAGTAAGGTCTGCATTAGTGCATTTTGCTAGGGCTGCTGTAAAATCAGTTTCACAAAATAAAGGAGTTAACATTAATCCAGGACAGTCCTTGGCATTCATGAAACAGCTGCTGCTGGTGGCCCTGACAGAGGGCATTCCCAGGCAGAGAGAGACTGTGTTGGTCCAGGATCACATGACTGCATAGGCCTGGGTTTGGTTCCTGAGCCTGCTCTGGAATGGTGCATCAATTTGCCTGCCCCTGGCCTGTGTGAGTTGATGGGCTGCTAAGTCCTGCTGCCACTTGTCCGGAGTTTGAAATGTGCCCTAAGAGGCTGCTTTTTCTTTCAGACAAATTCTTAGTGAGGCTAAACTACTTCACAGATTTTCTACATTGTACATTTACCTTCCGATTTTTAGACAGGACAGATTAAGTCTTTTTTTGGGGGGGATCTCATGAACAGTTAATTTATTATGTGATCAGAATGATTTTGGTTTACTCAGCATGTTAGCATACTTGTCCAAATATAATGATGATTGTTCTTTTCCATCTCAGATGAAAATGTTAGGGTTGAAAGCTGTCAAATGCTGTGAGGTAAACTGGTGCAGAAGCGATTTTTAAAAATATATTTTTAAAAAACAGTATTTTGTGGAGAGAACCTTGTCAGGCAGAGGAAACATTGATACAAAATGGCAAGAGAGTACAAATAATAAAACCGTTGTATGGAGTTTTCTGCATTTGATTTTTAGAGGGCTCCATTTGGAGAAATATCCAACAATAAATGCTATACAAAATATTATCCTGCATTTTTAACAGTGGGATTAGTAACATTTTATATCTTGCCTGTTTTCAGCAATATTTCTTCTTTTTTCATAATAAAATGTTTCAAGAGTAACACATGAAATGATTTAAACAGAAAATGTTACCAGCAGGAGCTAAAACAAAAACAAAACAAAAGGATAATAAAATGCTCCACAAATCTATTGGCAAGCTGGAACGTGTGCAGAAGAGGGTGACCAAGATGATCAAGGGTTTGGAAACTAAGCCTTATGAGGAAAGGTTGAGAGAGCTGGGTATGTTTAGTGGGCTAAGAGAAGACTGAGAGGAGATATTATAGCTGCCTTTGGATACTTGAAGACCACAGGAGTGATGGGGGGACATTTCTGCCTAAGAGCAATGACATATTATCAAGTCCTGTCAGTCTGGGGAAGTGGAAGGGTGGAAGGTGGAAGGAACTCCCCAAGTTGGCCATTGTGTGGTATTCAGCGTTATTCAGTGTAGACACATTCAAATTAATGAAGTTAATAAGTTACATACATTGATTTCAGTGAGTCAACTCTTGAAGAAAAACTTAGCTGAAGGTATTGTGAAATATATTTTCAAAAAGGTAAAGGGGGGGGGGAGAGATAGGGCACCACTGCAGCCATTTGGCCACCTTATGTAAGTTTATTTTATTTTTTAAAAACAAATTTTGCTTTTGTGTTTCCTTACGTATTTTAAGCATGTACCTTCAGAAATCTGCACAGAAGCAGGAAGAGGCACATTGGACTTTAATGGGTCCATTCATTTCTAGTGCTCAGTGATCACCCCCCCTTTTTTTAGCGGGTGGAGAGTGTTCCACTGAAGCGTTCATACTGGAAACAGTTCCACTGGGCCTCATTGGCTTACTTGTCTGACCCTAAACTCCCTATTTTTGCATGCCACATTTTGAGATTCCTAAATAAGAACACAAGAAGTTGATATTACCTTATAGAGAGCTAGGCTTTCAGTCCATGCAGCTCAATCCATTGTCTACCCTGACTTGTAGCAGCTATTCAGGGTTTCAGACAAGGAAAAAGATGAATCTGGGATCTTGAGTTATGGCATCTCCCTATATTAACCTTCTACCAGATTTTTCTCACCTATCAGCTCTCTATAGCAAGCACAATACAGTTGTACCTTGGAAGTCAAACGGAATCCGTTCCAGAAGTCCGTTCGACTTCCAAAACATTCGGAAACCAAAGCGCGACTTCTGATTGACTGCAGCCAATCGGAAGCTGCGGAAGCCCCATCAGACGTTTGGCTTCCAAAAGAACGTTTACAAACTGGAACAATCATTTCCAGGTTTGCGGCATTCAGGAGCCAAAATGTCCGAGTTCCAGGGCATTCGGGATCCAAAGTATACATTTGTAAAGCAAAAACAAATGTTAAACCTTCAGGGTTTATCCGGAAAGTTACTTGCTGTTTACCAGCTTTATTTTAGCTTGTTTCTAAACCGCTTGTGGGTTAAAATATTTTATTTATTTATTTTTGTTCATAAAAGGCAATAGAAACTGTAAGCTTGGATTAAAAAAAAAATCTTTATTTTATTTTCTTTTGGTATTATTTCTTTAGACGCTTCAAAAGTGAATCATTCTCCCACTGTGTTTTCGACAACTTGGCTCATGGCTTCATTTTGATGGAAGATTGTTTGTGAAGGCAGAGCCGTTGGAATTAAAGTTCGTTCCCGTTTTCTTATACCAATAATATTTGTGCGGCACCTTTGATCTTTCTTGAATGTTCTTCAAACATCCATGTCTTAAGAACCTGCACACAAGGCTGCTTGCCGAGATCAAAATATTTTTTATGCATGTCCTCAAATAGCTTGCCTGTGTGTGGTATGCCAGTGAAACGCAGTGAAGAAAATAAATGAGCTCTTCCTCATTATGATCCTTTCTGATTTTATTAAATATTTTTTCCCACTCTTCTGCTTCATGATGAAGTACAAATTACCTTATTTGTGTCAGTTTTAAAGAAGTTATCTCCTGTGTGTCTTTTGGATGGGGCAGACTAAACATGAATAAATATATGTTAAAAAACAGATCACTTAATGATCTTTGGTGGAAAATGTGCTTAGGCATTAGCTGCATGAGTTGTGCCTGAGGACCACATTCCCTTTTGAAGCCAGTGTGGTGTAGTGATTAAGAGCGGTGGACTTGTAATCTGGTGAACCAGGTTTGCGTCCCCACTCCTCCACATGCAGCTGCTGGGTGACCTTGGGCTACTCACACTTCTCTGAAGTCTCTCAGCCCCACTTACCTCACAGAGTGTTTGTTGTGGGGGAGGAAGGGAAAGGAGAATGTTAGCCACTTTGAGACTCCTTAGGGTAGTGATAAAGCGGGATATCAAATCCAAACTCTTCTTCAGACACCCGAGGTCCACATGCCAAGGGTAGGAGGGCCAGAGGAAAAAGGGAGCAGAGCAGTGCAAACAACTTTTACCTTTGTACAGTTGCCTAGTTTCCACAAAAACATAGGGCCATAGAATCTTAGATTTGAAAGGTACCTAAGGGTCGTCTAGTCCAGGAAGCTCAGCTAAAGCATCCATGACAGTTGACCATCCAACCTCTGCTTAAAAACCTCCAAGGAAGTTTTTTTTTAAAAAATAAAGAGGTTGCACACCCCTCTCTATCCTCCATCCAGGCAAGAGGTATTATCATAGTTCAAGGACACATTTCTACCAGACAAAAACAATTCGGTGGAAAACAGGGCTAGTTCTGGTCTGGAACTAGGAATGTGGCCTGAGAAGAATTCCAAGGGTGTGTGTGTGAGAGAGAGGCCTTGGAGGGCTGCTTTTGGCCCCTCAGCCTGAGGTTCCCCACCCCTGATATAACTGAGTGGAAAGCATTGTTGGCATCCATCTTTCTCTAGAGACAATGGAGTTTGCCTCCGGGGGTGAAGTCAAGCTGCTGTGTTAGCAGCACCAAAGTTACCTCGCTGGAGCACAAGCCTGGGCAGTGTGTATGGAAGTCCTGGGCTGTCCAGATGACAAGACCCACCCGCCTTGGACTCACTGATGTGGTCCGAAGGAAAGCAGAGCAATTTGTTTGGCACCAGCTTGGGTGTGACCACTGTCACATGCTGACAGCTTCTAAGAGCCACAGACCAGAGCTGAGTGCAGGGAGCAGACCAAAGGTGGACAAGCTACCTACCAGAGGTCCTACCCCTCTCCTAAAACCCTCTGTCCTCCTAATGTATAGTCAAACAATATTCACTGTGGGAACTGCTGCACACAGGTGCCATTTGCCCCTCCATTTATGTCACTGAAGGGGACCAAACAGCGTATGCAAGAGGAATGACTGTGGATTGACTCTTTCTGTCATCATGAATGTGACTGGTGACACATATGTGTCCTCCGAATGCAGATTGGAGAGAATGGGGAACTTTGGAGGACATTGTTTGAATGTTAAAATCTTTGATGCATATCAGTGAAATGTCTTTGCAACCTCTATTCAGGGCGTGTGTTTGTCCTTTGACTCCACAGAGCTAATCTTTTTCTTGATTTGGCTGTTGCTTTGGGGTCTCTTCCTTTCAGTTCTGCCCCAGCCCACTCCCAGCTTCTGTTTCTGTCTTATTCAGATTTTTTATTTGTAACTTGTTTTTGGATTTTACGCTTATCAGTTGTGCTGCAGATCTGCATAGTTTCAAATGGCAGGTATAATGCTTCAACAAGTAAATCAGTTTATGTTTTCAAAGCATTTGTGACCATTACGATGATCGGTTTATTAAAGTAACACTCTTCGTTTTATTTACAGGTGTCAATATTTACATGGCTCAGCCTGACCGCCTGCTCCTTCTGGCAAATGATATGATGTCAGATAGAAATAATCTCACTTACCAGAATCTTGGGACAGGTATGAGTTGTGTCATTTATATTTAGAGGGATGTTTGCTTAACACAGGGGAGGAAGCGCTGCAGTGAATGGATTCTTTTTTGGCAGTGTGTGTACCCATGTTTTTTGAATGTGAGAGTCAGAGAGAAAGAGAGAGAATGGGAGGATGAGTGAGATGTGCTTATGTGTGAGTGGAAATGAATTGATGTACACTTCAGACTCTAGCCAAGCTCAGTTTTGGCTTCAGACCCACCTGCCACTGGCATATGCTTCTGTGACCAAAATGTTTCCCACCCCGGTCATAACATTTAATGGTTCTGGTACTATTTAAATGTTGATGCCCAACTCTGCTGTACAGTTCTGTCTCCACCCCCATAATTCAGCCTAGACACTGAGGTCCAGCTCCGAGAGCCTTCTGGTGGTTCCCTCCCTACGAGAAATGAGGTTGCAGGGAACCAGGCAGAAGGTCTTCTCGGTGGTGGCACCCGCCCTGTGGAACACCCTCCCATCTGATGTCAAGGAAATAAACAACTATCTGATTTTTAGAAGACATCTGAAGGCAGCCCTCTTTAGGGAAGTTTTTAATGTTTGATGTTTTAATATTCTCTTGCGAGCCGCCCATAGTGGCTGGGGAAAACCAGCCAGATGAGCGGGGTAGAAATAATAAATCATCATCATCTTCTTCTTCTTCTTCTTCTTCTTCAGGTTACTTCAGTAATTCACAAAATAAACCTGCACATGCTTTTTCAAAAGTGAGTCCTGTATACTCTGTGAGGCTTATTCCTCAGTAGATGTGTTTAGTATTGCAACCTCACGTATGCAACTGTGGTCTGCTACAGGAAAACAAGCTTCATTTGGTTAGTCTTTCTGTTCAATAATGCTGAGTCTCCCAATTAGCTACCTATTTTAAGAAACTGGACAAGTAGGAAAAAGACAATGTATCCGTATAGCTTTAACTAGCAAATCCAGCCTATACAGATGAGACAGGCACTCTGTAATGAAAGCTAATCAATTTCAACTCTGGCTGACCTTCAGCTGGAAAAGGTTCTTCTTGCACCTATGAAAACAAACTGTTTTATCTGTGCTACGTTGGGAGTGCCAATAAAACCATCTCAGAAGTCATACTTCAGCAGGGAACTCCATATCAGAAACAGCTTAAATGGAGTCTAAATTTAAAAATAAATGTGGATTTGTGATCAGTGTGGTAAGGAGAAATGTGCACTTATTAACAGGAAATATTGCATTAACTTTCTGTGTTCCTAAATAGTCTTGAAAAATCCATAGTGTTTAGCTGGAACCAAATCTCAGTCCCATAAACCTGCTTTGGCAACCTTAGTTCAGCTCTGGAACAAATGATGTGCTTTTCTGAACATATATTTTACCATCTACCACATTTGAGGTTAAGTGGGAGAGTTTTCCATTTCAGGGCAATTTTCCAGATCTTTATGGGTTTGCTGGCATGTTTGTCAAAGTTAAGTCTGCGGTTGGTCAAGAAGGGAAGTAGCAGAAACTTTCTTAGGCAATGGGCATCTGGTTGTGGATTGCTGGGATATTAAACATCCAGGCTCCAGTCCTTAGGTGGCTGGTATGTGAAGCTGCACATAATAACTCTAGCAGTTGAATCAAATTGTTCTTGTGCGTGTTGGGTGGAGTAATGGAAGATACTTGCCAATGAATAAATTTTTCCATGTGCTTTGACTCCCTTTCACAGATGGATAGTCTTTTGTATCACCACTGATAAATCTAAACTGTGTTTGACAAAAACTTTCAGGGGTTCAGGGGGAAATGCTGTGTGTTTTGTTAACTTGAAAACCTGGGTCCTTCCATCTAAGATTGCAGGCCATGCTTAGGCAAAACAAACAGGTTCCTTTATAGTTGGAAAACAGAAATAAAGAGAAACAAAGAAATTTTATACAAACCGAACTGGAGATCAGTTTTAGGTTGTTTATTAGGTTAAAAAAAAGTAGTAAGCTTCAGCTATGTTTATACAGAAACTTCATATACCAGGGAACTTGTCTGCTTTTGCTATTGATGGAGACAGAGACCTGGGGAATAGGAATTTTAAAATATATATTCAAAATATGTAAAATCGTATACAGTGGTACCTTGGTTCTCAAACTTTAACCGTTCAGGAAGTCCGTTCCAAAACCAAAGCGTTCCAAAACCAAGGCACACTTTCCCATAGACAGTAATGCAAAATGGATTAATCCATTCCAGACTTTTAAAAACAACCCCTAAAACATCCATTTAACATTAATTTTACTATCTAAGGAGACCATTGATTCATAAAATGGAAACAATAAACAATGTACTGCAGACGCACAATCAATCAATCAGTAGCTGAACTGGGTTCCACACAGTCACAAAAACAAACAAAAAAGAGCTGCAAAAACAAAAACTCAAAATAAATAGCAAGAACAGACAGACCTCAGCTTAACACTCAAAACAGAAGTGTGGTACTCAAAAAGGAAGTGTGGCACTCAAAATGGAGCATGTTTGGCTTCCGAAAAAAGTTCACAAACTGGAACACTTACTTCCGGGTTTGCAGTGTTTGGGTTCCAAGTTGTTTGCGTACCAAGGTGTTTGAGAACCAAGGTACCACTGTATGCATATTTGTCCCTGCAGTACTTTGAGGCAGTCCTAGATGCATCTGAAATGTGCATAGCACCTAATCTAAGCCTGTTGCCTCCTCACACAGCACATTTAAAACCAAGATGTGTGTCCATCAAATCTGCTGTGGGTTTTTCCACATATACATCCAAACAGATTTGGGGGTGGTGTGATGGGGGAAGAGAGGGAGGGGAATTCAGTTCCTGTGTGGATTTAGTTGGAAAGAGCCCCATATTTTAAAATTAATCTCATGGCTTCCATCAGGATTCTAGACATGAGACTCCTGCCCAGGTATATGTACTTAGGATCTTAGTCTTAGCCTAATGTGTCTCCTAGAATTGTCTGGGATTCTAACCCTTCTCAGGCATAACTAATTCTGTGTTTTCTGAGAACTAGCTGCTGCCATCCCTGATAAAGGCAGGATTGCACTACGTAGTTCCTGTTGTACCGTTTATTAGAAATGACATCCCATTAAGTATGAGAAACTTGGAGACTTCAGGCTGGATTGTGCTTCTTGGCAGGCAGGTGCAAAATAAAATATTTCTCCATGATAGTGTTTTGATTGGAACTGTATTCATACTATAAAACATGAGTTTTTGTTCGAAGTCAGTTTGCCAGCTTTCTAAAACTGCCAGCTGAATCCAGAGAGCTTTGGAAAAGGAACAGCATAGATTGCCAATCATGCTACTATGACCTTTGCCAGTAATCCCATATAATTCCGCTATCTCGGCAAGATGAGGGACCTCACTAGGGGAGGCTATAAAGTGATTAGAGTGTTGGATTAAAACCTGGAAGACAAGGGTTCAAATCCCACCTCGGCCAGGAAGCTCGCTGGACCAGTCACTTTTTCTCAATCTGACCTGCTTTTCAGGGGTGTTGTGAGGATAAAATGGAAGCTGGAGGAACCCATGCACGCTCCCTTTTGCTTTGTGGAGGAAAAGTGGAATATGAATGTAATAAATTTAATAATGTGGTCTGATCACCAAAGAAATTCTGGGTAATCTGGAAGATTTAGACAGGCCAATGGTACCTGTGACCCAGCAAAGCCTAATGCAACTTACTACCCATATACAGTAGCCAGTCAGATCTTTAACCATCCAGCCCTTGTACCCCATTTTGGCAGGCAGGCAGGCAGCTAAAACAGGTTATTGTGTCCCTGGTGGGTCATTGTACATTGCTGGTTTGGTAGAAACACATGCTGGGCAAGTCTGGTGTAGTTATTGCTTCCACTACATTGAGATAACCTTCTTCTCCACCTTGATTTTTCTTACAAAATGGTTATTTGAAACCTCCCTGAATTTTTGTAAAGTACTTTGAAACACATTTTCTGAAAGCAATGATCATTATTGGATTATATGACCATATTTACTAGAAAGGCATCATGGATTTCATGTGATGTAAATTTCTGCACATGAATTGTAATCTGATTGCCAGTTTAATGCCAAATAATTCACTTGCTGAAACTTTCACCCCCCCCTTCTCTTCCTCTCTCTTTCAGATGCCAGTAAAATGATGGAAGAGTACAGTCACGTGCAAAACCAGGTGGAATTACAAAACCCCAATTTAGGGAAGGAGGGTGTGATGAATTCCCTTGAAAATGATCTCCAGGATATAATGGACAGGCTTAACCAGAAAAAAAATTCCCCAAGTCTGAGGTTCAAGGCAAACGGTGATTGTGCCGGTTCTTACTTAACACTCTCACAGCCGCTGCCACCCAAATCCAGCCCTGCGTCTAGCGTTAAGAGTATGTCGTCTGCTTCCAAGCTCCAAGGAAGCAAGCCATTGGCTTGTGAGAGCTCTTACCTTTCAGAAAAGAACATCTCTGGGAAACATCTGGGCTCCATTTCAGGCACGTCTCCATCCTTAAGTGGGTACAGCCTAGGGAAGAGAGACTTTGATATTTACGTTGCCAGAGAAAATGAGAAACAGTTTGGACATCTGGATAAGTTTCCCTACTCAAAGTATAGTCAGAAGAATAAATCTTACGATAACGTCTACTTCCCAGGAGTGCTGGATGGGCGGAAAAACGCTGCGTCTCTTCTTGCCATGTGGAATGGAAGCTCAGGGAATGAGATAATTCTTTCGCCACTCGGATGCTCAGGAGCGGCTAGTATGCCCTCCAGCCCAAAGCAAGGCAGGAGGATGAATATTCAAGATCTCCTTTCACTTCAGACCAGACCAGCTAAACAGAAGGACCCAACCGTGGACATGTTGGGGTCTAGAACCAGGAAGTATTCTGGAGGCTCCCTGAGCCATATGGGAGTTTATAGCCGTTCTTTACCCAGGCTTTACAAATCGTCAGAAAGCCAGCTGGTGCCGCTAAGTTTACCCCCAAGGAGCTCCCTTGGGAACACCAAAAGAAAAAAGATTGTGGAAAAAGATCTTCTACCTCAGAGTATACTGGATGCTGACAATTACCTTAACTTTTCTTCCTACACCTCAGGGGTTTTGCCGCATACGAACTTTGCATCTGAAACCAATTCCTATGTGAATTCAACTCTCAGTGTTCCTGCCAGCCCCCGCATAGCTCGGAAAATGCTCCTGGCTTCTTCTTCCCCGTACGGGCCCGACGACTTTGACAGAATTGGACTCTCCGGGACCAGCCCGATCAATTCTTTCACCCCTGTGGATCCCGAGAGAGCGTTCCCTATCAGAAGGAAAGTTTCCAGCAGTTCCATGGAGTTCGAGGAAATGGAGCTGGAAAGCCTCAGGCAGACCCCTTCCACCCGGGAGCGAAAGAATAGCATTAGTTCTGTTTCCGGAAGGGATGACCTCATGGATTACCACAGGAGGCAGAGGGAAGAAAGGCTGAAAGAGCAGGAGATGGAACGACTGGTAATGATACTTTCTGGTTAATTTTTAACAAGACGTTCTGCTTCCAGGCCTTTGCCCAAGTTAAAATTATTAAGTTGTGTGTGTGTGTGCGCGCACACTCACACACTGCTGTTGTGTTTTCAGATTTGGGTGTTTGACCTTGTACATGGGTGAGACAGTGTTTACTCTGTCAACCTCTGAAGTCAATTGGCCATGTAGTGTCCTGCCTTGAAATCTGGGCGGTCTAATGAAATCATATGTATGATGTAGGAAATTGATAGGAATTTCAGCCATTCATCCTGTGCATTCTGCCAAAATGACCATATACTTAAAAGCCACAAATTATAGGCTGCAAGGATACAGCACTTAAAGAAAAAAAGTTGATGTCATTGTTTTGTGGTGGCTGGGTAAGTAACTCATGTCTCCAGTCTAAGCTGTTTGGAGGCATTCTTGTGTGCATTTTGTTGAAGGGAGAAAACTGGAAAATTTTGTGACAGCATGCAGACCAGAGTATGGTCTGAAGGCATGTGATGGCACCACCTTGTGGTCTAAACCACTGAGCCTCTTGGGCTTGTTGATCAGAAGGTCGACGGTTCAAATCCCCACGATGGGGTGAGCTCCTGTTGCTCTGTCCCAGCTCCTGCCAACCTAGCAGTTCAAAAACACACCAGTGCAAGTAGATAAATAGGTACCACTGTGGCGGAAAGGTAAATGGCATTTCCTTGTGCTCTGGCTTACATCAAGGTGTTCTGTTGTGCCAGAAGTGGTTTAGTCGTACTGGCCACATGACCTGGAAAGCTGTCTGTGGACAAACGCCTGAAAGCAAGATGAGCGCCGCAACCCCATAGTCACCTTTGACTGGGCTTAACTGTCTGGGGGTCCTTTACCTTTTACCTGCTGAAGCTAAACAGGTCTGGGTGGGTGGCCACCTGGGAACCAAATGTACGCTGCCTCACGTTCTATATCAGAAGAAAGGCTGAATGTAAATGCAAGAAAATAAATAAATAGATTGTTCTCTCGGAGCATAATTCCATTTGGGGGCATCATAGCTTGTGCCAGGCAGCTTTAAAAAATGGTGAGCTAGCACAGGACTAACCTTCAAAGCGCTTTTTTCCCAGGGAGAGTTCACACATGCATGTTCATCACTGCACCACTTGCAGTAAGTATCAAGTGGTGACTTGAATGTGTGAATGAGCCATTCCATAGAAACAGAATACCTCAAATAACAGTGGGATTCATACATGCAGCTGTAAGTCATCAAGCCCGTAAGTGATGAGAAATCTAACTGTGTGTGCATTCTGCACTGGCTCTAAGCCTCTTGTCATTGGTTTGCAACAGTCAGCAAGTATTCTGGTGGTTCCTGTTCCTAGTGCGTTCTGCTTGAAGGATAGCCAGTGAGAGCCAGTGTGGTGTAGTGGTTAAGAGCGGTAGTCTCGTAATCTGGGGAACCGGGTTCGCGTCTCTGCTCCTCCACATGCAGCTGCTGGGTGACCTTGGGCTAGTCACACTTCTCTGAAGTCTCTCAGCCCCACTTACCTCACAGAGTGTTTGTTGTGGGGGAGGAAGGGAAAGGAGAATGTTAGCCGCTTTGAGACTCCTGAAGGGGAGTGAAAGGCGGGATATCAAGTCCAAACTCTTCTATAGAATGTGCAGAGAAACATGTTTCAGAGGCATAGTGGGACATTAGAGAGTCATACTAGGTGTCCTGTGGCCCCACATGATAGAGGATACTTCAGTGCTGATGTGGGTATATAGAGCAAAAAAGAGAAATCTCTTAATGAGAGATTTGGAGGAATCGGTAATTATACCCTTGTGAATGCTTGAGGAATAGTACTTATCATAAAGATAAAATGACAAAATATTTGTTTCTGATTTTGTTTGGCTGTTGTTTCCCTTACAGCAGCACTTTCTTCTCCCTTTTAACAGCTTTCATCCTGTAATAGGATGTAGGCCTGCTGGTTTGTGACATGTGGAAAGAGCCTCGGTGTTTACATATGAAGGAATTTCCTCCCACTTAATTTAGTTTTCCATTTTTAGCATTCTAGAAGGGTAATTGTCTTTCAAGTTGGCCACTCAGAGGGCTGGGATTGAGGACTTTGTGTTCAAACCTTTGAAGGGCGTTAAGAACCAACAATAACAGCTCTGGAAGGAAGCGTGTATTTGTCGGGCAGACCCCTTCCATCCTTGGCTTAATGCTTTTTTCAAAAGGTCAGCTGTTCTGCAGCTTTAATTGTACTATCCTTCAAAGGAGCCTCTTGGTGTTGTGCTTAGTTACAGGGCAAGCTGTGACGCCAGACTCGCTCTGTGTTTCTGCTCTGTGTGTGGAGAATCAAGCAAAGAACAATCTAGATCCATTTCCAGTGGATAAATATGAAGCTAGTTTTAGCATCTTCTCCTCCTTACTTAAAAAAAAAAGTGTTCAGCATTAATTATTCTCAGATCACAATAATTTATTCTGTTTTCTTGAGAACTCATTCAAATGCACAAGTAGGGATGTTACATTTCCAGGAACCTTGTAAGTATGCCATGGAGGATTCCCTGCCTCTTCAGGGAAAACAATGAAATAATATGCAATATTAGTGTCTCACTTTGAGGCTACAATCTTAGGTCCAATTTATGTGGGAGTAAGCCCCATTGAAGCAAATGGGAAATACTTCTGAGTTGGTATGTATAAGATTTCTCTGCAAGAACATAAAATGTCCAACGTCTGGATATAATTCAGGGCTGTTTATTTGATAGTGACAGTGTGGGGTTGCTGGCTTTCTGGGTGGCGCTGTGGTCTAAACCACAGAACCTAGGGCTTGCCAATCAGAAAGTTGGCGGTTCGAATCCCTGTGAATAGATACCGCTCTGGCGGGAAGGTAAACGGCATTTCCGTGTGCTGCTCTGGTTCACCAGAAGCGGCTTAGTCCTGCTGGCCACATGACCCGGAAGCTGTACGCCGGCTCCCTCGGCCTATAGAGCGAGATGAGCGCCGCAACCCCAGAGTCATCCGCGACTAGACCTAACGGTCAGGGGTACCTTTACCTTTACTTTTACAGCACCAGAGGAGGAATTTTTGACTCTTTCTCCTGCTCTATATTCCTGATCCAACTTACCCCCAATGCAGTACTAGGCCCCTGTGAGTTCCACTTCCAATGAGGCAGATAAATGACTAGCAAGCAGAGAAAATTCCAGCTTCTGGAATTGTGCATAGATCCTTTGTTTACCAAGCATAGATAAAACATAGATTTAACTCATAAAAACCGAAGTTCCTTCCATTTTCATAGCATGACTAGTTCCTTTTGAGAGCCAGTGTGGTGTAGTGGTTAAGAGCGGTGGACTTGTAATCTGGTGAACCTGGTTCTATTCCCTGCTCCTCCACATGCAGCTGCTGGGTGACCTTGGGCTACTCACACTTCTCTGAAGTCTCTCAGCCCCACTTACCTCACAGAGTGTTTGTTGTGGGGGAGGAAGGGAAAGGAGATTGTGAGCCGCTTTGAGACTCCTCAGGGTAGTGATAAAGCGGGATATCAAATCCAAACTCTTCTTCTTCTTCTTCCTTGTTGGCACATCAATTCAGGAACAGTAGTCAATATCAGAACATGATGCTTGATCGTGATACTGACCCCTTTAGCAAGTTAGCATATTTTTAGTAACATGGTTCTTCTGCGTGTCTGACAAGAGGCAGTGCTGAATCTTCTGGGATCTTTCAGCGACACGAGGCCAAATGATTTGGCCCAGTTGGTTAGCCTTTGCTTCTCTGTGTTCAAGCATTGGGCTGTGGGATAGCTCAGCTGGTAAAGCAAGAGACTCTGAAAATCAGGGTCAAGGGTTTGAACCCCACGTCAGGCAAAAAGATTCCCGCATTGTAGGGAAGTTAGACTAGATGACCCTTGTGGTGCCTTTCAACTCTACAATTGTCTGGTTCTATTATTCTGTTATGCTTTCATGCCTCAGGCTGCTGAGATGTTGAAGTTAGGGAATGGACTGCTGTAGAGAAATGGACAGCTCTGCCTCTGCTGTCCAAATTGAGTAAAACCAGTCTGCAGTTTAAGGACGTGCACAGTTTTGCCTCTAGATGGTGCTACTTAATAAAAAATTCTGTAATAGACACGCAAAAGCACACATAGGGTTGGTTTCAATTGTTTTGCATCCCATCTCAGTGATTAAAATAGCAAAAAAAAAAGAGGTTATTTATGTATGCCACTACTGCAGCCCATGTTTTGTTAGCCCCAAAATGGAAAACGAGCGAGGTGCCAACCATAGAAGAATGGCAAGTTAAGCTGACAGAATATGAGCGGCTTGCAGACCTAACAGAATAAGAGAACAAGAAGAACATACGTTTAGAGAAGATTGGAAAATGTTTATTGAATATATGTGGGGAAATTGTGTACACTTGAAAATGTTGGCAGCATTAAGATAAATTCAACAGTGTAAATAAGTTTTGATAGATGTAACAATGGAATACGGAATGGTTTAGTTTATGTTAAATATGCAGGGATTTATGGTATGCAAAATGAACCATGGAAAGAGAAGAAGGGAAGTCATTGGTATTTTAAGGATGTTTAAATGAGTATTCAAAATTGTAAAACAGAAAATTTAATAAAAATTTAATATATACATTCCAGTACAGCACTAAGATCTAATATATACATTCCACTAGAGCACTAAGATCAGAACTTAAATCAGGCATAGGCAAACTCCGGCCCTCCAGATGTTTTGAGACTACAGTTCCCATCATCCCTGACCACTGGTCCTGTTAGCTAGGGATGATGGGAATTGTAGTTCCAAAACATCTGGAGGGTCAGAGTTTGCCTATGTCTGACATAAATCTTCTAACTAAAGAGCAGCGGATCTCAGTGCTCAGTGCTCAGCACCGCAGCACTGAGAGGAGAGATAAAGCCCTCTGCCTGCTCTTTAACAGTAAAGAGTCAGTATTTCATCTGTACCTCAGGGCTGGAGTGGAGGATGTGTGGACATGTTCATTTCATGTTGCACGTAGCTTTCTGTGCAGAGTAAATGGCACGCTCCCCAAGCATTGGAGTGGAAAGGGTTAGAAATGCTGATTATGTGTTTATGCATCTGCATGTGTGAATGAAGGGGTGCTGTGTTCCTGCATGTTTGGTGAGTGTGCTGTGTGTGTACATGTGCTAGTTCATGTGGCCCACAGAGAGGCATGTGGCTGTCAGTGTGACCTTAGGGCTGAAAAAGATTCAATCACTACCCTATCACAGAATCACAGAGTTGGAAAATATAGAAATTTATTCATTTTATATAAGGAGAATGTTCTGATCTGTGCTACATCTTGATTAGACCCTTGAAGCAAAGCAAAGAGAATAGTAAGGTTTGCTCATCTCCTTGTATCACAAAGATCTCAAGATCTCAAAAAAGGGGAAAATATAGGAATTCGCACACACCAGGATGCAAGTGGTCACACACAAACAGGTAAAAAGCCTCATTCCCCAAGAACATCAGAAGGATCACTGTTAAAGCAACCACCACCAAGCAGCCAGAGAAAAAAAATTAAAATCCAATCTCTGGGAGTAGATAAAAGTCTTGGCTGCTGGAGAGGCTGTGTATTCATGTAAAATGGGGTTCTTATTTTGCTCTTTCTAGTGCAGTTTATCACTTTTCCTGCTTGCAAAAGGTCCAGTAAGAAAAGTGACAGAAAATTGCACTGGAAAGTGCAGGATAACAGCTATTGTCTCCCAGTGCCTGCCAGATACCTTTGCATGAATGTATTGGGATGAATGCTCAGTAACTTTTGTATGAACGCGTTAGCATGGATGCTCAGTTGAAAAGCTGGTTAGAAAGCTCCCTAGTCCTGGCACTAAAAAAGGAAGTAATGCTGCCACCTGGTGGTTTTTTCTGGGGAGAGCACTCCATAGTCAGGGACCTGCAATTCAAAAGGTTCTCTCGTTGCCACCTTACTGCCAGAGAGGGTACTCGGAAGATGGTCTCTGCTGATGACCTAAGGGTCATATGAGAAGAGAGTTTCCTTAGGGTGCTGAGCCACTGAAGTCTTCACAGGTCAAAGCCAGTGCTTCTCAAGGAGACATTGATCACATTACTCTTCTTATTATTGTGCTACTCAGGATGGTCTCAGGGGCCATTGGTTGTGCTGCTCGTGTGTGTATAATAATAATAATAATAATAATAATAATAATAATAATTTATAAATTAAAATCTTATTGCCATTTCACATAACAGATGTGGGATTAGCAGATAGTGGTGGAATATAACAGGCAAAACAATGACACGTTACCTAAACAGCCTCGGCCCAGTATACCTGAAGGAGTGTCTCCACCCCCATTGTTCAGCCTTGACACTGAGGTCCAGCTCCAAGGGCCTTCTGGTAGTTCCCTCACTGTGAGAAGTGAGGTTACAGGGAACCAGGCAGAGGACCTTCTCGGTAGTGGCACCCACCCTGTGGAACGCCCTCCCGTCAGATGTCAAGGACATAAACAACTATCTGACTGTTAGAAGACATCTGAAGGCAGCCCTGTTGGGGAAGTTTTTAATGTTTGAGTTTTATTGTTTTTATTATTATTCATATTCTATTGAGAGCCAACCAGAGTGGCTGGGGAAGCCCAGACAGATGGGTGGGGTATAAATAATAATAATAATAATAATAATAATAATAATAATAATAATACTCTTAAACTAAATCCATATATTGAAATGCTGAATTATGAATGTGCCAAAAGCCTGGTTAATCTTACCATCCCCATATTTCATATTGTGGGTTGAGGTTGGGAAGTAGTGACACCTTAAAGGCAGCAAGTGAGTTCATGCCTGAGGTGAGATTTGACACAAAGATTTCCAGTTCACATGTTACTACACTTGCTCCAGCTCTTACCTGTAGACTAGAAAACTCAGGAGGTAGGGAAGCTCCGATTTACATGTGCAATAACATATTGAATCTATGTAGCACCATAGAATGTAAGAGAGCAGCAGTACAAATGGAACAGACAGAACTTGTAAGGGTTGGAGATATGCAAGTCTGTTTGCACTCTGTTCCACCTTAGCAGAACCATAGATTTCATCACAAATTTCTTTTGGGGGGAAAGGTGGTTGTGACCCTGTTGTTGAACTATGAGGTAGAGGAGTTGCTACAACCAAGGACACAGAACATCTTCTGTGGCCAGCCATGGACTAATAGTGTCAAACCATAGGCCCAGAACCCCTTTTCTCACCTGAAGGTAGATCATTCGCAGAAAATACAGCATGCATAAAGTTTCACAGGCTAATGGGAAGTACTTGGACCCTACTGAATACTGGGTGGTATTCAACTGCATTTTACCCAGCTTAGATCTGTTGAAATTAATGAGCCTCATTTAGTCATGTTCATTCATTTTAATGGGCCTACACTGATTATGCTTAGTTGAATACCACCCTCTCTAATAATCTCTTTGTGTTTTTTCTTCTCTACTTAATTTCATGGTGGATTGTACCCTTTGAATCTCCATAGAATAGGCAGTTGTCTTATACAGTGGTACCTCGGGTTACATACGCTTCAGGTTACAGACTCCGCTAACCCAGAAATAGTGCTTCAGGTTAAGAACTTTGCTTCAGGATGAGAACAGAAATCGTGCTCCAGCGGCGTGGCAGCAGCAGGAGGCCCCATTAGCTAAAGTGGTGCTTCAGGTTAAAAACAGTTTCAGGTTAAGTACGTAACTCCGGAACGAATTAAGTACTTAACCTGAGGTACCACTGTAATGCGATGAGTGTCATATTTTGTGAAATATGCTGTGGTAATAAAAAGAAACTTGTGACTACGTGTGCGCTGTTAATTCCTGCGAGTCTCTTGGTTGCCTCTCTGTTTTCCTGAGTTGCAAAAAGAAATTAAATTTATGGCATGAACAGAATGCAGGTGCAATGAAACCATGACTAGCTGGCAGCCAATAGGATGATATGAACAGACAGCACAGAATAGCAGCCGACAGAACTTCCTGTGCATAAGCTTTCTCATACCACGTTGTGCAAGTCAAAATAGAAATGAAGCAATGCAACATAGTCTCCTATTACCTCTGTAGCGAAAGGAAGCTATGTTTGTTATTTAGCCATAGAGGAGTTCTTTCTTGCAAATATAGGCATTTAGGGGCTTGTGGTTTCTCGCTGAACCTACCTGTTTTCAGCTTTCCCAGATTTAAAATCCACATCTTGAGTTGTATGTTTGAAGTATCAGCAGTTGCATTCAGAAAGAAGCTTTTCTCTGCATTCTCAGTGGTTGAGAATCAGTTCTTAAAACGGTGATATCCTCAAGATTTTTTTCTGCATTTTATAAATATAAAAAACACCCGTTTACTCCAAAGTTTGGTGCATTCTAGACTGTGTTGTCAGTTCTGGATTGAGAGCAAAACTCACCCCGTTGCATTTGAGAAAGGCTAAGGTGAACAGCAGCCACGCAGGCTTCCATTTGATATGTCCTGTCTTCCAAAGAGTGGGTGAGGAGAGACGCCAGTACGAACACATCCTGTCGCTCTCTGTGGGGGTGGAGTTTTGTTTATCCCAACCGTTGTCGTGAAGGTGTAGCAAAAGTGCCAGCACAGTAGCCTGTTGCAGCATCAAGGGATGGATAAATGTTCCTGGCCAGCAGTTAGACGATGCTTTCAGAAATGGGTTGGCTACTCAAAGAATACGGGTTTAAGAGGAAGAGAGAAAATACGGGCTAAGCAAATGAAGAGGGAGCTGGAGGCTTGTGGAGAAAATGCATGGAGGGAGCAAAGGAGTTTTGAGGTGCAAGGATTTTGTTGTCATTTTGTCTTTTCAGTTTACTGTCTTGAGAGGGGAGAAGAGGGGAAGTCAGGTTACAAGATAATTCAAGAATGCATTTGACTAGCTATGCTACCTCAACTATACTGATATTTTCTCCTTCACTAGAAGGTAGAATTCAGAAGCAAGTACAGAATTTTCTTATAATCTTATCTTTTTCGGGATAGCATCGGGCTCTTTTTTCATATACTTGCATGTTTTTCATGGATATGCAGAAAGTCTTGATTTCACAAACTCCACTTGCCTTTCCCCCAAGATTAAAAAAAAGGGGGGGGAGGAATGAGTCCTTTCTATAACATTGTTAAGCATTTTTATTTATTTTAAAAACTATCTGTATACCACCTGCTTGCAAATCACCCAGGGGGTGCAGACACACTTATCTTGGAATAAATTCCACGAGACTTGTTCCTATATAGACATGCATCAGATTGTGCTGTAACATTGCAATCCTGTGCACATTTACTTGGGAGTAAGCTCCCTTGGACTCAGCAGGCCTTACAATCATAGGCTTGGACTGGATCTTATTTTTTGTGCCTATTCTTATGTTCAGTTTGCAGACAGATTGAAGTTGAGTACTCGGTTAAGATTAAGGTTAAAGGAGCACTTCTTAACACTGAAAATTAGGTAGCTGGCAGCTGAGACTCTAGTTGCCCTAGTTGTCATGTACAGTGCTTTTGAATGCAAGGTTAAGGCTACTGTAACATGTTTAACTTGCATCCTGGAGAACCATCCTTTAAAACTGACTTTATACTGTACTTGAAGGTATGTAAAGCTATGTGCTGGTGACAGCTTTCTCAAGCCTATGGTGGTGTAATTCGGCCAAACCCTCAGCCTTGCAGTCACATGAACTGCACAAGTACAGAGTACTCATATGTTGAAATGTAAGCATGAAGTGTGGTTTGCAGCGTTTCTCAAGAGGAGATTCAGCAATCACTGATGTTGATGTAGTCGTAATCCTTCATAGTACGCTTAGATCCTAATGTTTGCATTACTACGAATGTTCATTTAGAAGATTTGCCCTTCTGAAGTCCATTGTTTTCTGTGAGTGTTCATATTTTACTGAAAGTTTATGCCTTGCAGGACCTTTGCATGTTGCTTGCTTAAATTTATAAAGTATGCATGCATTGCTTGCTAATGAGAAGAATGTTAGATTGAAATCCATGAGGTCTACATTCCAGGATATAGGATTCAGGATCAATGTGCCAGTTTTTAAGTACCTTTTTCATTCAGTTTGATGCTAATATTAATTTCTGCATGTATCCTAGCCCTCACCTTTAATGGTTTTCATTGCTTCTTTCAAATATTAGGAGCGTCAGCGACTGGAGACCATTCTTAACCTGTGTGCAGAATATTCCAAGCCAGACAGTGATCCCGCCACTGTCACAACTGTAGCTGATGTTCAGAAAATCAATAAAGAACTTGAAAAGCTTCAGGTATCTGAAGAAGATTCTGTCTTTGACGATTCTCAGATGACTCCTGAAACGAGATTCAGAAATCACTTGCAGATGCCAACTGGAGATTCCGACTTCTCTGAGTTCAGTGATCTAGGTCAAAATGCTATGGGATTCCTTACCCCCCGAGGGATGAGAACAAATAAACATTTAGGTGACAACAGGACAACATCACCCTTACCTTCTTCTCCCTTCTTGAAGAGTGCCAATGAATCATCATACCTGAGCATCATGTCCAAGGTAATGGCAAATACTTTATAAGACAAACTGGCTGGGGATCCCGTTCTGTGTTAGAACAGTTACCATGAGAAATAGTTAAACCCCACAAGTTTCAGTTGCAAACCTGCATTTATATATATGTTTAGCTTAGAAATGCCAGTTTTGAGGCCACAGTTCAGGTAAGTGCAAACTAACACCTTGTAACTTCTTTTCTGAACAGCACCAACCTCCTCTTCACGGACAGGTCCCAATGCTGTTTGTTAGTGACTGACTGCCACTGCCCGGGGGGGTGGGTCTACTTTATTTTCAGCTGCCATCACTGTTGGACAACCAAAGAAAGAGAGCCCAGTTCATATAGTAGTGCAGGCTACATTCAAAGCTGCCACACTGTGGCGGCATCCAGGAAGTGCACAGTCCCCTTGGCACCAATCAGAGCAACGGATGGGAAGTGAAGCCATTGCAAAATACGCAACCAGATCAGTATTCAAAAATAAAAGCTGGTGACTTCTTTTCTTTTCAATGCTGACATATGGTCCAAATGAAACAACAAGTAGCTGTCAGTTAGACCTTTCTTATGCCTCTGGACGTTACATTTTTCTAGAGAGAGAGAAAATAAAAAGGGGGGCAATAAGGACTCTTGTCTCTCTCAAAGTGGTCTTCGTTTAACTGTTTGTCCATGAGTGTGGTGTGATGCTATTCGAAAGAGAGGATTCATGATGTCCTGGTGTGCTCAGTTGCCTCCAGGAAACACAGAATGTTGAATGTCAGCCGGTAAAGGAAAACTAGGATGAGAAAAGTGAATTCGCATCCTCGAGCCCTTTAGACCTTATAGTATCCTGTACTAGAGAATGGCATGGTGCCTGGAACTATCAACACAAGCACTGCACATCCCACTGAGCTATGATTAGCAGACTGTGAATGGTTTTGGGAGGGCAGAAAGAGAGGGGAATCCAGGCTGCAGTTTTTTTGACACCCCGAAGAGATGGGAATTGACTTTTTAGAAAAATTGAACCCTGAATCTTCAGGTCTTAGTGGAAGTGTTGTGCTATCATGGGATCAGCATACTAATTTCTCAGAAGTTAAAACGCTCTGCACAGAGCTCCCAGGAGGCAGATGCTGCTGTGTATTGTTGGTGAACAGGGAATCATATAAGAAAAAATGTATTATTGTTGCAGCAGTGACCAACTGGGTTAGGCTGAAGATGAGGGACAGTCCTGTTAGTTTCTCCCTTTTGGTACATTCTTCATATATCATAAGGAGAGAGAAATGTGTGGAATTGTTCCATGTCACCTTTATACTTCTTTCCCTCTCAAAGCACATAGTTCTGTTCCTGGGGTGATGGGCTATATTGCTCACTATACTGCTATATGAACTGACCCACACCCTGCAGTAATCATCTAGTCCCTTATTCATGTGCCCCCTCTGCTTGTTTATAATGTGCCCCCCTTTGTCTTTACAGGATTGTGGTCTTGCATCTCTTCCTTGTGATTATACTTTGCCTCCTATAAGTGAGGAGCCCTGTTGTTAATTCTCCGCTAGGAAGGTGAAACCCAAGCTGCAGTGTTAGAAATAGCTAAGCAGGGATTCTTGTGAAAAGGGAGCTTTCCTGTTAGGATTACTAGTGCTAGTAAGGAGTACATTTCATAAAAAAAGAAATCTGTTATATTATGTTAATAGCAATAGCAGTGATCACTTGAATGCAATTCATTATTTGTTCTAAAATGCCAGAGTTGTAGCTCCAAAACTGTATTGCTTAACAGACATATGGTTTAGTATGAGAGAGAAGGGCATATGGTTTAGTAATTTAAGGCAAAGGACAGAGAATAGGAACTGAGTCCTGGGTGTAGTTCTGATACTGAGAAATACTCTTGTGACCTTATGCAACTAATTTGCCCTCTGAAGACTAACCAGCCCCCCTTGGAACACAAAAGCCATAGTCAGGACACCAGGGATGCAGTCCTAAGCACAGGCAATGTGTGAATGAACCTGAATAGATTGTTGTACTATCAGTCTCTGCCTGTGCTAGGGTTTAAAGCAGTTTGATGCAGGCAGCGCTTTTTTTTTTCCTATTAAAAAAATGTTTAGGGGTACTCTCATTTTGACTCAAGAAAATCACCATTTTATAGTTCAAATCGGGAAAAATAAATACAGTAAATGGACAAAAGTACAAAGATTCACAAACTGTTTAGGAGTATGTGTACCCCTGCATCCCCCCAGGAAAAAAATCACAGGATGCAGAAAATAGTTGCTCAGAAAATAGCCTTGACACTAGTTTTTGTATCTCCCGTATTGTCCAATAGGTAAAATGGGTAGGAGTTTTCAAACAGCACCTTTGAGGAATATGAGAAAACAGTATTAGCAAAGGAGGGGGAATATCTGATTTATACAGTGCAATGCTGCTGCTGCTGTTCTTAAAAATCTGCTGGCCTAAGCAACGTTTTGGGCCTGGTATTTTTAGGTAATACTAAGGGCAGTTGTTGGGGTGGGGGTGGAGCAATGAGGAAACGTACATTTTGGGAACTTGTATTTTTTTAAAGTAACAACACTTCCTTGTTGTTCTTTCAGACACCAGAGTGCATAAGTGATGAGCAAAGATCACTGGAGCTTAATCAGATGGAAGAACAGCGCATTATAATACTGAATAACTTGGAAGAACTTGAACAGAAGGTCAAAGATTTAAATGATCAGATGGATGAGTCCTCTAGGGAGGTATAAAAAGTATTTTCTTTGTTTTTATCTGATTAGATTTGAGCCTCTGTCTTGCTGCAAGAAGCTGCAGGTATACATAAAACACATTCATCTGATTACTGAAATGTTAGTTGTCAACTTTCCCCCCTTTTTAAGGGAAATTCCCTTATTCCGAATAGGATTCCTCGCAAGAAAAGAGAAAAGTTGACAGCTATGGAAGGCACAGCAAGAATGTGCCTTTTACAGTAGCTGTACTCATGATGCTGATATACCTGCTGGCCACACTCCTTAGTACCAGCACATTGGGTGTTAGCATTTATTTTTAGTCCCATGCGAAAGCCCAATAGCACATCCAAGTGAAGGGTGCTATAGCAGCTTGGGGTGGGGGTTGGTGATCCTCATTGGGACAACAGCTTGGATCTTGGTGTCTAATCTATAATCTGCACTATATTCAAGGGGGCTTACCCTCTAGTAAGTGTGTTTAGGATTGCAGAGTTATGTAAGTAATGAATGCTACAAAATTTTCAAATATGAACTGCAAAGTATTACTTGGGAGTACTGCAGAGGTATCTGCCATAGCCAAAGCGTAAGGAAATGAACGGCACCATTAAATTATAAATCCCTTCTGAATTCTGCTTTACTTGGGATCTCACATTGCCAAAAACAACCTGCAAATGACTCAGTTCCTAGTGAATAACCTTAGTAAAGGGGGAGCAGCTGTTGCAAAAGGGATCAACATAACAAAGTGCCACGAGGAAGTGAAAATACTACAAGCTGACAGAAGCAGAAGCACTAGAAAGTTCTTGAAAAATTGCCAACTTTGGATTCCGTTTTCAATAGCATGCTGTTTTTGTACATGTCTTAAACTATCTCAAGAGAAGTTAATGTGGCTTTGCATCACAGTGTGTTTTAAAATATGCAGCATGCATGAATAGACCTTCAAAAAGTGTGTGTCAGTATTTCTTTGTGAGCTGGATTGAGGCTGAGAAATTTTTTTTCGTGTTCTTAGATGGATATGGAATGTGCCCTATTGGATGGGGAGCAGAAATCTGAAACAGCTGAACTTCTCAAGGAGAAGGAAATACTGGATCATTTAAACAGGAAGATAGCCGAGCTGGAGAGAAATGCCATTGGTGAAAAGACCAAGGTAAATAAAGTTATGGTATCTGTGTTTTAATTATATTTTTGTTCAGAATTGGAATTTCAGTAACTGGTATTTTAAAAAGAAAATAGTGTGTCATGGTGCATTGTTGTAAGATGAAATAAAAAATTATGTGAACTAATTTAGAAGCCACTTGCTGGCTGCTGTCTAGAGTTGTGGAAATTAAAAAAGAAAGATAACTTGAACTTGGTATGGGTTTTGTTGGGCATTGATGCTATAATTAGTTACTTATTGAAGAAACACACAGTTATTAAGAAAACACACAATGTGTTGAATTATGAAGAATGAGAACTAACGCTGCAATCATTTGCAGTTTCCTGGGAGTAAGTCAAATTAAACTCAGTGAGATTTTCTTCTGAGTAGACACGAATAAGGCGTAGCAGGGGGGATTCTGCACTTTAATGTGGTGTCTACAGTCTTTTTCTTATTGTGCATGTTCAGCAACTTTAATAATGTCATCTGCAATGGGTTTCCTTCATAGTAGTGAAAAACTTGAGAATTTTATTTACCTCTCATGGCTACATATTTTTAGCTTAAGTACATTAAATTTTGCACGCCTGTAATTTGCTCTCCTAAACATAATGTTTTGATAACCTACTACAGAATACTGAGGGGGCAAAAGGAAACAAAAATCTAAATTGCAAAAGAGCATTGAACATGGAATTACATTAAATCATTTTTTGTGTAACGTGGAAGCCAATGTGCAAATACTGTAACATTTTAATGAAATGTTGTCACATTTCAGAAATTCAAGATTATGTAAAAATGAGAATCCACATAATCACTAAATTAGGTCCAAAGTTGTGTGCCAGTAAAAAAAATATCCCATGGCCATAGCTTTTAGGAATGCGAGAAGTGATGTGCATATGTGTATATGCTTTACCCTTTCAGCAGTCCTCCTACATCGGTCCTCCCATTGGGAACTCTTGTATGGAACTTGCCTCAATGGAGCAGGCATTTGGCATCAAATTTAAAAGCTGCTGAATGCAAGCTCTGCTTGCAGAGAAACAATCTGGAGCACATTGCGAGGCTTCTGCTTGTTCATTTGCAGCTGCAGCGTTAGCCGCCCCACATCTGTCCTGATGTTCTATGAGGTTCAGTGTGTATGGCTGTGGAAAGACAGTTTCATGGGCCAAATTAGGGTGCCTGTAACTAAAATTCACCCAACAGAGAGAAGATTTACACTGCCTTCACAACCGTTAGCAGTTATAAAAATAATAATGTAATTTTATTATATATACATTATTTATACATTATTATATATATTATTGTATTGTATTGTATTGTATTGTATTGTATTATTGTATTGTAATATATTATAGTATATATTTAGTTGACCAAACTGCGGGAGGCAGTGGAAGACATGAGTGCCTCATGTGCTCTGGTCCATGGGATCACGAAGAGTCAGACACAACTAAATGACTAAACAACAACAACAACAACATATTTAGATTGCAGCTTAATGCACTTGTTAGGATTGCTCTGTGAGTTCTGTTTTTTAACACGCTGTTCCTGAAAGAACCATTGGAATAAATGGTTTTGTAGCTTCTAGTTTCTAGTGGTTTACAAATGGTTTGATGATAGCGTATTGACGTGAATCTCATGCGCCATTGAATCTAATGCGCACCTAAGTTTTCAAAACCTATGAACCCCAAAAGTATTTGCTGCATCAGCGGTGCTTTTCAAGCTTGCGATTGAATCTAATGTGCTATCAAACCTAATGCACACCCTAATTTTCGTGACATAATTTGGCCAAAAAAGGTGTGCCTTACACTCGAGTAAATACGGTAGTTGTAAGGAGCAGCTGTAGTTCACACCTGCATCCTTCCCCTGTATCATTTTGACTCCTTCAGTATCTTCCTTCAGCCTTAAAGCCCATGTGGTATCATTTCCCCACTCGTATTCCGTTTTCTGGTATTGCTGTTCACTTCTGAACAGCTGTTCTGATCTCTTCCACCAGTGACTGGAGATTTGTGAATAGTGAAATGATATCTGTGTACAACTTATGAAAGACAAAACCATTTCATTCATAAAAATATATTGCACAAATGATGGCAGGTCTGTTTTGCGGTGGTGATAGCTTGATGTTTATGGAAAGAGTTAAGACTGGAATTAATTGTTGATCTAGGCACCTGTTTGACAGGAAGTCTTATGCAAAGTCATCTGAGCGTTTAAGGGCACCTGCTTCAGAAGCTTGTGAAATTCTTAAGAGATATCAAGAATGAAAACATAATCAGCTTTCCATCTGCTTGCTTAAAATAGACTAAAGGGAGAATTTTCATATTACTTGTAATCTTACTCATCTACTTCAAAGACCATAGACACGATACAACATGCTGCAGAATATTGAACCACTTAGGCTTTCACAGTAATTTACTGCAAAGCAAATCCTATTGTTCTGCAGCAAATGAAAAGGAAACTGCACATTCACAACCACCTGAGTAGGTTATATTAAGTTAAAATGTTTTGAATAAAATTGTACCTAGTTTACTTGATCCCTTAATTTGCAGGAAGACTAAATACAGCATCAGTAAAAAAATGCCAGCATTATGAGACTACTGCTGAATGTAGGCTGTGTACTATTTGCTAATGTGGAATAAAAGATGAAGGATCAGTGGAGCTTGGATAAATGTTCGTAGGACAGACAATTAGTACAAAAGAAGAGCTTCGCTGCATTAAGCCAAAGGTCCATAGAGCCAACACAGTGCCTCTGGGATGCTTCTGGCAAGTCCACATTCAAGGCATGAAAGCAACATACATTCCCTGAACATGGAGGTGCCTCACAGCCATATAGACAGGCATATCCTCTTCCATGACTTTCTCTAAACTAGTAGCCATCATCACTGTGGCACCTGTGGCAATGAGTTCCATAAGTTGGGTGGTGGGGCTATATGCACTTTGCTCTGTCTGCCTAGAATCTGTCGTTAATCTATTTCTTTGGATGACCTTGAGTGTTTAAATCTTCACATTATGGATAATTTTATAATATTTTATCCTAGGTGTGGGGAACCTTTTCCAGGCTGTGGACTGTATTCCTTCATGGGGCAGAGTTCCCACATGCTAGTGGTGGGAAGGGGCCAGAGCAATAGATGTGAATCTTACTTTTGCACATTCTAGCCATGCAAAAGTTGGAAGTTTCTACACAGAGAGATGCGTCTCTGCATCCTGACAAACAAGATGCAGTAATCTGAGATCAAGAACACATTCCAGCTAGGCCGAAGCACTCTAGGAAGGGTGCCGAGCAGTGTTTGTGAAAGGTGTGGCCTGGGAGGAATCTTGAAGGCCAGATGGAGAATCCTAGAGGGCTTCACATGGGGCCTAAGTTAAGCTTATTCTCCTGGTTTGTTATCCGTAATTAAGGTACAGTTTCCCATTTCAAATGCACAGGGAACTCTGGCTTAATGTAAGCCAGTACAGTGGTACCTCTAGTTACGAACTTAATTCGTTCCGGAGGTCTGTTCTTAACCTGAAACTGTTCTTAACTAAGGCGTGCTTTCGCTAATGGGGCCTCTTCCAGCTTAGTGGAGTTTGTAACCTGAAGCGTCTGTAACCTGAGGTGTTTGTAACTCAAGGTACCACTGTATTTTGATGCTGAAAGGAGGGGTGAGGGAGGAGCATATGTCTATGGGGCTCATCCTGGCTTTATAAACCATGGTTTATAAACCAGTTTATAAGCCATGGTTTATGAAGTCTTGGCCAACCATCTGACAATGCCAATGTGTAGTAAGCTTATTGAGTGCTTCTGTTATAAATTTAATATCAGTTTATAGAATCATATTGCTAATGGGAATGTAAAACATTAGACCTGAACTTCACGTGATCCAGCCCTAAGGCAGGAGACAGAATGCATTAGCCCAGCCATCTCAGTTATAGCTTATTTGGGGTGACATTTTTTTTTGCAGTTCAGAACCGACTTTCATATTTCCAGAACTTTCTTAAAATTATATTTAGGCTCTATGCAATTATACAGGTTGTATTTCTTAGACATGTATAAAATGCCCTTTTCCCATAGTGGAATTATCTTCCCAGTGGAAAATGGCTTTGATATAAGATGAGACTGGTGAAAACAGGTGTACTAAGTGGAATTTCCCCTGTAGGAAAGAAGTTCCTTGCCTTGTTTGTGCATGTGTAGGGAACAGATAGGATTCACAGCTTCCAGCTACAGCTGGGAATCCAAGCAGCGACTCTTGACGGTGATATTTGACACGGTCACAGCTGCCAGAGAGGAAGGGAAGAGTATCCAGGATGGGTTGTGGCTCTTAACTTCCCCCTGCCGCTGGACCTCTGCCGCTTCCATTTCTCTGTTGCTGCTTATCTCCCGGTCAGGATCTCCCAGCTTTTCCTAATAGCAAAGATCTAGTGGAAAGGAAAACAGTGAGCTGCAGTCTCTATCATGCATGTTCACCTGGGTGGAAAAAGACCTCTCGTGACTAGGGGAAGGAAATGGAGGATGGTGGCGGCAGCACTAAGAAACAGGAGTTTGATCTGGGCCAGTTCCCAGCTGGATTCTTGGCTAAGCTTGTGGGTTCCTTTCCGGCATCAAAGGGTATGTAGTCAGTATGGGATTGGGTGCTCCACGAGATCCTCTAAACTGCGCATGTGCATGCATTCTAGGACTTCCTAACTGCCAGAGAAAAATTCTGATTCTTTACTAGCATCACAAACTGCTGTTCAGGGTTTTGTAACTGTCTCGTTTACAACTTCCCGTGTTACTTGTTTATAGCTGCGTGGTGTGTCCCATTAAATCTGAGTCTTTTCCTGCCATTAACAAAATGCCTAAGTTGTGCAAAGGACTGCAGATGTAGTTGTCAGTAAAAAAAAAAAAAAACACAAAGTCCTGCATAACATAAAGAGGAGATATAGGAAACTATTGTTCTCTGGTTGAATGCTGGACAAATGTATTAAAGAGGTGTGGAGATTCACCCCTGCTTTAAACAAAAATATTGCAAAAGTCCTAGCATCCTGTCGAGATCTAATTTGACAGGCTGGGGGATATGAATCATTTTGTTGCTTGTTCCATGTGATAATCATGAAACTGGACATCAGCCCAGATCATAGCTTACCATGCAGAAGCGGTATGCTAGTCTGCCTCATTGCATAAACACCTTAGCTTGCATGATCATGAGCAACAGGCCAGGAAGACGGACACTCAGGAAGCCAAGAACAAACCTTGGCTTTGTGATCATGGTTTGATCAGGAAAAAGTAAAGCATGATTCTGAATTTGTGCATAGTGATAAGCCAAGCTTCATGGCTTGCTCTCCATCCCAGAAGAGGAGCAAAGTGGCAGCAATTTGGATAGTGTGCACTAGCATACTACTTGCTTGTGGTAAGCCACAAACCACAGTTTACTGTGATGTGCAAAGTTGGAACATTATATAGTTCTCTGTCTGGAAATTGTGAAAGGTTTTGGAGGTAAGGGATAGAGCCAGCTGCTGATTATTCATATGTCTTCCACTTGCACTTTTTTGTTCTATAAAACATAGTTCTTGCACATATCAACATGCATCACACTCATAGCTGAATAGCACAAAACACATTCAGTACAAATGTTTGCACTGGTGAATATTTTAATAGAGAGGATTCAAATTATTTTGTGCTTGGTGGTTTTTTTTTAAGAGTCCATAGGAGATGCTGCTTTGGCTTTAAGAAAAAGCATTCCTCTCTTTATTGAGACACTGCATCCTAAAAAGAAAAAGGAAATGGCTCTTCCACTTAGTCTCAGGTTTCCTTCTCCATCCGTAGCATGCAGCTGTTAGCCTCCCAAATTAACTGCTTCCCTTGTAAGATGAGCTCAATAACAGCCTTGTATTTAGCACCACTGTGCAATAAACTATGCTAGCTTTTCTCTGTAGCTTCCCTGTTATCCCAGCAAAGAAGAGTGTTTGAAATAGAAGCTCTGGAAATGCAGAAAAAGTGTTTAAGGCTATACATAAGACAGAATAGACAGTAGCTGTTCAGAGAGTGGTATTTAGCTCTGCCATTGCCTATGGTACATGTGTTCATCTTTCCTGCCCCATCGCAGTCTTTGTTCAAACCATTTCCCATGTATTTTAAGCCATAACATATAAAGAACTACCTTCTAGCTTCAGAACTGGCAGAGCTCTGTAATATATATGGGCACCTATTGGACAGTGACATCTCTGGTGACATAACCCTTATCCCAGATTTCATTGCAAAGGCATAAAATCTTGTATTTTCTTTTCCAGCATATTCAAGAATCTTTATTATATTTTCTAGTTTCCTTTGGGAGTACAACTGTCTAGATCAGGAGCTGCAGGAAATCCAATCCAATCAATTTTATCATTCCATTGATTTGCATAATGTAATGGAAATAGCTGCATATAGCAAACAGAAAAGGTTGCCTACACTTGGCTTTCCCTTATTGTATATGCACAGCTGTCAACCTGCTACTGATAGACCAGAGCTGGAAAGTCACTCCTATTGCTGCTATAAACTACTGCTAATATTTAACATCAGCTGGCATTAGAGGAATGCTAGGTAGAAGTGTTTTTATCGTGAGTGGTGCTCAGCCCTTTTAATGGAATAGCAAAGCTTAGGTTTGAGAAGCTGTTGACTTGCAAGACTTGTTGCACCAATCTAGTAAATACAAGCGCCTTCACTGTACTGTTGTTGATACCCGCTAAAAGCATTTTTGTTCAGACAAGCCTAGTTAGACATGTAATTTGATTATGTATGTATGTATGTTTTTAAAACTGATAACTTTAGCTACAATTTGATAACTCCATTATGTCTATATGTGTTTTATGTGTTGACTTTATTGGGATTTTCTTATGAATATGTTATATAAACCGCTTAGAGTTTTTTGTTTGTTTAAGCAGTATATAAATATAGTTAAATAAATTGGAGAACCCATTTTGCACTAAAAAGTTTGTTGACAAAAGTGGCTATATTACATAAACATTGATCAATTTCATTGATCGCTAAATCAGATTTGCGTTTGTAATGTATATTTGTCTGGCTGCCTTTGAAAACTTGCTCCAGAATTGCTTTTTCCTTGTGGGTAAGTATGCTATTGCAATTTAAGGATAGGACCCAGAAGAGTCCCCACTGACAGTTTAGACAATTCAGCTGCTCAGCAGTTTAGTTTTTGTGCTTCAGTCATCTGTGGGATTGCAGTAATCCAGTTTATAAGGTTATTGGTCTTGTAAATGTAAGCCATGCTTCAATGGACCTTTATGATCTCAGATACAAGCTTACTGGAGATCAAAAATAATGCATCTATCTTGTGTAATTGTTGTCCTAGGCACCAAACCAACATGTAGCAAATAGCACTGGTCAAGGTCACTTGACTGTTTGCAGAACGCTTGTCAGCAATAAATGCTTAATATATCAATTCCTGCTGTGGTTAAAAGAGTACTGGTTGTCTTAGATAGCCTCAGTTCCCATGCAGTGAATAGCAAACTGTGGACATCTTGTCACTTTGAGTGATAAATAGGTTGCTTCTTTCTTGAAATAAGCCATATTCTCTCTGTTGTCTTTTTCAGTGGGGCAGTTGTGCACTGTAATTGCTGAAGGAGTATCCTCATACTCTCCCTGGCTCCTTTTTTAAATTATCAAATATGCTAGGCTATTTGCTAGGCTGAAAATATCCTTAGAAACCCATTGGCAACCTCAATAAGGATGCTGCAATAAAAGTCTGAAATAGTTCTTCCTTGTTTTGGATTTTTCATCTTAGCCAGGAATTATACTGCACAGGACATCTGATATAAATCAGTATGGGTAACAGTGTGTGCTTATTTATTAACCATGTTCAAATGCCACTCAGTAAGGAAAGTTCTCCAGTTGGCTTACAAAAGCAGTATAGATGTGGACTTGTGAAACTTTCAGAACGTAAGAGCCTGTACTCACTGTGGCTGCCAGCCAGATGCCTATGAGAAGCGTGGCAGCGGGACTTCAAAACACAATAGCCCTTTTCCCACTTGTGATTCCCAGCAAGTGGCTTCTGACTGTGGAGATATAACATAGTTGTTGTGGCTGGTACCATTGCTAGCCTCTTCACTGACAGCCTAGACATTAAAACCTTATGCGGAATTTCAGCATGAGCATAGGGAGAATGGTGCTTGTGTCTCCCTTGGCGCATGGGAAAGAACAGCAATCCGGGGGGCGCTACACATCCTTATGAAAATTGTGTAATTGGAACATTGTGTAAAAATGTAGCATACCAAATACGTGGTTCACATCTCTGTGTGGAAGTCCCTGTGTGGAATGCCTAGACTTTGGGGGTTGTGAGGGGGGCTGGAACTGGCATGATTCAACCCCCCCCCCCCGCTCTGACCCTGTATAGGGCTGGCTTCAGTGCCAGGAATAGCACATTCATGGGAAGAAGCAGAATGTGAAGAGGCGTTGAGCTACTGGTATTTACCTTCTTTCTTTTTTGGTCATACACTACTTATCTATTTTTTTTTCTTTGCTGAAGCTGTTGTTTGCCCTATAGGACAAACATATAGGTTCCTATATAATGCCTGCATCTTTCCTCCTTTCGGACAAAAAGCACCCAGGTGGGATTTAGTCATAGTGGGGCAAATGCAAGAGGAATGTCTAGAGCATCTTTGTCAATGTTAGGTCTAACAAGTAAAGAAAAAAGGGTATCAAGGTTAAAGCAGCCCAGTGTTAGGATAATTAAGATGACAGCTTTTAATTGTGAAGTGCCTTCTGTGCTTGTTATGGCAGAATGCTAGACTATTAATCTGAAAAATAAAGGAGTAAATACAGATAGGTGATACCTAGAATTCTTTAAATTATAGAAATCTTGGTGCAAAAAAAAGAGATGTCTAGTGGAGAGTAATTCCTGCATGATCATACAGAACTACTGAAGTGTGTGACTTTCCTTCATTTTGTTATGAATTTTTACATGCACCCATATGCTAGCAGGAGCTGGGGCTGAATAACCTAGAATGGTCTGTGGGGAAGAGATGGGACCTAAACCCAAAACAATGTTATGTGCACTGGAAAATCTTAACTGCTCTTACTAGTCCAAGAAATACTTTCCGCGCATGAAACTGCAGTTGTTTGCAGCCGAAAGTACGTGTGACAAAGTATCCTATTGTTGCTCCTTGCTTCCAACTCCTATAAAGTTTCCAGGACATCTGTAGTTTAACAGGATGGATATACCCCTTAATATACAAACACAGTAAGTGAATGAAAAGAGTGGAATCCAGCTGGATGTGCTACGAAGATTGATGTTGCAGCTGTATGAAGCCCAGCAGTTGTTGCAGCAAAACAATGAACAATTAGGTTAATTTTGAACTCATGTGAAAGATTACTGTGCACATTGTATTGTCCACCACAAGTGGAACAGTGTGCCTTTTGTTGTTTCAGAGGAGGCGCTCAGGATAAGAACATGTCCTTCTATATATGTGTATATCAATTTTGAACCAGTTGTTGTTTAGGCACTGCATGAGGCAATCTGGGCTAGTGGTGCAGCAATAAAACCGCTAGCATATTTACAAGGGGTTGGACGAGATGATCCTCACAGTCCCTTTCCGTCTCTGCAATTCTATGATTCCATGAACCATGTATTAAACAGCTGGCAGCGCACATGTAAGCTGATACAGCTTGCTTATTGGCAACTTGAGTCATATCTGCAATTCTTTCATTAGTGTGTTTAAAAGCCTTGAAAAATTGCAGAACTTTGGTAACTGTACTATTTTTCCAACAAAATGCTGTGGTCTGAAATATGTTGTTCTTCTGCAGTAAAAGTTCCGTTTTAAAAACTGAAACTGTAACACTTACATGAGTTGTTTACTGAAAATATGGTTTCAGATATAGGACAGGATCTAGTCCTATAACTAGAAGGAGTGATTGATGTTTTTTTAGATCTGTGTGTCTAAAAGGTTTTGTTCTGGATAAGTCCAAGAGTCTTATGACATGCTTATCAGAAACACAGCAAGATACAAATTTAACATATTTTAATCTGCATTAAAAGAAAAGGGCATACTATGGAATTCCTTTCATCTTCAAAATAGGGACTGGATGTCTTGAGAGCCAAATTTATATTGGAGGTCATTATAGCATTCCCTTTAGGGTGAATTGAACCAGTCCTGTTCATTCAGCATGTTTGATTTCTGAAACAGAATTTCCTGTTCCAAACCGATACGCTGTGCCTCAGTTCATCCTTTCACTGCTTATAAACTATTAAAAACCATTATTCTTGTCCCCTCTGCCTATTACTTCTGTGTCATTCTGGATAGTATTCTATTTAGTTCGCTTTGTAAAATCTCACCCTTTTCTGTCCTTCTCTCATTTGGAGACTAACATACTACTGATTTCATTTCTAAATAGCTAGTGTCCCATTGATCTTGAAAGTACTAAAGGATGCCATTTCTTGTGTGTGTGTGTGTGTGTGTGTGTGTATATAAGCATTGCGACACTGACTATTGCAGTCAAATTACAAACCCACCTCTTAAGTTGATTAGTTTCTACTAACCAATGTCCTAGATCCAGTAACATGTTCTGAAAAATCTAAATTTAATTAATGGAATTTACTGTGCAGTGGGGATGAGTATACCCACAAATTATACATGTGTAGTACCTGATCTTTCCAAGGTCCAAATTTAACAGAGGCAAAATTCCAGCCTTAATGGAGCTGAACTTTATGGATGGTAGAGAGAAGTATGAAATAATTCGGACCAAGCAAACCTTTATATTTTATTTCAGTTTCCAAGGTTTGAGGATGGATGCAAATTGCCACAAGCGAAGTGGTCGTTGCTTAACAGTTTGCCATGTGGCATCTGTATCCTTCAACCATACAGTTTTTAGCCTAGCATTACCATCCCTCTGCACTTTTAAGGAAGCTTTGAAGTGACGCTTATCCAGTCTTCTGAATCCATCTTCACAGTCTCTGTTTCGCAATGGAGAACCCACCTTTGTGCACCTGAGACGTAATCAATAAATGTTAACGTATGTCAACTAACCATTCTTTAGCATCTGCCAGGTTTATTAATATGATACCTAGATTATGCTGTGGCACATGAAAATTAGCCACAGCCTTCCAGCATGTTTAAGCATCCCTGCTGCAACCTTTAGGACCGATCCTATCCCCGCCACTCAACCCTGCTCCATGTGCCATCAGAATCACTAACAACTGCTTTGGGTTTGAAGGTAATTCTGTTCTTTATTTTTCTGGTTCAAACTCCAGGAAAAAATAAAGCTTGATGCTCAGAGGGAAAAACTAGAAAAGCTTCAGGAGCTTTATACCGAGCAGAAGACACAGCTTGATAATTGCCCTGAGTCCATGCGGGAACAATTGCAACAGCAGCTAAACAGGGTCAGTAGCATGGATTCCTCTATTTTTTTGTGGAAGCACAAGTGTTGAAAGACGACTTGCTGACTGCCTCTCATCTGAAGGGTTTACTGGTTTTCTGCACTGCTAACAGGATTGTTGCATGGTGATGAATAAACAGAATGCAAAGGGCTGGATTAAAAATTGGTTTGTGATACATACTTTAGAAGTTGCCAACCAGTTAATGTTTAGCACCCTTTGGCTGTTGGCAAATCAGAGTTGTGTGTGCCTGTGTTTGTGTACTTGTGATGTTTAGTTGAGCTTTAGGGTAATTCGCTGTAAGCGTGTTGGATAAATTATTGAGTCTAATAACTGCACTTAGCTATCTAATTTTAGCCCTCATTATGTTTGCAGTTGCTTTTAAGTTTCCCTTTGCCACCACTATGAAATTGTTTCCTCCTTCAAAGTTGTTTCTTACCTGTTGAACGAAATCAGTTTTATTTTTTTAATTCTTTATTAAATTTCAAGGAAAAAAGAGGGGAAAAAATCACTGTTGGCATAGATGCTGTTTCAAAATTATAGCTAGGCAAGTTCTATGCAAGTTCACCTACCCACATTCAGTGGGCTTTCTTTTGTTTTGTTTTGTTTTGGGAAAATTCACCCCCCGCAATACTGAGACATGGGAGCATTCTTGGGACAGTGAGAAGGAATAAACTAGAATACAATGCCAGAAGAAATTCCAGTTCAGACGCATTCTTAGTGTAAAACATTACACTTTCACCCCCATGTTGAATAAAACAATTCTAAATGGAAATTAGCTACATATTCAAGGCATGCTGCTTGGCATATTAAGTGTTTCTTTATTGAGTTCTGCTAATTAGATTAGAGGTGAAGACATGTGGTCCTTCAGATATTGTTGGACTCCAACATCTACCCCCAGTCAGCATGACCAATACTCACAGAAGATTTGAATTGTGGTCCTGCTACAGCCTGCCCATCCCTGCCATAGACAGAGAATTCTGTCCTTCGACAGCTTTGCTTGCCATATTGTTGCAAAAGAACACTCATCTATTTATCCAGGATTTGGCTCACCATTATAAGACACTTGGTGATGACCATCCATAGACCAAAACAAGATTTCTTTCCCAATATTCCATTTAGATCTGTTTCCCCTTTTTATTATTGAAGCTGCTTTCTTGAACTAAGGGAGACCAGAGTTTTAAACAGCATCTCCTGAATTTCCCAGTTCATACTTAAGACACGAATTCCACATTAGGTGGAATTCTGTATAAATTTCACTTCACTTTTTAATGCTAATGTAGCTTTTGGAGGTTACAGTGGTGGAAGGGTATGTGGGGGAGAGCTGCATACTATCTTTCCATTCATCTGCTTTTCATCCATCTTAAACTTGGTCATCAAGAGGCACAGAACTAGCATCCCTGGAGAATGAGGTAAGAGGGAAGTGAGGTCAAGCCTGTTGGGTGTCCCTTTCCTTGCTTCTTAACTTTTTATCCTTACATCTGCATAGTGCTAGATCATCTTTTGGTTGAGCTGAACTGTGACCAAAAGATCATTACACTCAGGGGGACACTCAGATTGATCTGCTATTCAATATTGCGAATTTGAGGGTGTACATGATCCTTTTTAACATCCAGGCAACAGTTCAAAAAACAATGTAAATGTCATAAATAGCTGTTTTTTGTCTTCTTTTTTAAAGGTCTTAGAGTGTGATCTTCTGCACAATAACTTGAACTTCCTGAGCCTTATTTTTGTTTGGGATGGTGCTGCATGCCTACTTTTGCTTATGATATACAACTTTTAAAAATATATATATACACTGACTTTTGTTGTTAAAGGATGCTGACCTGCTGGAGGTAGAAAGCAAACACTTTGAAGATCTGGAGTTTCAGCAGCTTGAAAATGAGAGCAGGTTAGATGAGGAGAAGGAGAACTTAACACAGCAGCTCCTGCGTGAGGTGGCTGAATATCAACGCAACATTGTCAGTAGAAAGGTAAAATTGCTTTAAAAATAAAGTAGGTAATATCATTGCTTTTTTGTGGCTTGGTTCCATTTCGTGAGATGTTGTTCTGGCCAATTACTGGCCAATTCAGTAATTCAGTAATGGATTTATGTTCAAATTCATGTTGAAAAATGTAAATACTATTCATAGGACAGTGAAGATTCACAAAATGTGGCTGAACAAGTTCATGTTTACAGAGCAATCCTAAACACATTTACGGAGGCTTACATTCTTGTGAAACTGCTTCCTTTAAGGCCTGAATACTGGGAAATTCATGCAGTCTTTACTTTTTGAAATATGGCAACCCTACCACAAGGTGATCTGATTTGCTTTGGGTTGTTCCAGTTCAGGAAAAAGTAAAGGTTTCCACTAGTTTTCAGCTCAGATTAATTTAGATTCTGCAATTAAAGCTGGCATCCATCCTCAAGTGCTTTCATTTGTGTTTCTTGATTGAGTACATCTGCACCAGCTAATGTTGTAATCTACACTGCAAGTTAACATTTCTATATATTGTTTGTGAAAATGGTCGTTGTATGAAATATACGCAACAACAAGAACTACAGCCAAGAGTTACTGGTGCAGAAGTGTCTTTAGTTTCCTTCCTGGGAGTGTCTTCCTGATCAGTAGTGCATACGTACATTATACTCCCAAGCTCATATTGACTATGTTTTGGTGCCATCTTTGCCATAGGAAAAAATTTCTGCCCTCAAAAAACAAGCCAATCATATTGTCCAGCAGGCGCAAAGAGAACAAGATCATTTTGTGAAAGAGAAGAATAACCTCCTAATGATGTTGCAGAGGGTAAGCACTTTTCCTTGATTCAAAGACAGCAACATTATTGAAAGAGAAGTTGCTGAATTACAACTTACTGTACTACTAAACTGAAAACTATGGTGAGACCTGGTCTGAATAGAAATATTGGATTCTTGTCTCATTACACACGCTAAAGCTATTGTTGTTCATCTGCATACTATCCCTTGCTTTTTCCTGCAGGACTAATTGCAGTCGTTAATAGTCATCAACAGGTTTACCATACCCACTGAGTCAATCACCCATCTCCTACTACCCTTCTGAGAAAAACCCCACCCCACCCTCCCACTATATATAAGGGACTGGTGACTTCTGTTTCAGTGTATCTTGAAGAAGTGTGCATGCACATGAAAGTTTATACCCAGAATTAACTTAGTTGTCTCTAAGGTGTTTTTTAATTTTTTATTTCGACTGTGTCAAACCAACATGGCTACCTACCTGAATCTAGCAACATCATTGTACAGCTACAATTATCGGAAGATTTTCTTGACAATTGCTCTAAACTGTGCTGTCATTTTGCAGAATGTTTACTAAACGGAACTGATGCCATTCTGTTGTGGGTGTCATCCCTGTTTGTACAGGTGATTTCACAAGCCCTTGCACATGGCCCACTCAGGATTCCAGGCGCATAAACACAACACACATGTGCATGTTATCCATCCATATTTTATGTGCTTGCCATAAGAAATACTGGTCAACACATGCCAAAAACCAAGATGCTTGTCAAGCTACCCTAAACACATGGCAAGATAACTGTATACTGGGATATGATTTGATGATTGGGGGGGGGGGGGGTTGAAAGGAATGAACAGAGATACAATGCAATTTACTTGTGAACAATTCCAAACAGAGGCTGATATCCAATGTGAGTATACTCAAGTGTAGACCCATTGAAATGAACGGCTTCAGTTATTTAAGACATTGGGTTGCAGTCAAAGCTAATCCTATTCTGAGTAATCCTATTAAAATTAATGAAGATGACAAAATTGGGTCCATTAATTTCACTGGGTCTCTCCATGACCTACTTGAGTATCACCCAGAAACATTTGTTCATCACTTCGTTAATTTTTTTAGTCTAGTTTTGTTATTTCTGAAGTGTACAAACAAAGCCTGAGACTGTTTGTGATCCTCTGTGTGTGTTCTGTCATAGAAGTGACTGCCAACATTTGTATCTGAAATATAACTTATGTCTGCTAACAGGAGAAGGAGAACCTTTGTAATCTAGAAAAGAAATACTCTTCACTATCGGGAGGAAAAGGCTTCCCCCTAAGTCCCAGCAGTCTAAAAGAGGTAAAAATGTGAAACTTGGGAGAAGGAGAGAGAAAGCAGTTACTGTTCTCTGTATTAGATGGTGATTTAGAGCTGCACATTTTATAATATTCAGTGTGAAATGACGTGTGGTCCAGTCTCCTTTGTGTGTAAATGGTTTGCATATACGTTTTTAAAGATAGCTTAGCCATGCAGGATTTATATAAAATTTGACATAATTGTATCCCTTTTTGTCAGGTTTGGGGTTTTTTTGTGTATGTCTGTAAATATGCATCTATTGTGCTTTTCCCAGCTTCCATATAAGCACATGTCCTTGTGTCTACTTTATGGTGGCGTGGTATTCCTGTGTTGAAGATAATTACCAAAATGACTCCTTCCAGTGTGCACATGCAAACATGGTGGTCTCACCCTTCATGCAAAATTTAAAAAAATGAAAACTAAGTCCTACAGATGTATTAAGTGTTTTTCTGAAGCCATTCTAATACCTTCCAAAATATAGTTCCTCAAAACCAGAGTTAAAATGTCCAGATATTTCCATCTGTTCCAGAGTATTTCGCCCCAAATCAATCATTCATTTCTAGACTATAGGAACAATTCTGGCAGTGTTCTTGCAAGAGTACTTTTCAGGGACTAAATTCAGTTAGGATTTTTAGAAAGCACATTCTCTTCCAGTATATCCTCCTGCAGCTTGCTTTTGCCTAAAACCCTTCTGCTGCTTTTGCTACTGCTGCTGCTAATGAAATCCTAGACTTATTTATACTTTTAACAGAGAATTGCAGCTACTCTGATGACCTTAACATGTCAGTAATCTATTTTGATATTAACCAAAAAAAGTGACATTTGCAAGGAGGGTGTTGCTTAGGACCAACAAAAACCTGCATCTAATTGCAATATAGTAACTCACTGAAATGCACTGGAATAAAGGCAGCCTCCCTTTGCCAGAGATTCATGCTCTTAAATGATTTTTACCATTCCTTTGGAATTTTTATTTTTCTCTCTCTCTCCCCCCCCCCCAATCCTCCGGCACACCGATAGTTTGTAAACTGTGCTGGGAGCCAATTTTTCAAAAACATCTTCTGTTGAAGAACTGCCCTCCCATGGTTGTAGATCATAAAGCTACCACATTGTAATCTGTGGTACATGAAATAGCCACGTGAGGGGCAATAGTGGGAGCTACCTTGGAAAATCTAGCAGTATTTTTACATTTAAACGTATTGAACCAAACGTATTAAGTTATAATGGTTCTACCTCATTATGAAAGGGACGCGGGTGGCGCTGTGGGTAAAACCTCAGCGCCTAGGGCTTGCTGATCGCATGGTCGGCGGTTCGAATCCCCGCGGCAGGGTGAACTCCCGTCTTTCGGTCCCAGCTGCTGCCCACCTAGCAGTTTGAAAGCACCCCTAAGTGCAAGTAGATAAATAGGTACCGCTTTATAGCGGGAAGGTAAACAGCGTTTCCGTGTGCTGCGCTGGTGCCAGCTCGCCAGAGCAGCTTCGTCACACTGGCCACATGACCCGGAAGTGTCTCCGGACAGCGCTGGCCCCCGGCCTCTTAAGTGAGATGGGCACACAACCCTAGAGTCGGACACGACTGGCCCGTACGGGCAGGGGTACCTTTACCTTTACCTTTACCTCATTATGAAAACCACTTCAGATATAACAACAATTTTGTTTACAGTAAATTAAAGCATTCAGATTTTCAGTGCTTGTAATTTTGATGATTTTTAAAAAATATTTTAATGAAACGTTTTTGTAATACCACAGAAATTGGCTGGATCACTCTAAACTAACTTTCACAGCACACTGGAAACCTTAATACTCTTGCATGCCGTTTAGCTTGTGCTTCTTCTTATGTTTAACTTCTGAATTCCTCCCTTTAGGGTTATGTGAGTGTAAATGACATTAGTGAGCCGTATGGCAATTCCACGAATATATCCCCTTCCACTCAAGCCCCCACGGCTGCTGAGGCTGTTCCTTCCACAGCTGGCCTGATGAGCCAGACACAAAATAAAGAGGTTTGTTCTGAGAGACATTTCCCGTTTGTATGCATTTTGCTTGCAACGTTCTGTTCCCTTGGTTTTTGCAGGTCATTGGTAAAACTGCATATATCCAATTTAAAAGAAAGCTAAATTTAGTTTTATACCTAGAGTCTGTTTCAGGGAGAAAACTCAGGATTAAGACTTGGGGCCATCTAAACATCTCCACACCTTGGGAAGAATACTGCAACTGAACCAGGAGCTCTATACAGTCGTACCTTGGAAGCTGAACGGAATCTGTTCTGGAAGTCCGTTTGACTTCAAAAGCATTTGGAAACCAAAGTGTGGCTTCATATTGGCTGCAGGAAGCACCTGCAGCCAATCAGAAGCCACAGAAGCCCCATCAGACGTTCGGCTTCCAAAAATAGTTCGCAAACCAGAACAGTCACTTCTGGGTTTGTGGCGTTCAGGAGCTAAAACGTTCGAGAACTAAGCTGTTCGAAAACCAAGGTACAACTGTACAGTGTTCATTTGCAGGTGGCCTTCCATGAAGCACACAACACCGTGAAACCACACACACAAACCTTAGTTTCCAGGGATAACAGCAATGTCAGGAAGATTCAGATTCACATTCAGATAAGGCCCAGTTAACTAATTACTTTCTCTTCAGTAAGGGGAAAGGATGTTTCAGAGGTATACCAGGCTGAAATAAGGGACAAGCTTTAGAAAAGGAGGTATATTAATTATGGATCCCCAAAATTTGGTTTCTCCTCCTCCAAACCTGTGCCAACGTTTTGCAACGAACCCCACCCCTTTTCTGCAGCACTGCCCAAACTGAGTAATTGATACATCAAACCCTGAAAAGGTACATTGACATTGTAGAGTCAGCCTTTTAGAAAGCTGAAAATCATATGACATTCGGACAACAGACCAAGTACTTGGGTATGACTTCTGTGGAATGATGTTTAAACCACATAAATTTGGTTTTACTAAATTGTGGAGTTCACTCAAGCATCACTTGGTGGAATTTAACATTGTGAGTGTAGAACGTTTTACGCTCTTTATGTCCCATTAATTTATACAAATTTAAGTATATCCCAAGATGCTATTTTCTTCACACTGTTCCCTGGTTGCTTTCCCAGCTGTTTCCTGTGACTGTGTGAGGGGTGGGGGAGAAGCACCTTTTTAGCTATGAAAAGAAGTAATTCCATATCCAGAAATATTTAACTGCTGCCATAAATAATACATACATAATGTACATTAGCTGCAGGAATTGAGCCTGGTATATCTAATTTTAATCTAAACACTTCAGCCACAAAAGCAGTTAAATCTGTAAAAACATGTGTTTTTCATTTCACCATCAGCATTCATACATTTTATTGCTTTGGTTTGGATGGCCCCAGATCTGCTTTCACCCAGTAGAATGCCGCAAGCCCTTAAGTAAACTCCTTCGACAGAAAATGCCGCTTGCCTGCTTTCTCTGCACCTGCCTGTTATCACCTGTGGGTTGCACCTCATGCTTCTCATCACGTAGGCTGATGAAGCAAGTCCAGATGTTGTTGAAGCAAGCCCAGATTCCCCAGATGTTGTTGAACTACATCCAACATCATACCCAGGCAGCATGGCTAGTGGTCAAGGATGTTGAGAGTTGTAGTCCAACATCTGGGGACACAGGGTTGGAACAGGCTGCTTTGTACTACCATAAAATGCTTCTCTCTGTGTGTGTATTGCTGTCAGCTTGTGTGTCATCCTGTTTAGAAGCCTCTGAACGTAATTTCTCTCTTTCCTATAAAGCTAAGATCGCCTCTCTGTTCTGGATTTGTGTTTCCTCACTCCCTTTCTCCTCGCCCTCTTGCACAACTTTCACCAGCCCAATGGTCTGAGGTCAGGGCTGCAAATGTAGAGCCTTTTCCTTTGCCCGACACACCACCACCTCTTCCAGCTAAGAAACACCGAAGGCAGTCACAGGTAACCTGCCTGAAGGCTGACTGCCTTGATAACCATGTAATTATTTTTGCACGGACTTTTGTGCTTCAGTCTGAGGGAGTGCATGCAAAACAGGCAGTCATAAAATCCTGCCAACCAATCAGGTGTTGGAAGGGAGTGAGGAGGGTGCGCCGGGGGGGGGGGGTGTCGGCTGAATTCAACACCACATTCCCTTTCCATTACAGTTGATTGGTGGAATTCTAACATTTTCTAAAGGACTTTGCATGCACAGCGCCCCCCGCAGCCTTTTTTTACACGTGCATAGTGCCCTGAGCTCTGTCACGGTGTTCATCTCACAGTTTCTAGGTCAAACTAGCAGAGTTCAGTACCTAAGGGGGGAGAGATCCACTTACAATCTGTCCTTGCTTCTGTGGACATCAGTCGTTATTTGAATATCTGTATAAGGTTTTTTAAAAGTTATCTGCATCTTCCTGATGTTTGCCAGCTGATATTTTCTGTTAATGAGAGCCGCACAGAAAAATATATTAACAGTGAAATGTTTTATTCAACAACTTGGTCTTGTATTTATGGCAAGTAGAAATACTACAGCTGTTGCTTCAGAAATCTCAACTGAGAGAGGCATTTGCAATCAATAGTTTACAACAGTCGGAATACCAGTGATAGATCAAGTTTAAAACATTTATTTTAATAGAACAGGAGTTGCTTATTTTCTTTCAGTACCATGTATGGCTTAAGCTTCTAAAAAGTAGTAGTAGCTAGTTTGAGATCATACTAAACTGAAACTGCAGGACAATTAGTTGGATCCAAACCTAGCACTCTGCTCATGGAAGAATTCTGTGGACGCAGAGAGCCTTTCTACAAGTGGAACCTTCTTTCATGAGTGGAGCATTGTTCGGATGAAACACATAATATAGGAGACGGAACCTGTAACATCGAAGTTTTCTTATTTATGAAATTTGTATACCGCCCTTGATCCATAGATCTCTGGGCAGTTCACAGCATAAAAATACAATATAGAAACACAAAATACATAATAAAAACAGTAACAACAACAACAAAACAATCACTACATCCCCCCTCACTTTCCCGCAAACATATTTAAAAGGATATAGGATATAGTCAGCCAAAGGCCTGGTTGAAGAGGAGTGTTTTCACCTGGCACCTAAAGGTGTATAAGGCTGCAGGCAGACCTCCCTTTGTGGGATTAAATCAGATTTGTTTTAAGGAAGCCTGTTGGCCTGTATAAAGCTGTGTATTTTTTTTAAAAAAACCCTACTATGAATCAACTCACAATGCCACAATTAGACCAAATAACTTTGTCCTTTTGTTCAAACAGTAGTTGGCATTATGTATCATTTCTGTAGCATTGTTTCATGTCCAATGTGCTTAATCTTTTTACTTTAGTGAAAATGTCACAGTAACTTTTGGTGATTTTTAACCATCCTAAAATGGGACAGCTGATTCACAATCAGTAAGATTTGTATCCAGTGTCCTATTCAGAACACAAGAGGGCACAAACTCTGCATAAGAACATAAAAAGAGGCTGCAGGATCAGGTCAATGGCCTATCTAGTCCAGCATCCTGTTCCCACAGTGGCCAACTTGGGGTGGCCATGAGAATGAGGCTGTACATGCTTGTCCTGTCTGCCTCTACTGTTCCATCATGAGCAGGAATATCTGATGGACTATTCTAAGTGCCTTCATCTGAACATAGAATCCTATACACAGCTGGGAGCCTTGATTGTGCAGGGCTCCCAATCACAGGGAAGAGTCTAAGCACTCCGTCAAACACACTTAGAATCCCCCTACAGAGTTTTCATCTCAATGCATGAAGGTTGATGTTAGGGCAGGAGTAGTGCACATGGCCCCTTCCTACTCCTTAGTTTCTGCCCTTGCATGTTCTCTTGGATGCCTGAATACTATCCCAAATGATTCAAAATCTCCTTAAGTTTCATTGAATCCAGGGAATCTTCCTTGTAATTTAATTATATTAAATCACCCTTGAATTTTTTTTAAGGCACTCTTAGTTTAAATCTGTGAAACTGTATAACATTTCTCTTTTTGGTTTGTGTGTGTGCTGTAATTCCTATGCACTTAAGAATTTTTAAACAGAGAAACTCTCCCCTACTGGCTTTTCCTTGTCCTGTTTTGGGCTGTGTTTTCAAACAGCATTTAGGTTTGTTTGTGAAATGCACCTTGTTTAACGCCAACATTTACAGCCGGCAGGCTCCCATATGATCACACTGCAATTTCATATTTTTAAGCACTTCCGAAATCTGGAAGAGAGGAAGAAGCAGCATAAAGAAGGCCCATACATGAGTGATACTTTGCCACGCAAGAAACCAGCTCCATCCGTGTCTCCCCATTTCAGCAGTTCTACTCTTGGAAGGAGTGTTAAGGTGATTATAGATTATAATATCTAGGAACACAAGTATTTAGTTCATCAAAGACAAGCAGGAATGTAATTTCTCAATTTGCTTTAATTTTTGCATCCCGTTGTGTAGTCTGTGATTCCTTTTACTTTATTCCTGTTTTACTTCTTTGTTATTTCTTCCATTAATCTCTTTGTCTTAAATTGAGATTGAGCAGCCCAGATTCTTTTGATTGTACTGCAGCGTGACTTGGTGTGCTGACTGAAATGAGCAGAAACAGTTTTCAGCTAAGGCAAAGCCACCATTGGACAGCATGGATGGCTGATATTTGTGAATACTAATCACTATTGTTTTATGCAGGGTCATCCTCCACTTGGACAAAGCAACAGCTGTGGCAGCGTACTTCCTCATTGTTTGGGAACTATGACCAAAGAGTCTGAACCAAGGAGGATGCATAAAGGTAAGGCTGCTCAAAAATTATCCTCACACACTGCAACACAATGCCATTGAAAAGGAAATCCCATTTCACACTAATCAGATTTTCTTTGTAATTTGATAAGTGGAAAATGCATTCATTCAGCTGCAATGTTTTTTTGAGTCTTAGATTAATTAAGTTTTCTTAATATAATTATTGATTACACACCAAAATGGGAAATGGCATGATTCTATTTGAATTATTTTATACACAAACCACTCTGTTCTTGCATAAGTGTGTGCATAATACTCTCAACAAGTGGGCAATATCTTTCCCAGTGCAACCTTGTTTGTGTCTGCTCAGAAGGAAGCCCCTTTGAATACAGTAGGACTTGAATATGCTTAGGATTGCGCTGTGCATAGAATTATAGCTTTAGACTGATTAAAAGCTGGGCACCCTGTTTAGAAAACGGATAATCCTGTGAAACATCATGGTTCTTTATCCTGAATGTTATTCTGACTGGTCCTTGAGCGTACCAGCCTTCCAGAGCCTGATGCTCTTACCTAAGATGTGTTTGTTCAGTCTATTGTGTGGGAAGATTTGTGCATATCCAGTCCCTGTGCACTACAATGTGCACATTATATAATGCATTTATATTGCATAATATAAAGCAATTTAAAGTGACAGCTTGGACCTTAAATACCTTTTCCTTCATTATGACTGGTCCATTAGACGCTCCAAAATGCCTGTACAGTCGTACCTTGGAAGTCGAACGGAATCCGTTCCGGAAGTCCGTTCGACTGCCAAAACGTTTGGAAACCAAAGCGTGGCTTCTGATTGCAGCGTTTGGGAGCCAAAACGTTTGAGAACTAAGCTGTTTGAAAACCAAGGTACGACTATAGTATCTTCTTCTTTCTTAATGCTTAAGATAACTACTGCAGTACTTGTGTTGAGTCTTAATGAGTCTTCATTTGACATTAATTACTTACTACAGAAACTATTGGCTAAGCAAAGTTTTATGAGTTGGTGACTAATTAATATTTGGACTAACCCAGATGATCTTAGACTCCAACTCCCATCAGCCTCAGCTGGCAGAACCAATGGTCAGGGACGATGGCAGCTGTATTCCAATAGCAACTGGAGCCGCTGTTTCCCCATCCCTGAACTAAACCATTAATGGAGAAAACCTGTTTCTTAGCTGTGAATCTTCTGCAACCATTCAGATGATTGCAGCATTACTACTATGCTAATGCACATTAAAGGGACCTAAAGAGAACTACATAAAGGCAAATGGGACCTCATAACCTTAGAAGCCTTTTTTTCTGCAGCTGCCTTTTTGTCTGTGGACTAAGGCAAGGTGAGTTGGGCTTTTCACATCTGCAGTAGTAATCAAGAAGCGTAATCCTAAACATGGAATTTATTCCTGGGAAATGCCTGTAGGATTGCAACCGAAAAACTGATGCTTAAAATTATTAAAAATAATTCAGACTTTTAGATTGTGATGTGGTCTCGCAAGAGAGCTAGGTAACTTTTAAATTATTTCTTAGGGACTTATAACTGATGCACATGTGCATTTATTTGAAATTAAGTTCAAATAGGACTGTAGCCCAGAATAAATTGTACTAAATAAAATTGTGCCCCGAGACATAATTAGCCAGCTTATCTTTCCCATGTCTGCATTCTGTGCTTATAGCTCTTTTTAGCCTATCTAATTATTTTATCCTGCTTTTAAATGTCTATAGCGTAACACTTTTTTATTTGTTATGTCTTATTTAAATCAGGAAAAGGCAGAAAAGGTATGAGTAATGTTCTTTGTGTGGCTTTATGTGTTTGCTTTTGTGGTTGTCACTGAAAAAAGGGACACCATCAAGTCATTCAGAACCAGCAAATGTGGAAATTCTAAAGTTCCTTTAATTTTTTTCTGGTGGTTGCGGTGATTTTTGTAGCTCCCTTCAGGCTACATTCATGTGCAAGCAGCCTGGCTTCTACCATTTTGTCTGCCTATCTATGTGATGGGGAAATGTCTGCAATGGAGAAGTCTGCTGCATGTGTGAAGACTTGCATGATCTAGAACCCTGTGGAGTCAGGGATCCACATCACAGAGAGAGCTTAACTGCATTTTCAGCAAGTTTCCCCATTGCAGTCAATCCCCTAACATGTCAATGGCAGGGGATGAGACAATGGAGACAGCATGGCTCCACGATCCCCATTATAAAATACAATCTCATGCTGGGAAACACCCGAAGAGGGCTTTAAAGAATGAATGTTTGAAAATAAACTTTGGCCACGGCTGCTGCTGCCAGCTTGGATTTGCAAATGAAACTTGAAATGAAACACAATAAAGGTTAACCGTCTGATTCCTTCTGTATTGTCTAGTCTCAAATATTTATTTTCATGCAATTCCTCTGCTGCTGACATATAAACCTGATGTTTCTTCAGAGTCAATCTGGTTCATATGTCAGCAACAGAGGATTTGCATGAAAATAAATAAGAGAATACACAGATTCAAGATTCTGTTTACACACTTGGCAGTACAGCCACGCCATCCAGTTTTAGAAAATGTGCTAACCCACAAAATTGTGCAGCATCCTGCTTTCCTGTAACACACGAGTCTTTTCTGCCCTTCTGTGCTGAAGGATGCAAAAAGATTATCGAGCATAATAAAGAAGCAGCAATGGGACAAAACATTGACAATAAAGTTGGACATCTCCATGTTTTCTGGGTTGGCAACTTCAGAAAGATGTGACAAATTATTTGTGTTTGCAGCACATAGGAGAAGTAGACTGGTCTGTATAACACTGATCCAAAATAATAAAAAGGGGGTATTTTGAAGGATTTATGTTTACTTGACTGTGTTCCTTATTAAAAAAAACAAAACCTTTGAGATGAATAATTGTGATTGCAACATAGACTGCATTCAAAAAAGTTATTATAATATCATTTAAATAACTGGCATTGCTTTTTAAAATTTATTTTTGTTTCTTTTCTGTGTACTTCTAGTAATCTTTTTTTTTTCCTGTTTACCTCTAAAAACCTTTAACCCAGTTTGCTTTTCTATCAGATGTAGTCTTGCATGTCTTCCTGGATTAAAGCTAAACTAAACTGAATGCTGTAGTTTTCCTCTGGATTAATAACTTCAGATTTAGTAGAGTATCCTTGGTGCTTAAGTGTCTGCAGCACTCCTAAACAGCTAAATGCTGTTGGAGGTGGAACAAACCTCCAAAATAATTCCTCCCATCCCAGACATGCCCACCCCCGACCAAACACGTGCTGCAGTGCTGCGATGCTACGTGTTATGAATAACTCTTCCCTCCTGCGCTCAAGACTTTGAATGTTTGCTGAGACAAACAGAAAAGCCAGTTCAGCTGATTGCACCAAATAGTGTTACACATATGTATTACTTTTTCACCAACGCAAAATTAATATATTGAATTTGCGATCACCATGTATGTAATGGTCACTACATCACATAGCTTTTTTAAAGGGATTGGCTGAATTCATAGGGAATAGCCAAATAGGGAAAAGATGTATATCTTTAAATGCCAGATGCTACAAACAAGATAATGGCGTCACTTCCTCGCAAGCTCCAGATGCATTTTCCCCTCCAAAATTTATTTTCCCCAGATCCACTTCATTACATTATCTCTCCTACTACTCAATCTTTCTATCTGCTTTTTCTTGTTTAGTCCCTGTAGCACAACCCTCATTTTTCTCCTTCAGTTCATAATGGGCTGCCAGGAGGGCCTTTCCATGCACAACACTCAACATGAGTCTATAGGACAGGGGTCAGCAAAGTTTTTCAGCATGGGGCCGGTCCACTGTCCCTCAGACCTTGTGAGGGGCTGGACTATATTTTGAACAGAGAGAAAAAAGAATGAATTCCTATGCCCCACAAATAACCCAGAGGTGTATTTTAAATAAAAGGACACATTCTACTCATGTAAAAACATGCTGATTCCCAGACTGTCTGCAGGCCAGATTTAGAAGGCGAGTGGGCTGGATCCATCCCCTGGGCCTTAGTTTGCCTACCCATGCTATAGGAGCTGATGGGATACACTCTTTTCAGCACCAGACCATATCTCAGAGCCTTTAAAATGTGAAAATTATGGCTATGGCATGTGCAATGGTTTTTAAAGGATGTGTGTGTGTGTGTGTGTGTGTGTGCCTTTTTCCAAAATGGTGGTTAGTGTTGGCATGCTGCGACAACAGTGAGCCTCAGTGCTCACCGACTCAGGACTCACAATTCCTTCTAATGTCTTCCCTTTCTACTGAACCCAGAGTTTAATTCAGTTATTTAGGAATGTAGGCACTGAGGAGAAAAAAATTAAGTTGTATGTATTCTTCTGTATGGGAAGAAAAAAGAATGTAGAGTTCTAAGGTTTGCCAATAAGAATCTGTAACTCATCTGTAACTCTAGTACCTAAATAACGATGGTGCGTGGTCTTAAGAGTTGCATTTGTTCTTCGGCAATAATTAAGGAAGGAATAATTTTACCTTATTTTTTCATAGTGAGAACAAATCACATGCTTTAGTTTGTGTTTTGAAAGTGTCCAGAGCTGTCATATGGCAAACTAATTTAAATTGATCCTCAGAGGAATTAAAGTAAGAATGCAACTGATTTGCTAGCTAAAAGCAGTCAGTGCTTAAGTGCTTTTAAATGCTCTCATCTGGATTTTTTAACCCAAATTCCCTAAATGGCAAAATGATAGTAATTTCTCTTTTCTTCTCTCTCTCTTACAAAAAATTTAAGGAGCAATTAATCATTCCAAAAGTGCAAGTATTAAAGGTAATTTTTATCCATTGTTGTAAATTATATCCTCCTAATTTTCTCCAGTGTTCTAACAATAAAAGGTTCTTGCGCATTAATGCTTGCCTTTAAGTTACATGTCATACTGGTATTGGCTTTATATAAACTTATGTGTGTTACAAACTATTCCAATGTGATTTATTTATTTCTTATAAAATATTTCTAGGTCACCATTCCAGACCTATCCAAGGCTGCTTACAACAATAAAAAAAAATACAAAAAGAGGAACTCAGCAAAACAAAAGCTAAAATTATCAGATCCCATCAGAATAAGGACCAATAAGATATATATGCAGCCAACCAATAAATCATTTTTCAGCCAGTTCCAGCCACTTAAACACAGTGTTCATCTGCTTGCACACCTTTTTCTAGAAAACAATGTTGCAGATATCATTAGACGCTGGCCAGATGGCCAACCCTGTAATCTGAAATCTCATTTTACAAAAAGAGACAAGGACCGACAAAAGACATATACTAGAATACTGATCAGAAATATGTCAGATACATAATCCAATTAGCTGCTGTTTTACTAAGAAAGATGGTAGTAAGGAACATTTGCAGTGCTTTGATCACGGTTAGAATACAGCAGTGTTCAAAATGCTTCTCTTTTTTAAAAAAAGAATTTTAAAAAATATAAAAAGTAGGAAAATTAACTCATATTTTTCTGCTTCTCATTCTAGGTTATAACAACCAACATATCTGTGAAGATCAAATCCAGAAATCTCCCCAGTTCTACAGCAGAACTGCTTCTGAATCAAATGTGTATCTGAACGCCTTCCATTATCCTGATCATAATTTCAAGGACCATGCCTTTGATACTCTAAGCTTAGACAGTTCTGACAGTATGGAGACCAGCATTTCTGCCTGCTCCCCAGATAATATCTCCAGGTAAATAATTTTTTCCAGTAAATTTGACACTTTAAAAATATTGTTTTTTTAAAAAAATATGCAGTTTAAGGGCTTATCCAGCCAGCATCCTAACATTATTTCTAAAGGCACCCTTAGTCCACATTTAGTGGATTGCAGAGGGTCATACAGAACAGTATTTTTCAGGCATGTACATGCATAGATAGTTTCATTGACAGAGCAGAAGTTGCACTTCTCCCTGTAGTTTTGCTACAGGGAAATTCACAATCTTAATATATATTGTTTGCGCTGAGTTTGTGCCTAGTTCTCTGCACATGTTAAGGTAACCAGAGCATACCCAGATCTTGTATCCAAACTTATCAACAAAAAGACTGGAATTACATCTCTAATACGGAACTGTTTTCTGAAAGTCAGACTCTCTTTTCTCTCTCCTTTACTAGTGCCAGTACTTCAAATGTTGCAAGAATAGAAGAAATGGAAAGACTTTTGAAACAAGCTCATGCTGAAAAGACTCGATTACTTGAATCCAGGGTAATCTAACATTAGCAAACATTGTTATAGTACAAATTGACTTTGTATCTCCAGCAGGGGTTTGAAAGGGTTCCGTTTTTGCAGAATTTGTTTTGAGTTATTTCTTTGCTCCTACTTCAGTCCCTTTTAAAATTACAATTTTATCCACTCGCCACAAATATAAAAATATTTGGTGGTTCTGCCTAAGAAATACGCAGTAAAGGAAAGAGATTCTGTGCTCTAAATTCAGGGTTATCCCAGAGCAGGCTTCCTTAACCTCAGCCCTCCAGATGTTTTTTGCCTACAACTCCCATGATTCCTAGCTAGCAGGACCAGTGGTCAGGGATGATGGGAATTGTAGTCTCAAAACATCTGGAGGTCCGAGGTTGAGGAAGCCTGGCCTAGAGGAACAAAACAGGTATTAGGGCCAGTAATAAAGCAGGACATTGTCTAAGATATGCACCCCAAGAAGTCCTAGCAGCATGAAATAGGACATTGCGACCAGGGAATATCAAAATGTATTGAGCTGCCTCTGACTCAATTGCACCCTTGCTTGTTCTAAGAGGAACTGGAAGTAGGATTAAAAAATAAGGGGTTAGACAAAAAAGAGATTATTGCATCCTACGGGTCCTTCTTCAAGGAAATTCAAAGAAATACAGATTCAACATTTAGATGTGTTACCTCATCACATCTAAACATTGAATCTTTATATGAAATCCCCTGAAGTACATATGTTCATATGTACCTCCAGTTCTTTTGTAGGATTTCCGCCTATATTTGGAGTTCTGAAAATGATTAACCTTGCAGCTTAGCTTAAATAGACACCAGCTTTGCCCTTTGACTAGTAGATGTGTTGTTTTCGGAGCCACTTTATACAGTCGGTTCATGTCTCTCTTTTTAGCATTGGGAACAGGGCTCTGACAGATTTTTGTGTAGAGCTTGAAGCAGAAGCCTTTCATGGATGAAATGCTTTTACTGAGTTTTTAACTAAGTACCATAATATGTAAGCTCTATGACTGAACCATGAACCCACTTTTCAATAAGGTTGACCTTGCACATGAGCAAAAGAAAAATTCTATCCTTAGCATAATGAATGTAGCCACTGTGGGCAGTAGATGTTTTCATCAGCCTCTGTTTATTATAGCTGAGTGATTGAGAATATGCCACATGTTGTCATTTGCAAACCTCTATACACAGGTGTTAACTGAAATAATTAAAAAGTAAAAACCTTGACACTGAGGCAAAAAATATTTACTTTTCATTTTGTGCCAAGGCCTCATCATTTATATTTATGTTCGGTTCCGGCACTATTTCATAGTCTCATTTTTATGGGCACATCTTAGACTCAGACACAAGGTGGGTGGGTAGTAATAATATATATGTGTAAAGGCCATGTTTGTGTCATTAGAATAAGAGTTTAGTTACGATTTGCCATCAGGCAGTACAATACTGTAGAACTGGCACACCGATGAATGAATTGGTAGGGAATGTGTTTGAGCTTAATGTGTATTTAATAGGGTTGGGGTTTTTTTTGTTTTGTTTTTTTACAACAACACATTTATAATACAATGTTGTACGGGGCGGATTTTAGGAACGAGAAATGGAAGCTAAAAAAAGAGCGCTGGAAGAAGAAAAGCGTCGCAGGGAACAGCTTGAAAAAAGACTGCAAGAAGAAACTAGCCAACGACAAAAACTAATTGAAAAAGAAGTTAAGATACGTGAAAAGCAAAGGTCACAGGTAAGAAAATGCAGGCACTGAATGGGAAGACAAATATTAAAGAGATGGGAGGGAAGCCCAATTGCAAGACGCTATGGATTCTCACTTGTGAAGGGCTTTGAGTCCCAAGAGATAAAGCAGGGGCTGTGCCAACTTTTTTTAGGCCTGTGAAAGCAATTGGGTTATGAGTGACTGCTGTGAGGGCCACCCACTCTGGTTGTGTTTTTCCCTCTCCCCTGGATCAGCCACCTCAAGAGCAGGAAAGAGGGTGTAAGCACCCAGACTTTGAAATGATATTAAGCCTTCAAAGGCTTCTTCTAGAATGAGACAGATGCAGTCAGCTTAAAACTAGGCTGCTGGTAATATATAGCCAGCAGAGGTCACTGTGCTACCTGTCATTCCTTTATCTCCCAGGGTAAATACTGAATACCAAACTAGACAAAGTGACAGAGATCTGTGGTCAGATGTTTCCTTACTCTTTTGTAAAAAGCAGCCACTCTCTCCTCCCTTCCAGTTCTCTTCAGTACTATGGCACTCAGTGGTGGGGTTTATAACTCTTTCACACTTCCACCTAAAGGTTGAGAAAACACACATTTATCTATTTCAACTTCACATATTTACGCGTGCACTTAAAATATGTGAGGGGTATGTACACCTTCAAAATGTAATGTATGAAATTGATGCCTTTGTCAGATAATTAAGACTGAGATTGTATATCATGAGGGCTGTCGACATTTGGTTTTTAAGGTTGTGACTAAGCACTCTGTGTGTAAGTGTGCAATAAAAAGCCTAAGTTTCAGATTGGGTACTTTATTTCAGGTGTTGAATGCACATGAATATATTTTAAATATAAGCGGAGAAAGGAAAAAGATTGATTTTTATTTTTTGCTGTTCCCATTAGTCTCGCCCTTTGACTCGTTATTTACCTGTCAGAAAGGAAGATTTTGATCTACGCAGCCACATAGAGACAGCAGGACACAATATAGAGACCTGTTACCATGTCTCACTCACAGAGAAGACCTGCCGAGGTTTTCTTATTAAGATGGGAGGGAAAATTAAAACCTGGAAGAAGCGATGGTTTGTGTTTGATAGGAACAAGAGAACATTTTCTTATTATGCAGGTAAGTTGTATGGAGCCTTCCTATGGTTTGTCTATTAAGTTACATCAGTGCTGCTACTTGTAATTTAAGTTACTTGTTGCTTGCCTAATCTTACCCGTTTACAGTGGTACCTCGCAAGACGAATGCCTCGGAAGACGAAAAACTCGCAAGACGAAAGAGTTTTTCGTTTTTTGAGTTGCTTCGCAAGACGATTTTCCCTATGGGCTTGCTTCGCAAGACGAAAACGTCTTGCGAATTTGTTTCCGTTTTCTTAAAACCACTTGAAGAGGTGCAGTTGCGACTGACCGTGCTTCGCAAGACGAAAAACATCGCAAGACAAAAAGACTCGCGGAACGAATTAATTTCGTCTAGCGAGGCACCACTGTACATTTTATCTTGTAATAACTCACGGAGCTTCCTAATGCTCTGATGCTTCTAGTCACATGACTCAAATAAAGACATGCAGGTAAATCTCTTCTTAGCAAACTGAGTCATCCTATTTGTTTGGAACTTTCACCAGTGGGACTTAACTCTTGGTAAAACAGTTGTACCTCAGAAGTCGAACAGAATCCGTTCCAGAAGTTTGTTCGACTTCAAAAACATTCGGAAACCAAGGATTGGCTGCAGGAAGCTCCTGCAGCCAACTGGAACCCGCGGAACCCGCATCGGACGTTTGGGTTCCAAAGAACGTTCGAAAACCAGAACACTCACTTCTGGGTTTGCGGCGTTCGGGAGTCAAAACGTTCAAGTTGCAAGGTGTTCAACTTCCGAGGTACGACTGTAATGATTTGGGTTGCTGTCTCCACCACATATAGACTACAATCCTTGTTAGTAATTTCATTCTCTCATTGCTGTTGGATCTCGCGATCCACTGTTTACATTCCATAGTGATAGGAGTGTGGGAACAGAATTCAGACACTGTATTTCCGTTCTATCTGCTTCTGTACTTTCTTTGTTCTCTGCTTTCGGACAGAGAAGACATGTGTGAAGCTGCTGCTCACACTCAGCCATGTTTGTTGTTTTGATCTGCTGTAAATAAAGAAGCTTTTGCGATGCCAAATACCTACAATTGCTTCTTGCTGATACTATGCTGATGGCTAATAGCGTGCCCACAGCTCCACTGGATGTGAGTCGATGGACACCTGCATACGAAGAAGGAATGTATGCATAATCCTAACCTGTGGCTGGGCTTTATGGAGTGGCACAGCTAGCACCACAGCCACAGCCCAACTGCTTATGCCAACCAGGGCAGAAGATGAGAGAGCAGGAAGAAATGCTCCATCACTGCACCAGCTACCAGGTTGGCACAGCAGAGGCAGATTATGCCCCTTGCTGTCACCTGCTGGTTGCATGGCTTTCTCAGGATGCAGCTGACCCTGTGCTGGCCCTGTCTTTGCCAGGCTCCATGGATACAGTTTTGTATATGTGTATATGTGCCTGCATATGCTTTGTTCTCCTTTACAAAGCACTCAGATAAGAAGTACTGTACCTATATTTCCCTTTCATGTACACTCTGAATTTGTGTGCTACAATAAAGGTAATCTAAGTGAAGAAAGAAGTAGAGGTTTTCCTGGAATAGTTAATAAATAAACTTTTTTTAAAACTTCTATTGCTGTTGGCAAAACATGTTGTATAGGTTGATCCTTCAATCCCTATGGTGGGGTGTTAGTTTCAACTTTTCTTTTCCTTATTGTAGACAAACACGAAACCAAGTTAAAAGGAGTAATTTATTTTCAAGCCATTGAAGAAGTCTATTATGATCACCTAAAGAATGCTAATAAGGTAAAAAAAATGTTTTCCTATAAATATATACTTATTTACTCTTTGAAAGTATCATAGTGCCTAAAGTGGGTTAGAACCTAGTTTTAGTAAAACACTTATTTGCTGCCAAGATTTTTTGATGTAAAACACCACTTTAAATTTTTCAAGTATGTACAGTAATACAACGGACAGAAAAAGTGAGGCACATGATTTTGATGCTAGAAATCCCACTACTACTCATTATCATGTGTGTGATAAATCAAGTCAAGCTGAGTTGTCATTTCAGTAAGTATACTGTCAGTATACTGTTTCAGTGCTCCTTCAAAAATTCACCAAGTGCTTTTACAGGTTTTTAAGTGGCTTTTAAGGAGGAGTAGTGAAAACTTGCAGGCCGTGGCACGGAAAACTTGAAGATGTGTCTAGTTCCCACTGCACAGATCATTGCACAGATGCAAAGAACAGAATTCACAGAACTTTCATAGTTGGGCAGAAGAGAAAATTTTGACAGGTGAAGTCTGTCAGGTGGGAGAAAAGCTGTGCCTGTGGAAATTCCCTTGCCTACAACAGTTAAGATTCAAAAATCCTGCACTCCTGTCCTACTGTCATCTGTGGAAGGCAGAGAATCAGAATCGGTAACACTCACCAACTTAGTAAATTGATATACAAACACGTCTTTTCAGCCCCTTTGCACATGCGGGCACAGCAACCAAGACGTCTTCTATAACCTATAGCTTCCCAGTTTGACCAAACCAGGTAAATGCGGCTATTAAATGAGTGGCTAATCTGTGGGTATCCATATTTTTTGATTCCGGCTTCCATCAGCATGGCCAGTGGTTAAGGGTGATGGCAGTTGTACTCCCTGGACTAATGGAAAATCTACTGGTCTGTATCCTAGCTTGCACAAAAGGTCTCTGTGGATGGCCACGGGCTCATTCATATTTCAGCTTACTAAGTTAAGACCTGAACTTCTGATGCATGTAAACTTACTCTGCAGCACACAGGTTGTATTATGCAATTGACTTTATGTATTCTTTTTTCTTTCCTTCCAGAGTCCTAATCCATTGCTTACTTTCAGCGTTAAGACACATGACAGAATATATTACATGGTGGCCCCCACACCAGAAGCTATGCGGATATGGATGGATGTAATAGTTACAGGGGCAGAAGGCTATACCCACTTCATGTTATAGTAAAATGGGGCAAAGTTTCTTTGGCAGGGCATAATGCAATAAACAGCCTCACATTTGGGGAAGGTGGGGAGAAGCCATATTTAATCATGTTGGACAAGTCACACACAAAAACAAGAAGCCACAGGTCAGAAACGGAACACATGCTGTGTACGGGAACATTAATTCTTAGATTTGTTAATCACTGACATAGCAGAAGAAAAGAAAAGCTGCTTAAAAGATTGTAGTGCTCCAAAATGGATAATCAGATCGCCATAAGCCTGGCACAGAGATTCTATGGCAATTTCCTGCAAAATTTCCTAATAAAAAGAAACTTCATAGCATAAAAGTGTTAATATACTCATCAGTATTTCACTATTAAGAAATGAAAGGGAAAGGTATGATGTCTGTATTTAACGCACAGAAATTCTGTACAATTTTAATTTCCTTATAGGTTTTGTAACAAATTTTTAAAACTACAGTGTGCGATGTTTTTGTCTTAGTTTATTGCAGAACCAAAGATTCACACTGTATAATGAGATTTAGCTTTCATGTGATGGAAAAGCATTAAAACACTTCATCAATATTATTGGGGTGTTTCAAAATATTACCATTATCTTGTTCTTTTGAAAATACTGAGCAGAAATACTGTACATGAATTGAGTAACTTCCAAACATCACTCATTTCACTAAAAGGGCAGTATCAGCTGAAAATCTGTATGTAGAGAGGTTCATGTCCTGCATTTCTTCAGTATCAATGGCTATTATTTAAGTTCTTGCAACATTACAACATTCTGCCTGCTAAAACTGAAGAAAGAATTTTGTGGGTAAAGAATATTGATAGAGCTAAGAACTGCAGCTAAAAAGCCAAGACTTCAAAATTATGTTTTGGTGGTTTTAGCATCCCCCAAAGGCAGAAATTTTCCCCAAATGCAAGATTTTGTTGTATATAGCTACAGAGAAATCTTTGTTCAGAATACCCAGGACCTCACATAGGGGATATACAATCAGCCCACAGATGGGTTAGGGAATACCCTGTATTCGCGTTGGAAAAGTTCACAGATTTCAACCCTTTCGCATAAAGACTGTGACAGATTTCAGCGTAACTGAATACCCTCCAAGGGTCGGTTGACAGAAACAAGAAGCTGGGGCAATTTTCTTGGGCGCACATGAGACCAGTCATCAACCAGACTCCTTCAGTCTGACCAGAATTTTATATGTACTGGTGAAGAAGGGTAGGAGTATTTCTATCGCATTTCACCAGGACCAGCAGCTATGTTTCAGTGCCTGAATAGAAGCCATGTCAGCTTACCCTGCATGATAAACAACGCAGCTGCTGCTAGTTCCACTGCCCATTTGTCTTACTGCTACGCTCCCAATCCAACCCTCCAGGGTGCCATCACAGCCTTATGTCATCAGTTACCACATGCATTTGTACTCACACTTTCATTTGACCTGTATTTTGATCGTATTGTGTACCTATTAATTCTCCCAGGTCCGAGGGCTTTTCTCGCCATTCTGCAGTTTCCCTTGCAAAAATCGGATTTTGCCCGCTGAATCGGACCTTACCAGTTGCGTGAAAAAGCTGAAGAGAGATTTTGCTCACCAAGCTTCTGATTCAGTGGGTAAGACTGGATTTTCCCAAGGCACAGCCATGAAACAATAAAAGTTCTTGGACCTGGATGAATCCATCGGTATATAGTTTGAGCGAAATACGGGACAAGTGAAAGAGTGAATTAGCCCCAATACAAGTATTTTATTTTGTGAACCGCCCTGAGATCTGCGGATTAAGGACAGTATACAAATGTAACAAATTATTTTCTTTCCCACATACTTGAAACTTTCTTACAAAATATACAACAAATGTAAAAAATATAATACATTTCCCCTTGGCCGAAATACAGTGAATACAATATTTTCTGTGCCCTGTGATCTCTAAGCAACTGATATGGGAGATTGTAGATGAGTGGTAGAAAAGATGTTTTGCGTGCCAAAAGCCCCAGTTTCAATCCGTGTCCTCTCCAATTAAAAAGGTTCAGGCAGGTGATGTAAAAAGGCTTCTACCTGAGGCCCTAAGGAGCTGCTGTCAGTCAGAATGATAGACAATACTGGACTAGGTGGTCAAATGGTCTTAATTTTCTATAAGACAGCTTCCTATGGTGATATGGAAAACTGTTTTAAACCCAGTGGATCAGTTAAAGTTCAGTAGTCTGAAGGTGGCTGCTACAAAGCATTCGCCCAAGATAGTCTGAAGTGTTTGTGTAATTGAAGAGATTACTGTATCTCTCTCATAAAAATTATATATTCCTTGAAGATCTTTTCCATTAAAAGAAAACACATTTTAATCCTTGAATATTGTGTTCAGATGAATGATTGAATTTTTAAGTTCAAGTCTGTGTTTGATATTCTTTTAATAACCTGAATTTGTAAGTGCCATATGCTTTTTAATGTAGGAAATGAAAATCATTGTTTATGTTCAAGAAAAATATAGATAATAAATCACACTCACAGAAGTGGTTTAGATTTAAATATATCCTGCATGAAAAGAGCTGTTTGTTTGTTTTTGTTAAAAAAAATCACACAATATGGTATGGCCAATAATGTGGTTACAATAGTTCACAAATGCCGCAGTCCTGAAAAATTACATCCAAGTGTGCTTGCAGCAGGGTTAGAGAACCTTTCTCAAGATGAGGGCCCTATTCCATTGCTCCCCAGCCTACTGGGGACCACATGACAACGGTGGGTGGGGCAGAGGCAAAGTGGGCGGAGCACTGAGTGAGACTGAATGTTTTTCAGTAGGCTACATTACAGCCCTGCAGGAGGTTTCTACAGAAGCAGCCCACACAGCTCACCATCCAGGCAAACAAGAGGCATGAACAGAGGCAAAAACACTCCAGGAAGGCGTGGCACAGGACTGGTGAGGGGTGTGGCCTGTGGAGGGGGTGTGGCCTGCATAGTCCCCTCAAGGGCTTCCTGGCCTGAGTTCCCCCAGCTCTGACTTGCAGCATGACAAGCATGGTTTAAGGCTACATTTGCTTAAGTTTGATTAAAGTTTCAATCTACTGTGATGTAAGTGATTTTTCAGGAATGCAGTATAAATGATATTCATTGTGAATAGAAAGAAATGATCTCATCACAAAGCCTAATTAAAATCCTCTTTTTTTAAAAAAAGAAGACTGGATTGTTTTTAAAAAAATAAAAATTAAGCAGTATAGAAATTCCCATAAATGAAAACAAATGATGTTTGCAATGTTTGAGGATAAATTCCAGAAATGAGTGGCATTGGGTTATATAATTTTTGTCATGTATTTTGATTTTACTTCTATATCGTTTTACAGGTTTTCTAATCTTTTTGTATCTTCCATGTTGTAATAACATTCAAATAAATGTTTGAAAATACCTGATCTTTTATTTTCAAATAATATGTCTGGTTTCTTACAGCAGGAAGCTTTAATCAGTGTGCAGCCCTGAAGATCTTTAGCTCAGTGCTAGGACTTCTGTTTGCATGCACCAAGCATGGTGAGCTCCCCAGCCCTTAGCAGACTAGCAAAATTTGCTGCAGGATACATAACTTTTCTGGCCATGTTTACAAGGCTGATCACACCCTATATGCTCATGCTGCTCACCTCATGCAATCCTAGCCACATTTCCTGCAACAAGAGCGGGGAACATTTCTTCAGCCTGGGGGCTGTATTCCCTTTGGGGTACACCTTCTGGGGAGCCGCAGTTGGGTGGGAACAGAAGCAAAACTTCGTGGAGTAATAAATACACATTTTACATTTCTACAGAAGGCTAGTTTCTACACGTCTTACTCTATCTGTCATCCATTAACAGAGTTCAAGGACACACATTGTGACCAGCAAAAAACCCACAAAAATTAAAGGACAGGGCCAGCCAGATAGTGTGGGTAAGGATAACCTGTAACTTGAGGACTAGACAGGAGAGCTGCATTAAACTCCCAGGTTCCCCACTCCTGTTCTAGGGCACAAGCCCTCTTGAAGAGTAGGACATAAGGTACATGCCTGGTTAGAATCAGGCTGAAAACCTTGAATCTATTTTAAATCCCCATTCATTTATTGTGGGTATGGGAACATAGACAAAAACCGTTCAAGACACAATCTTCAAACACCTAATTCAGTGGTTTTCAACCTGAGGTGCCTTGAAGGATGGTCAGGGGTACCTTGAGCCTCTGTCCTTCCTGTTCTTCTTCCGATGCCCTCTCGTCTCTGCCTCCCAAAGGCTTGCATGGCTTTTTGTTGCAGCAGCCCCAGCTACAAGCTCCCTAGCTGAGTGGTGCCTCTGGGGCCAGGGGGTACTGGTTGCTGGGAGCTGAGGCGACCTCAGAGTAAGCAAGCAAGAAGACAACGGGGCCAACCACCTAATCCACCAGACCTTGCTGTTGGGAATGGATAGACAAGTGGGATACCAGGCAGGCAGGTGCTGCACTGGCCTTGTGCTTGCTGTGTGCAAGGCCTGCCTGGGAGCTGAGTGCCCATTGCTGCCACTGCTGCCTCCCAAGGTAAGGTGCTAGCTTCACGTTCACCTCTGGCCAGTCTCCATTGGGGCACTAAGGCTGGGGGCATCTTCTTCCCAGGCCCTTGTGGGGCAGGGCAGGAGGTACCTCTCTTTGGCGAGGGGGAGGGGAGAAGTCAGAGACCAGGGGCAGTGGCTGCCCAAAGGATTCTTAAGGAGAGGAGGCTGAGAGAACACTCCACAAGGGAGGATGTTCAAAAAGGTTGAGGGGCTGCCAGTTCTGCAGGCAAGGGGTGACATAACTGGGGTCCTGAGGCCCACAGGAGTGCCACAGAAAAAATGTAGTTGGTCAAGGGAGCCGTGGACTCAAAAAGGTTGAAAACCTCTGACCTAATTGTATGGGGCAAACATAAACCAATGTGATGATCATTTGAAAGATTGTATCTAAAGATAGATTTGTCTGTAGGCTTTCCAATAATAACACTAAGCAGCTAAGTGTTTGTACTCCATTAAAATCAATTCCAACACATCTTTTAAAGCTGCGTCTTTCACAATACTGAATTTTCTTATTTTAAAGAAACATATTGAGCTATTTGAACATATATGTTGTTTCCTTAATAAATTCAAATTTAATACTGAATTCACTCATATGCTTGGCACCATATGGGGTCAGTGGCGTAGCGTGGGTTGTCAGCACCCGGGGCAAGGCAAGTAATTTGCGCCCCCTAACCCGTGGATTTGCGCCCCCTAACCCCCAGATGTTGCGCCCGGTGCAGCCGGCCCCCCCTGCACCCCCCACGCTACGCCACTGTATGGGGTGGAGCAGCATCCGGGCAGGACTTGGGTCTCTCTCTGGCCTTCCTTCCAAAGCCCTTATATTACACCAGACCCCCAGTCCCAAACCTGAGCTAGTCTCCTACAACTTGCAGATTCTAAGGCTAAGGATAAGTTGGATATCTGAACACGAATGTGGGGGAATTGCGCCCTAACTGGGGAGAGGCTGTGTAGTTCACACAGAAGCTCCCAGGTTCAATCCCCAGCATCGCTACACAGGGCTGAGAATTTTCCCTGCCTAACTCCCTAAAGAGCCTCAATGCAGACTAACTATACTGCTCTGGGGAAAAGGTGTACTTTTCCCTCCCTAACTCCAAAGCACCCGTCCATAGAGTAGGGAAATGAGTTAAAAATAATTAAACCACTCTTGGGGCATGCATAAGATTCCTCACAGGGAGGTAAGACTGGGAGGGGAAAGCAAAAAAATAAATATAATAAACACGTTTACATCAGCTTCGTAATAGGCCGGTTATTGTGTTATTATTTGGGACAATCTAATACACCGTAACTAGTGTCACCGGGGTTTGACGGCGAGGAAGCAGCAACGGGCAGTTTCCATAGAAGTGGTTTTCAAAAGGGTCCCCCAAAGGTCATCCAGCCCAACCCCAAACTTCCCTCCTATTCCCTCTCAAGTGTTCATTTTTACTGCGAGCAGTCATGAAGACGGACAACAAAATCCTGCCTCCTTCCAAGCCCAGCTTCCCCTTCCCAGCGGCTCTCCTCACCTTTCCCGCGTTTCCCACAGAACCCTAGCGGGCTTTCCGAGCATGCGTAGTCTAAAACCGACAGGCTCCACCCACCACCACCTGGCCAGGCGCATGCGCACTCGCTTCCTCGCCGAGCGGCCCGAGGGGAAAGGGCGCTCACTCGCGTGTCTGAGGGCGATGGCGGGGGCGGCGAGAGTCCTGTGGCGGGAGAGCCGCCGCCGCCGCTGCTGGGGCCCAGAGGCCGCTCGAGCGACGGCGCTGGTGGGTTTCCCTCAGCTGCCGGGTAAGTACGAGGGGGCGTGGCTCGGCTGGACGGTAGCGCGATGGAAGCGCCATTCCTCCGCCGCCTCTTTTTCTTCTTTCCGTGGGTTCCTGCCGAGGCTTCACGCGGACGAGGCTCCTGCGTGGCCCCAGGTGTTGTCGGACTCCCATCTCCCCTCAGCCTCGTGGCGAAGGATCATGGGAGTTGTAGTCCGGCAACTGGCGGGCCGCCAATTCCCTCCCCCCGCCCCATCCGCGTCCTTGCTGGGTCAGGCCAATGGCCCGCCTAGTCGGGCATCCTCTCTCACGGTGGCCACCCAGGTGCCCCGGAGGGAAGCCGGCGAGCAGGATTCAGAAGCGCCTCTGGCTCCAAAATGTAGCCATCGTTTTTTGTTTTTTCCCCAAAAAATGTTTTATTAAATTTTCCACAATTATAACAAATAAAAATAAAAATTTATTTTATAAAAATTTATAAAATAAAAAAGGAAAAGAAAACACACAAAAGAAAACACAATACAATATTAAAAAAGAAAAGCAAAAAAGAAATATTAAACACATAACCCGTGAAAACCTAATTTCTCTTACATTGTTTATTGACTTCCTCAAATCCCTCCCTTCTGAATTTCATTATATCTGCATGTAACAGCTCTCCAATATCATTCTTAAACTAAAATTATATCCAGCAATTAACTATCTTATTCTCTTTTCTTACTGTTCTAAATCCAATTTACTTACAATTAAATCCTAATTTAATCCTAGGCCTATTTGGTGTCTTCAAGTGACTTCTAATTATTTATATTACAATATTTATTCAAATAGTCCTTAAATTTCTTCCAATCTTCTTGATATCCCTATTCTTTCTGGTCACGGATTCTTCCAGTCCCTAACCCTAACCCTGACAAACAGTAGCCATCGTGGCCGCCAGTGGTCATCTCCGCCATGAATTCGGCTTTTTTTTTAAAGCCACCCGAATTGATAGCCATCACTGCCTCGTGCCTGCCCAGCCAGAGGTGGACTACGAAGGCTGCCTTTGTGGTGAGAAAAAGGTAGGAAGAGAAAGAGAAGTGGGCAGCCATGGGGCTTTAAAGAAAGGCCATGGGGTTCTTCTGTCACTCCGGATTGAACACTGTTGTGTCATTTCTGTGTGGCCACTCGTGTTGCGCGTGGTGTGGACAGATAGCCACACCCACTTCCCACCGCACTGTTTTGTTTTCGCAGGGACATGCGAGTCCCTGGAAAGAGCAGACTAAGCCTCCCTTCCTCCCGCCCAAGAAATCACACTCTACCATAAAGCTGATGCAAGGTTTTTGATGCAAGGTTTTTGGAAAGAGCAGACTAAGCCTCCCTTCCTCCCGCCCAAGAAATCACACTCTACCATAAAGCTGATGCAAGGTTTGAAGGTTTTTCTCAAGTAGTCTCATTTCAAAGAACAGGCCAGAAGACCCAGACCTGCCTAGCTTCAGAAGATGGCCATAATAATTATAATTTATTATTTGTACCCGGCCCATCTGGTTGGGTTTCCCCAGCCACTCTGGGCTGCTGCCAACAGATTAAAAACAGAATAAAACATCACACATTAAAAACTTCCCTAAACAGGGCTGCCTTCAGATGTCTTCTAAAAATCAGATAGTTGTTTATTTCCTTGACATCTGATGGGAGGGCGTTCCACAGGGCGGGTGCCACTACCCAGAAGGCCCTCTGCCTGGTTTCCTGTAACCTCACTTCTCGCAGTAGGGGAACTGCCAGAAGGCCCTTGGAGCTGGACCTCAGTGTCCCAGCTGAACAAAGGGGGTGGAGACACTCCTTCAGGTATACTGGACCGAGGCCGTTTAGGGCTTTAAAGGTCTGCATGGATACATATGCTATAATTTTATTGTTTTATTTAAATAAATTGTTTAAATTGTTATAAGGGAAATGATTATTTTTCTCCTTCCAATAAAGTATAGCAGAAAAGTTGTCCAAATATAAACAGTTAACTTATTAAACCTCACCATAATTTCATAATTATACGTCTATGTATTTCTAATAGTATAACCAAATCAATAACTTTTGATATAACTGTAAAAACTACAATGAAAATTTATTATTCCAAAAATGAAACGTTCTTCTGGTTGTGAATATTAAGATTACAGTCATACCTCGGGTTGAAGTTGCTTCAGGTTGAGCGTTTTCAGGTTACGCTCCACAGCGACCCGGAAGTAACGGAACGTGTTACTTCCAGGTTTTGCCGCATGCGCAGACACTCAAAATGACGTCATGCGTGGAAGCGGCAAATCGCGACACACAGACGCGGGTTGCGTTTGCTTCAGGATGCGAATGGGGCTCCAGAACGGATGCCGTTCGTATCCAGAGGTACCACTGTATACCAGTAAAAATGAGTCTTTCTATTAAAAAAAGAAGATTTAAATCGTCTTACTGACTAGTGATTTAAATCATAATTTAAATCATGATTTAAATCAATTTGATTTAAATCAAATCCACCCTGATGTTGATGGATGTGTGGAAGGTAAATTTAAAAAATAATGGTTTGTTTATTTTCTGTATATACGTTAATTCATTGTATAGTGTTTGTCAAATCAATGCATATAATTTTAAAACATTCATATGATTCTTATTTCTATGAATATCTACCTCAATAGATGACAATGTTTGCATATGATATGTGTGTTGCACATTCTGCTCTCTGGATTTGTTTTTGTTTTTTACTTTGAAAACAATGATAGTGAAAAGTTGCAGATAGGACTGTTCGCCAGCTGACATCAGACCACTGCTAGCTTTTCCAAATGATATGTATCAATACTGTCAATAAGCAAAACATACATGGCTTAGAAATGTCTTCTGTTTAGGTTGCAGACAAAAATCCTCACACAGTTTTCTTAGCCGTCCTGATAATCCAAACCTAGCCTATCACAAGCTAAAAGGCAAGAATCCTGGAGTTGTCTTCCTCTCAGGTTTTCTTTCAAATATGAATGGTAACAAGGCACTTGCGCTCGAAGACTACTGCAAATCAGTGGGCCACGCTTTTGTAAGGTATGTCTTAGAAGTATATGCTAATTAAATGCAAACACCGTTCAATAAATTACATTGATAAATTATTATTATTCTGAACCTTCTGTAAATGTTAATGAAATGTATTCCAGCTCTTTGTATTGTTAATGTTTTCCAGACTTTTCATTTTGTGGCCCTGTTAAGTCTCGTTTGCGCAGAGCTATGCTTTTATTGAGATCCCTCTCTTGCCTAATTTCACAGGTTTGACTATAGAGGCTGTGGAAGTTCAGAAGGCGATGTTAAAGAATGTACATTGGGAAAGTGGCGGAAGGATGTACTTGCTGTATTGGATGAACTCACACAAGGACCACAGGTTTACTATGTCTTTATTTTTAAACCTAGCATAAAAATTTCTCTCAGGTTCAAGTACAGGGGTTGCTAGTGTGGTGTTCTGCTTCCTGAAATTAAGTTCCCCCTCTTTAAAAAAAAGGTTTCTGCTGTAGCCCGTAGAATTGGTTGTGCAGGGTTTGTGGTGCCTAAATATCCCCACAGTTCCGGAAAGGTTGGCAGCCCCTGTGAATGTAGTCCAAGCCCTCTTTCGTGAATAAAAGTTGTTGAATATGTTGCCATTTTCAGCCTGTGTAACTTTCAAAGAAGCAAACATATGCAACTAAACAGTTCCACTAGCGCAAGGAGTTTCCCCTCTCCCTGCATGCCTTATAAATATGCCCCAGGGAGATGAGAGCACCCCTACAACAGATTTAAGGAGCACCCGAGGAGAAAGCGGGAAGTTGCATGGCACAGCTAAAACTCCTTGCACTGGAGGAGTCTAACTCAGGGGTCAGCAAACTTTTTCAGCAGGGGGCCGGTCCACTGTCCCTCAGACCTTGTGGGGAGCCGGACTGTATTTTGGAAAAAAAATAAATGAACGAATTCCTATGCCCCACAAATAACCCAGAGATGCATTTTAAATAAAAGGACACATTCTACTCATGTAAAAACACGCTGATTCCTAGACCATCTGTGGGCCGGATTTAGAAGGCAATTGGGCTGGATCCAGCCCCCGGGCCTTAGTTTGCCTAACTGGATATCGCTCACGTTCCCAGATTTGCACAATGCTGCTGGGAATCTGGCTTCTGGTTGATAACATTTTCCTGGGTAATTGTTGTTCATAAGACAATTGAGTAAAACTGCTTTTTTAAAAAGTTCATTTCAGAGCATATTTAAGCGTATGTGTTACACATCTCTAAAATAAAAATGTTAAAATATGTTTAGAGCAATAGAGCCAACATATTTAAACCATCCAAGAACTATGCTAAGTAAAAACATCCCCCGAAGGTACTGATGGAAGTGCAGAAGGTACAAGACTGCAAATGTGCTTGCCATGTCAACTGGTGTTCATATTCTCCTGGACAGTCCTCATAGCACTTAAAGTGGCTTTATATCCTGACCCTTTTCGTTTATGGTGGCACAGTTGATTAATGAACTCGCAATAAACTAACTAATACTGGTCTCACATTAAGATTTTAGTTGGTTCCAGTTTGGGTGGATGGTTGATGCTTCATGCTGCAATTGCTCGTCCAGAGAAGGTGGCTGCACTAGTTGGAGTAGCTGCAGCGGCAGACTATCTGGTATCAACTTATCAACAGCTTCCTGTAGAGGTAAGGAGGAATAATAAGGCTTTCCTGATTGAAATAGGCACTCTTTTTTTTCATGTAGAAGTAGTGTTCTGTCTTAAGAGTACACAGTGTATGTCAGACAGAAAAAGCACCACAGAAAACAATTCTTCCAACTTTTGCAAGCCTCTTGATGATTGTCAAATAAACACTTGACATTTTTAGGATGCCTTCGCTAATTTTTTAAGTAGCCCTCTTTTTTTGTACGTTTTACTTCACTACTGAAAAGACTTTTGTTATTATAGACAGCATGTGTGTAGAGAAATGTCACTTACATGACTGGGCAACAGCTGATCGGCCCTGTGGCATTAACAGTACAGGGTCCTACAGGGTTCCATCGTGTCCCCCAGGCTCTTAAAGGAGTGCTCGTTGGGGCAGAGCTTCAGCAGTAGCCTCCTGGCAGGCACATCACTGCCACTTTCTGTGACGGTGGATTTGACAGTGAGGTTGGGGTTCACAGGTATGTCAGCAGCAACGTTAGATTGGCTCTGCCAGTGTGTTTGTGTTGCCACAACCTTAGCATCAGCGATGCTGTTTCTGGGAGGTCTATTGCTGTGGCTCCACCCACTGAGCAAGGCTCTCCTAAGCTATTTAACATCTCTATAAAGCTGATGAATAACGTTATCTAAACCCTGTCTAAAAATCTGGGTTTGTTCACTTTCCAACTGTTGCAGATTGTAACTTGTTAACTTTCCCAACTAGATCACAGTGGGAATTATCAAGAATAGATCTGGTCCTTTGCACCTTCACTTGAATATTCTACTTTGAGTTTTATTTCTTCTGCTGGTGCTTGGTGTGACAAGACCTGAAAATGATTTTTGGATGCATTGATAACTGAAGAATCTTCATAGTGCATTGACAGCAGAATCAAGCTTTGTCCTTCCTAGTTTTTTGTAGCCCTTTTTCTTAACCGGTACATAACAGCAGGTTGAGCTTGTAACAATTATTTACTTGATAAAAGTACTACTTTACATGTGGCCTATCCCAGCTGTGAAAAAGATTTGTTTTGAACTTCCTCTCCTACTCTTGGTGTTCCTTTGATGATGCAAGTCCATAATTACGTGATAGCGAGGTGCTGATATCAGTTAACACTTGGAGAAACTCACCTTAGGATGGAGAGTGACTTTCAGGTCCCGCCTTGTGAGTTTAGTTTGTAACAGATATATATAGATAGATATATGTTTTTACTTCCTAGTTAAAAAAGGAAATTGAAGAAAAAGGTGAATGGAAGGTGCCAACCAAGCACAACGAAGAAGGGGTTTATTCTGTGCCATATGGACTCATCCAGGAAGCAGAAAATCACTGTGTGTTAACTAGCCCTCTTCCCATAAAATGTCCTGTGAGGCTTATCCATGGCATAAAAGATGAGGATGTTCCGTGGGAGACTTCTATGAAGATTGCAGAACGCGTTGTTAGCACAGATGTGGATATTATTCTCCGCAAAGCTGGTCACCATCGGATGAAAGAGAAGGAAGATATCAAACTTATCATATACACAGTGGAAGACTTAATTGAGGAGCTCAGCACTTAGCATGAATTCCCTACTGAGAGAAGCAGAGGAAGTTTACATGGGCCCTGTTGCTCAGTCGGGGCAGCAGGACATTTCAGAGGGTAACTGGTCAGCTAGATGCACTTGGAGCCCTACCATGGTTTCCTTGCTTAGTTTTCTTCTCTTTCTTGTAAATATTCTTAACGATGCATTTGCACAAATAATAATGTGAAGAAAATGCTGCTGTTTAAACCCTTCTGCTCAATGCAAATCACCACTGACCCTTTTATGCAACATACATTTCCTATATTTTTGTACCCAGGTATTTTTGTGCCAATGATTACTACTTGCAGTATGGTGTGACTTTTTCACCCTTTTGTACACCTTAAAAATAAATATGCATTGTAAAGTTTTCCCACTTGAGTTGTGAAATATAACTTGACAAGTCAAACTTTCTAGAAATGTACCTGAAATATATGTGCAATGTTTGTTATTTCTAGCATGAATGAATGCACCTGGTTTTCATAGTGCAGAGAGAATGTAAGGAGAAAGCATGCTTAATATTGAATTATTTAAAATGGGTTTCAATTATTGATGTACTTCCTATAAAGGAGTTACATGCCACTGGAACTGTTCCTTATTATTTTTTAACTCAGTCACCAAAGGAAAAGCAAAAACAATTATCTTTCCACCAAAGAAGGAACATGTGTTGGGGGAATTTCACGTTCAGAAGCCTAAACACAACCGGAAATTACAGTGAGTGGGGCTTGATTCCAACTGTGTGTAGGGCCTAGTACATCCAAACAAGTCAAAGATTGCTGTTCCTTTTTGATAAACTTCTGTGGGTAGTCTGCCAAAGAAGATCAGATTTGTAATGTGGACTTTTGTGTAATTTCACAAGCCTGATCTTGTGGTTGTCAGTGCTTCCATTTGCCAGTGGTGAGATCGTCAGGTTTTCCAAAACAGAAGACCTGGTTTGCAAATAAAATTCTGTTATAGGAATTGCTCTGTGCTAGTTATAAGATTGTTACTAGATAATACTGTTAGACATGTAGTCTTGAGGAAGACATTCACCATTGAATCCTAAGGTTAACATTTCTCACAGTTCTTGGTTTTTGACTACACAACATACCCTTTCTTAGGTGAGGGGAAGCAGGTCTTTTATCATTCATTCCTAATAAAAAAAATTTATATAAAGTTCATTATAATATTAAAAGATTTATACTTGAAGCCACATTTCTGCAGCAGAAAGGCAGTATTACTAGATCATGCAACTAAAGGTTCAAATGTGGGATGACCTATTCTGTTGTAATTCTTGGTTATAATCGAAAACCTTAATGGTTGGTTCATGTTGCTGGTTATTGCAGGTAGAATTGCCTTGACTATATGGCATTTCTTCAAAGGATATGCTCCCTGTGCACACGGAGGGCCGCTTCACTGGATTTTAACCAGTGTGTGAAATGCAGAAAAGTAAAACTTTTACTGAATAATATATGGAAGAAATAAGTTCTAAATTATGGTGTGGTTTTTTTGCAGCATTTAACCAGATCTTACATTAAGTTCTTACATGTGGAAATCCTACCATCTCAGAAGGTGCTATTCCCACTGAGACTCTTCAGCAATTGGAGTTCAGTGGTAGACCTTAAGGATTCGCAGCACAGCATTTCACATCTCTAGGGAGGAGAATGCCTTTAATTGCAAGGTTGCAAACGTAGTTTTGCAACTTGAGAATGTGATGCTACATGTCAACACAAGCCTGGGTGACCTGAGTTTGAACCTGTCGAATAACATAAGCATAAGTTTGTAGTGCACCTGTAGTTTTCTGGTTGACATTGTACCTTCCTGTAATCAAGAATATTGCATAAGTACATCTGAGGACATTTATTATTATTTCTGAGTACTTGATATGAGAATTGTCGCTGATAATTTCTGTATTTGACTACAGCCAGTTAATACTTCTGAGGTACAAGAAAAAGCCTTTTATCATAGCCTTTTATGCAATTGAAGAGTTGCCTTTTTCAATTTGGGTAGATTTAGTACCAGCTCTTGGTCTCTTCTATCTTGCTGTTGTGCATCTCCACAGCTACTTGTGCTGGTGAGAGGTTGGAGCATAGAGAATGGTCCCATACTATAGAAAGTCAATGATAAAACAGTTATCTCAAATTTGTACTAAAAGAAATGCCATATATATGGAAGTGCATGTGTAGTAGAAACTTGTTTTAGGTGCTAGAAATTAATCCACCGAATGGGCTTTGAAAGGAATTAAATGATGCTGCCTAAACTATAACCTGAATTGAACTGTAATGACAAAAAGTAGCTCTTTGTTAACATTCTTATGCAATTATTCAATACGTTTAATAATAAAAAGAGATGCTGTTCTGAAGTGTGTTTTTATACAATATATGACACTATCCAACAAGACAATTGAATGGCTTATCTATAAAGAGTTTTGAGTGGGATGTTTTACTCCTCAAGCAGCTAAACCACTGCAGGACTTTGTCCTCTGAATTTCTTTCCTCCGTGACTTACAACATGCTTACATTTTTCATAGTAGGTTTCCTGGATTAGTCGAATAGCCATGCTAAAATTTACTCTGGTGCAGACTGTAAAGGAGTGAAATGTCCTTCGTAGTGTATATGCAATGCTCATGACTGGACCATTGAACCAATAGTAAGAAAAAAGTCAGCTGATCACCTAGTACGGGCCTGGAGTATGGCCGTGCTTTTCATACTTATCTTGGAAGCAAGTTCAGTGGCAAACTGAGGCAGCCCTGGTTGCTTATTCCACTATAAAATGTTACTGAGTAACCAAATCACCATGTTCCAAAGGTGTAGATCTAATCTTATCCTCCTGATAGTATGTTGATAGTATGTTGCTTTCCTATATATCAGTTCCTTCAGAAAATTCAGATCCTAAAGTGGTTTGGATTCTATATGCAGATTATCGGCAATAGTTCTTCCCTGCAGCTTTATAATCCGAATGACTATGGCAGGGAAAGGGGAGAGGACAGGGAAGCAAAATTGGACAATAATTTTTCATAAAACTACATAAATGTTTGTTGAAAAGGTGCAAGAGACAATTCTAGGAGTGAAGAAACCAGCTGGCATTTCATCCCAGCGAGCGAAGATGAGAGTGGGCATGGTCAAAGCTTACTGCAGTCAATAACTGCTGAATATATTCTTTTCTTCATTAGAAATAAAGCTTGCAATTCAAAATGCATTTTGAATTAACATGACTTAAGAATCCTTGTGTAGTGATCACAGTGTTGTGCAGTAGCTAAAAAGGTGATACTTAACATCTGTGAGTCAGTCTTTGGAGGAAGCTGCTACCTCACAATCATATCCTTATCTAAACTAGTGGCATAATACTAGCTTGCTTTACTTTGTATTAGTGTGAGAGGAATGTGAGATCCCTGTTGGACTTCATCAAAGGCCTATTGAATTCAGCATCCTTTTCTCTACTGTGGCCAGCCAGTTGCCTGAGAAGTGCACATAAGCAGGAAATGAGGGCAATGTATATGGAGCATGTAAAAGCTGTTGTGTAAACCCAATTATTACAGCCTTTTGACCTAGGATCAGACATGCTGTGAAACAGTAGTTTCAAGAAGCAGAAGCAAAAAGGAGTGTGATGCCTTCCTTTCAGTCATTAAAACAGCTGGAATGAAACTGATGCTGTTTTGACCTCACCTCAGATGTCATCATGTCCAAAGCTATAGTTCCTTCTGCTGTGCGATTTGAAAAGTTGGCCATTACTGTCTTGTTTTAGGACATCCGCACTTAAAATAGAAATGAATTATCTGTTTTAATATTTTTTTTCTACACCTGAGCAAAGGAAGATGACTTTAAGGGCAGACATTTCTCTTCTCACAACTGCAGTGTTAAATTTATTTTAACGTTCATGGTCAATAAAGACAATCCTGTTCTAATCGCCAGGTTTCAATTAATTTGAAATGCCTCTTGCTGTGGCAGGTTTGATTAGGTTTGTAGTGCTAAAACTCTTCATTATTGTCCCCCCCTACAGATTTGTCTGGGAAATAAAACAGCCCCAGCTGTCATGAACGAAATAAGCTGGTAACGTGTATGGGGAAATGGGTGGAATTTGATTTGAACAGTTAGAAGGCTAATTGAGATGCAGTGGATATTTCATAGATGTTCAGCTCAGTTTCTATATTCTGCCACAACCAGCCATAGTTCTCATTGTACTGCTTTTATTGTTTTAAAATTTGGAATTTAAGAGTTCTTATTTTAAACATAGTATTCTCATATTGATGACACCAAACTCAGCGGAGTAGCCACTGCCGCTGGAGACAGAAACAGGATTCAGGTTGACCCAAACAGATTGGAGAACTGTGCCAAAACTAACAAAATGAATTTCAGTAGTGACAAATGAAAGGTTTTACACTTAGGTAGGACATCTGGCTTTCCAGTAGTACATATGAAAAGGATCTAGTGATCTTAGTAGACCACAGACTAATGATGCAGCAGCAAAAAAAGAAGCCAATGCCATTCTAGGCTGCATCAGCCTAGTTTCCCAATCAAGGGATGTAATTTTGATGGACTGAGCTGATTTTGTTCTGCTGTTAACATGCTGCCAAAGCTTCCAGTGACACTTATGGGGCATTTGTTTTTTGTTTTGTTTTTTTATTTTTTTGTGTGTGTGGTGTTTGAGAATTTTAGTATTTAATATTAATTTCATTGGTATAATGTACATACGCTTATGCTTTTATATGTAAATTGCTTGTAGACCATGGAAGGTAACAAGCAACTAATAAATCTAAGAAATAAATCTAGGTGCCTGATGAAATCAGTCATGCAGATATTCATAGCTTTGTCTGGTAGCTGAGAGTTCTGCGCACGTGAGGGGCATCTGGGCTCCGTCTTTGTTCTCCAACGGCTGTCTGCTGTACCATATGGCAACCCCTTTCTGAAACTGAGGAGACTTGCAAAAGCAGCTCATGATTGGGCATGGATCTGCCTGCTGTTCGAAGAAACAATGGCAGTCAAAAAGCCTTAAAACCATGCCCAGGCCACAGGGTGTATTTAATGGGGCTCTTTGAAGCAAAACCCATATTTTGAATTTACTGTGTTGATTTTAGCAGAGTGTGAAGCAGTAACATTTTTCATTTCCCTTGATTTACACATCCAAGTCTCCACTGGGTTTTTCTCTTTAAGATACTAGATCACTGTAATGCCTGCTCAGTTTCCAAGGGAAGAAGGAGGAATCACCAGCTGGACCACATGACCTCTTACCATGTCCTTTGGAAGACTGGGGAGAAGGCTGGTTGCTGACTCATGGTACCACAATCAATATGGGGAAATAGGTGGTGGTCATTGTTTTTCAGGCATCAGCTTGCAACTGTCTCGTTTTCTTGTCTATGCAGCTTTACGCTGTAGCAGCTTATATAATCAGGTGGCCCTTGTGAATTTGAAACCAATGCATTTAGGGTTCAAGTGTGCCAGTTTACTTCTGTGTATATTGGCCATGTGTATTTATCAGTGCCATTTTCCACCATATTTTCTCCTACATTTTAAGATGTTCCACCCCACCCCCCAAAAATAGGAGTAAAATATTTATCATTTCAAAAGCCTGGTTTTTTTTTGTTTTAACTCACCCTAACCTTAGGAATTGTACAACTGCTATTCATAGCACCTCCGGGGGGTGGGTTCCCAGATCTTGACCTGCTTCCTGCCCTTTAATTTCTATGCTAATTCTGCCTACATAATTTCCTGTGACCTGGTGACATTCACTGTTCCATCCTGCCTTTGTATTAAAGAAGACACAGTTCTTGAAAGTGCATGTGATGTGATATCATCAATGGGTTTCAAAGATGCATATTTGACTGTGGGCACTAAGATGTCTGAACAATCCTTCTGGTCTTACTGAAAAGCTCTTGACATGAACGGCTTGTCTGAAGCCCAATTTTTCAATAAAACTATATTGGACTATATTGCATCTGTTGTTTGTGCTGTCCCCATCTGTCTACAAAGCAGAAAATAGTGCCCATTGTGTACCCATGGGAACAGTTTTCAATGGCTGATTTTGATTATGCACTGCTAGAGGAAAGAGTGACTATGAAATAAGCACATGCTAACTGTAAAACATACCGTGCTTATCTACATTAGAGTACCATTTTTTGTGTGCATTGCCAGAATCATTTAATTTTTATTCAAGTAGAATAAAAATAAAAATAGAGAAAGCCAGTGTGGTGTAGTGGTTAAGAGCGGTAGTCTCGTAATCTGGTGAACCGGGTTCGATTCCCTGCTCCTCCACATGCAGCTGCTGGGTGACCTTGGGCCAGTCACACTTCTCTGAAGTCTCTCAGCCGCACTCACCTCACAGAGTGGTTGTTGTGCGGGAGGAAGGGAAAGGAGAATGTTGGCCGCTTTGAGACTCCTTCAGGTAGTGATAAAGCGGGATATCAAATCCAAGTATGCCAGAATTCAGAATTCTTCTTTTCTGCCCCTGTCACCAATATACAGCCACATATATAAAATTCACGTTCTGTTTCCTTCTTCTTTTTTAAAGTACATATTCAGTATGTCTGGCCTTGGGAGGAAAAGAAAGTAGCATTTCAGCTTGGAACATTGATTTGCAGAGGCGCCACACTCCACTTAGCATTGGCACTGGTTAAAGAACTACAAATCTCATCATCCCTGGCTATCGGCCCTGCTTCCTGCAGCTGCCTGGAGTTAATAATTCAGAACTTTTGGAGGGCCAAAGGTCCTCCACACCTGCTATAGAGCCCTCCCCACCAAGAGAGAGAGTGCTCTTTCCTTGAACATAGGAAACTGTCTTACACTGAGTCTGACCACTGGTCCATCTAGCTCAGTATTGTCTACACGGAGAGCAAGTGGCTCTCTAGCGTTTTAGGCCCTACCTGGACATGGCAAGGATTGAACACGGGACTTATTGCATGCAAGGAAATCTACCACTGTGGCGTGGCTCTTCCAAATGCTTGTAGTAAGTATTTTGATTTATCTGTTAAATTTGTATACCACCCTTCACCCAAAGATCACAGGGCAGTTCACAACATAAAAGATAAGGTGATGACTGTTCGTTTGTTGACTACAATCCTTACAGTATGACTCATTCTGTTGGAAGTGGATCTGAAGTGACAAATAACCTTCCACTGCCATGTTATAGAGTTGTATGAATTAATTCAAAGGAAATGCAGTGCATTAAAACCCCTTTTGTATTACAGGGATACTAGAATAATAGACCCTCTTCATAGCTTTCTTTTCCAGAACAAAAAAATTGAATTTTATCAGTATATGCAACCTAGCTGTTTGTACACGATTGGGGCAGTACTTTAAAAAAAAAAAATCCACAGATGCCTCATTTCTTTATCACGAACAGCATGCTGTGTGTGCAGTAGGATGAGCTCTAAGAGAGCTGAGTTACATAAGAAAATTTTTCAGGCGACATATTTAAAAATAAATGCATACCAGTACACAATATAAAATCTTGCAGGGAAATGAGGTCACCCACTGAATTTTTCATGTATTCAAGTCAAGCCAGGAGAGTCTGAGAATTATATAAACCAGAGAGCTCACATCTTGAGTATCTGAACAGTCGGGAATGTATGGAACAGGCTTGGCTGCAAATCTGAAAAGATGCAACATAGAATGACTATATATGAAGTACATGACGGCAGTTCTCTCAAGCGGCATGGAAAGGAGGGAGAAGGAAACATGATCAGCATACTCATGTGACAAACCTTTTGCTGGACTCAGGACCAGCCCTACCATTAGGCAGAGTGAGATAGCTGAGTCATCTCAATGGCAGATACTGTGTTTGTGTAGAAGTGGAAACCCTCATCATTTCTCCTGAAGATGCTGACCTTTTCCTTATGTTGAAGGACAGAGTTTCAATTGCCAAGTTGGTGGGCTTCTGTAATTGAAAAGGAGGTGCTGCCTTGTCCTTCGCTTCAGGACTGGATATCTGAATGCTTTCCCCATAGGCAAGGGAGGAAAACACACTCACATACCTACAAAATGGACGTTGTGGGGAAGAATTCTCCCTTTGCTAATTTTGCATGACAGGAGCTTTCAAAACACACATGGGAGCCTTCAAAGCATCATTCTCCAAGCTTTCATCTGAACCAGTACAAGCCAACGTTTTCGTGTAATGCCTGCCATGCAAGCAATAGAATGAGATCCTCTGGTCCAAGTTCAGCAGGCACAGCCCATGGTGGTGTCAAAGGCCATTGAATAATGAGCTGGTACTATAGATAAGCGGGACGCAGGTGGCGCTGTGGGTTAAACCACAGAGCCTAGGACTTGCTGATCAGAAGGTTGGCGGTTCGAATCCCTGCGACGGAGTGTGCTCCCATTGCTCGGTCCCTGCTCCTACCAACCTAGCAGATCGAAAGCACGCCAAAGTGCAAGTAGATAAATAGGTACCACTCCAGTGGGAAGGTAAACGGCATTTCCGTGCACTGCTCTGGTTTGCCAGAAGCGGCTTAGTCGTGCTGGCCACATGACCCGGAAGCTGTACGCCGGCTCCCTCGGCCAATAAAGCGAGATGAGCGCCGCAACCCCAGAGTCATCCGTGACTGGACCTAATGGCCAGGGGTCCCTTCACCTTTACTATAGATAAGCAGAACTGAGGTGGTCACCTCAGTTTAGGTATCATGAAAGGCAAAGAAATTGCTAGCTATTTGAATTACTATTATCATACCATTACATTTGCAGACAGAGATGCTGGTGGGCTTTTCTTCCTCAGCTGCCAAAACAACTTGTTCATTTGATGTCCTGGCCTTCGGTGCTGTGCATCTTGCCTTCGGGGTGGGAGCGCCATTTGCTGTCTCAGCTCAGGCAGCAAAGCATCTTGGGCTGGTCTTGAACAGCTGTTGTCACGGCCCACCATACACCTTTGCTTGCTACCCACAGCTCTGCATATGACAAAGCTTGCTTAGTCAGAACTGGAAAAGTTCTAGACTTTTGAAGAATGTGGAATATTCTGTCCGGCACTGCATTGCAGGGAATTGGGGTGGAGGATGGGGAACTCTGTCCTCCTCTGAGATGGCATTTAGCGGCTTAGCTTTCTTATTTCCATTGAAGCAGATGAAAATAGTCACCTTCTTTGAATTTACACTGGTGATTTTTGCTGTTTATTGACAATACGTCTTTGCTGCTGTTTTACGGGCTCTGTTCCATGCATTTTCTGCAGGTTTGTCTTGGGTTTAAAGAAGCCAACACCGAACGGATGTAATCGGGAGAGTATTTTTAATAGCAATCTTCCTGGGCACCATGACAACGGCTGCAGCATAAGAACGTAGAAGTGAGTACCAAAGCCTAGAATACAAGGAGTGACAGCAGCAGAAGTGTGTGCAGAGGAGCAGGCTGCAGAGGATTGAGATGAATAGGGATCCTTTTCTGGCCATGACAGAGTAGGAGGGCCTCTTTAATAGCTCTTAGCAACGCCCCTGCTTTGACCCTCCTCATCTGTGAGGAAAATCAAATCAATACAGCCTTCTTCAGATCACGATGCTCCCACAGCAGCAGTTCCAGAAGCAGCAGAGCATCGCAGCAGCCTTCGACTCTTCATAAATTTTACCAACATTTCTTGCTTCGATGGTCTCCGCATTTCTGGACCCAGATCACTGCTGAAAATCACCAGATCACCTGCGTCACTGAAAGGCTATTCCAAGTTGTCCTGTAATAGACTTTTTTTTGCTTTTAATTCCTTTGGATTTGCTGGCAATTGCAATGTTAATATGAAATGCTTACATCTCTTCCTAGCAACGACAGAAATTTCACTTGCAGCCGAAATGTCAGCTTTGATGATTTCATGCAAGCACACACAAACCCTTTACTGGCATCACAGTTTATGAGGCTTTTGATTTTGATTTTTTTTGTAATGCATTTGGGATTGTGTAGTAATCCCTTTCCAGGATGTTCAGAATAGATGCTGGGTAATAGATGCTCAGCGCTTTGCACCTCTTGCAAATTAAATAAAGTGGTTTTTCTTCTTCCTAGAGATGGCCAACAGAGGACCCAGCTATGGTTTAAGCCGAGAAGTCCAGGAAAAGATCGAACAGAAATATGACACAGAACTGGAGAGTCGGCTGGTGGACTGGATTATCATACAGTGTGGTGAAAACACAGAGCATCCCCCTCCCGGAAGGCAACATTTCCAGAAATGGTTAATGGATGGAACAGTAAGTAATAGTCTGATGTTGCATCAATAATAATAATGTGTGCTTTAAGATTTGCTCCTTAACTTTTGCCCTCTGCAGCTCCTTTGGAGAAAGCTAATCAATTACCTTGGACAGTGTTTCCCCACCCCCCACCCCCGGCAACAACCCTACTTCCATATAAACCCTGTAGAAATCATTAGGTAACAAAGTAATATTTTGGGATTGGAATTTAACTTTACATTTTACCAAGAGTATCAATTTCATTTCTAAACAGTTTTTCTCTTTTAGGACAATTAAAATATTTAAAACAATTGCTTATTATGATCAGGAGGTTTTAGAAACAATAGCCAGTATATGTGCATAGAGACAGATGGGCAGATTATATAATTCGGTAACTATTTCTCTGACAATTAGAAGAACAGATTTGCTTTTCTTTTCTTTTTTTTTAGCTGAGCTTTTAATACCAGGTTTATCTTCTTTAGAAACCAGTCAGTGTTGGTTTTTAAAAAGAAAAGAAAAAGTAAAATGTGCTATGCTACATTCCTGATCTGGTTTTGTAAACATCCTGAAGACTTTAAATGACGTGTTGGATTTATTTTTTTAAACCAAATAAGCACAAAGATGCTGTCCTTTGCCCTGGAGATATAAGACATGGCAAATTATTGAGCCTCTGGCATTGTGTTTTTAACAGTATACCAAATGGAAGCACTTACAGTTGGACTCCAGCTACCGTTTTGCTCTCCCACACAACTGTCAATTGTTATGTAACCTTTAGCGAATGATTTGATTTTGTCCGCCTGAGTACATCCATGCATGTTTGGTCCAGCTGCAGAAATGGAAGCTTTGGCTTGCATTTTTTTAAAAAAAAAACTTATTTGCTTCTAACACATTCAGAATTATTCTCAGTTGTTATTTTATTTGATTTTTGAGAAGATTTCCTTCCGTGAGTGGCACCAGAGCACCCACACCATAAACTCAATAGCGTGTACATGTTGTCTTTAGTCAGCTGGAACTAATTGATTTTCCCCCCTCTTCATTTCTGCTTCTATCTTTAATCTCCCAGCTGCTGTGCAAGTTAATAAACAGTTTACATCCCAAGGGGAAAGAACCCATTCCAAAGATCACAGAATCAAAGATGGCTTTCAAGCAAATGGAGCAAATTTCCCAATTCTTGAAAGCGGCAGAAATCTATGGAATACGAACAACAGATATTTTCCAGACAGTGGATTTATGGGAAGGTACCAATATCCATTTATATGAGCTTTTATTGAAGGGACAATTGCCTTCTTTATATTACGCTACTTAGACTGATGCTAATCATGCGCGTCTCTAGGGTGAAAATTCCCTGATGTCATTATCTTTCTCTTCTGTTTCTGTTGTGTCACAACCATGTTTTTCCCAGCTTGTTATCTTCTCTGAGAGATTTTATATTTTTTCCAGGAGTTTATGGCATCTTTTGTACTAATCCATAACTGAAAAATATATCAATTTGATGGAAACCAATCAAATCTAAGAGAAAGGGTAGTTTCTATAGAAGGTTCAGCAGAAACTGTGGTAATATCCAATTTTCACTATGAACAGTATTCCCACAACAGTGTCCATTTTCATGCTTGAGTGAGGCAGAGGAGGCTATCTAAAGTAACCCAGTCAGGGCAAACTGTTGGATTGGGCCGGGCCTGGACCAGGACCTGGACTGGAACTCCAAATTTACATGGTCTTACTCCATTGCTGGAAGATGGGGCAATTCCCAGCTAGCATTTAGGCCAAAGATAGGGAGACTATGGCTCTCCATTGTTGAATTCCAATTCCCATCAGCCCCAGTCAGCATGGTCCACAATAAGGTTTCTGAAATAAGGAACACTGTCTCATTTCTATGCTGCTGTTATGCTCTGGAATTAAAGCATGCTCCTAAATGCCAGGGGACATCTAGTAACCTTGAATGTTCATACTCACACGGGAAATATCCACTAGCAAAGTACAGGACTTCTTTTAACAACTTATAGATCAACTACTAATCCTCTTCTTGCCAATAGCAAGCCCAAACTGTTAAGCATGTTGTCCATTACTTTCTGGAAGGCCCATAGCTCTGTTGTAGAGCAACTGCTTTGCATGTAGAAAGTTCTGAGTTCAGTCCTCAGCATCTTCAGATATGAGCTGGGAAAGACTTCTTGTCTGAAACCCTGGAGAGCTGCTGTCAGTCAGTGCAGCCAATATTAAGCAAGATGGGTCAATGGATCTGACTCAATAGAAGACAGCATCATGTGTTCCTACCATGAACAACATGTGCGCATTTTGAAGATGTTTGCCCAACTGTCTGATCATATTATAACTCAGAAACTCAAAGGAAGAGAGTTGTACGTAGTCATGTACAGCATACAGAGAATTCTTGAACTAAATTTTGCTAACACTTCAAGCTTTGGTCAGAATTTTGGGTTAGAAGATAGGATTCAGAGTCGTTTGCGATTTAGGCTGCAATCCAAACCTCCCTCCCCTTTGCCGGTGGGGTTGTATGGAGCAGCGAAACCACCACCACATCTGTAGTTGTACTCCTGCAATGCACAGTGGGTGGGGAGCAGGCAGATCACTGAAGCAGTCTGGGAGTTGGTGCAGCGATCAGGTCCTAAGCCATTGCATGACAGCAGTGAAATCAGCTCAGGGTCCAACCCATCCAGGGTCCACACTGGCTCAGTCTCTCTCAGTCACCCGTGGAATGCCTTCTTTTAAGGCTTTCCACTGGCTCCCACCAGCAGGAATTTTGCCAGCGGCCTACCCACCAGCTGACACATCCAGCAGGTGATAGGAGGCTGGCTTAGCTGGGCAGAGGGACATCTCTGTTCATTTCAACCCCAGTCAGTGGGACGCAAGGAGGGGATGCAGTGATTTGGCCACTAGTGTTTTGCTTGTTTTCTGAGCTCAAGACTGCAACATCTTTCATTTTCACAATCTAATTCAACAGTTTCCCTTCATCTTTGATTTGTTTTCCCTTCCTAAAACTCTCTCTCTCTCTCTTTGGAGGACTAGAGTTACCGTCAACCCATGTGATGATTTGAATCCACTTTACACAATGAGTTGTTTCCCAGAACCTCTACTCGGTGTCTACGTATGTACACCTTCCAGAAAAGTAGCCATGTTAAAATCTTTTCATGCATGACATTTTTCTCACATGGAGCTAATTCCTGTGTAAGAAAAAGCATGCATGCAGCAGCTGTCTAATCTGTGTACATGATTCAAGACAAAAACACAAATCAGTTTTCACAACCAACTCATTCTTCCGTTTTCTTTGGTTTTGATTATTTTCTATTTCTTAGTCCTATGTAGCAATCAACAAACCATCCACTTCCCCTCCTTTCTGTTCATTCTGTGTTTTAAATTAGATTATGAGCCTGCAGGCTTGTCTAACCCATTTACTGTGACTTTTGCATCCATAGTCCTTTTATAGATATGTAATGACGATAATGGCCAGGAAGGCTTGAGACAGCGTCAGCTGAAAGCCCTAAAGAATGTGGCTACTAGCTCTCAGGGGAGAAGGCTGAAGCAAGCTCTTCTTCCTGTGGCTGAAGTCCTTTCTTGGGCTTACTTACACATTGCCCCCCCCCCCCAAAAAAAGGCAAATTGCATGTGCTAATTTTTATGTATTTGCAAATAATGACTATAATTTACACAGAAATACAATACTAAAAGGGGTGTGGGTGGCGCTGTGGGTTAAACCACAGAGCCTAGGACTTGCCGATCAAAAGGTCGGCGGTTCGAATCCCCGCGACGGGGTGAGCTCCTGTTGCTCGGTCCCTGCTCCTGCCAACCTAGCAGTCCAAAAGCACCTCAAAGTGCAAATAGAAAAATAGGTACCGCTCTGGCGGGAAGGTAAGCGGCGTTTCCGTGCGCTGCTCTGTTTTGCCAGAAGCGGCTTAGTCATGCTGGCCACATGACCCGGAAGCTGTACGCCGGCACCCTCGGCCAATAAAGCGAGATGAGCGCCGCAACCCCAGAATCTGCCAAGACTGGACCTAATGGTCAGGGGTCCCTTTACTTTTACCTCTACAATACTAAAATAGGGTAAATAGGTGACTGTTTGCCTGCTTGGTCCAGGTGCTAAATCTTGATGTGAAACTTCAAGGACGCTGCTCTCCTCCCTTCGTGTAGGATCTTTATCTGTAAGCTGAACTTGGACCAAACTTGGACCTCCTCAAAGAGCGGATTGTGTTCTGTAAAGTAAGACATATGGCCCACCCTCTCATTTCCCTTTTGCCTCCATGGGGCAAGATAGGGAATAATCCTACTGGAAGCTGGTGAAAAACATGCAGGTGTAAAACAAGCTCACATAAAGTAGCACCATACCCAAACTGCATTCAGCAATGGAGCTGCTGCTGCTGCTCTGCCAAACCCTGGCAGAGGGGAGCCATTAAACCTGTGTTCTGTGCCAGGTTGCCTGATTACATGACTGAGTGGAACAGGCTTAGGATCCAGCCTAAGTCTGCTCTCTCTGGTGCTTCCTCTACCATGACCTTGGAGTGTCCCTTTTTGGGGACTTACACTGGCCTCAGATCAGTGAGCTTCACCTCATTTGGGACGGGCAAGTTATGCCAGCGTATCTTTGACTGAGCCAAGGTTGGAAACTTAATGTCAGCTGAGCCTGGCTGAGCAAATGGACACAGAATATAGAGAGCTGAATTTAAGATTCAGAAAATGAGTAAATGGGAGAGCTAAAATTTATGGATTTGCCTTTCCCTAATTATAATTATTATAAGGGACACGGGTGGCACTGTGGTATAAACCACTGAGCCTTGGGCTTGCCAATCAGAAGGTAGGCGGTTCAAATCCCTGCAACGGGGTGAGCTCCCGTTGCTCGGTCCCAGCTCCTGCCCACCTAGCAGTCCGAAAGCACGTCAAAGTGCAAGTAAATAAATAGGTACCGCTCCGGCGGGAAGGTAAACGGCTTTTCCGTGCGCTGCTCTGGTTCACCAGAAGCGGCTTAGTCATGCTGGCTGCATGACATGGAAGCTGCAAGCCGGCTCCTTCAGCCTATAGAGCGAGACGAGCGCCGCAACCCCAGAGTTGTCCTCGACTGGACCTAATGGTCAGGGGTCCCTTTACCTTTACCTAATTATAGAACAGGGGTAGGGAACCTGTAACCCACCATATAGTGGTGGGCACCAACTCCCATAAGCCCCAGTCAGCATGGCCAAGCATCAGCAGATGATGATAGCTGCAGTCCTGCCATGTCTGGAGAGTCACAGGTCCCCCAGCCCTGCAAGAAAAGCTTAGAACAGAACTTGAAGATCCTGGGTGTATTTATTCATCATTTGTTGATCTGGAGTTCTGAGTTCCTGAACTGTACTGAGATCAACTACTTGGGACAGCCATTTTCAAGCCATGATTTGCAGTGTGCTATAACAGAATGCAGGGCTGGAAAAGGCTTCTGCTTGGGCCATTTGCAGGAGTTTAAAATATGTGTATGTTTGTGGAACATTGTGGGTGCAGGCTCCACTCTGTGTGTTCATTAAAGCACCTGTCCTCCTGTTCATTCAACAACAGAAGATGTGTTAGATGGAAGGAGGAGCTTGTTGCTATGATGCTCTCCCCTCCATATTTCTGGTACGTGTTTTGTGTTTGTGTTTTATGTTTATTACATTTATACACCACACTTTCTTCCAAGGAGCTCAAGGTGGTCTACATGGGTCTCCTCCTCCCCATTTCATCCCCACAACAACCCTGTGAGGAAGGTGAGGCTGAGAGATGGTGACCAGCCCAAGCTCACCCAGTGAGCTTCATGGCTGAGTGGGGATTCAGTTTGGGGCTGAGATTAAGAAATCATGTAGGAATTTACGGTTGGGGTGAGATTTGATCTAAGACACCTTCCCAGTTTAAAGCTCAGACTCCTGGCTCTCACAACAGCCTAATTGATCAATTGGCTGTATTCCTATGCTGTTTTAAAGGTAAAAGTAAAGGTAAAGGTAAAGGGACCCCTGACCATTAGGTTCAGTCGTGGCCGACTCTGGGGTTGCGGTGCTCATCTCACTTTATTGGCCAAGGGAGCCGGTGTACAGCTTCCGGGTCATGTGGCCAGCATGACTAAGCCGCTTCTGGCGAACCAGAGCAGCGCACGGAAATGCCGTTTACCTTCCTGCCGGAGCGGTACCTATTTATCTCCTTGCACTTTGACGTGCTTTCGAACTGCTAGGTTGGCAGGAGCAGGGACCAAGCAACAGGAGCTCACCCTGTTGTGGGGATTCGAACCACCGACCTTCTGATCAGCAAGCCCAAGGCTCTGTGGTTTAACCCACAGTGCCACCCGTGTCCTGTTTTAGATTCAAACAAATCCTCAAACTGCTTGCAAATGATAAATAACAATAACAGAACAGAACCTCACAAGTAGAGCATAAATCATATAATGTAATTAACCAATTATTGGTAAAATGACTTCCAATCTGGTGCTCTGGCGATTGTCAACAGGCTTGCACCAGAGCGTCCTTGTGCCAGAGCGCTGGACCAAAAAACCAGATATTCCAGGATCCAAACTGAAGCCAGGATTGGCTTCTGTGATCCAGGATAGCCTGCTTAAAATGGGACACGGATATTTGGAAGCATCGTGTGGTTGTAGAATCTAGCCATCAAAGGCCATCGCCTCCTACTTTAATGCTACCTCTTTCTGCTGCCCCAGACCATCTCCCTGCCTTTGTTAAATGAAGATAGCAAAGCTGATTTACTTTGGGACTGCTGGGAAGATTAATGAGTTGAATGATGTTTCTAACAAGGATTGGTATGAAATCAGCGGCAGCCTATTTCCACAATAAACACAGTCACTTTCCTCTGCAGTAGCTCCAGCAGTGAGTTCTCTTTCCACACACTGTGCTCCATGGTTTTCAATATTGTTGTGCCACTTTAGATTTGAGGTTAAGTGGGGTCACGCATCAGTCTCTCTGCAATTAGGTCAATTTAAGGCCCCATCTGCACTATACAGAGTTCCTTGGGAAGAGGGTTTGACTGTTAAACCTCTTCGGGAATCTTAGCTCTGTGAAGGGAACAGGGCTCTCAGCACCTTTAACAAAAGACAGGATCCAGAATTCTTTGGGAGAGGCACGGTTGTTTAAAGAGGTATGATACAGCTTGAGATGTATGGTGGAGATGCAGACTAACACCAAGCTTTGCAAAGGGAAGCATTTTTATGTGGAAGGATTGGCTTGCTAAAATGGGGAGACCGAGGGATCAGTGTAGGGTCTTGTCTTGACACAAGGAAGGGATCTGACTGGTAGTGGAAGGGCAATGAGTTCACTGGACATGGAGCAAAGTGTGAGGCATAAGCAGAGAAGGCGTATGAGCAGTCCTAAGTTAAGTGTGCTGTATACAGAGCTATACACAGAATGGGCAGGCCCAGACTTCAGTATTTATAGTTTTAGGAATTAGGGATGAAGGAGAAATTTGATTCAATTCACCTTTAAAGACAAACTTATCTAATTCCAAAAACAATTCATCCTCCAAAATTCACACTTCTCCAAATTTTACAATGTCAGGTAGCATTCACAGAGATGTGCACACTAGTGTAAAGTGTTGGGGGGATGTATATATTGGTGAAAATAACACCCCAAACTGCACTGTATTGGGGGGAATTGCAGAACTACCCCAGTGTCAACTGCAAACCATGCAGTTTGCAAGGTGAAAGAAGCAGCAGTTCTGGGTGAGGGAAACCCTGATGGTGCCCATGAGACCAGAAGAGAAACAGAAAACATAATGGGATAACAAAGCCTTGGGGATTTCTGGGATTGAACTGGTGTCTATACAGTACTGCCAAAACTACAACCGAACTACGTAGCAGTAAAGAATCTCTCTCTTCCTCTGCCTTTCTAGGGAAGGACATGGCTGCTGTACAAAGAACTTTAATGGCTTTGGGCAGTGAAGCCGTCACAAGGGATGACGGATGCTATAGAGGGGATCCAGCCTGGTTTCATAGGTAAGGATCTATAGCTCTTCCCTGGATCCCCTGGGGCCATGTTTTGGGTGTAGACTAAATGTGTCAATCAGCACCAAATTCACCGTTTTCTGAATTCATATTGTCAATCTTTGAGCAGGGTGGTTCCCAAATCTCCACCCCCCACCCACCCCAATGGGTCACATGAAAATTGCTGAGAGTTTTGGTGGACCTCTTAATTATTTTTCTGTTGTTGGAGGAATTCTAATGCACTGGGAGGTATGGCCTTAAATTGTATTTTTACTAGGGCTGCTATATGTCCAGAATTTGCTGGACCCTCTTTTTTTTGAGATTTTGCTAAAAAAAAAGTTCCACAACTTTGGCCAATTTTTTTTGAAATATGGCAACCCTAGTTAATGGGTTAACCAGAAGGTTGGTGGTTCAAGCCTATCCAGGGGCTGCTGTGGGCAGGATTATGTTTTAGCAAAATCTCAAAAAAGAGAAGTTTTTGAGGTATTTTTTAGGGAAATTCACCAAAATCTACATTTCCAACATGGGTTGCAATACATCTGGATTTTTCTGGACATTTAAGTGATTTCTGCCTGGGCGCTGTTACAGTCTGCTGAATCTCGGCTACGTCTGGGAAATTCCGAACATATGGCAACCCTACATTAACTGACCCATTGCATCACATAATATAGTCATCTAATTGTCTACAGATGATTCTAAACTTCTAAATAAATTTCTAAATAATTTCCCACTGTATTCATATGTGAAACCAGGAGGAGGAGGCAATACCCCAGAGGCTGACTGAATATTGGAGGTGGGATGAAGGAAGAGTGCTATGAAAGATTGTCATAAAAAGGCTGCTAGAATTACGGCACACGAGGCCCTTTTTCAAATTCTGATAAGCAGTTTCATCCCCCTAAGATAATTCCAAAGACATTTGTATTCATAATCAAATAAATGTATTGCATGCTGTGTGCTTTTAAAAATGGAGCCTCTCCTCAAAGTTTTGTTGTTGAACTCTGTTATCCGATTTGTGCAAATTAATCGGCAGCTGTGACTAAATCATCCAGAACCTGCAATGAAACCTTTTTAAAAAAATAAAAAAGCAAATATACACCAGTGTAAGAGAGCCAACTTTTCTGGACAACTCATTGCAGAGTTGGCATTTTATGCATTTTGTAACACCAGCTCCTGGGACAATGGTGCTCAGTCTTCAACATTCTTGCCTTAATCTAGCAGATCATTTGGGCATCCACTTAAGTGTTTTGCTGGATGGTGGCCAGATTACTTAAGACCTCAGCCATTGGGAAAGCGTTATATTGATTTGGCCATGCTAAAAGATTTTTTCCCCTCTATTTTGTGGGCATAGCTAATGCATCAACAGCAGCAAACCCAGGAGATCTAGTTTTCTGATCTTTAGGGTGGATGGGAACCTTTCTAAGAAGCATCAGAAGCTGTCTAAACTCTAGAACAGCCTTCCCCAGCCTGCTGCCTTCCAGATACGTTGGGACTCAGCACTGGCCCATTAGTCAGGGATGATGGGAGTTGTAGTCCAATTGAAAACATCTGGAGGACACCAGGTAGGAGGAAGGCCGCTCTAGTAGGAGTCTTTCTCTGATCATGCCCCACTTGCTTTGCCCTTTGCTGTCCTCTGGATGAGAGCTACAGCACTTACTGTACCTGTGTTCCTTTTTAAGGAAAATGAATGCGAGGAATTAAAGCCCAGAACATGTACCACTTTTGATCTGCTTCACCAATCCACCTAAGTGCTCAAAGCGATGTGCAAATGAGAACTAACTTCAGGCTTGTCACATTTACAAATTCTTCTTCACAGGAAAGCACAAAAGAACCGGCGAGGGTTTTCGGAAGAGCAGCTTCGTCAAGGACAGAATGTCATCGGTCTCCAAATGGGGAGCAACAAGGGAGCGTCTCAGTCTGGGATGACGGGATACGGCATGCCAAGACAGATCATATAGGTCACATTCTCCACCTTTAAACACACACTCACACAATCTACAGCATGGCCTGACTGGGAAAAAAAATATAGCTAGTTAATGTTCATGCTAAAAAGAAAAAAAAATCTGCTTCTAAGTTTCCCTTCTAAGATTTTTGGATTTCTTTTTCCAGCTGCAACCTTTCAACCTGAAATGTGGACCTGTGTGCTTGATGTGTACCACTTCGCACAGCACATTGATGCCCTGTGATGTTCGTTTCTGAACTATGCAAAGACTGTTTTTCTGTATTTATTTGCAGTTTGTTACCTTCTGTACTTGTGTCTTATTGAACTTGCTCTCTTGCACCTCGGCAATCTTCTTCTCCACTCTACTGGTGAAATAATTTGCTCTTCTAAAAATAAAAATAAATCAGGGGAAAAAACAATCTGGAAAAAGACTTGCTCTGTAAAGAGAAAAACACAAGGCTTTCTGTAGAGCAAAGCCAGGGTCTGATTTAATTGTTCCAAGAGGCAAGGAGGGAGAATATGTTTTGCAGTGTTTGATACCAATGAGAAGAATGCGCCTAACTTTGAGCTCTAACATGGGCTGTGATGCTGATGAGGATGATCCCAGTGAGGGGGGGGCACCAAACCTGCAGCTTCAACCAGGTGCTATATGTCCAGATCCGCTATACCAGGGATGGCCAACAGGTAGATTGCAATCTACTGGTAGATCGTGGGGTGCCTGTGGTAGATCACGGTAGATCGGGGGACTGCTTCCACTCCCCCCCCCAAAAAAACAACTTTGAGCTCCCCCAAAAAGCTCAACAACTTTGACTTTCTAAGAAAAGCCCAACAACTTTGGTCAATCCAGTGGGTAGATCACCGCCAGCTTTTTTTATAGCAGGAGTAGATCGCAGTCTCTTGGAAGTTGGACAAGCCTGTGCTATACCTAGAAGAAATGAATGGGCTGACCTAACACAGGAAAGGTTGAATGAGCCAAACAATCCTATATTTATTTTAGGCTTGGTATGAATGTTTGCTGTTGCTAAACTGGCTTAATGGGTGCTTCATCCAATATATTCTTAGCCCTGGAAAGGAAGGAGAAACACAGAAGAAATCTTTATTTAAAGAATCCCAGGCCAGCCACACACCCAGCAGGCACATCCCAAGCAGGCCCACCACACACCCAGTTTTTAATTTTGTTTTTTGGAAATACACCAACAGCATCCTTGAGAACCTTGCTGGGTATGGTGGATCCATGGAATCCAAAGACATGATGGAAGTGATGCCTTCATGGCCAGAGGCAGTAATGCTTCTGATGCCAGTTGCTGGATGCCCCATGAGGGTGGGGATGCTGTTGTCTTGCTTGTGGGTTTCCTGAAAGCATCTGGTTGGCCACTGTGAGAACAGGATGCTGGAACAGGATCCTGCTCTAGAGGGTAGGACTCGAACCAATGGCTTCAAGTTACAAGAAAGGAGATTCCGACTAAACATACAGGAAAACTTTCTCACAGTAAGAGCTGTTTGACAGTAGGATAGACTCCCTCGGGAGGTGGTGGGCTCTCCTTCTTTGGAGGTATTTAAGCAAAGGCTTGGTGGCCATCGGTCATGGATGCTTTAGCTGGGATTCCTGCATTGCAGGGGGTTGGACTAGACAGGGTCCCTTCCAATTCTACAATTCTGTGATTCTATGATTCTGTGACTGGATAGGCCATAATGTTTTTTTCATTGAATTGTAGAGTTGGAAGGGACCCTGAGAATCATCTGGTCCAACCCCCTGTAATGCAGGAATCACAACTAAAGCATCCATGACAGATGACCATCCATCCTCTGCTTAAAAAGCTCCAGGGGAGGAGAACCCACCACCTTTCATGGGAGTCTGTTCCACTCTTGAACAGCTCTTACTGTCAGAAAGCTCTTCCTGATGTTCAGTCAGAATCTCTTCTCTTGTAACTTGAAGCTGTTGGTTCGGATCCTACCCTCCACAGCTGGAGAAAACAAGCTTGTTCCATGTGACAGCCCTTTAGATATTTGAAGGTGGCTATCATATCTCATCTCAGTCTCATCTTAGGCTAAACATATGGAGCTCCTTCAACCATTCTTCATAAGGCTTGGTCTCCAGACCCTTGATCATCTTGGTTGTTGTCCTCTGCACATGTTCCAGGCTGTAAATATCCTTCTTAAATTGTAATGCCCAGAACTGGACACAGTACTCCGGGTGTGGTCTGATAGAGCAGGAATATGCCTCCACATTGCCCAGAAACAGAGGGCTTCTTGCTGGCCAGCCTGGTGATATGGTCAGACAACATGCAGAACACTAACAGTGACACCAAATTATCCTGAACATAAGAGTCCCAGGCTGCTCCCACCATGGGCACTTACTATGAAACCAACTCTATTGGTTTATGACTTACCTTTCTAATTCATTTTCTCTCCTCCTCCCTTCCCATTGCAGCGGAAAGTAGGCAGGAGTGGGAGTCCTACAAAGCTTAGAGGGAGCATTTAAACATCTCTCTACACCCAGTGGTCTCAAGGAAAATTGTCCCCCAACTTCTGGGGTTGGAAGGAGAATAGCTATTCAATTTCTAAAAGCATGCTTGTAAATTGTCTACATCTGGAAGTGCCCTTCTCCCAAATAATATAGAGAGTAAACACACAGCTCCTGTGTGATTCCCAACAGGCCTGCAGGAAGGCATCTGAGACCCAAATACTGCACTGTGCACACACAAGCATCCCTGGCCTTAGCATTAATCAGTCTAAATTTGGCACCATTCAGCCTGTTCCATTTTTAGAGAAATGTGATGCCATCTTCTTTCTCTATATACTGATTCTATGATGAATTATGGTTCAATAAAACCAGGCACAACTAAGATAATAAAGACTGCAATGGACAATAGGATCCTAAAACATCATCCGTCATACCTATATCCTGCTATATTTCAAAGAACACTTTTTGAAATGGCAAACGCTGAAAAGGTTTCTTAACTATTATAGGGTAAGACACATCATAAGCTATTCCAGACCTGCATTGTTCAGGGGTTTGCGCACTAGCAAAAGAACCTTGAACCTGGCACATGCAGCATTGCTGCCTGAGGCAGTCACCTCACTCTGCCTAATGGTAGGAATGGCCGCAGCGATAATCCGTAAAGCTGCATGCTTTGCCTGCTAGATGATGGCACATACTAAACAGAAGCTGCTCAAAGTCACATGATCATAGCAGTCCTCCGGTTTAGTTTTGGTCAGACAATGGCCTCCCACAAAAGCAAGAACCAGTATGCTTCTCTCTTCCTACATCCAGCCTGGTCTGCTCTGCTCTGAATGCGTCAGCCCAAGCAAAGCTTATTACAACAGGCAGGAAACACAATAAATCCTAGGATATCCAGTTAGCCAGTTCAATCAAATCAAGGCTTGGGAACATTACAGTAATACAATACAAGTAAGCTTTAATTGACAAAGGAGGGGGAAAGATGGAAGGAAGGATTCGCCACCGCCCCCCCACCCGCCGCTGCCGCCACACACACACTGTGGGAGTTTGCTCATTAGCAAATGTGGCTGGTTTATTGTGAAACATTTCAGTTGTTCCTGTCACCCACTGTTACTAAGTAAGCGAGAGAAATGGTGTTGAAATGATCTCCTACAGGCCTTTCCACACACCCCTTCCATTTACTGCTCATCTGCTCCCTCTTCTTCAAATCCCCATCTTTCAAGATGGGTTGTAGCCATGGGAGGTTTTTGGGGACCTGGCCATTGAAGTGATTCAAGTTTCCTCCTTTAAATGCCCAGCTTTCACTAAAAATAAAAGTTCCTATGGAGATATAAAGATATATCCCCATATAAGTCTGGCACTGTTTTACTTTAATCTTTTTTTTTTAATCATCCAGCAAAAGAGAAAGATAATCTTTGTGCTGATGATATTTTAGTATCCTATTGTTGGCTGCAGTTTTTATTATCTTAAAAGATGACTGGTTTTATTGTGTTTTATTTATCAATTTTATTTATTCATCATGGGTCCAATATATATTGAAAAAACAAAGTATTTTTTGTCTGAATTTAGCACCTTTTTTTAAAAAAAGGAAAAGGCTTATGTGTTCAGGTACCACTAGATTCATGCCTATATCCTCAAGCTGCAGTAACTTAAACTTATCCAAGCAATAGCAGCTAGCTGGGAATCATTGATGGCTATACTATATTCAGAGTGACATCTCAGTCAGAACAGATGTGAAGGATGTTATCTTAGAAGCGATTAGTAAACATTCTCAGTGTACAGTTTTCTGAGAGAATCTGCATCAGGGATGGGAAACCTGTGACCCTTCAGACAGGGCCAGTCCTATCATTAGGCAATGTGAGACAGCTGCCTCAGGCAGTCTATAATCAGTTCTGTATGCACAATGGGAAAAGGAGCACCATCTAGTCCTTAATCTCAGGCAGTGAAATGTTTTGAGCCAGCCCTGCCTTCAGATGCTGGGGAACTCCTAACACCCAGCAGTGCCAGCCAGCCAGCATGGACAGAGATGTTGGGAACTGGCATGCAGCAATATCTGCAGAGTCATGGATTAGCCCTGCCAATCTACCTCAAGTAGAGTCTCCATGAGTCAGCTCTGTGTCTGTAAGGGAGATCTTTCAGAACCTGTAAGAACAGCCATTCCACTGGCCAGTTTTGAATGGAAAAGTGACCCTCCCATCCTTCCAGGTGACTGGAAAATTAACATTTCCAGCTTCGTGTGTATTTCACCCACACCCAGACGATAGTTGTTCAGGGCTGCAACCTCAGGTTTCTGTCAATGCATCATCTGTGACCTTAAATAATGTTATAAAATAGAGACTTACTGCTGTGTTGGAGCAGCAGGAATAAATATGGCTAGAGTTGTGATGAATTTAGTACTGCATACTGTGCTGTGACCTTTAGTTCTAATGAGATTTCTCTGGAATGGCCCCCATGATAGAAATTTTCTCTTGCTGCCCTGATAATGGATCAATCCTAGCAGAAAATTATTCGTGGCAGCAGATAGACAATGCTTTGGAGCTGAGGCCTGTAACTGTATAGTCTGGAGTGCAGGCAGATCTTCTGCTCAGAAGAAGAATCAACAAAATATAATCCTTTAATTGTCTAGTGTCTTAATATTTGCTGATATGGTCAACAACCAAAGGGAAATCAGGAAAAAGAAAGGAAGATATATACAGTATTTGCTTTGGGGCATCTTCATTCTCTTCTGTTCTGTCTTATTTAGTAAGCATGTAAACAATAACAGGTATACATAAATAACCCATTTAAAATGTGTATCATTCAAAATCTCAGATACAACGTAATCTGTGGACCTATTGCAGCCAACCTTTTAATAGCTGTGCATGCAATGAATTCTTATACTTTGGCAATCCTGGTTTGTATAAACAAGCACTGCTGAATCAGGATAGGCTGAATGAGAGCTTGCTCATACAAATCAACCTTTAGTGATTTATGATTTAGTTGATTATATAAATGACTCTGAGATTTCCCCAGATATTTGCCTTGTTGCTACGTGTGCAGTTGAGACAGCTAGACAAAGACAAATTTTGCTATTGATAATGTTCATTCAATAAATCATGCATATCAAAGGAGGATTGGATTGTAAGGGGGGGGAATATACAAGTCACACAGCTTCACAGATGATAGGGAAATGGCAATATATTTATAATCTTTGGGGCTTATTATGTCTATGGAACTGTAAGCTATTAACTGGTTAACATTTCCCATTTGGAGGACAGTTTCTAAAAGCCACATGTCCATGTCCCTAAGCTATCTCTTGCTAAAGTGCTTGTTCAATAATGTGTGAAATGCAATGAAGTGTGATGGGTTTGCACATGACTGCTTGGTTTCTGTTGATGGGTAAAGGAAATTATAAAGGTGCAAACAGAGGCCTGAAATGCTAATTTAGTTTGGTTATCAGTCCGGTGCTTTTAGAAGTGATTAAACTATTGTTTTAGGTAGAATTCTTATAATTCCTAAGATATACTATAGGTCTTGGCTAGTGAGCAATCCACTGGGATTTCACTTTTTGAAGATCATTTCTCAGTCTTGAGCAGCAGCAAACTGAAGGAGCCAACCTGGATCTTAGTAGTTTCTGGGTGCACCAATCTATTCAATATTATTATCGCCTAGCTTTTAAGACTGGCGGTATGAAGGATGGGATGTTCTGTGGAGAGAGGAGATTCCTTCCCATTTATTCTTCCTCCCATTGCTGCAGTCCTGCTCCTTCACCATCCAACTTGTCTTGTCTCCTGCCAGGGATGCCACGTAATCTCCCTGTGCTTTGGTTCCTTCCCTTTCAGCTCCTTGGGTTGTATAGTGTGGTTTGTTGTCTGCTGCAGTACTGACACTGGTGTGTAGGTCAACCAAAGATTAGAAGGACTCCTCTCTTTCAAAAAAAACCCCTCCATGTAACAGAGATAGCACTGGAAAGAGATGTTAGTCAACACAGTTCAGGTGACCTAAACTGTCCATCACAGCATCATCTCTACAACAGGGGCACTCTGGTCTGTGGTGGCTATTTTTTTTTTATGCAAGGGCCACATTTGCCCTTTACGAACCTTCTGGGGGCCACTCCACACAAGAGTGTGCACATATCTTGCAACCAGTGATGGCTGGTAGGGTGAAAGGTTGGGAGACTGACAGCAGATGGAGTCAGAGCCAATGACAGGAGTAGACAACAAATTCTAATTTTGCCCCCATCCCCCTCCCTGCTGGTTTCTACATGAGCAGCAATGCAGACTAAGGAGGATGAAGCTAACAGGCCTTGCCACTCCTGCGGTGTGGGTCTGGCTGAAGCTGGTGGGGCAGAGCCCCATTTGCTCCTATGAAACACTGCTTGTAATAATAAATATAGTTTAGTATGAAAGGATTAGCATATTGTGTAAACTGATGGCATCCCATTCCTTGCAGATGTGAGAATTAAAAGGTATTGGCTAAACAACAAAGGGGCAAAAATGCAGTTTTGTCTGCTGCTGCTGCTGCTGCTAATTGTGATAACAGTGATGGTTTTAAGAATTAGAGTGAAAGAGTAAAATGTTGCGAGGTTCCAGATGGTTTGTGAAAAGGCTGAATAATTGCTAGTATAATCACTCATTCGCGTAAGTGGGATTCTCAAAAGATGGCAAGAATCTGGAGTGGCTGCCATAATAGTTGGAACAGAAGTCGCTTTCTAAACTGCAACATTCAACCAGAATGCTTTTTGTGCTACAGCGGGAAGACTGCCCTAAATGTTTGATGGACAGTGAATCTGATCCCTGTGAAATGCTGAGCTGTCCAATTTCTCACAAGGAACGGGTCGAGAATTCGGTTAAGCATCTGAATGCCTGGAAAAGAATCAGCTGCTCAATTTCTGCTCGTCATGCAGCTGTTGAAAGGCACAGGAGCCTTGCCAGAATAAAAAGGATGGAAACGTTCCCTAACTCTATAGAGCAAGAGAACACCATCCCAGCAAAAGAAGAAATTTCCAGTGTGAAGATTACATATCTTGAGTTAGAGCCTTTAAATATCATACAAGGCAGTTATAGCCCACAAGGCAGTGGAGGTTTAGGATCAGAGTTTTCATTCTCTTAGATGGACTACCTTCCCAGGTTCTTGAGCCCCATCTGCCCCTCACTTCCCTCTGAAGCACATGCAGAAACTGCCTTCTTGACCATTGAACCCACTATCGGTGTCATCTCCTCCGTTTACCAGAATCTGTATTTGCATGCAGGGGAAGTCCCTAAGTCATTAAGGGTTTGAGACCCATTGACTACCCTCACTTGGTTTTGCTGGCCAGTTGAAGATGTTTCCAGGGTGTGGCCACTGTTGTTATTGTTGTTGTTGTTGTTGCTGCTGTTAATAATAATAATAATAATAATAATAATAATAATAATAATATGCCATCCAGAGGCGGAGGAGAGGAAATGAGAGTCCTGTTGCATGACTCTGTTGGTACAGCATTGGATACACAGCCCCTTTTTAATTGCTTTTGCAGTCAATTTCATAGCACAATTTCACCCTGCCCTATAAGACAATGCTGTAAATCAATAAACTAATATATTCCAAACTGTTTATACTGTTTGTTTTTGCTGCTCCCTCTTTTTATGCATAGGGTCCCTTTTCCAGACAACCATTCAACAGTTTACCTTGGCACACAACTACAAGAGCAATGTCTTAAAGGGATTCTTGTTCACATGATATGTGTATTATGTGCTAAGCATGAATTCTGACAGAGAGCTCAGAAGAAAGAATGCTGTCTGGTTGCCATTGTCAGTATTGCAAGGCCACTGCTATAAGTGCCACATGTGCCTCTCACTCACAATAGGCTGTGCTTTGAGAGCAGCAACTGGGTAATGTGAGCAGTCCCTTAAGAATTTGAATCTACGATTTTCTGTACCTTGAATTCCCGCTGGAATAGGTTGATGCAGGCAAACTGGATCCACAGACGTAGATAAAGGTAGCATTTTACAAAGCAATGAGAGATTGCTGGCTTCAGTTGAATAAAAGCAGCTTTAGGGATTCGTATAGCAAAGAATTGTGATACTCCCTGATGCCTGACCTTCTGAAACTGTGTCTAGAGAAATGGACCTAGTTTACAAATTTGGCAAATCACTTACACGACTTTAAGTTGATTTTACGCTTATGACATATATCAAGATGAACTTGACATTCAGTAATGGAATCGACACAAGATAATATCACCAAGGCAACTATCGGTAAACAAACAATAAACGTCCATAAAATGGCAAAAGTAGTTTCTTTCCCAAATAGGTTTTATCTTAAACAATAGCAAGCACAGTAAATAAAGAGTTCACTTTTAATATATCAGTGGTTCAGTGCTCATTTCTTCTCTTTCCAAAATAGATTTTATCTTGAACAATTGCAAATGTAGTAATAGAGAGTCCAAGTGTGATATAACAGTGGTTCAGTGTTTGGACATCATTCTGGTAATCTGACGTTTCATCACTAGAGAGCTTAGTCATCGATAGTAGTCAGTGGCGTAGCGTGGGGGGTGCAGGGGGGGCGGGCCGCACCGGGCGCAACATCTGGGGTTAGGGCAAATCCATGGGTTAGGGAGCGCAAATCCACGGGTTAGGGGGTGCAAATCCACGGGTTAGGGGGCGCAAATTACTTGCCTTGCCCCGGGTGCTGACAACCCACGCTACGCCACTGATAGTAGTACATAATAAACAAGAGAAGACAGTATGTAAACGACTTAAAGCAGGGGTATATCTGTCCCCATCTGCCTGTTTTCCATCAGGAGGAGCACAGAAAGAGGACGGTGTCCTTCAGTTTGTTGAGCTTTACAAATGACATGATGGGGCACCACCGCAGACCTGACCTTCAGTTGGTCATGTTGCTGTTGCTTGCTGGGAGGCAGGGGGCACTGGGGAGGTTGTTGTGATGCAAATACACCAGCAGAAGTGTTGGATGGGCTCTGCCAGTGCATTCGCACTGCACTGAAGTTGCCACCACCTCCCCCTCTACTACCCAGTATGCATAGGAGCCACCTCCTAGGGTTTGAGGAGTCTTCAGCAAACCCAAAAAAATATTTGAGGGGGCTGAGGGCCCAAAAGTTGATGGGAATTGCCATTCAAGTGGTGTGTTTGCACCACATCATGTGATCGATTATGTGGGGTGGGGCTTACCTGTTCCCCTGCCCCCAATATTTTATTCAAGTTGGCACCCCTGCCAGTAAGCAGTAGGAAAACACCCAACTGGAGGTCAAACGCCTACCACTGGTATGGCACATTACACAGAGGCTGTTTTAAAGTAGCAGCTGATACCACATGGCCAGATTGTTTGCATGGTGTGGCTCGTTCTGCTGACTGGATGAAAGTCACCCTGCCATCTCAGACCTTTCATGCTGGGCACTTGCAGTCCAGTTTTGTTAGATGACTCTGGGTTTTAGAATTATGAGAGAGGGAAAGAAATATCTCTGCATCTCCTTTCTCCAAGCCAAGCATAATTTTTGCACCACCATACAGCCCCTGGGAATCACAGGTGACTTTTGGGCCATTATTCCAAGGAAGTGAACCCAACATTTAAAGCCCAATTTCAGATCTACGTTGCTTTAGAGTCCACTAATTCCAAGCACAAGGATTTTTTTTACTATTTAAGGCTTTATCCCTAGCCCTACTTACCTGTGGGGAAAGCCCCACTGAATTCAGTAGGACTTCAATCTGTATCTGTATCTCTTTCCTGCAGAATGGGACTGTCACAAGTAGTACAAAATAATAATCAAATCCATTTTCTGTAGAGTGTACAAAAACCTCCAGGGGGAAAGACCACTCCCTTTTTATGGAAAAAAAAATTTAGACGAATATAATGCTTGCCAGAGACAATGATGTCAATATATATCTTTAGCACAATTAAATTTAATATTATACTCTCTTTCCATCTTCTTGATTTCATTTTTTAAAATCTGTCTCGCTGAGGGGGAAAGCAGGATATTCCTTAAGTAAATCTCAATATATATGGAATACCTGTTTCCAGCAAAGTATAGGAGTAGTTTTTGATTTGTTTTGTTTTCTATGCTGGCAAAAAGGTGCTTTTCAAGATGTCATAGGCTACATAATTTTAATGGAAGTGAAATGTTTGGGTTTACTTCTACATCTAAAAATAAGCTATTGAGCTGATGACTAAGCTTCCTTGCTCATTTAAGAGCCTCTCTTTAAATACAATAATGGTTCAATCACCTGGGATACATATTCCTAATTTTGGAGGAAATTATTGATTGAATGAAACTGAAGGCAGTGTCCCTGTCTGTCTTCTTTGTGATACGAACTATGGAGAACAAAAAGTCATTTGGCACCTCAAAGACTAACAAACCTGTTATGGGGCAAGCTTTCATGGACTGCAGTCCACTTCACCAGATGCATGATGTAATCCTAAATTGGCAAGCACCTGTCCATAGGGGGTGGAAATGCAGAGGAGTGAGGTCAGGGGGCATGAAGGGCAAAAACAGAAGAGTACAGCAGTTAGCAGGAAACAGACTAGTGACAGTGGAAAATACAGCATTGGTAATAACACAAACATTTTGGCACTGGTAAGCCAATTAGCACCAGTTGATGAAAAAATACATTCACACTTCCACCGCTAACAGTTTCAAAGTTGACAGGAACAGCATCTTCCAACCATCAACTGCCTGTTCTTAGCATCTGTTACTCCAAGATAAACTGTTCAAGAGACTGTTGATATATCACATCAATGGAAAGAGAAGCTGATGAGACTTTCTTTTGGTCACTTGGATGAAAGGGTAATGAAGCAAAAATGTTAGCCAATAGGAATTGATGCGTCTTCTGTGTCCTTAAAATGTCACAGGGAGCTGAATGGATGATTAGCTATAATATGTGCTCTGTTACCCTTTCAATATCCATGGCCTATCATAGAGAAGAAATATGCTAACTTCATCTACATAAATTCATTTCAATTTGCTGGATTACACTTGTTACAACTGCGTTATAAGCCAGACATTTTATTCTCTGTTGATGACAGTTATAGATTGGGTCTGGAAACACTATGAAACTTATTTTTTAAGAAACGCCCCCCCACCAGTCTTTAATTTTCACAAGTCAAATGTTGAAATTCAGCAGAAATCGATGGATTTCAATTACAAGCTGGATATTAATCAACAAAAGAATCTACTGCCAGCCATAAGAGTCAAAGATCTGAGCTGCCCATGTGTTTGACTGTGAGGAATGTCCCTCAAGAAAAGAACTGAAATCTAGTTGTATGTGGTAGTGGTAAGGGACCATTTCCCCATGATGTTGGGTTTCTTTAATATTGTGCTGGTCCTTCTACAATGCAGGATGGTCTTGTTGGATATGAAGGCAGTACAAAGAAACAGCTGGGCTGAATTATCTTTGCAGCTGGTGTGACAGACAAGAGCCACAGTGTCCTCTAGTGGTTGTGAGTTCCAATTAACACAGGAGACTGACTTCTACCAGGCCAGCCCATTGGTCAGCCACATATTAGCTACTCTGACCAGCTGCAAGGCTGCCTGGAAGAGGTCATTCTACCTGCAGGACATGTACTCTACCGCTGAGCTCTCTGCTACCTTTCCCAGCATCTCACAGGAGAGTTTACAAAGATGGTTGAACATTCAGGAATAGCTCCTTATCTGTTTTTGGAAAGGGCTAGGGGTAATGACAAGAGTTTTCTTGGGTTTGCTTTAACTGTACAACACTGAATTTATGCTGTTTGTGAGCAGCAGTTCACTCTGTGTGACATATTAGGGCATGCCATTTTAGGGGGTGAAACGTAGTTTTTTCCATTTACTTCAGTGAGGAGTCTTAAAAACATGTTTTTTGGTGTGAAGAATTCAAATATGCTCTAAGTTTTGTGGTTGGACAACACTCAGCTTGGTCAAGGTTTGATGAAGGAGACATGAACTGCTTTCAGAAACCCAAGAAATTTAATTTCACCTTCTGAAAATGTCAGGGAATGCTAAATAATAGTAATAAGAAATAAGAAATAATACTGATATATAATATAACTGCAAGTGCTAGGCAATCATTTTTAATGATTTCTATGCAATTTTACGCATGCTCTACTTACCAAGCAAAGCTAAATTATATTAATTTAACCAGAATAACTTTTGAATTCCCAAGTCATGTTACAACTTTTTAGCACTGCTCATTTTTAAAATTTGAAAGTAAAAAAATTCAGTCAAAATGCCCTAATGTTATATGCAGGAGATGTGGTAAGACTGAGTCTCAGCTTCATGCATGCCTCTGACCTGAGTTGTATACCCTAACCACACAACCAGGTCATCTGTTACCATTTATTTTCTTTATACAAGTTACATACCAGTTATTATAAAAGAGCTCCCTCTGCTATCCTCATGTGACCCCCTGCACCTCACCCCCATCTGCCTCAAGAGGTTAGAGAAATAGATTTGGATGGTGGCACAGGCTCACACCTGATTATCTTGCAATGTTCTGCCACAGTTTACTGTTATATTGAAACAGGACTGCTAAACTACTTAAAGTCTACAGCATAGTTATACTCTTAGACTGATGTGTGAACCTGAATGTTCTGTTTAATTGAAAGAAGCAAGGGATAAATCACTAAGAGGAGGCAAAAGGTATCAAAAGGCCACATCCATCTAGGTTCAGAATTAGGTTAGTGCAAAAAGATCTTATGCAACCGACATGCAGAACTCTGCTGTTCTAGTGGTGCCCAGCTGCAATGCCAGCATCGCCATGTGCAGTGCATGGGAACCAACTTCCTGGACCCCGCAAAGTTGATGGGCATTCCCATTCAAAGGATGTGTGTGCACTGTGTCATGTGATCAGTTATGTGGGGCAGGGCTTTCCTGGGCCCCCACAATACTTTATTCAAGTTGGCATCCTTGGCGCAGTACTGGGTTTCCCAATAAGCAGACTAAGCACTTCCTTAGGGCACCTACGAAGTGGGGGCACCAAAAAAGGAGATTTTTAAAAATAGAATTTAACATCTGATATTTCAAAAACAACAACATTGAAGTAGTCATCAAAAACAGAACTTTGTGAGACTTCGTTACACCCCATTCCCTCTTCTTTCCCTGCTGTTCTGTTTTAATTACTTTTAATTACTTATCCTTACCTAAACCAGCAGGCACCCTGAGAGGCGCTGCCATTGAAAGGTGTCTAAGCCTTGCTGCTAACAATGTTAAAGTATACATAATATACAAATACAATATTTTTTAATGTACTGTAGTAGTAGGAAGATAATTTGAGCAGCCAAATTTGGAGTCCAGTGCTGCTTGATAATGTTTTGTTTCTTTTGAAATGTTCACAGCAGCGGCAGAAAAGGGCAGATGAAATTACCAATGGAAATTCTTCGATGTAAATTGATGCCACCCCAGGAAAGTCTGCTTTGACGGTGTTGCCAGTTCTTCTTCAAACATAGTTTCTAACAGTCCTTGGCAGTAGATACCTGCAGCTCTCAGTGTGCGAGTTCTGTTTATTTGTTTGTTTGCTTGCTTGCAAAGAATCAGCCTCCTACAATGGACGAGCAAGGCAGTGAAAGACCTGCTAATCCTGAAGATGAATTAAGTGTAAGTAAGTAAACTTTAAATGCACTGCAATGTTGTGCCTGGTTGAAATAACAATGTGTTCTGTTTATCATATACTTGCTGAGCCCATGAATTATGAAAGCAATATCTGGGAATTAACTGGCACTGTCAATGCTGTAGCTGATTTTAACTGGTTTTTTTTTTGGTGAAATATGATGTGCATTTATTTACATGCAATTGATAGGGCACGAGATCAGCCCTTGAGAACTGATGGCAGGAGATCTGCATCAGGAGGCGGAGTGAAGTTCTGTTAAAACTTATTTCATTCCTGGGTGCAATTTTTGAAAAACAAATCAATTAATTATACAACATATCTAAATATAGTTCGCATTCAGCTAGTTGGCATAGTAACTGTTATCCTGGACTGCTGACAGGTGGTTAAAAGGAAGAGGAGGACTTAAATAATTCAGTGTTCTGTGATACTTAAATTGCTTTATTAATGGGAATGAATTCTACAATGCATAATCAGAGGTGGCACAAGCGAGGGGGCGGGGAGACACATTGTTCTTTAACCGATTAAAGGAATAATTTGAAATACTTAAATTGTAGCAGTCAACTATGAAATTTGCTACTCTGGATGAAGTAACCTTGCTGAAAATGCATTGTTCTGCTGTTGGTGTCTGACCAAATAGTATGATGGAAGGAAAAGCAAGAAGTTCAAAAGAGTTTATAGTCCCTGTGAAATATTTAAAGGGAGAAAGGGTTGACCAGGAAAAATGTGAAACCCTGTTATAATATGATTTGATTTATATCCTGCCCTTCTTCACAAAGAAGCACAGGAGACTTTGGATATGGGAGATGGCCCTTTTTGAACTGAGTGTTTCAATAGCAAAAGGTGCTTCTTTGATGGCTACTGATAGCTGGAAAATTGAGCAGTAATGACAGCTGATGTCTGGTGGCTGCTATGTACTGACTCCACCTCACCTGCTTGGGCTGGAGAAAAACGTTTTGTGCTGTAACCAGAAAAGTAAAGGGAGGGGGAAGCAGGTGTGGCATTATTTGCAAACATTTATAAAATTATTATTAGTAGTAGTGGTAGAAGTAGTAGTGGTAGTACTATTTACAAATTGTAAGTAGCAACCTTAGTGCTGCATGTGTAGGGTGCTTCAAGCCTATCACTTCACCAGATTCCAGATTGTCACCTCTGCTGATTGTGTTGAAATTCTTTGCTGCTGGTATGTTATTTTATATAGTGCACCAAGGACACAGTAGTAAAATAATAAACAGACCATGCGAAACAGTTTTAGGAGTGTATGGTGGTCCTAATTGAAAAGTAAGACTCATTGAGATTTACATTTGTGTAAGCAATTTGTGTGGGATATCACAACTGCTATGGCATTTTGATGAAGCAATAGAGCACTGAAGAGTCACTCATGACCACACCGACGGCAGAAATGGCAGGCAAGGTATGCCATTCAAGTGTGGAATGAATATGTTTGCCTCTGGGAAATGCTGAATTGAGAGATACTGGACATTTATCTATGTGATTCTTTCCCCCTCTTTGATTAAGGTATCAAATGTATCAGTACAAATGGCAGATTCAGAAGAAAAGTGGGAAAGAATTGCAAGGAAACTCAATAGGTCAGCAAAATCAAAGAGGAAAGCCAAAAGAAACAAGTCTCTCTGGAATTTTCAAAATAAAATCATCCTGTTTACAGTGGTCCTCTTCATTGTAGGTGTTATTACTTGGACGCTATTGTGGCTCTTTATTGGTAAGTTTCTGTATCTCCATTGTAGGCAATGCTTTATGAGGCCTTTCCCCATATTTACATTTAAAGAACACTCACAGAGGTATAAACAATGCTCTAGAAAATCGTTTTCTATTATGTTGCTTTTTATTGGCTCTAGAAAAAGGTTTTCTATTTACAATGGAGGCTGTTTTTATCCTTCAGAAGATGTGTATGCCGGAATGTCAGTTAAAAGAGAATCCTAGCAGCATCTTGGAAAACCTGTTCCTCAGAGCCCAACATTTAACTAGATATAGGAGAGTAGTCTGGATGAGAATTTGGTTCTATAAGGTGTGCACCCACAGCAAAAAAGTGATAGGAAGGTCTCCATTAGCTATTTTCTTCTTAATGAATTGTCCTTCACCATAACCAACCAAAACCCAAGTTTGTGTGTGTGCTTTATGTGATTTTCTATAAATGCATTTCTTCCTTGTTTTGCTTCATGATTGAGACTGGGCTATTGCATTATTTTTCTGGCTCTATAGTGAAAAACTTTTTAAAGGGCAAAATGCTAATATATTATTATGTAGTGAAATTCCAACATACTAAGGAAATCCTGGTTATCATGTGGGGGTCTATTGGCTAGTGTCTGTGCCCTTGACAAGATACTTTTCCCAAAGCAGTTTACTCGTTTTTAAAATAAGTCTTCATTATATGTAAGGATGGACAGACACATGAATAGATATATGCTGCTTTAATATTTTTAAAGTAGTACTTTGTCCACTGTGTGCTATCTGGTTGGTGTTGACCCATATCAGAACCTTCTTGGTAGCAGTTCTCCATTTGTGAGATGCCTTCCCTGGTGAGGTGTATCTGTCTCCCTCATTATTAACATTAAGGAAAGTTTGAAAAACATTCATCCAAATATTTGATGGCTGAAAGATACTATTCCTGGCAACCTTGACATTATTATTATTAGCTATTAGGATACGTTACTATTTTAAACTTTTAAAAATGCATTGTTTTGATATTTTATTGTGTTCTTTTTATTGTTTTACAGTTCAGGCAGAAAACAAAGATGCATTGTATTTTGTTGGATTATTTCGTGTTGCCAACATTGAGTTTCTCCCAGAGTATCGGCAGAAGGAATCCAGGGAGTTTCTCTCTGTTGCACAGAATGTGCAGCAAGTGGTAAGGAAAAAACGCCAACCCTTGTGTTCCACATTATCACCAAAGCATATGCAATAATCAGCTGGTTGTGTGGACCCAGCAAGCCTTGCCTTTTGTAGTGTGTCAATAAAGGGAGATAACACATTCTGGAATTTTCTCTCTGTGTCGTATTTGTAGTACCATAGAACGATTACTGCTGGATCAGGATGAAGGCTCACCTAGTCCAGCATCCTGTTCTCACAGTGGCCTGCAACAGAACTCTCCCGGCTGGCGTTTCCTAGCAACTGGTATTCAGAGTAATACTGTCTCTGGCTGTGGAGGTAGAACATAGTCGTCATGGCTTGTAGACACTGTTTGCCTTATCCTCCATGGATTTGTCTAATCCTCTTTTATAGCCAAGTTGATGGCCATCACTACAATGCCACAATGTCATGTAGTCTTCCCAGGGAAAACAGAGAGAGAGAGAGAGAGAGAGAGAGGGAGGGAGGGAGGGAGGGAATAACAGAATCATAGAAGTGAAGAGTGGACCCTGAGGGTCACCAATCCAACCCCTTGCTATGCAGGAATCTCAACTAAAGAATCCAGGACAGATGGCCCTCCAACCTCTGCTTTAAAACCTCCAAGGAAGGAGACTCTAAAAAGTTTCAAGTGAATCCATTCCACTGTCAAACAGATCTTACCACCAGAAAGATCTTCCTCATGTTGAGTCAGAATCTCCTTTCTTGTAACGTGAATCCATTGGTTTGGGTCTTCATCTCCAGAGCAGGAGATAACAAGCTTCTTCCATCCTCCATGTGACAGTCCTTTAGATATTTGAAGATGGCTATCCTCTCTCCTCTTAGTCTCTTAGCCAGGCTAAACGTACCCAGCTCCCTCAACCGTTCCTCATAAGGCTTGGTTTCCAAACCTTTGATTGTCTTAGTCACCCTCCTCTGTGCATGTCAAGTATTGTCAATAGCCTTCTTAAACTGTGGTACTCTGAACTGGACACTACTCCAGGTGTGGTTGACCAGCACACACATGCAGAGAATGAATCCCCCTTATACTGAGTCAGTCCATTGGTCCATCCAGCTCAGTATTGTCTACACAGATTAGTGGCAGCTGTCCAGGATTTCAGGCAAGAGTCTCTGCTAACCCTCCCTGGAGATGCCAAGGATTGAACTTTGGACCTTCTGCATGCAAAGCAGATGCCCAACCACTGAGCTGCAGCCCTAATGTGGCTTCTTGAAGGAGTACGCAGCTTTCAAAGAACTAATTTCAATAGAAAGAGGGAAGTGGAAGGGCACTGCTTATGGGTGGGGGTTCAATATTTGTTGGAATTTGGTGCATTCTCTCCAATAATGAGTGCTTGAAATGGTGCAAAGGAGAGCAAAAGCATGAGTCTCAGTCTTTAATTAATATGCTTAAAATACAAGATGTGTCTGTGTGCATGAGTTATGCTGCACAGTCACTATCCAGTAGGTCCCATGCAACTTGTACAGCCACATCCCCAAAATAAATGGGTCTTGGTGGACTGGATGGCTCAAAACTAACTGACCAAACTTTCAGCACTGTTTGCTGGTCTTCATTGTATTTCCCCTTTCTCTTAACTCACTGTCTCTGTTATTTACTGATTATTCACTGTGCACTGGAAAACCAGCCAAGAGCTGGAAGAAAAACATGATTCCCAGGGAAGCACCACTTCCCAAGGATTCATTATGCTTTACATTGAAGATGCACCTGTTTATATAGGCATTCCCTCAATCTCTCAGTCTGAGTCTTCTGATTTACCGTAATCATGGTGCTTTCTTGATAGAATTGTTTTACTGCATATTTTATAGATGTGCATATTTTAATTTTTAATTATATTGATTTATTGCATAGTTAAAATATGGATGCTTATATTTAAATGTTTGCATAACTGGGTGGGATTTTTGTGTGTGTAATCTTGCTTAGAAGTCTATATTGGCATTAATATGAATAATGCAGTCAACAACTTAAATAACTTATCATAAAGGTTCCATAAATCTCCAGTACTCCCTCCTTCAAAGCTGAGAATGATATCCTTGTTATAAACAAACAGGGCTGCTGAATCTGCTGTACTGCATATCAGGCAACTCTCAGGGTGCTTCCAGACTTTCGCTATTTTGGGGCAGGAATCAATCACATACAGACAAATTCAAGTTGCACAATTAAAGTTGATTTGAAGGTCTTGCATGACCTATTTCCTTCGCCTAAAGATCAACTCTTTTGTGATAAGAAAAGGAATGGGGGAATTTACCAGAAACTGTGGGGGTAACACCTCCTTGACACTGCATTGTCTAACCTCCCCACAAAGAAATCAGAATAAATGCTCATTAAACAGCCAACATTGTCTAATTGCCCTGCAAAGAAATCAGGATGAATACTCAATAAACCAGTGATCTGGAAGTGCCCTCAGCAAGATTAATTTTAATTTAGTCTGTGTGGGATTGCCCAACCATTCTGTGCATCTTCTCTTTCAGATGAACTTGGTATATACCAAATCTGCTTTCTCCAAATTCTATAAGCAATCCATTGTCTCAGATGTCAGGTGGGACATATTTTCCATTTCATTTGTGGCTGGGGGTCTTAGCAAGAAATAATGTCATGTTGCAGCATTTACTATCCCTGTACTGACTCTTGTTGCAAACCAAAAGCCTCATCATATGTGACCAAATCCAAACACAGAAAGCACTCCCATGTCCCATAAAGTATCTTACGTTTTAAAAATGTTGGTACATTAAAAACAACAACAGCAACAACAACAACGATGAGAAAAGCTATAGATTTTCAAGCACCCGAGTCTCAGAAACACTGTGATGTAATTTGCTTTTTCATTTGATTTCAGTAACAACAACAATGGGGGTCTTCTTGTCCATTTCTGGATTGTGTTTGTGGTGCCACAGGCTAAAGGCCAAGTGTTTTGTGAAGATTGTGTAGCTGCTATTTTAAAGGACTCAATTCAGACAAGCATCATCAATCGAACCTCAGTAGGGAGTCTTCAAGGCCTTGCTGTCGATATGGACTCCATTGTGCTTAGCGGTTGGTATCCCTTGGCAGTTGCTATTTTTCCTCTGAAGAAAGTGAACCTTCTGACACAATTAATAGCTTGCTGTACTGAAAAAAACTAGAATCCATAACTTTTGCCTCTGAAATAATCACCTCATGGAACTGGAAAAGGAGAATTGCTATGTGAAGATCTGAACTGGGCCTAATGGTGCTAATCCAATTTTCGCTCAACAGGGGGATGGTGATAATTGGATTTATGTCCCTTTGTGTTTATCATCAGTTGATGCCATGTGTCATTGGAACGTCCTCACTCTTAATGACTTTCTTATAGAATTCAATCCATTCATATAGGAATGTGCTCATGTGTCTGCTTTGATACCTTATATATGGTGTCAGAGCTAGCCCTACATTAAGTAGAGTGAGGTGTCTACTTCAGACAGCTAGTTTTTGATAGGGTTGTGCACAGAGCCCCTGCCTGGCCTAATTTGGGCCTCCAGGATCAATCCAAACCAGGGAAATCTGCCCTGGATTCAGCCCCAAATAAATTAAAATACCCTCATTAAACATACGGCCAGGAGAAGCACTGGGGAAGGAGATGCTGTATCTCCACCCACTTAAACCAAGAGCATGGGGGTTCCCACCTGCAGGGTGCTTTGCAAGTGGCTCTGCTAAGGGGAAGGAGCTTGTGAAGAAGCACCCTGAACCCCACAGGCTGGAATCCTCAACTCAACAGAGTGGAGAATTAATGTATTATTTTTACCACCAGGGAGAAGTGAGAGGCGCTCCTGGGATTTTCAAGCTCAGGTGGTTGGCCTTGGGACTGTTACCTTACCTTGCGGTGTGGGGGTGGGTGGGTGGGTGCTTGAAGCAATAAGAAATGTTTTTGGCCAACCCTATGTGGAGTTCCACAGTGAAACCAGCTGGCAGGATCCTGTATCCCTCTCCCTGCAAGTTCATTGCAATGCATTTTAAGTCTTTAAGTCTGAATAAAATCCTGGAAAACATCCTTTCGTGGTGGCTTCACAAATTCACATGAATTATTGTCATATCAATAGGTCCCTATTCTTAAGTTCCAAATTAACACTGCAATGCAGTGCAGTCTCATATTGTGTGGTGGTTACATTCCGGAGATGGCGCTTATATGCAAAAATGTGTATACTTCAACTAGCCCTTTGGAGCTACCCAGTGTGAGCATCCTTACCTTTCCAGAGTTGTACACCATGTGGGCCTTGCCTGTCCCCCAAGCAAGGCAGAGAGCTTTTACCTGGCTCTGGGATGCTCGCACAATATCTTGTGGGACTGTTCAAGCTCCAGCAAGATATCTCAAGTGCATCCCAGAGTCCAGTAAGTCTGAAAGCTTAAATGCTCTGAGGAATAGTTCAGTCAATAGAGCATGGGACTTTGAACCTCAGGGTTGTGGATTGAAGCCCCACTTTGGGTGAAAGATTCCTGCATTGCAGGGGGTTGGACTAGATGATCCTTCTGATCCCTTCCAACTATGCTACTGTGATTCTTTCTGCACTGAGAAAACCCTGCACAGAAAGAACATTTAAGCTCTCTGCCTTCTCTGCATGTCATTTGTGTGATTACTACTGGCCAGACTTCAGCCACTTCATGTTGAAATCGCACATGTAAAATGCACATAGGTTGTGATAATACTGTATTACATTCCTATGTTGCCTGCTGGTCTGTTTGTTTAAATATGTACAGAGTCATTTGTATTTTCTCCTTCCATGCAGTTGGGCTGCGATCAGATTACTCTTCAACAACAGGAACAGGTACATGACTGAGGTTTTTTAAAACACATTTTCCCATTTAACACATTTCAAAATGGCAAACGTATATTATGTGGTGAAAATTGAATCCTGCCCGTATCTGTATCACCTTCTACAATGTAGGCTTTGTCCAGGGCTAAACATGGGATCTGTTGGGTAATTTAGCATTTAGATCATGCTTTTGAGTGTTCAAAGATGTCATTCTTACAACAACCTGAAAGGGAAATCAGTATTGGGAAATGCTCCCTGTTTCCCTGGGAGATAATGAGTTTCAGAAGGAGACACTACCAGGGTTTGGGCTTCTTTAGAGGAGGGGTTTGTGATATTTCAAAAATATTTTGTTTGCAACTGTAGAAGTAGAGAATCAGTAGGGACAATCAGTGTGTACACTGATATCAGACAGCAGAAGTGCAGCCCTCACATCAGATCTCCCAAGACCCCAAGATGTTCCTGATTTCACAGCTAGAGATGAGGGGAAAATTCACCTTCAAACCATTATGCAAGCCTAAGCACAGTTATTATTCAAAATTCACATTGCACATCTTTGATGTGGTTCTTCAAGCAAATAATGTGTACAGAAATGTGTTTATTAACAGGAAGTATAGATAAAAATGCATATATTCATGAGAATATATATAATATGCATTATATCAGGACAATTGTTTGCAAAAAGGGAGACATCTGCACTAAAATGTTGCCACATTTTAATGAGAGGTGGTTTTTTTTTTAAAGTAAATTGATGCAGAAATATGGAGAATTAAACTTAAGACTGGAAAAATGAGAAACTGAAATCGATAGATTTGGCCATTCCTGCTAGCAAATGCTTCTTCTAGGTCTGCTTCTTTCAATCTGAACATAGTTTTTATTCCTCTACTCACCGACTCTCCCACACATACATTCATACCACACATCTCTCTTTCTGTCTTTCCCTCTCCTCCTGTCTCATTGTTTCCAGATGACCTGTTTACTGAATATTCATTCTGATCGTTTGCACAACTTTGTGGGAACGCCAGCTCTTTACTGAGTGCTCGTTCGGTTTGTGGGGAGCACAGCAGGCCCACATGTGAGGCAAGGTGAAGCAACTGCTTTGGGTGGCAGGATCCTCAGGTGACAAAATTTCTCGTAATTTTAGACTTGTAATCTGGTGAACTGGGTTCGCGTCTCCGCTCCTCCACATGCAGCTGCTGGGTGACCTTGGGCTAGTCACACTTCTTTGAAGTCTCTCAGCCCCACTCACTTCACAGAGTGTTTGTTGTGGGGGAAGAAGGGAAAGGAGAATGTTAGCCGCTTTGAGACTCCTTCGGGTAGTGATAAAGCGGGATATCAAATCCAAACTCTTCTTCTTCTTCTTCTTCTTCTTCTTCTTCTTCTTCTTCTTCTTCTTCTTCTCTCTCTCTCTCTCTCTCTCTCTCTCTCTCTCTCTCTCTCTCTCTCTCTCTCCATCTCTCTCTCTCTCTCTCTCTCTCTCTCACACACACACACAGCTCCTTTGGTGTCTTCCCCTCCAATGCATCTCCTGACTATTGAAGTAAGAAGCTGCCAACCTGGTTAGCTTTTTGGAATGGGGAGGTAGGGAATATATTTGCTGCCTCAGGCAGTAAAATGTCTTGAGCGGTTTCTGTGGGAAGGTTATATGGTGTCACATCAAGCACTTATTATCTTACACTTTTCAGCACATTTTTTCCTGTCACTTTTCAAAAGTCCATTTTTTAGAAAAGTGGCTGCAGCATCATTAGGTGGGGTGAAGCCATTGCCTCAGGTGACTGAATTCCCATAGGGGGCGTCCATGTGGACACCTCACCTGCTCTGCAACCTCTGCCACCAATTTCTGGTGATATCTCTCTGAAATCACATGAAACTTGGTTTTAACATCTGTTTTTATTGGCATTTTTAATCTATATGATGTATTGATTTTTGCAAACTGCTTAGACTGAGCGGCATTTAAATCCAGTTAATGTTTGTTGTTTTTTTAATACAGTGGTACCTTGGTTCCCGAACTGCCTAGTTAACGAACAAATCGGCTCCTGAATGCCGCAAACCCGGAAGTAAGTGTTCCGGTTTTGCGAACATTTTTTGGAAGCGAATGTCTGTTTTGGTTGTCGGCATTGTTTCTGGGGCCAATCAGCCAATCGGAAGCCGTGTCTTGGTTTTTGAACGTTTTGGAAGTCGAACAGACTTCCAGAATGGATTGAGTTTGAGAACCAATGTACCACTGTACATAAATACATTTTTTGGGGGGGTTGAATCCAAAATTTAATGGGCAAATCTGGTTGCAAATGTCAGTAGGATCAATTGATATTTTATTAGTGACATGTGAAAAATATTATCTTGTCTCTCCGTAAAGCTTAAGCATTGTCTTTTACCAAGCATTGTAATCTCCATGATACTAATCGCCATTTACTGTAGGTTCAAGTTGCATATATGATCTGCATGCAGACCGGCTGCACCAGCACTTTCCATTGGACATTTCAACAGCATCTGGAAGGATGATCTGCTATTTCAAACTGATTGCATTGGTCGGCTACTTAATCCGCCTCTCCGTAGCATCCATTCAGATTGAAGCAGACAATTGCATCACTGATTCGCTGACCATTTATGACTCCCTGATGCCAATCAAAAGTAAGATACTGTATCGGTAGGTATGCCTTTTCAGTACAATTTCTTTGGTTTCTGCAAGCAGAAAAGAAGTTCATTTTTTAAAAAACAAAACAAAAAACGTGTATATTAAACTTGTCCATTGGCAGCCACTGTAGATTCCTTAGCAAGGTATTGCTTGCTAGCAGTATGTTGCTCCTAACAGCAGTTTGCAGACCAAACTTTATGGGAAGACCCACAAAAGGGTGTGTTGCAATAATCCCCCTCAATGTTATCAGTCCATTTGGAAGTCATTTGGGAGGAAGGGCAGGATAGATTGGGACAGGGGTCCCAAAGGCATGTGATTGGCAAACATCTTGTCCACGTTATTGAATTGCATTAACTGATTGAAGCAGATGGGGCTTTGAACACCCCTATAGGATCTGCTGTGACAACAGTCTAATATGAGTTTACCATCACAGTTAGTGTGGCTTCCTTAAACTATTGGCTAGCCAAAGGGCCAAATCTAGTAACGAGGCTAATGATGCATTGTAATTCCCATACTTTCTACACATGAAGAAAAATCAATTTATTTTCAGAATTTGTGAACCAACCAATTCATTCCTGTCTTTCGTTTCTACAAATAATTTGATGCTGGTTACTCTGAAGTCCACGCAAGTGAAGAAAGTGAAGGAATTTCATGGGTACTTTGAGGTCATCCCACAAGAAAGTAAGTGTTCTCCAGTTGTAGACTCACCATTAGTTAAGTTTCTCCCCCTACCATCAAAAACAGTACACATCCTGCATCAGATATGTGAGACATACCTATTTGAATTTATGTTTTCTGTCACCTTAATAGCATTTCTTTCTTTCATCTTTCCCATGACCTGCCTAACTTCAGCTCTTTCTACAACCAGTTGTTTGTTTGCTTGCTTCTCAATGTCTTCAGTCTCCAGGGCTGACCCAGCTGTATAAGTAATTCAAGTAATTGCATGGAAGGGCAGTTTATTCAGGTGCCATTGCAACAGTATGTAATCTATTTTTTTTTAAAAAAGAAATATTTATTAAGATTTTACAAAGACAAATATACAAAAACACATAATAAAAAAATAAAAAATAAGTAAACATACAGAAAAAAATAAGAAAAATTAAAAACAATTATTTTTCATAACTTAAAACTCATTGGCTTGTTTCTTTGACTTCCTCACACCTCCCCTTCTTGTATTCCCATTTAAATAATCAAATCAACAAATCCTTGCCCTCTTTCATTTATCTTATCTCTATAACTTAACATTTTATAACTCAGCATTTTCGTCCATTATCAATTCATTTTTGCATATTCTTATTAACTTTGTTGCTAATACCACTTATTTCCAATCCAACACCATTTTAGTTATTTTTTTACCTATTTATACCCTTCTTCCATAGCAACAGCATGTAATCTAAGAACTGCACCTCAGCATCTTCTGTGACCCTGCAAGGGATTCTGGGGTCTCAAATCATGCAGTGCACCTCTGCAGCATGGAAAATGCCTTGCTGCTCCAACCATTTGCAGATACCACAACGTGAAACATCAGTTGCATTTTCATTATAGAAATAACCAGTATCCCTTTTACTCCATTATGCCAGCAGATGGAGTAGTTGTCAAATACACATATGACATGAGATTGTTGTTAGTTTCTCTGTAACAAAGGAATATAGGAGGCTGCCTTGAATGAAGTCAAACCTCTGATTCATCTAGTTCAGTATTGTCTTCACTGACTGACAGTGGCTCTCCAGGGTTTCAGATAGGGGACCTTCCTAGCCCTACCACAAACTGAATCTGGGATCTTCTGCATGTGAAGCAGGGGCTCTGAGTGATGGCCCTTCCCAAACAATTAGGGGCATTTCAAAATAACAAAGGTCATTATGTCACTGGAACCAGGTATATATTTTTCTTGTTGACATGCTTCCCCATTATGGGTCCTTGTGGTCCATTTCACCCTTTTTTCTTTATCTGTCACATCTTTTCCAATAGGGACAGTTGTTGGGTCAGTGGGAAAAACACTGTGGGAGTGCTGTTAGTTAACCACCCACCCAATTGCCCAATGACCACATTGACCAAGCTGTTGGAGGTGGTCTCCATGATTATACTTCTGCATGACTTCAATATTCATGCCAAGGCTGCTATCTATAGTTCAGCTTGGGACTTCATAGCTTCTATGACAATCAGGGGGCAGAACAACACACAAGGCAGGGCATGCACTAGACTTAGTCTTCACTTCTGGGCAAGTGCTGGAGTAGATGTTGGAGGGATGGAATTGATCTTTTTGTCATGGTTAGATCCCTAGTCAAGTTTGGGCTTGCAGCATCAGTATACCCCCACAGTGTATAACACAGTGTATAACACAGTGGTTAGGAAGCACAACCACATGCACCATGAAGCGAAGTGACGATGGTAGCAAAAAAGACCTACGTCTCCATCATGTCCTCAAGTAGTCCTCCATGTGATGGAAAAGTTGATATTGCTTACCCTGGTTAATTTTTATGCACCTTGTTTTGTGTCTGCTGTTTACTATGTTTTGCCTTGTTTTCATTGTTCACCACCCTGAAACATATATAAAAAGGCAGGACAGAAATCCTAAAACAAACAAAGTATTACTTAAAAAGAAGAAAGCTGTACTGGAAGGAATGACTTCTTCTTTTGGCTGATTCTTGGTTTCCAGATTGTGCAATAATATGGAAATGCATCTTTCTTTTCTCAGAATGCGGCAAAGCTATACTGGCATTGGGAAGTCCTCGATTTGAAGGGAGAATCATGAGTCCTTATTACCCAAGTTACTACCCTCCAAAATGCATTTGTACATGGAGTTTCCAGGTAATTTTGAAACCCCATTGTGCAGGTGTTTCGCAACTGCCCTTTGGTGTGTTTCGTGTCAGTTGGAAACAGGGCTCTCTGTCTGTCAGTCTCTCTTTGCAAGATTCTGAGCCCTTTGATCTCAGCACAAAGCTTGGATCTCTCTCTCTCTCTTTGTGGGTCAAGTAGCTGTAGTGGGAGATGAAAGGTTCCCTTGTGAGGGGATGGAAAGCTGCACTTCCTCTTGGCCACTGCCAGTGTGACCTCTTTCCCAAGGCTCTGAGGAGTTGGCATCTGAGCTGCGGCAAGTGCTGTTGCTCCCTGTAGCCTGGCACAGGGAAAACAAAAGTGCTACTGCTGTGATGAGGAGCCTGTGGTCAGTTTTGAACCAGCAGAATGTTAGTGCTTAAACTTGGGTGTCACTGCTCAGATCTGGAAGCCCTTATTCACAGCTGTATCAGACCTCGATGTAGCTAATCAGTGGGGAGAACGAAGTTACAGGGAACCAGACAGAGGGCCTTCTCGGTAGTGGCACCCTCCCTGTGGAACGCCCTCCCATCAGATGTCAAATAAATAAACAACTATCTGACGTTTAGAAGGCATCTGAAGGCAGCCCTGTTTAGGGAAGTTTTAAATGACTGATGTTTATTCAATGTATTTATAATCTTTTGTTGGAAGCCGCCCAGAGTGTCTAGGGAAACCCAGCCCGATGGGCAGAGTATAAATTATTATTATTATTATTATTATTATTATTATTATTATTATTATTATATAAGATCATAAGCAGGCTCCTGCTGGATCAGGATAATGACCCATCCAGTCCAGCATCCTATTCTCACAGTGGCCAACCAAGTGTATACAGGAAACCTACAAGCCAACAGTGGAGGCCACACATACCAGCATCTGAGTGAGAATGGTGGCACAGTGTGTGATGCCACATGCATGACATCCTGACATTGTATGTGTGATAAAACAACAACAAACCTCTGGTTACGTGAAACATATTCAATAAACACACAAGACGTAACCGGTTGTACGTTTGAAAAAAATATGACATACTATTCATTGTATTGAATTGTAGATTTCAACAGAAGTACTGGTAGCTCATAAAGTTCAACGAAAAATGTGGAAGACCCAGTGGATCAGTTCACTCTCTAATCAATTTATGCATAAGGTCCATATATGTGAAAGTGTCTATTCCGGGGGGCCACTAGGTGGCGCATCGGAAGATGGCTGACAATAACATCTCTCCGACCCACACGAGGTAATTTGGAGGCTATGATGGGGGTAATTAGCCTCCTTAACCCCCCCAGGATGGTGGGGGGGACGGCCCTTGCCTGCTGTGCCCTATACCACCCCCGAATTTGTGGGGGTGGGGGCATTAGGCACAAAGCCCTCCTGTGGGATTTCGGCACTCCTGGACGCCGTCCTGATTCGCGCCGCTAGTTGCAAGCATCTTCAAAAGAAACAATTTGGACGAGATAAATTGCACATGCTTCAAGGAAAAAGGGGAGTAAAGACTGCTGACAGAAGAGATCTCTGATAACAAGACAAGAATAAAATATGAGAAGATACGTCAAGATACGGTATGACTTGAGGGGGGAGGGGAAAAAACAACAACCTGCCCTTCATTATGTGATTTAACAAGAATCCCCTCCCCAAATGAGTCAGGAACTAAGGACTTAAGCTGTGGATTTAAGGCTGTGTGGAGATAAACTTTCGAACCAAAGCAATGTTTCAAGACGAAGCTGGAAAGCTAAGAGTTTTGGAATGACGCAGTTAAAAATGCCGTCGCCATTTTGGGAGGCATTGTTGGAGCTCTTGGGTCTGGGAGGAGAAAGAGAGAAATAGAGTTGTTTACATACGTCTCGGTGGGACTCAAGAGCGAAAAATGCCAAATTTATGATGGAAAGAGCGATGTTATCTACGAAGGAGATATATGGAAACCATCTGGACTTAGTGGAGGAACGGGAAATCCACACAGGATTATTATTTTGCTTATCAGCTTAAGGAGACTAACAGAAGAGATCGTAAAGGAAAAATAGAAATTATATGAACAAGATATGATGTGGAAACACCAAGATAAGACTGAATAGAATTTTGAATTTTGTTTGGACTGATTGGGACTGATTTGGACATTAACGCAGTAATAAGAAGATGATCTGAATCCCCCTTTGGATCTTGAAGTATGGGTTCCCCCAACAAAATTTAAAAATTTGGCTTTGTAATTTGGAATCTATGTGATGTGATTTAATTTGATGTGATTGGCCAGTTAATAAAAATTATTAAAAAAAAAAAGTGTCTATTCCACCTGTCTGTTCATAAAGTCCAACAGTCCACACAAAAGGTTGTTACAGTTCCACAGAATCCTTTCACAGAGTCTAAGACAAGGATTTCCAGAATATTAGCCAGGACAGTGTATCTTATAGCATAGTAGTAGTGATATCATATATGAGTTTGTACTACTGATGAAGCCCAGGACGTCAAAACAAGGCTAAACAAGGCATAAATTGATTAGAGAATGAACTGATCCACTGGGTCTTCTACTTTTTTCATTGAACTTTATAAGCTACTTCTGTTGAAATCTACAATTCAATACATCGAATAGTATATCTTATTTTTTCAAACGTACAGCCGGTTACGTCTTGTGTGTTTATTGTACATGTGATGTCATGACATCAGAGGAAGTGAAGCCTAGCACAGCAGCAGCGCATTAGAAGCACAGCTTCAATGGCCATGGCTTCTCCTGCTCCTGCTGTCACCACCAGCCTGGAGCTGCTTCCAAACTCCTTCCCATCCGCAGCAGGAGGAGGAGGAGGAGAAGGAGGAGCCAGAGCATTGAGGCTGCCCCATGTGTGGCTCTGTGCTCAGCCTCATTGGGAGGCCTTTTGGAGGGCTCGGTCCCCTCCCCCAAAATATTTCAGGGCCCAAAAGGGCTCAGTCCCCTGGTGGAGGTAGAACATTATTCCCCATGAACTTGTTTAATTTTATTTTAAAGCCATCCAAGTTGGGAGCCGATCATACATATTGAGGGAGAAAATTCCTTAGTAGACATTTGGTGCCTAGTTTGTCAGAGCCTCCACCCAAAGCATACTGCAGGAATAGCCGGGTGATTTTTGTCGAGGTAGCAAACGTTAGCACACATTTAACCTACTGCAGAATGTGGCTCTCATCAGATGTGTTTCCATTTTATATTGTAACTGGTATCTGCATGAATCTTGATAGCTCTGGGACAAGTGAAACCCTTGCATGTATCTTATAGTAGGAGTAGGAGTAGTAGGAGTAATATCAAGCTGAATTGTCCACAGTTGTTAAAAATATTTTTAAAATGTATCCCTTATTTCCTTAAAACAGACTCCCCTGAAAAATCTTGGCATAGCGTTGAAATTTCATAATTATACTATCAGTGAAAAAAGCATTAAAGGCTGTGAGCACGGATGGTGGAAAATTAACGAACACATGTAAGTATATGAATATAGGCTATATATTCTCGAGGAGGTAGGCAGCAGATTAAGGAAGTTGTCATAGCAAGTAGTCATGTGATCATTACATTATCCTGATAGCCTTTATTTTAATGCGCAAGGCAAGATACAAACTGTTCTCATTTGCTTCATGTTCATTCTTCAGCATTGTTTGGATACGAGGTATCCTGTCTGGCTTGTGTCAATTGTAGAATGGAAAAGGCTTTCGAGCCCAAGGCAGTAGCTGATGGTGTAGTGAGACAACAGTGCTTACCTGACCTCCCAGCAGTGGGGTCGCTGCTGCTTACTGGGAGGGAGAGTGGGAGAATTAAATGGTGGAGAGGTTGGTGCTGAGCGAATACACCAGCAGGAGCTCCGTACTGACTTAGCTGATGTGTTTGCTCATCTTGGGCCTCCACAACATCTTGCTCCTCCTGCTCTCTCTTGGCTTCCAGTAAGTTGGAGCTACTCTACTGCCATAAGGTAACATAAATGATGACGCCCTGCTACACTGCCTGCTACTGACCGACCCAAGGGCCACAATCCTTTCTGGGTAACGTTCTGAGGGCCACATGCCACTGATGAGTTGGGCAAAGGCAAAAGCTGGAAGGATATCATTCTCCATTCCAGTTGACATTAAGCCCAGCTATTTATAGGAGCAAATACAGAACATGCTGGTGTGTGTGTCTGCGTGGAAATGTACAGCAGCACCCTAAATTATTTGACCTCAGAAACTTGTGAACATGGGAAACATACCTAATGATGTTATTTGTCCATTGGCCCAGTACTGTCTGCTCTGAGTGATAGCAACTTTCCAGGTCAGGTGTGTGGAGAGAGATGCTTTCCATTATCTACTGCCCGGCTTAACTGTGGAGACAATTAGAAATTTAACCTGCAACCTTTTGAATGCAACGCACATCCGTCACTGTCACTGAGCAAATTCCTTAATCTAAGCATACAACAAACATACAGCCTCATATTAAAATACTGAGATCACATAAGAAAGCTTTACAGAGAAGGCAGCAACCTATGAATCACTTTGTTTCGCCATGTAAAAAATGGATAGATTGAATCTGAATAGATTGATTAGGATGGAAGGGTTATGTTTCACAAACAATGGCCCAAACAATACTCTCCAGATGCCAATTTTAGTTGTGTCATTGCCACAATGTCCACTGAAAGGGGCTATCAGATACACCAGTGGAAAGGCAATGGGCAGAACAATTATTTCCACAGGTACAAATTTCCTTTGGGTGAAATTCAATGTAGTACTCAACCAGCACAAGCATTTTTGCTACATTGACAGAACAGCCTCTCCTCTCCTTCCTCTATGTGCTGTTCTGGCAGTTCTCTTGACCCTCCAGAGTGGATTTGGGGGAAGTCATAGGGGTGCACATAGAGGGAGGAGAGGGTGGGAAAGCCCAGTTGTGCTAGCAGGAGTTGAACCCTACTCTTACTCTTTTGTACCAGGTGATGATTTTAGCATGCAGTTGTTAAAAACATTGAGGAATTCAAATATACTACAACTATGACTGTTCTTGTCTTTTAGTGATGAAAGATGTTCCATGCCCCATAAGTTAACATACATTCATCCCACAGGTATTGCGGTTATTACATTGATCATCAAACAATATTCCGAGTTGCAAGCTTTGCAGTTAACGTTGAGTTTCAATGTAGTTCCAAAATTTCAGAGCAGCCACTGCTTGTAGAATATGGAAGCTACAATATCAGCCAACGTAAGACTGATTTTAACTTTCCTTTATAGCTTTTGGAACACCACCTGAATGCATCTTTACTAAAAACACTGGAAGCCATCTTTGGCATGCAGGATAATGCTCAGTTTTTGCATGTGAAGGTTTTTTTTTCCTGTTTTCTACTTTCTATCCAACAGTTATAATCCACATTTCAGCTATATAAGCTTGATGTGACATGGTTTTAAGAACATGTGAATAAGATGGCAGCCGCTCCTATTATTTTTTTTAAAAAAGCATGACTTGCTAATGCAGGCTAAGCAACATGACTTGCTAAATATGCTGAAACATGAAATTGTAACTGATAAATCAGACTTCCCAAACCCGGTGTCTTCCAGATGTTTTGGACCACAACTCCAATTACCTCCCAATCTACAGAGTTGACCTGGCTGGGGTTGATGGAAGTTGTAGTCCAAAATATATTCAGATCACCAGATTAGGGAAAGCTGGCAACTCAGCTGATCTGGCAACTCAGCTGTTGAGTTAACCCTTCCTAGTAGAGCATGGCATGAGATTGAGATGTGTCCTTGTATGCTATCTTTCTTAGAATTTATGTCTCAGCTTTGACCAGTATCTTCTTTTCCTGATAAATTGGTAGTTTTAAATTTTATCACAGGTTTATGAGTAACTCATGAAATAATATTTCATTGAGTTTTATTAAAAGGCAGTACCTGCCAAGTAGCATTCCTAACCCTTTGTAATAAATAGGAGTGATGCAAAAGCACCTATGAAGCACATTTCATTTTGGGAGAACCAACTGTGTCATTAACTGGTGTTATGCCATTAATTTCTCCAACTTTTCTTCTTCTTTTTTTTTACAATTTCCCATCATTATAAGAAAAGGCATTGCATTTGAAAAATATCAGATAGTGAAATATTTAATGAAATATTCATGACTGCAGTGCAGAATTTGTGTTGCTCTTACCTTACTTTGGAGGTGCCCAATCACTCAACACATCATCTCACCAGAGGTCTGTACTCCACAGCCTTCCCAGGTCCCCGTGCTTTGGTTAAAGCCCAGGGGAAGACATCATGAAGTAATTCCTTCCAAGAGATTTTAAAGATCGTGAAGTTCAGGCAGCCAGGAATGCAGCAGAGTTACTGGGCAAATGTTTAGGGGAAAGAGACATGCACACATACCACACTTGGACACCTCACAATGCTCAGGTAGGCTCAAAGCCACCACACCTACAAACATTCCACAGAAATTCTCAAGTGCCCTGAGCATATGGCAGGAAAAGAAAACTTTTGAGATAGTTGAGTGGAGGCTTCAGCACAGTATAAGTGTAAGAACCAAAATTACTTTGAAAGCTAGAGGTCCTAACTGTTTCCCCTCTTGCCTTCAGCTTGTCCACTTGGAACTTTTGAATGCCATACAGGCTTATGCGTTCAACAAACTCGGCGCTGTGATGGGATCAATGACTGCTTTGATGAAAGCGATGAGCTCTTTTGTGGTTAAGTATCCGTAGCAGATGAGCCCTGAAATATTATGACCACTCTTTAAAGTTACCTTTGTTAGTGACTTGCTGCCTTTCTTCTCATTTTAGGTGTTCCCAAACAAAACTGTAACACCAGTTTCCTAACACAGCACCATTCCCTTTTCTGTGATGGAATAAATGACTGTGAAGATGGTCAAGACGAACGACACTGCACTGAAAGTGAGTCCCACCCCATAAAAGTTGTTAAGTGCAACAGTTTCACCTTACAAATTGCTCATTCTAGTTATTGGAGTGATCCACAATACTTTGGGCTTGATACCAATTCAAGACCATCATTTTTGGTTCTGGTTTTTCTAATCAGGAGAGGAGAAAGATCTGTTGAACGGGCTGCTTTCCATTCATGCAACCATTGGATACAGCCCTTTGCCTCTGGCTTAAAATGACACACCAAGTACTGGTGTCAAAAGTGAGCTGGTAGCACCTCGTCTGGATGTGAACCTTTTGTGAAACTGAATGTCGGAAGATTCAGCGCAGATGAAAAGAAGTCCTTCTTCACAGAGCACAATTAAAGTCAAGAATTCACTACCACAAAATGAAGTAATGGCCACTGGCATGGATGGCTTTAAAAAAAAGGATTGGACAAATTTATGAATGATAAGGCTATCAAAGTCTACTAGCCTTGAGGGCTATGTTCTACCTCCACAGCTGAAGGCAATAGGCCTCTGCATACCAGTTTCTGGGGAACACAAGTGGGGAGAAGGCTATTGAGCATCAATAATGCCCAACTAGTGAGATTCTGATAGGCATCTGTTTGGCATCTGTGACAATTCCTCTCACAGACCTACAATTCTCAGAGTTCCCACTTTTTGCTCCAGGCCCAACCATCCCTGGCTTATGTCTCTTGGAAGTTTGCTCAGGCAGGTGTGCTCAGGCAGAATAGGGATTGACCATTAAACATTTTTGAGAATTGTAGCTCAGTGAGGGGAATTGGGGTCTCATAACAACTCTCAACACACTTAACAAACTACAGTTCCAAATTTTCAGTGTCTGAGCCAGCACTGAATCATTTTGATGAAAAAAAATGAATAAAACAGAAACTGCTGAAGCATGTATTTTGTCACTGGTTCTTTTTCAGGCATTCCATGTACCAACAATACATTTAAGTGCAGCAATAATATTTGCTTCAGGAAGCAGAATGCAAGATGTGACGGGATTGTAGACTGCCTCGATCGAAGTGACGAAAACAATTGCAGTAAGTCTGTTCAAGGCTGCAATCCTAAAAAAAAAAAAAAATGCTTACTAGGACAGCCCTTCCTAATCTGGCATCCTCCAGATGCTGTAGGACTACAGATCCCATCAGTCTACAGCATGGCTAATGGTCAGTGATGATGGGAGTTACAGTCCAAAATAACTGTTGACGACCAGTTTGTAGAAAGCTGTGCTACAGTATTATGGTGTATCAAATACACTGCATTGCGTTCAATGGTCTTCTGCTGCACTCCACCTCCAATCTGTTTCAGATTTTGAGGGTGGGGCTGGATGGGACAGGAGAGGGAGAGGAAGTTCCATTGCATGCATGGAAGTCCTTGGCACAGGGGTGTAGTGTGGGTTGCCGGTGCCCAGGGTGGGGCAAGTGTTGTGCCATCCTGTTGGCCTGGGCAGCGTTCAGTCCCTTCACCAGCCAGAGCCTAATCAAGGGAGTCTCTCCTTCCAAACTAGCCCCAACCTGGGAGCAGAGATAAGGCAGAGAATCTCAAAGCCATTGTTTCGTTGATTCAGATTAACTAGCTATCAGTTATTGGGTAATATTCTGAGAATATTTGAAAAGGATCACAGGTGGCTTCAATAACAACATGGGCAGAAATTCTATTCAAAGCTGATGGGAACATGACTCATAAGAAAAACTCAGCTGGAATGTTCACATCTGAATGGGGAAGTCACATCTCCATTTAAAAACAGAAACAAAAACAGCTTTCCGGTTCACGTGAATTACTGGCTTCATTTATCAAAGCTGCACATGCTTCTCCCAGCCCATGCACACTGCTCTGTACAACACAGTAGGTATTCATTAGCATATTTTAGTCCATAGATACTGAAAGATACTTTATGCCAGGTCAAACTGCTCATTTAGCTCATGATAGTCAACTCTGCCAGTGGTTTTCGAGGGTCTGAGCCAGAGGTCTTTCACATCCTTTGCTTCCTGATGCTTTTATTTAGAGATGTCAGAGACTGAACCTAGGAAGCAAACGGAAGCTATGGGCACTCTTCTTCCAGCTGAATGTAAATAGCTTATGGTGCTTGATCCACCACAGAAAATTCCTAGGCCTAACTAACAGCTGCATGAATTAATCTGCAAATCCTCAATCCCTAATAATAGAAGAAGATCTTAACTCAGTATAGAATCAGAGATAACGACACCTACCATTTGCATTAATTACCAGTGGTCTCTGTAAGGCAATCAAAGTGTCACGGGGTCTCTGCCCATCTAAGCCATGAAGCTTCTCCTGCAGGAAACAGGACTTTGCTTATCTCAGTTCTTCCCCATCCCCCACAATGTGATAAAGGCCAATGAATGGTGTGCTACATGGATTCCCATCCCTAACTAGGCTCTCATTGCACCAGCCACAGGTTTGCATAACAAATTCAGAGGATATTGTGTCGGTCTCTATACAGACAGTGGGACTTCCGACTTTTTTCCTAATGGCAATTGTACACAGTGTTTGAAACTTGGGGAGAGTTTTTTAAAAGTTGTGTGCCCCCATGCAAAGGCCTTGTGTAAAACAAAAACATAAGTCAGAAACCTTCCTGTGCATAAATAAACCCTTAATTTGCACCGGAATCAAGACCACTGTCATGTATTTCCTGGCACTCCAAATAGGCAGACCTCAGTTTGCACATGAACTAGTTATATTTAGAGTGCTCAAGTTCAAAAGGATTAGTTAACAGATCATCCAGTTGGAAAATCAGTATTCCGCCATGGCTGCTACTGCAAGGGAAATGTTGAACTGTTAACCCTCTTCCAAAGGCTGTGGCAGCACTAAATACCGCAACATGCCCCACCGGATTGTGGGAGGGCTGGATGCCCACGAAGGTGAATGGCCATGGCAAGTCAGCCTCCATTTTGCTGGAGTTGCTTACTGTGGAGCCTCTGTGATATCAAAGGAGTGGCTTCTCTCTGCTGCCCATTGTTTTCAAGGGAACAGGTGAGTAATTAGAAATCCCTTCATCCATAGCTTCTCCTTTCTCATAACTCCAAAGTAGTGGCATGTATGGGATAGACATGGAGCACAATGCGCTCCTTCTTCTCCTGTTAATTTGTAACAGTCAACCATGCACTGCAATTATGAAATTTCCAATATGCAGCTTGAAAAATAGCCTGGTGTCCCTTTGCATAGGCGAAGGGTCAGTGCACAAGGCTGCCTAGTGCTTGGCTTTTCCAATATTCACCCATTTCCATCTGTCCATGGCAGATCCCTGCTCAGAGCCCACTTTGTGCTCAAGGCCCAACTACCCCGGTACATGTCTCAGGCAGGTGTGGTCCTTGGCTGAACAAAATTCCCCGCTCCCATCTTAGTCCCACATTCTTGTTTTAGATTCCTCAGTTGCACACCCTCCAGCATTCCCCTGAAGAAAATGGGGGCACAAGGGCATGGTACCAAAAGACGCACATCTTTTGGTGCTGTGCCCTTGCCTAAGTCAGTTGACTCACACAACAGTGTGGCACCACTGCCAGTTCATCCCTGGGACATTCTGGGAAGCAGTGACCAGTCAGTAGACATGGGGGACTAGTCTAGTCCCTAAATTTTCCCCTGGCATCTCCTTACCAAAGTCCAGAGCTTCTGTCTGGCTTAGGGAAAGAGACGTGATGCTCTAATGGTTCACAATTGTGTGTGTGTGTGTGTACTCCAGAGTTTTCATACCTTGTTCTAGAAGTCTGGTTGCTGATGCTTGCGTGGTGATCTGCTTTCCTTAAGGTTATCTGATCCTAGAATCTGGACAGCTCATTTGGGAATGCGCACCCAAGGAAAAGCCAAATTTGTCTCTACTGTGAGAAGGATTATTGTGCACGAGTACTACAACAGCAGGAATTATGACTACGACATTGCCCTGCTCCAATTAAGCACACCGTGGCTGGACACAATGAGGTGGCTAATTCAGCCAATCTGCCTGCCTCCCATCACACACAGAGTTCACACTGGGGAGAAGTGCTGGGTAACAGGATGGGGGCAAAAGCAAGAAACAGGTGAGCTTCCTGCTCCTTTTTGCCAACATGCCGGGAATTGCAATGAGAGATTTTTTGCTTCACTTTTTTATGTTTCGCACAGAGTTTGTATCTGTAACATCAATGCATAATCATATTTTCTCGAAACAGATAATGGATTAGGTGACAAAGCAGAAGCAAAGAGAGTCCATGTGGTGTCGTGGTTACGAGTGCCAGACTCGGAGCTTGGAGACCAGGGTTCAAATCCACACTCAGTCATGAAACTCACGGGGCAGACAGTGCCTAGAGCCACAGCCACAGGGTTTTTGTGGGGATTAAATGAGGAGGGGCGAGAACCATATATGCCACCTTGAGCATCTTGGAGAGAAAAATGGGATATAAATGTAAAAAATAAAAGTGACTTGTTTTGCTCATTTTAAGCAGCATCTGAACTCTGACAAGCAAGGTAGAACTTTTTGAAGGAAGCATAAGCATTGTGCCATCCATGCCAGGGATGAGGAGGAGCCTATAATACTTGGACTCCAACTCCCATCAGTTCCAGCCAGCATGGGCAAGGGTCAGGGATGATGGGAGTTGTAGTCCAACAATACCTGGAGAGCCACACGTTCCCTGTCACTGACATGCTTTCTGTAATGGTTCTACTGGTGATGATGGATCATGAGGGCACCAGTGTAAAAGAAAGCCCTTTTTGTCATCCTCAGTTGGCCACTTGCAATATGAGGACGGTAATATTCACTTACCTCACGGGATTATTGTAAAGATCACTGAAACAACAAGCACTGATTTGATCCCTCTAAACTCATAAATAATAACAGTAACAACAATAAGAGCTAGGACAGAAGCCAACATCACCTTTCCTTGGAAGAGAACCCCATTTCAGTATAACTTACTTTCTATACATAAGATATATAAATAAAGATGTTGCTGGTTTTCTTAGATTTGATAAGAGCCAGGTTTAGCATAGTTGCTATAAGGGTTGCTATCTGGATCTGGAGTGAGAGATCAGGTTCTCGAGAATTATCATCTTGCCTAAATTATTAAACTTTTCCAGATGATGAAACCTCGGCAGTTTTGCAAAAAGCAGAGGTAGAGATTGTTGATCAAACACTGTGTCATTCAACGTATGGGCTTATTACAGCCCGCATGCTGTGTGCTGGGATGCTGTCTGGGAAAAGGGATAGCTGCAAAGTAAGTACCGTATTTTTCGCTCGATAACACGCACCTGACCATAACACGAACATCGTTTTTAGAGGAGGAAAACAAGGGAAAAAACATTCTGAATGAAACAGTGGATGTATCATTTTTGTGCTTCATGCTGTGGCCACAGACATGTGATCTGATGGTGAATTTGGGGTGACCCAATGCAAAAATCCTGAGAATCCCTGTGGATCCATGCTTTGTAACCACGTTTTTGCACCATTGCAGCCCCAGGCAACAGTGGGTGTGTGATTTTGGGGGGGGCAGGCTGTAGCCATGGACATGCTATGTGCTCTGATGGTGAATTTGGGGTGACCCAATGCAAAGATCCTGAGGATCCATGTTTTGTAACCACGTTTTTGCACCATTGCAGCCCCAGGCAACAGTGGGTGCGTGATTTGGGGGGGGGGGCAGGCTGTAGCCATGGACATGCTATGTGATCTGATGGTGAATTTGGGGTGACCCAATGCAAAGATCCTGAGGATCCATGTGGATCCATGCTTTTTAACCACATTTTTGCACCATTGCAGCCCCAGGCAACAGTGCGTGTGTGATTTTTGGGGGGCAGGCTGTAGCCATGGACATGCTATGTGATCTGATGGTGAATTTGGGGTGACCCAATGCAAAGATCCTGAGGATCCATGTGGATCCATGCTTTTTAACCACATTTTAAGTGGGGAAGGAAGGAAAAATACAGAATGGACAAGGAGCACGAGAGGGGTGTGCAGAGAAGCAGCTGGCTAAGAATGCAGGAGAGGGGTATAACGGGAGGGAGGAAAGGAAGGCAAAAGTTTTCCCTCACCTACCCACCCAAGCCAGCCAGCTCGCTCTCTCTCTCTCTCTCTCTCTCTCTCTCTCTCTCTCTCTCTCCCTCCTGCATGTTTTCAGCAGCACCGGAGCACAGAGACGACACTCTGCTTTCCCCTCTGCTTGCCTGGAGGGGAGGGGCTTTCCCTGCTCTTTGTTCCGTTTGAGCAAACACAGCAAGGAAACAGAGGAGGGTGGGCAGTAAGACCCTGAGGCAGAATGCAGGAAAGCAGCCACTTCCTCTTTTCAGGTTTCCCTTCTCCGAGAGGCGCGATTTGATTTTTGCCTGATTTTTTTTGCCATTTGGCTCCAGGGACCACACATTCGCTCAATAACACGCACAGACATTTCCCCTTCCTTTTTAGGAGAAAAAATCTGCGTGTTATAGAGGGAAAAATACGGTACCTTGCTCTCTCACATACTTGCCCCACTTATACTTGCTCTCCACCGCTGCTTACTAGTCCTCATCCCCACCCCCCAAAATATTACCACTGACTTTTGACTGCATTCCAGTTCAGGTCAGTGCTAGGAAGCCTAATGACACTGGACTCAACTGGATCTTATATACCAGGGGTCAGCAAACTTTTTCAGCATTATGAGGGGCTGGGCTATATTTTTTTGGGGGGGGATGAATGAATTCCTATGCCCCACAGAGATGCATTTTAAATAAAAGGACACATTATACGCATGTAAAAACACACTGTTTCCTGGACCGTCCGCAGGCCAGATTGAGAAGGCGATGGGGCTGGATCTGGCCCCTGGGCCTTAGTTTGCCTACCCATGTTATATACCCTCTCCTGACAGGTTGCGCTCCTGCAACCTGAGACTTCTTTTGCATGGAAGGCGCCACTGCTGCTCCCAATTCATACACCTCTGGGTTCTGGGAGACGGGGTGGGGGGTAGAAGGTAGTGTGTCTACTGACCCATCTATTGGTTGAACAGCCTTTTCCTCTTCTGCTACATCTGGTGCACCTTCCTCTATCTCAGACTGCCTTGACTCTCCCCCCCCCCAGCTCCTACCTTGTGGGTGGCGCCAATCCCCATAAATCACTGGCCTCCTCTCCTGGGTCATTCCCCATGCCTCTGCCGCATACTCTTCAGAGCCCTGTCTGTCCCTGACACCTGGGGACAGCTTTTATCCACACTGGTAGATAATTGATGCTATCAACAGAAATGATCTAAAACAGCAAATTGTGTTGACTTTTGAAAACAATGTCTTTTTTTTAGGGAGATTCTGGAGGACCCCTATCATGTCGAAGCAAAAGTGATGGAAAGTGGTTCTTGATGGGAATCGTTAGCTGGGGCTATGGCTGTGGAAGACCCAATTTCCCCGGAGTATACACAAGGGTGTCAAATTTTGCTACATGGATACACAAATATGTGCCTTCAGTTTTTTAATTTAGTGGCAACTACACTTGAAACAGAGTCAGCTCTGAAATGTCCTCATTAAAACCACATTTACTAAATGATTAGCGGTGTTTTCAGTTTGTCATTGTGTCTGCTACACCCATGGCCTCAGAATGAATGGCACGACCACATGCTCAGTAAGTAGAATTGTACAGAGGTCTTGAAAAGTCTAGGTTCCCAGCTTTCTCTTGCTCAAGTGATGCCACAAAAACTTTATTTTTGGTATATTTTTAATGATTATTTGCATCAAATGTAGGGGAAAAGATATTTTATAAGACTACAACACTAGGCATGTGTCAGGATGTTGTCAGTGGCTCCTGGCTGGCTGCCCAAGAAAGTATAAAGACAAGAAAAAAATTCTTACCATCCTTTTTATTTCAATATTTACAGAGAGAAGCTATAGAACCCAACCTCTTGGATAATGGCATTGTCCTGAGTGAATCTCCACCCCAGTCTCTTCCACTTCCTCATTTGCCACTTCTACGGGTGCTGCTACATGCCCTCTGTCTCTGAGCTCTTTGCTCTCCTACTTTTAAGGCTCGCTGGATTCTGGGAGATGGAGGGTCTGGGATGCTTTCTAATGACACCATGTCAGCCAGCTGCTGCTTCTGCTCTGCCTGCTTCACCTCTCCTATTATTTCTCAACTTTTCCCCTCATCTGCCTCTGAGCTGTGACCTCCCACAAACCACTGTTGTAAATCTATACTGTCTTCCTCTTCCTCCTCTCTGGAAGGGTCAGGATGGGGAGGCGGTCTCCACCATTCCTCCTCTACCCAGTCCCTGGCAGCATGACACAGGTTGCCTGTGACTATTATATTTCCAGCATTCAACCACAGGGGCTGTAAAATATGGGGAGGGAGATATCATCTTTGAATATTGCTTGAGGAAGGCAATGCTGATTGGGGGCGGGGAAATACTCTATGGGGGAAAATTTAAGTATCCCTTTCCCTAAACCACCTCCTCTTCACACTGCCATCTGGCTTCATTTCAGCTAGGAGATTAATCACTGGGTTCTCAAATTGCATGTAGTTGGGTCATTCCCCCAGACAAAACTTGAAAGTGGAACCTTATTCAGGGATTCAACATGGAAAAGGACATAACTCATTTCAAAATGCCTTAGGACAAACCAGTTGTGTTTCTTATAGCTTATACTTCTTGTTGGCATCCATCTGTCTCAGGAGACAATGAAGGAGTGCCTTCAGAGATGAAGTCAAACTGCTGGAGAGTTACAGTGCCTGCTGTGGCTGAAGAAACATACAGGAGAGACATGTTTTATTGCAGCTGGAGCAGATGAAGGTGTCCAGTTTTGCTGCTACAGGTGTACCATGGTGTTTCATCTCTAAGAGCTCCACCCATCAGTCATTTCTCCTCTGGCCACTGCTGCAGATACAAGACCTGACTGCCTATTTCCAGTTTTTACTAGGGGTGGGAAACTTCAAGCCCATGGAAACAATCCAGCTCTCCAAGCTTCTCTGTCCGGCTCTCAGGACTTGCTCCAGGCCACACTTCTCCCCAGCGACACACCTCACCTGACCTGCTTCACAACCTCCCCAGGTGTTTTACCGGGCTGAAATTTGTCCTTGAACTTTGATCATGCTTCTTGTTTGACTGGACAGAGGATAGAGATGGTTATGTGTAGAAACTAGCTTACTATACAAAGTTTGTTGTTGTTTAGTCGTTTAGTCGTGTCCAACTCTTCATGACCCCATGGACCAGAGCATGCCAGGCACCCCTGTCTTCCACTGCCTCCCGCAGTTTGGTCAAACTCATGTTGGTAGCTTCAAGAACACTGTCCAACCATCTCGTCCTCTGCCGTCCCCTTCTCCTTGTGCCCTCAATCTTTCCCAACACCAGGGTCTTTTCCAGGGAGTCTTCTCATCTCATGAGGTGGCCAAAGTACTGGAGCCTCAGCTTCAGGATCTGTCCTTCCAGTGAGCACTCAGGGCTGATTTTTTTAAGAATGGATAGGTTTGATCTTCTTACAAAGTTAGAATTTACAATTCTTGCACCCCTCCCTGGTTTATACACCCGCATGAATGCAACTTCAATGGATGACTTGCAGATGTGAAAGATTACTCACAAGTTGAAACACATCATCTGATCTCACCTCAAGTGCAATACTTTTCAGTGGAAAGGTCTGCCAGATTCAGATGCCAATGTCATAGTGCTGAGAAACCAAATAATAGTTCATACATAAGTGCACGTCTAAAACACTGTAATGAATTCTCTGCAAGGGATAGACGTCAGTGGCAATTTAGAACATGCTCATTTCATGATATGATTGGAGGCCAGAAATGTTCTCTAGGACTTCTTTCCCCCTCATGTCACTATTCTGAGGGTTTATCCACACCTCTGCTTGCCCAGACCACATTCCCCATGGAAAACCCGCTGTTTATCTCTGAATTGGAGAGAACATCAATCAGGTTTTCTCTGGACTGATGTTCAGTATGATTTAGCACTGAAGAGTGGATTTTCTGAGGGAAAGTGTTGAGGTAAAGGCAAAACAGCCCAGATCCGTGCCTAGAAAGCATGGGGCAAGTGGGAAACAGTATGGACATGTGCTTTCTAGGCATGGGACAAGCAGAAGTGTGGATGAGTTGCAGTTCGGGATAAATGAAGTATCATTTCTGCAGAAAGTGACTTCAGCTCAGAGGGCTGCCAGGATTTGCAGACAACAAAGAGCTGCTGGGAAAGAAGAAAACAGAAGCATGCTTGGGGGAATACCAAGTTCTACAGAAATACACAAAAAAAGGAAAAAACATAAAACATCAGCCAGCAAAAATCAAACAAATGGCCCAGCAATAACAAAGCATACTCAATAGCCACATAATGTAGATTGTTAGTTGGAAAAGAAAATGGGGAGATGGGAAGTAGAGTACGCTGCTTGAAAAGAATTACTGGCTGGAGAAGGCACCAACATTTTGCTGCAGGTCCCACTTGCTGGCGTTTCATTTATGCCGTTTTTTGGACTAGTTACAGTGATTGGTGTTAATAGAATCTGAGCCATCCTGAGTCTCTAAAATAGGGCAGAGAAGAAGTATGACCACATGGATCCTAATACAGTGGTACCTCGGGTTACATACGCTTCAGGTTACATACGCTTCAGGTTACATACGCTTCAGGTTACATACTCCGCTAACCCAGAAATAGTACCTCGGGTTAAGAACTTTGCTTCAGGATGAGAACAGAAATCGTGCTCTGGCGGTGCGGCGGCAGGAGGCCCCATCAGCTAAAATGGTGCTTCAGGTTAAGAACAGTTTCAGGTTAAGAACGGACCTCTGGAATGAATTGTTCTTAACCCGAGGTACCACTTTATGTGGTTGTTTTACACATTTATGAACCACATTCCCACTACAACAGGACACAAGACAAAGTACACCTATTACTCTGGTGTAAAGTAAAATGAGTTAACTTGGGCTACACATACACACCATATATTTACATGACTTCCCCCAAAGAATCTTGGGAGCTGTAGTTTGCGATGGTTGCTGGGAACTGTAGCTGCGTGAGGGGTAAACTACAAATCCCAGGAGAAGCAATATGCTTTAAACATGTTTCAAATTTATGGTGTGTATTATTACCCTTCACTACCTTCAGGGTGAATGACCTGCTATTAAACCATCAACCGAGGAACCGCTTTACTACCTCTCCTGCTTGAAAGTCCACAACACAGCACAGTGAAGAATACCGACAAATGCCAGTAAAATGTTGCGATTCTCATCTCATCATACCATCAAAGCATGCTAGCATGCCAAAGATGCACAGGGCAACTATGCTATATATTAGATAACCTTGGGTTTTAGTATGTTCATAATAGGCTTTTAATTTAACTAAATTGTTGATAGATTTTCTTTTTCTATTTGGGGTGGGGCGAGGTTAAGAATAACATCGTTCCAGAAGCAGATTTTTTATATTTTTTTAAAAACCCTATATCATTTAAATACCCCTCCCCCCAGTGTCCTGTAAACAAAGAAGCCAAGAAGTTCTACTCAAAAGGGTAAAGTGTGTGCAAGGTTTTCAGACTTTTAAATACGTCCCTCAACCGTAACCATGCTGTAACAAAATCCCTCTGTGTTCTTAATTACTGTTCTCAGTTCACTTGGTTTTGTTGCAAGGATGTAAGCATTTTAAAAGGGTCAGTAAGTTCCTTTGATTTCACTCAGGCTATTTCAGTCATTGTCCAAGTTGCTCATTACAGCCGATATTCTCCCCCCCCCCTTTTGTTTTAAGAAATGTTGGTGCGCATGCTGTAAAGCGCTGCTATCAAAAACTGAGTTTTTGCATGAATAGCATTGGGGTTTGTCTCATTTGTCCATTTTCAAAGGAGATGCTATCTCACCCGAGATTCCTTTTGTGTAAACCTGATCCCATCTGCCCGGTTTGGAAAAGAAAGAGTTACAGTCAGGATGGCTTATTTTCCTTCCCACCTACTACCTGAACCACAGGTGCTCAGCCGGGAGGCTGTTTAGTCATATAGCAAAGGAGAACCAAGGACAACAATAAGAGGGAAAGACATTGTTTTCCCCTGAGGTTCCAAATACAAAAGCCCTAGTTGCTTCTAGGATTTTGATATGTAGAACGGCAGAACAAACCAGGGAAGCATCATCATGAGGTCTTTCCCATCCAGGCGCCTCTCTGTTATATACAGCATACCTACTCCTTGCGACTCACACTTTCTCTCTGGACTGGTAAGAAATTGCAATTCGGTTTCCTAACACGCTTGTAAATTGCTCATGAATAATGCAACGATTAATTCGCTTGTCAGCTGAGCAAAGGCAGAATCATTTTCCTCGATTTGCTTGCTGATTCCTTCCTTCCTTGCTTCCTTCTTGAACAGGGTCTGCCTTTTCACCACAGCCAGGCTTCACAAGAAGATATTGCGAGTCGGAAGCATTCTTTTGGCCAAAAAGTGCATTTTCGTTTCTGGAAAAGATGTCTTTTACAAACGTTACCTGTGATTTCCTTGACTGTCACTGTGATTCTGCTGGTGCTGTACTATACGTTATGTAAGTGTCACTACTGCAAGCTTTTAATTTCTATAAGCATGTAAAGGTTGCCTTCATTGCTTTTCAAGCAGGTTAATGTTAAAACTATTTTCATTGGGTTTTTATTTAGTTCCAGGATGCCAATGATGTATCGTGTTTATGACAAATATTCATAACCAACTAGTTTTGGCACACTATGAGAATCTTGTGTTTTTTGTGTTTTTGGCCTAAACTCATTAGATAGTGGTCCCAATACAACAAAAAGGAACCTATGAGCTGAAATTATTATTATTCTTATTATTCTTATTATTAATTGTAGCCCCATCCATCTGACTGGATTGCCCCAGCCACTCTGGGTGGCTTTCCTTTAACAAATCTGCTTTCCACTAATGCAAAAAGTTGATGCATTGGGGGAACACTCTGTACTCAGGATCTATGGCTTGCAAATATTGCTAATCCTACACTATCTGCAAAGCCAAATCATTTAAAAGTGTTGCCCCTTGGGTATGAATTTAGCTTGAACCTTAAAAAAAAATTGTTAGAAAACATACAGATAAAAATCAATAACATCTCAAAGTTAAACATTTGCATAGTGTGTGTAAGAAAGTCCTACATACACCTTCTTGATCACTTGAGAATATTATGAGCAGGCACTGACAAAAGTCAGATTCATCCGATAGTTGTTTCTTCAATTGAATCCAGTGAAAGTGGATTTCCATTTGAATACGGAAGATCATCTGATGGTATTTTTTGAATAAAATTTTGTAGTGGACCTTGATTTGATGTTGTGTATTAAAAGGGAGGGTCTTCCTATTAACACAGAAGTTATGCCTTTTTAAGCAACCTTTCCCCCCCAGCATGAATTAACCTGTTTTTGTTCTGCTAATATTTCCCCTCCCTTCTTTTCAGCTCCTGCATTCTCTTTCATCTACATTGGTGGAAGCCTAGAAATTCCTAACCTGACCTACACAAATGACCTAATGCACCCCAAATCGCATACGTTTATATTGCAAGCTGAAGCTGTCCAGAATTGTGTGAGTTTGCCTATGGAAAATATAAGGGACTACATTTTGGTTCAAATTTCGTTTGATAGGTTTTCTACTTGGGATATGCTGCTGATGAAACTAGACCTGCTGAGGCACAGTTAAGGGACATGTGCCTATCTTTTTTGAGTTGCCTAAAAGGGAGGGTTGTGGTGGCTTGATCAAAATTGAAGACCATTACCAATGTCAGTCTTACCACTAAGCATGCCGAGACAACCTGGTACGGGCAGCACTTTTCACACCCACCCAAAAAGTGGTCAATTCATATTTTTGCTGTTGCACATGGGTGCCACTTTGACGTTATGCTTCAGGAACTGAAATATCTTAAGCCTTCTAGAATTAGAAAAAAAACAGTCTCTGGTTCCATTTCCTGTAAGCAGAGTTGTGTCTTCTTCTGCTTTACACAGTAGATATTTCATATATATCTTCTGCCTACTCAGAAATAGGCCCCACTGAGTTCAATACAACTTAGCCCCTAGTAATCTTGTATACGATTGCAGCCTTAGTGCATTTCTTTGTGGAGATTTTTGGACAATTAGTTTATATTTAAAGCAAACCCCTTTTCAAATTCCCTCTTCCAGCACAACAATACTTGCTTTCTTGCACTTCTCTCCCAAGTTTACTCTATTTGTGAGATCAAAACACTTTTCTAGCTCCTTGCTAACAGAAGGTTTGAAAATACAAAGCATCTCTCTGTTAGCTTGCATTTCCCAACTGAATTCACCGGGTACCTCAAAGCTGCTTTGTGCATGGGTTGCATGAGTGGCCCATGACCTGATTAGAAACCAGAAATGACAGAGATCTTAAATAGTCTAAATCAATACTGATTCTTGTCATTCAATAACTACTATTTCATGAAGAATCAGTATCATGCTACCTTGTAAAAATGAATCGACCACCGCTGGCTACCTACTTATTTGTGCTAGACATAAAACAATGGCAAGAAAATGTTTTTGTTACTTGGAACACTTTAAAAAACTGTATATTTTACAGACTTTTTCTTGTTCTTTATATTTAGTTTTCTAATCGTTTAACTCTCAGTTTCCAGAATTGTATGGATCTTCTGCCTTAGGGAATTATTACTTGACATCTGTTATTACTGCTTTCAGGTAAGTACCAGAATTTCAAAACCCCTTTTTTCTGATTGTAGGCATTTGATGTCTTCTCTATTCATGTTCTCAAGACTCAGAAGATAATAAAGTTAAGTAGAGGATCTCATTAGAAATTTAGTCTTATTCCAGTTCAGATTAGACTTTGGCTGGAATCCTAAATAAACTTCCCATTCCATCTCAGATGAATCATGAGCCTTTTGGAAATAGTCTAAGCCAGGGAAGTGAATGTGAAGGTCAGTGGATGGTTAGCGCTGGTCTAAGACTATTTGCTGCCCGAGTCAAAGAACATATACAAAAGCAATGAAACTTAGTTCATTGCAGCTCATTTCTGTCATTGCTGCATACGCAATATACATTTTAAACACATTCAAAAGACATTTCCCACCTCAATATGAGCATTCTGCCTCATGAGAGGAATGAGGCTGAGAGACGGTGACTTGGGCTGGGTATACATTACCAGATTAAAATGAAGCTAGGTTGCTCTTTTTCTCTGTTTGGATCAAAGCTGTTTTTGTTTGTTTGTTTGAGGGGGGAGATGGATATCAGAGCATAGTATTTCATAAGAAATGGCACGATACCTAAGGATTGTGGCTAAAATGGTGTTTATACCACTTCCCAAACCAATGGTGGGAGCACGCTAGATGCAGAATAGACAGGAACGGGTCTACAGCCATGTATAATGCCACATAAATATTGTGCAACTGAGGTTAAATGTGAACCAAGGACTTCCCAGTTCACCAGCTCTTTGCAGATGTACATAGTCACATCGTTAGTGACTGCATTTCACCCTTAGTTTATGGTGAAGTGCAGGATCTGAATAGTAAACAACCATCTTCACGTGAGCAGGAATCTCCCTAGGAAGGAAAAAAGAAAAAAAAAGAGGTCTCTGTGAGCATTGATTGATTGGTGCTTGTAGTTTGAATGTGTGACCCCATTTAACTCACAAACTTCTCCCTATGTGCTGCAAATCTGCCCTGATACCCTTGAGCACAGGCAGAGAGGAAGAAGACATCCCTCTCCAAGCCGATGCTCTTCTTCAATCTTATTTTGTCATCTTCCTCCAGTGAAGGAAAGAGTGGCCTTCGAGCTTATTACTGGAGTACATTTTGGGCCCCACAAGATATGGTTCTTTCTATTCAAAATCTGTCTTCGACAAAGCAAAAGCAAATACTCAGTAAACGGGCACCTGCAACTGAAAACAGCACGGCTGAAGTATATTCTTTGGAGGAGGATTTTGATGTTATTACTATGGAGCTCTTTGGTAACATTATTTTTTATATTCTTTAGAAGTTCCAATAATTCATAGGAATGCATATGCCACTAATTTTGAGGATTCTTCATCATTTTTAGTTTCAGATTCTATGGACTATGATGTGACATGGAAAGCAGGTAAGAGCTATGTGTGTCCCCATTGTCCAATGGCACACCATTTCAAATGTTGCTCTAGCACAACTTTCTTTTGTTTCATCAGTGCTTGCTCTTAAGTTGAACCTAAAGGATTCAGTGAATAAGAGGAACATCTCCAGCTCAAGAGTCATGGAAATGAACAGGGTTGCTCAAGACCACCTTTGCACTCCTATGCAACTCATTTTCATTCCAAGGCTGCTTCTGCAGAAAAAAAGTATTGCACTCTGAGTCACTTGCAACTATTGTCTGCAAAGATGGATGGACCTATTCGTTTCAGCTCTCCACATTTCTGCAGCAATCTGCCACTTTAAAAAATCTTTGCGAAATCTTCATGAAAATTCACCAGCCCTTTAGCATGACATGAATTTATCCTAATAAACACATTTTTGCACCCAGTGTTGACTAATATACATATTTATGCAAGCAATTTTCCCTTACAAAACCCTTTTTTGTATGTTATGTTCACTAATAAAGATATTTTGCATAGATGCTCCCCTAACAGATGCCAGAGAGAGAGAGAGTTCAGATGGAGAACTGGACTGCAAAATTTTGAAAAGTGAGAATGTTGAAGGATAGTTGTGTTTTGGTTCACCCTGCGGTTTGAGAAATGGAAATTATATAGTTCCTTGTTGAAATGCAAACAAAATCAAATTTCTTCTGCATCCCTATTTTCAGCTTATAAAAATGAATCCAGACTATTTAAGCATTTCCAAAGGGCCTTCTCCTAATCTTCTAAATCTGGGACTGTAATCCATTCAAAGTTTCTCAGTAGATGGTGTTATAACAGTGGCAAACTGAAGTCTGTGTATGGATCCCTATGTTGCCAAAATAGCACTATCCATGCATAAGAGGGAGGGATAATAATCATACAACAGGCGGAGAAGGGACATAAGGAGAACTGAACCCCAAAATGAGCACTGAGCTGATTGACAGTTATGTGTACTTGTGACTGAAAACTGAGGAAAAGGGGGAATGGAATGGACTATCTTAGAAGAGGACATGGCTGGCTGGAGAGCTCCACACTGCAGCATTTTTCTTACAGGCCCCACTTGTCAGTTGCATAATTGGCCAATTTAAATCAATGTTGCACTCTCAAAATGTGAGGTATGTGGAGTTATTTGCTTAATTTATAAAGGCTGTATAAGAACTTGCTAGAGACATGTGGAATACAGTGGTGGTGGCAGCAGCAATAGATTATCAGGAGTGCACCTGCTGGCCAGCTCCTGTATCTTGAAGTAGTAAACAGAGCACACATAGGCTTTGTCCACAGCTTTAGGTGAACAAGCAGATGGGAAAATGAGGGCAGCAAGACCAGTACTATTCCCTCCATCCATGTATTGCTACCCCCACATATGTCATCTGAGTAGGATCTCTGGAAGGGGCCAGAAGCCTTGATCTCTGCTCCAGCCCTTCACCAAAGATAAGAACAAAAATCTCCCTCTCTTTTGGAAATTGCTGCTGTGTCTTGAAGCATGCTGCTCAAAGATTATGGCATGATAACAGGAGATCAGTTCTGAGCTGTTTTGTCCCTACAATATGACTGTAATTAATGGGATGATATGTGAGAAGAACCGTAATTGTTTAGTCCTGCCCTGCTGGCTGGGCCACAATATGGTCTTAACCTCTGGATAGAGTAAAAAGAAGACGACCAATATGCTGACATGGTTTATGAATCTGAGAAATTTTGAGCTGGCTTGGCTTAGTGGACTAACAATTAAACTGTTCGCCTCAACAGCTGTGGACAAGTCAGTCATGATTCCTCATCCGCACAATGATTATGGTGAAGCTCATAATGATCTTTTTAATGCTGGAAGAGTTAGATATTATACAAATGATGTTTGCTGCATTTACCTTAAGGATACAGCTGTAGTTGAGAGTAAGCCCCATAGACCTCAGTAAGATTTCTGAACAATTGTGCTTAAGATAGTGCTGTAAGAAAGAGGAATTGTCTTCAACTGTGTGCTCTACTTAAGCTGATGTGTTTCACCTGCTTTTTCCATTAGTTGATGCACTTAGAGCTGCTTTGCATTCAGTTATCTGGTGAAAGGTGCTGGCTTGGTACAGAGAAATTCAAGTCTTCTAGCCACTAATCAGGTGCCCAGTGTAGATCCTTTTTCATCTCCTTTGTGCCTCCGCCTTGTCCCAAAGGAGGACAACTTCATGGGGTGAGAGCATAGCACAGAGCTGTCTCATAATGTATTCAGTCCTTGTCTGATGTGATGGACAAGCCTGTCTTTTGTGGCGTAGACAACTGGTTCCTGGGATCCGGGCCGACAGGGTCTGGATTCATTTCTCTGCTTTTCTGCTTTTCAGCCACTGATCTATTTTGGTTTTGTCTACCAGTGGCCTTTGACCTCTATGCAAAGCCTGGTAATAATAGGACCTTAACACTGATGAATCCTAAGAGATCTTTTTATCAGTGGAGGCTGCGAGTTCCATCGGACCACGTTGTGAGACTAGTGGTTGTTCCCTTGCATAGCGTGACTCCTGGGAGCTGTGCATCTCACAGGCTATCCGCATATGACTTCCTTCTCCCTCTGCAAAATAAGATCATTACAAGGTAAGAGCATTTACAAAGTTTGCTCCATGCTGGAGATCTAATGAGGTTGAGGGTACATTTTATCATATGTGGTGGACTTGTAAAAGAGTATTGGGTACCTCGGGTTAAGTACTTAAATCATTCGGGAGGCCCGTTCCTAACCTAAAACTGCTCTTAACCTGAAGCACCACTTTAGCTAATGGGGCCTCCTGCTGCTGCCGTGCCACCGGAGCCCGATTTCTGTTCTTATCCTGAAGCAAAGTTCTTAACCTGAAGCACTATTTCTGGGTTAACGGAGTGTGTAACCTGAAGCGTATGTAACCTGAAGTGTATGTAACCCAAGGTACCACTGTATAATGAACTGGGGGGAAATGTTTAAAAGTACCTTTCAAAAAACAAAACAGGGTCCTTTTTGTTGGGGATAAATTCCCAGGTGTCAAAAAAGACTATTTATGTATGCTACTACTGCGGCCCATGTTTTCCTAGCCTCAAAATGGAAAATGAGTGAGGTCCCAACCAAAGAAGAATGCCAATTTAAACTGATGGAATACGCACAGCTTGCAGTTTTATCATTTAGAATAAGAGAACAAGAAGAATGCATGTTTAAAGAAGACTGGAAAATGTTTACGGTATACATGGGTGAAAACTGTTCATTTTAAAATGCTGGTGGCATTAAGATAAATCCACCAGTGTAAATAAGTTTTGATGGATGTAGCAATGGATTATGGAATGGTTTAGTTTATGTAAAATATGCAGGGATGTAAGGCATGCGAAGGGACGTGGGTGGCGCTGTGGGTTAAACCACAGAGCCTAGGAGTTGCTGATCAGAAGGTCGCAGTTCGAATCCCCGCGATGGGGTGAGCTCCTGTTGCTCGGTCCCTGCTCCTGCCAACCTAGTAGTTCGAAAGCACGTCAAAGTGCAAGTAGATAAATAGGTACTGCTCTGGCAGGAAGGTAAACTGAGTTTCTGTGCACTGCTCTGGTTCACCAGAAGCGGCTTAGTCATGCTGGCCACATGACACAGAAGCTGTACGCCGGCTCACTCGGCCAATGAAGCGAGATGAGTGCAGCAACCCCAGAGTTGGCCACGACTGGACCTAATGGTCAGGGGTCCCTTTACCTTTAAGGTATGTGAAATGAACCATGGAAAGAGAAGAAGGGAAGTCATTGGTTTAAGGTTGTTTAAATGAATATTTTGAAATGTAAATTAGAAAATGTAATGAAAATTATATATATAAAAATAAAAATAAAAAGTTTGCTCCGTAGACACAAAGCAGCGCTCTCTCTCTCTCTCTCTCTCTCATTACATGGGGTCAGTGGCGTAGCGTGGGTTGTCAGCACCCGGGGCAAGGCAAGTAATTTGCGCCCCCTAACCCGTGGATTTGCGCCCCCTAACCCGTGGATTTGCCCTAACCCCCAGATGTTGCGCCCGGTGCGGACGGCCCCCCCTGCACCCCCCACGCTACGCCACTGCATGGGGTAGAGCACCCTGTGTCCCAAGGCCCCTTGGGTGGTACGTATAGTAGTGGAAGAGACTTTCTGCTCTCCAAATCAGCTTTGTAATCTGCCTGAATGTATTTCAGATGGTGTGGGTCGTCCGGGGCCTGGACGTCCCCAGTTATACGTTTAACTTCATCGAGTAATGTCATGTTGGTCACATTCTCATTGGACCGAAGAAAAGAGAGCAATATATTGAATGCATATTTTCAAGCAGTTCCTAAAATTGGTATGTAGTTGCCAGATGCCAAGCATTGTTTGTGAACAACTTTTGATGGCTCACATGTAGTTGTGTTATATTTGAAATATTTATGTGGATTTAAAATGGGGAATAAGACATGGATTCAAGGATTATTTTGACCCAACTCTATAATAATATTAGGGTTTTCTAAGACTGACATGGGGTGCACAAGTGCTGGAGTGAAACGATCCACTTTTTGGCTGTATTTAATGACTCGTGATTCAAGTGACTTGGGACAGTAGCTCTGTCAAGTTCACAATGGCATTGAGAAGAGTGAGCCAAGTGATGAAAGATGCTTTGGGGGGAATGCTAATTCTGTCACCCTTCTTATTACAAAGGTATACAAATCTGTTGCAAATTTTCCTCAAAGCGGATAGTGGCGAACTGAGCTGCCTCCGCATATCATCACTGTGAAAGCATATTCTCTGAGCAGCAAAACAACCAGCTTCTGAAAGTCAGTGAAGGGGGTTCCAAATGTCATTTGTTGTATGATGCATAGGGGGAAATAAGTGAATCATCGTACTTTGTATGTGTTTTTCCTTGCACAATGAGAAAGGAAGAACCCCTTTGGCCTAGCAGAGTAGAGAGAGTTATTTCTATGCCATTCTTTCTTTCCTGAGGGAAAAGCCAGATGATCTATTAGCTCCACAACTGTGCACTTAGATGCAGGTTTTTAAAATCAGGTTGCCCACGCAGAACACCTGATCTATATTTGGTGGTGGTGGTGAATTTAATACTACCCACCTATAGTAATTCTTTTTTGCTCCACCACCTCGTACCAGCTACTTGCATATGAAAAAAAAAACCTCCCATTCACTTCAAGAAGAGCTTTTCCCATGCTTTCCATAACAAGAGATGAGCAGTTCTTCAGAATAATAATGTTTTGTTTTATTTTCTCCTTAGTATGTGGTGGTCGATACATCTCTTGGAATGGGACTGTAATTTCTCCATACTACCCAAGTTACTATCCACCGAATATTGACTGCCACTGGATTATTAGAGTATGTACTCTTAGAAGTAACAGGGAACTTTTTAATGAAAATCTTTTAAAAACTTGATCCCCCCCCCAAAAAAGAAATAAGCTCTTCTAAAACAAGGAGACCAGAAAAACAGAAGGAAATAATTTTAAATGAAATGACAGATCTTACATACATGTGATTATCGTCTGTGTGGTGAGGAGAAATAGGCATTATATCAGCCTAATATGGATTTTGGATTGTTATAACATTGTGTCCTAATCTTCCTCGAAGAGACTAGGGTAGCATTCATGGCCCTACTGCACTCTCTATTGCAGTCAACTCACATCTTGCACACATGTAACGTGTGCGATCACAGCTTTACGCTCTTGGCAGCTGGGCAGCTGCAACTGGACAAATGAAACACACGCAAGGTGAAGAGCTTAAAAGCTCTCAGATTTTCTTACCAGGCTCAGGGATCTCTCACAGGCTCAGGAGGCCCTTGTGTGATCTCTCTGGGCCATCTGAGATATCACTACATTTTGCGAGCCAACGTAAGATTTTCCAAGAGCCTGGTAAGCAAGGCAGAAAGCTTAAAAGTACCATATTGGCCTGAATATAAGCCTCACTTTTCCCTTCCCCCAAATTCCGACCATGAAAAGTTAAAGTGTGGCTTATATTCGTGATCTTACAGTATGCAGCCAGGAGCGCAGCAAAGCGGCGCCCACCCCGCATGTAGTCCCCTGTCCTCTCCCCCAAGGCCGGGAAGGGAGAGAACGAGGGAGGGGAAAGGCCGCCAGCAACACAGTGCAGTTCCCACCTCCCTGCCCAGTATGCCCAGGAACAGCGAGGAATGGAGCAGCTTATATTCGGGTATTTTTTCTTTCCCCCCTCCAATTTTAAAGGTGTGGCTTATATTCGGGTGCGGCTTATATTCAGGCCAATATGGTACTTTTTGCAGTGGGAAAACCGGGGCACATAAACACCTTGCAATCTCATGCTCATTGAAAGAATGGGGGTTTGTTTCCCTTATCATCCAGCCTATGTTCAGTTGGGGGGGGGGATGTCGGAATCTCCGCTACGACCAAGCTACTCCTCTGGTCGAGCCCTCCGGAATCTCCTTCGATGATGATTAATGACCTGAGCCTTTGATAAGGCTCCAGGCACGTTCCCCATTCACCAGAGTATCCAAAACAGCAGAAGGGATGAGAAATATGAGCTACATTGCTAGGCTTTATTTCTCACTAGGCAGACAGAAAAGAGATATACATGCTCTCTCTGTGAAAGCAGAGAGCAACCGAAGAACAAAGGAACAAGAAACCAGTAACATCACATCCGTCTCCCAACAGAAACCAACAGGGGAGAGGGTATGTTCCAGGTATGTGTGTAATGGATCCCATTCTATAATCTACAGTAGAGAACCTGTGGTCCCCTGGATGTTAGTAGACTCCAATTTCCATCAGTCCCAGCCAACTTGAGCAGTGCTTAGGAATTATGGGAACTGTAGTCCAACAATATCTGGATGGCCGCACAAGTTTCCCATACCTTCTATGCCCACTTCCCTGGGTGTACCACTGAACTTGGTAGGACTTACATCTCAGTAGACCAGACAGGATTGCACTGTTCATGTGTTTAGGACCAAGAGGCAGGTTGTTTTTAAGTATTAAAAGTACAATAAATGTTCTTCCCCATGCTTTTTATTTTTTTAAATGCTTTTTTATATCTTAGGCACCACTGCCTGGCTATAGATTGCTGCTAAAAATTCTTGTAATACAAGTTCAGGAACCATCCCTTGGATCCAATAGATGTGATAAAGATTGGTTGGAAATTGATGGAATTAGGTGAGCTACAACCTTTTCTGCTACTTTTCTTGAAACAACTCTGTTGACATCCATAGGTGAAGAGTCGTTTATGGTTATAGATAATTAAAAAAGGAAAGGGTTGTAAGTAAAATTAGAATAATAAAATTTGAAAAACTGACCACATTTTGCCACAATGTAGGGTTGCCATATTTTTAAGAGCAAAAAAGAGGACGCTATGATGACTAAATACCCCTACTATATGTAGGCTATAGAAGCTGTGATATATTGCTGAGGGGGGCAGGAGAAGAGAAGACCATTCATTATGTCTATGTCACATCCAGCAAGTATAGCCGGAGACATTTTGGCAAATTAAAAAAATCTACCCAGAGACAGAAATTATGCCCCTGAAAAAGAGGATGTGTATTGGAAAATGAGGACACATGGCAACCCTACCACAATAGGACCAAATTTCAACTGACTCTGAGTGGTTTAACAGACACCCCCTCTTACTTCTGAAAAATGGAGCTCTGTGAGGAGAACAGGGGTCCCCTAACAACCCTCAGCACCCTTAACAAAGTACAGTTCCTAAAATACTTTGGGGGAAGCCATGAATGATAAAAGTGGCATGATACTGCTTTAAATGTATAGCACAGATGAGTCCTTAATCTGGACTGGAATTCTGAAAATGACAACTGTAACACAATCTTGAGTCATGAGAAGTTGTCAAAACGACAAGTTATGATGAATGCAATTAAAGAGGAGAAGTCCTGTGCTGCCTGTGATGGAGGCTGAGAGACCATAGGATGCTATGGACATCCCTTTCCACAGAAAGCTCCACTGCTATTACTCTTCCACTGTCAGTGAGCTGAAGGCAGTGGGAAGAAAAAGGGACGCCTTGGGTCCAAAGACCTCCTGGTTTCTCCATCACCTTCTCACTGCCAGCCTTGGAAATGGGGTACTTATTTTCCCTTCCATTAGAATCATAGAATCATAGAGTTGGAAGAGACCACAAGGGCCATCGAGTCCAACCCCCTGCCAAGCAGGAAACACCATCAGAGCACTCCTGACATATGGTTGTCAAGCCTCTGCTTAAAGACCTCCAAAGAAGGAGACTCCACCACACTCCTTGGCAGCAAATTCCACTGTCGAACAGCTCTTACTGTCAGGAAGTTCTTCCTAATGTTTAGGTGGAATCTTCTTTCTTTGTTTCTTTCTTTCATTGACCCTACTTCTACACTGTCCACTATAGAATCTCTCCACCACCATCTTATGGTTGCTCCACTTGGTTGCAATCCTATACTTACTGACCTGGGAGTCCCATCGAATTCCATGAGGCTCACATCTGAGTAAGCATGCACTGTAGAATCGCACTGTAAATACACTCTTTGATTAGTTCTATTATAGTGATGTATTATATATCTGTAATTTTGTTGTGTTTTATTCATATCAGATATTGTAAACCTATTGGGGAAGGCAGCAGGGTCAAGGAATATGGCTATTCAGTGGCCATCCATTTCCATTCAGATGAACTGGTCACACACAGGGGTTTTTATATTGAATTCAGAGCTTTCAGCCACACAGACCGTAAGTGGACACAGATGTACGAAGTATTAATAGCATTATCGTGGTCATTTACTGATTGAGTATGAACACATTTCTTCTAGCTTGTCCCAAATGTGCCTCCTTCACACCTATGTCTATCCCTATTATGAAGCAGGAGGAGTCAGTAGATCTGAGGCTACAATTGAAAGTTCAACAAATGTTTGATTTTTTGGTTTGCTAGAAAAATGCTTACCCCTAATGATTGGTATACATGTGGGTTGAGGGCTTGTGAATAAACAAATAGTCAAGGTCATCCAAGGTCATCCAATGAGCTTCATGGCTGCGTGAGGATTTGAACTCTGGTCGCCCAGGTCCTACAGGTCCAACACCCTAACCACTATACCACACTGGATCTCAGTGGGTTGGTATCTCTGTGGGTGATGGAGGACTGTTTGGTTGCCTGTAGAAAGACATGGGCAGTGTGATGAATGACTTAAAAAGGGCTGTTATCAACAAGATACTATTCCATTCCCAACCAAGCTCCCTCTCTCCTAGTGGCAGACCGAAAGTCTGTATTGGATTACTAACCTGTTTGAAAATCTAGTGTAGTCATTAGTCATCCATCCCATATAAGAAATTGCACTGAAACTCTGTCTCCAGTGACTGTTATGTTCCTTGTGCTGACTCATACCCTTCAGGGAAGGATAAATAATAAATGCTTGACCAGCCATACCAATAAGTTCAGTGGAGTGCTCTGCATTCACCAACAAAGGTGTCTGAACTAGGGACCTCACCAGCATTCATAACCTTTCTGTGACTCCATGTCAGTGGTCATGCCACCAAACATTGTCTAGCTGGTACATATTTTAGGTGCAGAGACAAAGGTGGGACACTCTGTAGCTAAAATCCTTGCTGTCTTCTGCTTGGGTTAAGAGATGGATGGTGTCAGAGTAGTCTCACTTGGAGATATGGGATTCCTACCTGGATCTATCAATGTGTATGCCCTGTATCTAGTTGCAGCAGTGGAAATGGGATTCATGAAATCTGTCACCATCCCTGACCATTGGTGATGTTAGCTGGGCTTATGGGAACTGTAGTCCAACAACAGGCACCACACGACCCCTTGTTTCAGATTCTGAGATACTGTAAGATCGCAGTTACCTTGTTAGTGCTTATATGCTTCTGGTAGAGTGCTGCTATTGGCTGCAAAATTAGCCAGAACTTCTAGCCTCTGCTGAGTCTATAGGAGCATGCTGGGAAGAGATGGGGAAAGTATAAGGGGTATGTCCATTGCCATTTGACTTTGGTCCTCTGGTACAAGGTTATAGCTATTCTAATATGTTTTCCCCTGTCACCAAAGCGGGTTTGGGACAAATCTTATCCTACTCAGCTGTCATAACAGTACAGAATTTTACTCTGTGACTCAGTGTCATCATGATTATCTATGGTAGTCTGATATTTTTCAATTCTTTCAGCTTGTCCTAGGCAATTTAAATGTTCCGACAAAACATGTGTCTCTTTAAACAGTAGATGTGATGGGTGGAAAGACTGCGCCGATGGAAGTGATGAGGTAAACTGTGGTGAGTTCATCGTGAGCTAATTAGAATATTGTAAATATAGCTTGGTAATGTATTGGCTGGAAAGAAAACAGCTTGCAGGGTTGATTGGTTGGTTGGTTTTAAACAATCAAACAGTTTATAAATTTTATGACATAAATAAATAAAATCAGAGCCATTAAGCATATAGAGCTTGAATATCATTACAGGTCATCAGACCCTTCCCTAACCCATTCGTTTATTAAAAATACCTTTCATTTTGTGAAGTGTTTTAACAGCTCAGTCAAGAATTGAGATTCGTTTCATATAAAGAACTTTGAATAGCAAACTAAGCAGTGGTGATGCTAAAGAAAGTAAATTTTCCTCGTCTACTGCATGAGAAGACCATGTTTTATTGGGACATATTCTCATTTCATATTGGTTTAATAGTACTTCCTAGTTTTCAGTCCAGGATTTGGACTTGTTTCAGGTGGGACTAGGTCTCTCTAACTGAATTCTAAGGTTGTCAACAATTCCCAGGGTTCATCTTAAAAGAAGCAACGGCAGTGGATATGTGCTTTCTGGGGACATCTGCTGTTGAATGAAACACCACAGTCTTGATGATAAAATTCTTCCCTAGGTTGCAATCCCGTGAAGTCTAATTGTGGTAATGGGAAGTGTAAACACCATTCCAGGCCTTGTAAAGGAGATGGCAGCTGTGAAAGTGAGAGTGATGAGGAGGAAGACAATTGCGGTAAGAACAACATAAACAAATTTTAGACTGGGAATTACGAAAATGCCAGCAACGTAGGGCGTTCTTGCATCATTTTCTCATGGTTATGTTGATATGCACCATGCTCTTATTTGTTGCAGGAACAGTTGGCAGGGAGGGATGCTGCCACCCATCTGGTCTACCATCAGTGGTCTCACTAGTGTTTATGGGAGAAAGAGGGGGAGGAGCAAGGCATGGGTGAGATTGGTAGCTCAGGCACACTAGCAGAGCTAATCCAGTGCTCTCACTGGTGCATCTGCACAATGTTGACCTCTCTGCTGCTGCATCCCTCCCTCTCTCAGTAAGCACTAAGAATGCCACTGATGGGATGCCAGGTGCAGTGCACTGCCCCTTCCTGACAGCTCTTTCTGATTTATCTTATGCTTGCTTAATGCAATATGTCTAAAACATACATTATATTTGTTCCCACCACACAGGAAAAAACCCCATTTGTGTGCTTTTCTGAAGACTAATATTCATACTTTTAAAATTATTAAATGCATGAGTACCCAAAGATGTTGCAAGGATGTTTTTTAACAGTCTGTTTTTTAAATCTCCACAATAAGACATTTTGTCCAGGATAAGCACAAAGCATCTTTTAGACATGGCAGTGAAAGCAATGAAATAGTGACTGCCTGAGAGTAGTATCTCAAGAATACTGAAGAACGTGTTCTGCAAGTGGGGAAAAGTTTAAACATTGTGAACTGTTGTTTTACTTAATCAAAAAGTTTACGTAAGGGCAAACAATTGCCAAGCAGAAAATTCTTGCCGAAATCTTTTTTAAAAGAAGACTAGCTCCCCTGTGCACTTTAGCCACACAACAAACTGTGCCCACACAGATGAAGTGTGCATTGTTTACTGGGCACAAGGTTTCAGAATCAGATCTGAATATCTTTACATTAAACAGCTTTTCCAGTGGCAAAATGGAACTTTTGGCATGTGGAAGTCAAGGATAGAAAACAGATGTTCTTAGACTGCAACTTCAGACAACCTCAGACAGCATGGCCAATGCTAATAGATAATGGAAGTTGAAGTTTCAACAACATCTGGAGAGCACCATGTTGGATAGCCCTGGTCTAGGTTATCAAACATATTGCCAAGACACCTATGAAATTATACATTTAGCTCAGTCAGTAGAGCCTGAGACTCTTCATCTCAGGAATGTGCGTTTCAGTTCCACGTTGGGCAAAAGATTCCAGCATTGCAGGGAGTTGGACTAGATGACTGTCATTGTCCCTTCCAACTCTACAGCTTTGTGATTCTATGTATTTTTAGAAAATACATTGCTTCAATTATGCTGTATGACCTATGAGGCAGCACCATGAAATGCATCATTGCTATGTTTCTCTTCTGTCACTCTATTCTTTCAGCCTATAGAAGCTGCTCACAGCATGCATATAAATGTCTAAATGGAAAGTGTCCAATAAAGCAAAACCCAGAGTGTGATGGAATAAGAGACTGTGCAGATGGATCTGATGAAATGAACTGTGGTAAGTCAATAATGAGTGAACAACAAAGTGAGCTGAAATGTGTCTGTGTATTTCAGATCAGGACTATGTACACACTAATGTGCACATGGAGCTCCTAGGTACCCATTATCTAGGAATATGGTACTTTTTCATCAGTGACATAGCTGCTATATTATCTCTTTGCTCTATGCTCTGTCCTGATGGCCCAGGCCTACACTGGAGCTCAAAATCTGTACTGTACAGTAAGGAGAAGAGGTTCTCATATAGTAATTCCTAAGGGTTGTAGTTTAGGGAGATTGAGAAGAAGAAAGGGTGCCATTACCATGTCTCACTCCAGTTGCTATCAATCTCTTCTACAGGCCACAAGCTCTACCACAACGTGTGTACGTCCCTACATCTCCTCCCTGACCATTATACTGAGGTTCTCATCATTCACAGAGGCCTTACATCAGAGATAGCCAACATAGTGCCTTTGAAATGTTCTTGGACTACATTTCCCATCAGCCCCAGCTACCATGACCAAATAACCTTATTTCAAATCAATTGAAGAGGAAAACTTTATCTGAAATAAAAAACCAGTGCCTTGCTCCAATGATACATTGAAGGCACAGGAGAAATCCCCTGCATTGATGGGGGAAAGGAGCTCTAGGAGTTGTCATAACATTTCTCATCATTTAATTGGAAGGAGTAGCTCTATGTGTTCAAAGGGATATGTTGACATGTGTGATTTCTCTGCTGAAGTAAGAATCGGCAAAGTGTGAGAGCGTTGCATCCACTGTAAGTCATACATGGCTCTGAATTAGGGTTTATCCTTAAAGACCTACATTGGCCCCCAGTATGTTTCCGAGCACAATTCAAAGTGTTGGTGCTGACCATTAAAGCCCTAAACGGCCTTGGCCCAGTATACCTGAAGGAGCATCTCCACCCCCTTCGTTCAGCCCGGACACTGAGGTCCAGTGCCGAGGGCCTTCTGGCGGTTCCCTCCCTGCGAGAAGTGAGGTTACAGGGTACCAGGCACAGGGCCTTCTCAGTAGTGGCGCCCGCCCTGCAGAACGCCCTCCCATCAGATGTCAAGGAAATAAACAACTATCAGTCTTTTCGAAGACATCTGAAGGCAGCCCTGTTTATGGAAGTTTTTAATGTTTGAAGTTTTATTCTGTTTTTAGTCCTCTGTTGGGAGCCACCCAGGGTGGCTGGGAAAACCCAGCCAGATGGGCAGGGTATAAATAAAAAATAAAAATTTATAAAGCTAGTTCCTCAATAAGGAGTGGATAACTTCTGGGTTTCCAGATGTTGCTGAACAACCACTCCCATTACAGGGGCAGACTTCAAGCGGTGCCCTGTGTGAGGTGAATATTTAGTTCTCCCTGCCTCTCATCTTCCATTCTGCTCAATTCACTACATCCTACTTGTGCTGCCCTGTGACACCCCCTAGGCTCTGGGCGTAGTGTGTCAAAATCAGTCATGCTGCCCTCAATGCCCTCTGCCCATCATCCTTGACCATTGACCATGCTGGCTGGAAGTGACAGGAGTAAGAAGTCAACATCTGGAAGGCTTCAGGAACTTAACCCTGTCACAAACCCTTTACATGAAAGATAGATGTCCCAATATATTTAGTAGGTCTTTTGTCCGTGTATGTGCAATTGCACTTCTACAGTGCAAATCTAAGCAGATTTACCAAAGAAAATCTAGTTAAACTAAATGGGACTTGTGCCCTAGAAAGTCTGTTCAGGATTGCAGTGCATGACTGGTAGAGTGTTTTGTTTTTACATACATAACCTCCATATGTATTTCATTTTTTTATTAGCATGTGGAAGGAGTCAGGTAAAAAGACCCAGAATTGTTGGTGGTGAAGATGCAAAGTATGGAAAGTGGCCTTGGCAAGCCAGCTTGCAGCTAAAAACATATGGCCATATATGTGGTGCATCTATTATTTCAAATAGTTGGCTGGTATCTGCTGCCCATTGCTTTCAGGACTCCGATTCGATAAGGTACGCATTATATAATGTGAAGCATTCTTTACTGATAAATAATCACTAGGGGCGTACAGTAACCACAAGATTTGCCTTCTATGTCTGTAGCACTTGGAGGCAGCCCAGTCTGTTTCAGATCCTCTCTGTCTTGTTCTGATTAGAATCTTTATTTCCAGATTTAATTTTTGCGATGTGCTCTAAGTGGGGCTACCCTCGAAGAGGGTTTGAAAACTGTGACCTGGTCCAGAATGCAGCAGAGCACAGTTGCTGGTGGTTGTTCATGGCTCGACACCATACAACTTAACCATCCTGATTTAAGGAGGAATTGCAGAAATCACAGAAACCAGCTTCTTATTGGATCCTGGAATGTCCCCTTTTTTGGTCCGGTGCTCTGGCACTTGTCAGCTGGCTCTTGCAAGAGCTCGGGACCAAAACCCCCCCAAGCATTACAATTTGGATCACCTGGATGTTGGAGGCTATGCAAAACCCATTTCATCAGTCTTGAAAGTGCCGATGCAGTATGGAGCCCAATTAAAGGTGGTAACACCGACATATACACAACTTGGGTCCCAAATATTTGAATGAGTGCCTTTTCTTGCATCAAGCTGCCTGGGTGTTAAAATCAACAGGAGAGGCCATGTTGACAGTATCGCTGCCTTCCCTGGACCGAAAGACGAAGATACGTAAGAGGGCCTTCTCTGTGGTGACCTAGGTTGTGGAATGACCCCTCCCCAAAGGTGTATTTTGTGATAGCTTGAGGGTTTTTCAAAAAATGATTGATCAAGATCTAGGCTTTGGGCTGAATGGAGTCTTCCTTCCTGCTGGATTGGTGAACTGTGCTGTTGCCCGCTTTGGTTATTTTCTTAGTTTTGTTGTTTTATTTTATGATTTTATTAGAACTTGTATGTGTTTTATGTGGAGTTTTTTGGGGGGTGGTTTGTTGTTTTTTTAGTAACCTGCCTTTTGAGCAATTTGGTGAAGGCTGAGCTATAAATACAAATAATAAAATGAATAAATTATGCAATTGCCATTCAAATGAATGAGACCCGTATAAGAAGAGCACATGGAAAACTGCACGTTTTGTTGTTTTTCAGATACTCTATAGCATCTGGCTGGACAGCATATATGGGTATAAAGGTCATTAACAGAAATAATGATAATCACGTAGCGATGAGATCGATCAAAAGGATCATTGTTCACCCACATTATGACCAATATATCTCAGACTATGACATTGCCCTGTTGGAAATGGAGTCACCAGTATTCTTCAATGAGCTGGTACAGCCCATATGTTTACCAAGCAGTCGTAGACTATTAATTTATGGAACTGTCTGCTATGTAACTGGCTGGGGAGCCGTAAAAGAAAATAGTATGTTCATTTCTGGATATGTTTATTGCAAATGCCAAGCATCCTAATATATTGTACCTTTTTGTGGATTGTAAATGTGAGCCACTTTGGGATCCATCCTTGGCTAAAAAGTGGAGTATAATGAATGTAATAAATAAATAACATTAATAGAACTTAAGGTATATGGCCTAGCTCAATTGGATATCACTTGTGGCAATTCTAAATACATATCCTCAGTGACAAATGGTGGAACTCTTTAATCTTAGTTTATTCTTAGAGGATAGTAAACTTAGGAAGCCACTAGGAAGGTAATATGCTTAGATTTGGAAATGTTCAATTAGATTAACCTTTATTCAGTTTAATTCACCATGTGCTGTGCCAATCGTTTTTTATTCTGGGAACATATAGGCAAGGAAAAGTTAAAAGATCTAAGGCAGATCTTGATTATTATTTTTTTCACCTCTCACTTTGCAATCAGAACCATCATACTCAACCCATACAATGTTTCTGTTGTTGTAGGTGAACTTGCAAAAACACTGCAAGAAGCGAAGGTGAAAATAATTGATCAGAGCGTTTGCAACAAGCTTTATGACGATCTGATTACTTCTCGGATGCTGTGTGCTGGGAACCTTAATGGTGGCATTGACGCATGTCAGGTAAAGTGGAAAATGATTGTGAAAAGTGACACTGATTTGTACATCAGTCCTTTCAAAATTATTTTTTCCAGGAATGTTTTCTTATTCCCATAGAAAAAAAGACATTAGACATCTCTGGGTTGGATCCAGACTTAGTCAGAGTAGACCCACTGAGTTTATTTTGAAAATTAGGTAGGATAGAAGTTTTTTAAATAAACGTAACCACAATGATATCAATGGGAGTAAGTTAGTAGCAACTAACTTAAGTCCCATTGATTTCAATGGGCCTACTCCAAGCATGACTAGAAAATTATCTGAGGTGTCCATTAAAGATTCTTTAAATATTATGTTCTTAACTTTTAATTTCAAGAATACTTGCATTTGAATCCTAAATGAGTACCAATTTGTACTGACATATGCCTTCTTGAGCCATATCAACCTCAACCTCATTCCTTTCTGCCTTTGATGTTGGAGTAAAATAAAATAATATCTGAGGCACATGCAACATACACCTACATATTAACCTAATCTCCCGGATCTCTGAGGCTATGTTGAAGCAGGCTTCGTCATGGTGACTATCTTCCCAGTCCTGGCTCAAGTCGTGTACCTGTAAAAGCATATTGTCTAGACTGCAGTAGTATGTTAGTTGGGAATCAGACACATTGTGCCAAACAGTGTTAACAACAACACTAATCACAGGAGTTCAAGCATTCATTTAACCAGTCACACCCATCAGGGAACAAGTATCATCTAACACCATGTGAACCTGATAGACAATATATCGTCAGACCACAATTACACATGGTGACTTACGGGTTTTGGGAATGACTGTATAAGAATTGATAAAACAGCACAAATGTGAAAGTGTGTATCATATCACAATCCTAACTGCAAATATGCATTAGTTATGCAATGAAGCAAAAAGTGAGGCTTCTGTCCTTCCTTTTAGGGTGACTCTGGGGGTCCGTTAGCCTGTTTAGGAAGAGGGAACAGATGGTACCTTACAGGCATTGTCAGCTGGGGTGAAGGTTGTGCTCGACGGAATCGCCCTGGCGTTTACACCAAGATCACAACACTTTATGACTGGATTCGTCAATACACAAAATGACAGATGAGTTCTGGAGAAAGCCAAAAGTATGCCCACATTCTTATTGATGAACCAAACAGGATTTATACTATGATAAAGGAGAGACATTACAGATATATTTTGTATGGGCATATGGAATGTATATAAAATTTTAGCAGGCAAAAATCAGTGAATGTTTCCCACTGCAAAGGGCAATATGAACGCAACCACAAGGTTTATTTCACTGTCTTTGTTGATTTTCTTGGTGTTCCATCAACAGGGATGGGTAAATGGAGTAGCACATTTGATCACTATCTGCCTGCAAGTATTTTGATGCAGCTTCTGCTTTGCATTAGCTTTGATCTTGCTTTTGATGATTTGCTGTTAAGAGGCATGCAGGCTTTCTTCTTCCCTGACAACAAAAATTGTCCATTTCTGAGATGTATGAAGACCTTTGGAAGATACCAAATATGCTGAAAATAAAAGATGCTTTAATTTTTGGGATGGGTGTTAGAGACTGATGAAGCTTCAATTTCCCTTCTCTGTCAGTTTCCAGAAGGTGGTTGTGTTGGTTGGCTGCAGCAAAAACGTCAAAAACCCTTGCAGCTAACAAGTATAAAGTTTCACAGATAATATCCCACTTCATCAGATACATGAAGTGTTATCCTGAGTTACAAGTCTATAGATACTAATTGTTGGAAGAAGAAGGGGATTATAAACAGTGAGGCCAAAGGTAAATGAAATGCAGAAATGCAGTGATGAGTTATTTTAATAAGTTACCACTGTCTGTTCTTCCTACATTTCATTTTCTTCTGAAGCCACTGTGGATTTACACCTGTTACCTAGGCTAACATTTTGATACAGTGAAGAAGTGGGCTGTGAGCCTACAAATGTTTATACCATAGTAAAATGGTTGGTCTTCAAGGTGCCACAAGATTCTTCACTCTTTCAGAATTCCTGGTATTATTTTGCTCTTCTCAGTGGACTTTTTAACCATCTATTCACCCACCCATCATCAACTCCTGGTAATATGAGTGTTAGGTTAGACAATGAATTGTATAGGACCTTTAGCTAACTGTGTAACAAGCTAAGCCAAAGAGATTGTTCCATCAGTTTGAGTGAAAAGTCTGTTCAGCATCCTTGTTTTGTCAAGTTCCTTTTGTACAATCAAACTATGTCCTTCCTGCTAGCATTTAGAATCACTTTCATTTCACTGAGACTATTCACATGACACCTTGTATTTAAGTTCCCTCTTTTTAATTTTGTATGTAAAGCACAGCTTCTGGCCTGGCAAATGTAATCTAAATCACCAGTAGCTCTTAGAATGCCAGTGTGATATGTTCCATGATTTGAAGACATAGGAGGCAGCAAGCTTGTTGAAGATAAGTAGATCTGAATGTGGTCAGTTCCTGGAGAGGAAACGACCTGGGAGCCTTATACACAAAAGCAAGGGAGATTGAGAAGCAAAGCAAGAGAAAATAAAAGCAAAAGGACTTCACCAGAGGACTGTGGCTGTAAATGTTTATTTATAACCTGCCTTTCTTTCACCACAGAATGCAAAGCAATGTACACATACTTCAGAACATAAGAGCCTTGCTGGAGCGGGACAAAGGCCCATCTAATTCAGCATATGGTTCTCACAGTGACCAACTGAAGGACTGCGGGAAACCTTGAAGCAGGATCTGAGTACAAGAGCACTCTCCTGCCTGGTGGTTTCCAGCAACTTATATTTAGAAGTATACTGTCTCTGATGGTGGAGGCAGAGAATAGCCATCATGGCTAGTAGTCCTGTCCTTTCCTTTAAGGGTGGGTAGTTCTTCAGGTTGTGTGTGCTTTAAATGATACTGAATATGCCAAGAGGCAACTGCCCACTCTTACACCTCAGTAACTTTGCAAGTAGAGGTGGATTTAAGACATGGAGCCTAGGGGGCACCGTAACTATGTTGGAGAGTGGAAGGTGAGAGGTGGGGTGGTCTTTGCTGGTCTTTCGGGTAACCCTGTTGCAAAGTTGCTTTAAATGCAAGTAATTTTTAAAGTGGTTTGGTTTTAATAGGCAGCCAGTGGAGATCCTTCAGCAATGGTGTGTGACATGCACCATTATTCTGCACCAGCCACAGTCTGCCCCAGGCAAAAGGGAAGCCCCACATAGAACACATTGCAATAGACTAAACCTAAAGACACCAACACATGTGCCACAGTGACTACATTATTCCTGACTGGGAAATGACACAGTTGACACACCAGCCAAAGCTGGGGGTAGGTGCTCTTCACCATGGAGGCCAACGGAACCCCCATGGACAGCGGTGATTTCAAAAGCACCTCTAAACAGTTGAACAGTCAATATTTCCAAATAAACGCATGCCCTACCTATCTTCCAAGGCTGGTGTTGGGAAAAAAACAGTTTTTCAGTTGGTGATAGGATAGGGCTAATGAAAGTGAAACAGTCTGGTTTTTTTTTGAGATGGAAGTTACTTTGGGGAATTCAAAGGGCTTATACAATAAGTACTTATACAATAAGTATGGCTAATCTGTAGTCTTCCATATACTGTTGGACTCACATCAGTTCTAGCTTTCAGAGGGTCAAAGGTTACCTGACCTTGTTATACAGGCTGCCTAAGTATCTGCTTGTTCCTCTACATTCAACTTGTTAAAATAAAATAAAATCAAGCATTACAGGAGCACTACATGATTTGTCAACATTAACCTTGTAAACACCTGCCACTGTGACTTCCTTCTGCTCAGGAAGTGGTGAGTACGAAAAATGTAGAGCCGTAACATAGCAATAAACAGATAAACAACAGATGAGCGATATACTAAATTATACTGAAGCTAAAGAACCGTGAATGAACTCTGGACATCCGGGTTATGTGGAAAAGTGAAGCAACCCACTAGCACAGTTAATGATTCATCTGCAGTTTCACCTCCTGAGCGATAACACATAATATTCCCACATTCTCCCCTGTCTGGTTAAGAAAGAACCAATGGAGAGTGAAAGGGACTAAACATTAAAAGAAAACATGAGAAAATTCCATTGGAAAGATAATGGGTTCCAGGCACACATTAAAAGATTGCAGCTTCAAAGTGAATTCAGAATTTCAGGCTGCTGGACTGCATAAACTTAAGGTATGCATTTAGATTCTTCCTTTACATGTATACTCAAATAAATGTGATGACAAATGCTTTTTTATTTTTTATAATATCCTTGTGTTTTGTCAATTTTCCCTTTTGCTTAACTTGACCTATTTTGTCTAATTCAATATAGTACAGCTTTGATGCCCTAGGTAGTGTTACATCTACACAGCTCATTACTATAAACTCACATGTACGCTCACACAGTGTTGTAGCCAAAGTCAGTGGTACTCAGAGTGGGCCCACTGAAAGAAACAAGAATTTCAATGAACCTACTCTGAATAGAACTTAGTTGGATACAACCCACCCACACAATATTGTGTGTTGTGAACTTGGGTAATTAACCTGAGTCATGGAAGGTGCTTTCCATGTGAAAATACCACTGTATCAGAATCTAGATTTGTCTGACAAAGCCTGAGAATCTTCTGGGAAGAGATGCAAGACTTTTCTTGTTTAGATGAAAGCCAAGGATGCAGAAAAGTGACTTAAGTATATTATGCAAAAAAGGACCAACAATGTAATCCTACTCACATTTACTCAGAAGTAAATCCCATTGAGTTCTCTTGGATAAGTGTGCATAGGGCTACAGCTTAAACTGTGTGCATTTTTAACTAATATACACATTTCTACGAAGCATATTTCCCCGTAACAATGCCTTTTTGTATTTGTGTGTGTGTGTGTGTGTTTTAGTTCAATCCATTCTGCAAATGCCCAGAGTTGGTAACGGTTTCTGGAGGAAACAGCATGAACATCCACATCAACAGCAACTATGTCATAGTTCTATTTGTTTTCTATACACACCATGTTTCATTCCTTCTGAGTCTGAACCTCAGAGAATAGCATCAATCAGGAATCTAAAAGAAATAAATTATGTAATGAATAAAATGTTATCCAGCGCTTTCAAATTCCAAAGTCTGCATTTGCTCCACAGGTGGTAGTGGTTGCTGTTGTTTTGGAACTACAGATGTGTTCCCAAAGATCCCCACAGGGCTTTTAAAGCTGTAAAACTTTAAGCCCTTTGGAGGAATTGGAATTAAAACTAATTTTGGTAAAAAGCAAAAACAAAACAGAAACCTGTTGTATATGACATTTCTTACTGGGTTTATTTTAAATGGCTATGACAGAATTTAAACTCCGTGTTTCCTATTCAGCTTAAAGAGTAGTGTTGTCATTTTCAAACTGGGGCTTTTGTGGGAGCAGGAAACTATTTACCATGAGTTGTGTAAATAAAATGTGCTCATTTGGATTGCAATATAAAATGAATTGAGCAAAAAGTGACTCATATTCATTACATGAAAGGACTGGTTAACATCACTGTTCATTTTGGAGGGGTCCACCAAGTGCATGGTGAGAACAAACACAAATGCACTTAGGTCAATGCTACACCTGCCATGGGATGTCTAATGTTTCTCAGAAAGCTGGTTGCAAATTCACCAGTGATCCGAGTGAGCGGTGATCGTATTCATTCTCACAGGACCCCTGGAAAAGACCACCTGAAACGATCAAGATAACAGGAAGGGTATAGTGCAATCACATACATATTTCTGATTGCACTATTGTGATTACAGTGGTACCTCAGGTTACATATGCTTCAGGTTACAGACTCCGCTAACCCAGAAATATTACCTCGGGTTAAGAACTTTGCTTCAGGATGAGAACAGAAATTGTGCTGTGGCCTCCTGCTACTGCCGTGCCACCGGAGCACGATTATAATATTAAGGCTGAACTCCTATGCAGACTTATTTGAGTCACATAAAATATGATGGCACTTACAGACATCAGGGAAGTTTTTAATATGTGACATTTTAATGTATTTTTAATCTTTGTTGGAAGCCTCCCAGAGTGGCTGGGGAAGCCCAGCCAGATGGGCGGGGTACAAATTATTATTATTATTATTATTTTATTTATTTACTGCTGGGTGGACATGCTTTAAGTTTAGCTTGAACTAGTCACTGTGAAGTTGAAGATGCATAACTATAGTCTCAGATGACATACCTTTACAGCCATGGAAACCAAGTGTGATATCTCAATAGTAAGAAACAGACACTAAAGTTGCAATAATAAACTCACTTACCCAGGAATAAATCCCACTGAAGTCAATGGGGCTTACTTCTAAGTAGACATGCAGAATATTGTGCTATGAACCCTTGCAACAGTACTCTAATGTTACAATTCTGCATTTGTTTATTTAGAGGTACTGTAAGTGCCATCATATTTGATGCGACTCAAATAAGTCTGCATAGGAGTTCAGTCTTAATATTATATTTCATTCTTTCCCAGTTGGCTTAGTAGGTCCAAGTCTATATTTACAAAATTCCTTCAAGGAATTAATGATCAAATGTTCTTTGAAAATGCCAGGGTTCTCCTGGGGTCCTTTAGGCAAGATTATTATCTAGATATATGTAGTTATTAGTCTAGCAATTAGCCACTGTCAGACAAAAGAAGCTTTGTATATAATTTGAATTTTTCCAGCTCTCACCTACAATCACGGTTTTTTGTGCTAGCATTCTTTGATATCTAATAAGGCCATCCCTGTCAAGGATCTAGTTTCATTCTTGTACAAGCATGAGCTTTTATTTGTCACTCCAGCAAGGGCTGGGCTGCCTCAGGTTATATTACCTGCTTGTGTCTGCAGAAGGCAGGCTTACCAAACTGGAAAATCCAGCCTTTCTTTGCACAACCCTCGAACGAGACTTTGCATTTCCCGAACGCTGATAAAACTGGGACTTCTCAACTTTTACATATTGATTTTTCCAAGCGCTCACTTGAAATCTATTTTTTGTTTTTGTTTTGAAGCATTCCAGTCTATCGTCCTGTTTCAGGGGCACAGGATATGGGACACGGGAACAATAGAAACTTTTCGGCTCTGGCGTGTTATCATCAGAAACATACCCAGGGCTGAAAATGCAGAGGAAGTTAGTTTTTCCTGCTCACATGTCCTGTGTTGAAAAGTTCTTCACGGGGAATAAGAAGCAATGAATGGCCATGAGACCATTGATTTACCAGCATTAAGCAATGAAGAACGGGAGCATGAGCCTCTTAATCCTGAAGCCCATAATGAGGTAAGCCACTGAATTATTCACTTTCTGTTTGGTAAAAGTGTGTTACTACAATTAATTTGCATTGTTTCAGAATAATAAAGAATTCTCTTGGGACAAGCTTTGACTTTAACAGTTTTAAAGGTGTGTGTGTGTGTGTGTGTGTGTGTGTGTGTGTGTGTGTGTTTCACACAGAGAAATTGGAAAATTCAGTGTGAAACACCCCCATTTAACAGATACAACACCTGTTTCTCACTAAGATTACCAAAATATCAGTTTCAGGGGCGCAGCGATGCATGAATCAGCCAGTTTCAGTTTCTCTCACTTCCTCATTTTTCTAATCTTAATCTTGCCACATTTCCGCATCAGTTTGCAACTTTTTAAAAAGTTGTTGTGAAAATTCACCAGCATTTTCGTGTGTGAATTTCGTGTGTGAAAAGTCTTACATTTATGTATCTTATGTATACATGGTTTTTGACTAGTAAAACCAAGGTGGGTTGTGATTAGTTTACAATTAAGCCCTATGTATGTCTGCTCAGAAGCAAGAGCCATCAAGTTCAATGGGACAGGTAAATGTCTCTGAGGTGGCTGCCATTCATTAACAGTTCTTAGAGTGGGGGGGGGGGAAGAATCTGCACATAAATAAAAGATATACCCTATACTTTTACAAGTTCAGATATTAAAATTCAACATGCTAACAACAATCTCAGTTCTCAAAGTGTTGCTTCTTATAAAGCAAACAATAATACACAAACAAGATGTTGCTATCAGCAGGTTGAGGTGATCCCCAAGGCTTGCTGAAGTACAAACAAATCTTGGGCGGGGGGGACCTAACATGTTGGAAAGGCGGGAATCTGGTGAGAAGAGGGATGGAATGGAGTATTGTGGGGGAAGCAAACAATACGGTCAACAGTACAATGTGTGAACAGTGCACTCAGGCACTCAACACTGCAACATTTCATTGCAGGTCTCAGTTGTTAAAATAAAATGTTTAAATCTGCATGTGATTTATTCCTACACATGTTGCAACTCTAATTTTTTTGTAATGTGATGTGCTCACTATCATATTTATGGCGCAAGAACATGGATTTCAAAGGCTACAGCTATTCACACCTGAAACTGTTGTAACCCTATCGCTATTTATTCTCAACAAAGAAGGTGCTGGTTTAAGCAAGTATGCATGTGATAGCAAACATCCTGCTTAGCAAACACAGATGTTTACTAAAGGTGTAACAGCTCTTCAAGCTAGGAACTTAGTATGACAGCTTCTACTTGTTGAGTTCCGAGCTCCAACATCTCCTTTTGGGGTTTCCAATATTGTTATAGACTTGGGAGTAGGAAGAATGGTGCTCCTGAGATGTTGTTGGACTCCAACTCTTGTCAGTCCCATCCAGCATGAGCAATGGCCAGGGATCATGGAAGCCGTAGTTCAACAACATCTAGAGACATTGGTTACCTTGATCTACAAGGTCAAATCTAATACATGTGTGTTGGAATAATTCAATTAGAGATTGCTTTCAATCTTTCACACAACTTATTAACATATTTTCCCCCTTTTACTCTTTTTTTGTGACAGACGCCAGCTTACTTCAAGTCATGTTTTGAAACTGTTTTTTGGAAATGCAAGCTGTGGATGATTTTAACTTCCGCTTTTCTGGTGTTGATTCTTGTGACTATTCTAAGTTTGGTTTTCTATTCAGGTATGTACCCTTCTTCCGATATGAAATCACATCAAAGATATGTGGGGAGAACTACTCCCCACCATGGTCTCAATCCATCTCAAGTTACTTGTGACTAATAGGGCAGTCCTTATATGATGTCTACACTAAAGTAAGTCCTACTGAGTTCAATGGGCCTTACTTCCAGGTTAGTGGGTATAGGATTGAATCTGAATTCCCATTGGAAAGCAATGGGACTTAATGTAGTCATCTAGATTGGGACTTCTATGGCAGCGTACACACCATACGTTTTAAGGACACACATACCCAAGAATCCTGGTACTTATAGTTTATCCCCACAGAGCTACAATTTCCAGAACCCTTTGCAAACTACAGTTCTCAGGATTATTGGGGGGGTGCTTTAAATGTAGAGTGTGTATACTGACAGTGTTTCTATGATAGTTCTATGTGAGGAGGGGGTACTGCTGTGGATTAGAAATGGCAAAGAATTTAAAACCAGCATTGCCCCTGCAGTTAGACATTTATCTGAAGACTTGGATCAAGGCGCACCTCTGCCTTGAATTTCTTATTTGATCTTGGGCAATGTCTTTCACCTTTCTCCATCTATGAAAGAAAAATTAGGATTCCTCCTCACAAAGCTGCTTTGACAGGCATAGGCAAACTCGGCCCTCCAGATGTTTTGGGACTACAACTCCCATCATCCCTGACCACTGGTCCTGTTAGCTAGGGATGATGGGAGTTGCTGTCCCAAAACATCTGGAGGGCTGAGTTTGCCTATGCCTGTGTTTTGACTATGAGGCAAAACTGACAAAACATTCAAAATTTAACATGTTATAGTTGGTTTAAAAATGGCTTTCAGACTTATTCAGTTTTCAACACATTTTTATTTTTTGGGGGGTTATAGATCAACACTAAGAGTGAAACATGTTTATTACACATAAAGTGTGTGTGTTTGCATAAAACGGATAAGTGTTAATTTAAATTCCCCTCCTGAGCACTGTGATCCCAGTCTGAACATTCACCACAGCCGCTTTATTTATACAGAGCACATTATGCTATTCATCCTATGCACTGTGTCTAGTTAGGTCCCAAGAGATAGCTGTGTCTGTATGCTGTGAAAAAGAGGCACCACCAGTGTCTGGGTATGCTAGCATTACTTCTGCTTTGAAATTGGCCCTGGGAGTAAATGTAAACATGTCATCTGCATGTGTATTGAACATTCACTGAACATTCAACTAAAAATGTAAAAGGGGGAGAGCATGAAAGAGCCTAAATGTGTACAGACTGTACATATACTTAGAAAACTTTTCAAAGACAAGGTCACTGGTTTTATTTATTTGCTTCACATTTTTTCCATGCCTCTTTTTCAAGAATCTTGATCATGTGAATTGAATTTTCCATGTGCAGTTTGTATGCAGATAGAGTCATCTGTGCTTGAATGCAGGTATATGACTGGGCATAAAGCCATCATTCTACTCTCTGCCCACCCACTGCTGTCCACAGGTACATGGGATAGAATGGGCTGTATTTGCAAGGTTCCTGCACTGAGCAAGAAGTTTGTCTAGATGTCCTCCAACTCTAATCTCCTATGATTTTGCAACAGCCCACAGCCCAAACCACTGATCTTGGTTTAATGAAATTGAAATATAGACATACGTTTCATCTCATTGAGAGGAAGGTGTTATTGTTATTGCTACTGTTGTCATTGTTATTGTTGTTATTATTTAGAATCACTATATGATGAAAAATATATTGGCTAGCTTGTGAGAGTTACTACAAATACTTTTTATTATTATTCTAGCAGTTTACATAGATGAAGATGACTACTGGGACCCTGAATCAATAGCAAATGGCAGTCTTCATAATTTCACAGGGATATTAAAAATTCACTGTACTAATCCTGACCTGGAGCTCTCAGAATCAGCATTTAAGTTGATTTTTGAAAATCTTAGTAAAAGGGTAAGTTTTCCAGCTAAAGTCCCATGGTGGTATCCAATGACATCATTGCACAAACTGAACAGTTTCTGGCAGTGCAATAGAATTTCCTTTACATCTCCTCCTGTATTTATTCATTCTGCTACTTCATCCTGCATTGAGCAGTATATTGGACTGGATGACCTTCAAGGTCCTTCTAACTCAAATGATCACATGATCTCACACATGAACATATTTTCTGTCCCATTCTTATAAGGCACAAGAGCCTCATCCTTAGGAGATGGGCCATAGGTCAATAACAGAGCATCTGTCATGCATGTGGAAAGTCCCAGGTTCAATCCCAGGCATCTCCAGATAGGGAAGAGAATGGCCCTCTGTCTGAAAGCCTGGAGAGTTACTGCCAGTCAATATAAGGAGGGAAAGATGGGACAGTCATCTCCTCCACCACATACAATCTCCAGGTAGGAAATTATCATGTGCAGTCATTTCTTGGAAGTTTGTTTACACACACACACACACACAGACTGTGCAGCCACAAAGCTGCTCTAAACAAACCAAAATATTTAAAAGGTTGAAGAAATAAGGAGGCAGCTTTAGGACCAATCCCTAAGCACCTCCCTCCCTCTTTGTAAAAGTGGGTGGATTTGTCCATCCATCAACAAGCGAACATGGAGCCAGTTCTGGGGGCAATGAAATCTGTTCAGAATGGCTCTGTGGTGAGCCATCCATCCTTACTGTTGCTTGAGGTGGCAACAATGAGCCAAACAAGGTCTCCATTTTGAATAGAATATTCCAATGAGATCATTCTTATGTCATGATGTGTTGTCCAGAAGCACCAGCTCTATGGGGCCAAGGTGTTTTTGCCCCCCCCCATATCTGCTAGGAGCCCCTCAGTGTTGAGGGGATGGAGGAGACCCAGTGCTGAATTGAGCATGGCACAGTTTCAGTGGCTGGCTCCTGAGTGCGAGAGAGGAGGAGCCACCAGCCATTGAAGCTGTGTCGTGCTGGGGTCCACACTCAGCCTCCTCCCAATGATGCTTGTTGCGCACAAGGGCGCCGTGCACTGGGGCCCCTCAATCCTGGGTGCAAGTCAGCATCTCTGGTGTTGTAGTTCCCAGGATCATTCTTGGGGGAAGAAGATGACTCCTCTCATTGCCCAAACAGGTCAGCTGCACCCCCCCCCCTTCCAGGAATGTCCCTGGGAATAATATGATGCAGTGACAATTGCACCAGGGCCTTCTAAGCTACACAAAGCCTGGTCCAACTGATGGTGGTATTTTTATTGTGCATCCCTGTTAAGACAACATTTCCCCCCTTAGAAAAGCAGGAAGGATCGCTACTTGGGAACTAGTTGGGAAACAAAAGTGATAGGAAGGTGTACTTTTGCCTTCAAGGAAGGAAGGCAGGATGCCAGCAAAATGTCAGAAGGAGACTTACTATTTATCTAAAGTAATTTGTAACTCTGTAGCGGACATTTCTGAAATGTTATAACCCATAATGTCACTGAGTGTCATGGAGAATAGCTAAATAATATCAATGCAATGTGCAATATCAGGAACCAGTGTGGTGCAGTGGTTAGTGTGTTGGTCTAAGACCTGGAAGAGACCTGAGTTCATAGCCTTTGTTTGTTTGTTTGTTAAATTTGCATACCACCCTTCATCCAAAGATCACAGGACAGTTCACATCATAAAAATACAAAATGAAAACACATGAAGCCCAATGCTTGACCTTGGGCCAGTCCCTGTCTCCCAACCTAACTTATTTTACAAGGTTGATGTGGGGAATAAACTAAGAGGATGAGAACCATGTACACCACACGGAGCTCCTTAGAGAGACATGAATGCAATAAATAAATAGATAAGTGAATAACATGTGTCCGTAATTAATGCCTTCTCTCTCAAGCTTACAGATGTATACAGTCATTCACCTGCACTTGGACGGTATTTCGTCATGGCTGAAGTTGTTTCCTTCAGGTAGGAAAGGGGAGTCAGCTCCAAGGATTCAATTATGTGATTTAGAACACCTGAAACTGAATGGGGGGAAAGTGTGTTGAGAAAATTTTAACACAGTCCATATTTGATTTCTTAAAATGTTCAGTCCCCCCCCCCTTTTTAATTGTTTCTTGGTGGCCCTGTTTTGGCTCTACTTCGTTCAGCACTCACCAACGTTGTAGGGTTACCATTTCCCCCAAAGTGAAAATCCGGACGGAGGCTTTTTTTTGTTGAAGTTGTTGAGCTTTTTTGGGGAACACCCCTCATTTTTTTGTTAGCCCCACTTGCCAGTTCAGCAAAAATCTGCCAGGACGCCATTTTTCTCAGTGATTCCTGTACGTGTCTGAGAAAACCCGGCTGTATGACAGCCCTAACCTGTTGCTATTAAAGTACAGTGGTACCTCGGGTTACATATGCTTCACATTATTTACACTTCAGGTTACAGACTCCACTAACCCAGAAATAGTACCTCAGGTTAAGAACTTTGCTTCAGGATGAGAACAGAAATCATGCTCCGGCAGCGCAGCAGCAGCAGGAGGCCCCATTAGCTAAAGTGGTGCTTCAGGTTAAGAACAGTTTCAGGTTAAGAACCTCCAGAACGAATTAAGTACGGTACTTAACCCGAGGTATCACTGTATTAAGGATGGCCGATGCAATATCAGTCTGCCCAGCAAGCTACATTCATTCCTCTCCACAATGATTAAGGGTGCAGGAGCCCTACAATATAGCTTTGGGGCTTTAAGAAGTTGTTGGTACACATTCCCAGTGAGATTTTTTTTAAAAAAAGCCACTCCAACATGAAACAGCCTTGGCCCAGTATACCTGAAGGAGTGTCTACACCCCCATCATTCAGCCCAGACACTGAGGTCCAGCGCTGAGGACCTTCTGGTGGTTCCTTCACTGTGAGAAGTGAGGTTACAGGGAACCAGGCAGAGGGCCTTTTCGGTGGTGGCACCCGCCCTGTGGAACACCTTCCCATCAGATGTCAAGGAAATAAACAACTATCTGACTTTTAAAAGACACCTGAAGGAACCCTGTTCAGTGAAGCTTTTAATGTTTGATGTTTTATCACGTTTTTAATATTCTGTTGGAAGTTGCCCAGAGTGGCTGGGGACACCCAGCCAGACGGGCAGGGTTTAAATTCTTCTTCTTCTTCTTCTTCTTCTTCTTCTTCTTCTTCTTCTTCTTCTTCTTCTTTCTTATTCTTATACTGCCAGCTTACATTCCTTTGATGCAGAGGAGAACACTCCAGTCTTTCTTTGTTTTTTGCTCCCAAATGTGCATTTATCACATTACCTCATGAAGTGTATCAAAAGTAGAGGGAAGAATAGCAGTATAACCCAATGACTTCTCATCTCCACAATGTTTCTTTCCTTCTTACAGTAAAGAAAACAACTCCGCATCCTACCTTTTATGGTTCACAGTGCCGCCTGAGACTGAAGAGTTTATGAAGTCTAGAATGAGTGAAGGGTTTGTGATGAATATTTTAAGGCAAAATATTTATGACAAGGAAGAAATGGATGGGCTGAATATACCTGATTGCACAAACATGACGCTTGATCCAACTTCCCTTTCAGTAACGCGTAAGTACCTCATGCAATGAAGAACTGTACTCTTTATTTTTAAAAGTGTGAATTTTCTAGAAAGGGTATTTAGTGAATGAACCTCTCTGTAATATTTCACTCCCGTAGCATATACCCAGGGAAGTTATCTGATTAGCACAATAACTTACACCTGCACAATGGGACTCCCTTTCCTCATGTGCCTCCTCCAACCCTAATCTGTTCTGGGGTGTCTTCCAAGCTTCTGGAGAAAATTTGAAGGTGGGGATGCAGGGAAAGGAAGACCTGTTGTGCTGGCATGCATTCTTGTGCCAATGGAACAACTTTGCTCTATGCAACCTTATATGCAGATTCTGTGAATATTCTGATTCCCTTACTGTTGTATAATTCCCAGAGTAGAAAACAACAGTACAGTCACACCTTGGTTTTCGAATAGCTAAGTTCTCGAACGTTTTGGCTCCTGAACACCGCAAACCCGGAAGTGACTGTTCTGGTTTGCAAACTATTTTTGGAAGCCGAATGCCCAATGGGGCTTCCACGGCTTACGATTGGCTGCAGGAAGCTGCACTTTGGTTTCCAAACATTTTGGAAGTTGAATGGATTTCCGGAACGGATTCCATTTGACTTCCAAGGTACGACTGTATTGTCATTGGTTTTACATAATGGAGTTAATAACCACTTGCTTAACCTGCTCAAACAAGTGCAGCCCCTAAGATTCTTTTGAGGGAAGGCATGGCTGTTTAAGTGGTATAATAGTGCTTTAAATGTACAGTGTGGATGTGGCCTTTATGTCTGATCAAATATTGCATAGATAATAACTTTATGATCCAGAAATAGGCTGTGTGTGTATGTGTTGGGTTATGTGGTGTGTGTGTGTGTGTGTGTGTGTGTGTGTGTGTGTGTTTGTGTGTGTTTGTGTGTATGGCACATATATAACAGTTGGTTATATGTTTGTATATTTGTGGATGAGTGAAAATTAGAGAATATAAATTAGGGGAGATGTGCCAATCAGTTATTAGTTTTAGCAATGGCTTTCTTTCTTCTTTTTAAAAGTAATAATATTCTTGTTTCTAAAGAAATACAGACTGGCGAATAGTACGAGGAAGCGTGAATAGTAAGCAGACTGGTGGAGCTCCAAAATGTCATCAGAGGAAGGGTCATATATGGAAACAATGACATCTTGTTCAAAGAACTATGGATCATTTCCAGCATGTCTTCAGTCCTCTTACTGAAATCAAGAACTTCAGGAGAATATGACTGCATCAGTCAAGTGGATAAGATGGTGGCCCCTGGCAATGTTATAGATGCCCGTTTAGAAGAACATATGAGTTTGTTGGACTGCTATCTGACCACAACCAAATCTGGTTGTTTGAAGCTTGATGAAAGGAGAGTTCCAGAACATAGACACATAAGGCTTCATTCAAGCTTGAGCTGCTCCTTAGTATCATGAACCCAAAGTTACTTATGAAAGTCTTTCCAAGTTTCTCAGCAGACTGCTGGACTGTGTGTATTAAGATGTCCAGACTCATGTTTTATTGTGGGTGTGTTATGACACTATAAGAGTGTTTTAGTGGTGCATATATTCTGATTTGTTAGTTGTTCTGTTATTCTTGCATCCACATTACTGCTGCCTGGAGGGGTCTATGATGCGACAAAATCAGGACAAAAAACCCCAGACATTTGTGTGGTATGAAAAGTTACAGGATAAACTCTGGTTGGCAATGAAGTAGTATGACCACCCCAAAACATGTGCAGGCATAAATAGTATGGTAAGCAGGATCATGTGTGATCCAATAGCATCAGAGGCATAAATTATCATGAATGTGCAATGAAAGGGACATCTAGAGGGACACAAATAGAAACAAAAGCTCAGTTGTTGTATAATAAAATGATTGTGCTAAAATGCCTTAAATGTTAAGTAACAAAGTTCTATTTTATTAATTAACCAATTTTTTTTAATGTTGATTGCTTCATTTTCCTCTTATGGTGGATGAAATGTGCCATCAGTACAGTATGCTTGTTTCAAAACCCTGGAGTGAGAATCTGTGTGTTTAGTGAATGGGCAAAGCAAACCATATTGGCCCTGCAAGGATAGTTTTGTTTTCTGAAATCTGAATTCTCCTCCGTTGCATCTAATGGCAAGAGGTTGCAAACCCTGGGAGCTGACGCTGAGAAGGTCCACTCAAATTCCCACCAAACATGCTTGAGAAGTTGAAATGTATAATATCTTTAAGATATTAAGATGCAAGGAAACTCATATCAGGGAATAGTTAGTCAGATATCTTAATTTTGATAGATCATAATCAGCACTTTGAATTGTGCCTGTAAACAGGTTGGTGGTCACTGAAGCTGCTACAACATGACATGAGAGGTATATGCTTCCTATCACTGGCCTTGGTCAATAGTCTGAGTGTAATATTCTGATACAGCTGGAGTTCCTGAACACTCTTGAATGGCAAGCCCAGAGATATAACTAAGGCAGGTCTCACTGAATCCAGATCTGACATTTTGAGGAACAGAAGCAGTGGCAGATACCTGTATAAAATCACTTCAGGCACTGGAGGAGGAACAGGGGTGGGGTGGGGGGAGTGCACCATCCCTGGCACCATCGGGGAGGGGGTTACCATCGCGGCCGCCCTCCAGACATGCACCATGCACCCCCCACTGCACCGGGTACCACGCCCCCACAGGTGACATACATTGCCCCCAGGACGCACGTCACGCTCCTCACGGGCGACGTGCTATGCCACTGTGCCATGCGCCCCTCCCCACAGGGTGGTGTGCCACGCCCCCAGGATGCGCATCACACCCCTGGGATATGCACCAGCCATTCCCTTGCCTGCTCTCCGCCCCCGGTGCCAGAGCATACAGCTTTGCCACTGACTCCAGGCAACTTCTGATACCTGGGTAGCCAGTTTCAGGGCTGAATCCAGGAGTGCGCCCAAACTACAAACCTGAGTCTTCAGAGGAAGTGCAACCCTATTCAAGATAGGCTGAGCCCCTCTTCTCTGATCTGCCTTATTACTGACCAGAAGCACTTCTAACTCTCCTAGATAAAGCTTCAGTTTGTTCATTCACATCCATAAGATCAGACACTGAGGACTTCACATGACACTAAATACATGTTTGTATTTACTGTGCTGGCTTTTTCAAAATGCAAATTATATCAGTGGTGTTGATAATTAATGGTATCAGAGCTTTCATGTGGGGAAGGATTTAACTCTTTCCTCCTGAGGAAAACCCCTCTTCTGGTATCAGTAATGCTTTGGTAGGAAAAGCCCCATTAGCTCCAATGGGGGATTTCCTACCAATACAAATGTTTGCTTCAGTGGAGGGTTTTCCCTCAGAACTGCAACAGGTGGCTAAGGAGTTAAATCACTCTTCTCTACCTGCTGTATGGCGATAATTATGCTATTTGCATTTTTTTTAAAGAAACCCCTACATTTTCAATGCAAAGCCATATTTAATGTCATGCATAACTGGAGTTTGATTCAGAACTTGAACAGCTCCCTTGGATTTAGATGGAAAGAGAAGGAGATGGTTCTGGGTTGTATCCAACATAGTGTGTTTGGTGTTCTACTCATGGAACAGGGCTTACCCTTCCTCTCCTTTCCTGCCTCCCCCCAATCTGCTCCCTCTGGGGCAGATTATGAGGGTGTACAAGGAACTGTAGGGATAGAGAGCAGAATGAACCTTCATTGTGCAAGTGGGATGGCTGTGTTGGAGCCAACCCAATGAACTTCAAACCTCCAATGACCTCACCCAGAAATTTCATGTATGTGTTAAATATCATGAGGGACAAGATGGATCATAGGCAACAGGAGTTTCCCCAGTATTCCTTTCTGAAACTACCCTTCTGAGAATGACTAGAGCCACCTTAACAAGGATATGTTCATAATTAACAAATCACAGTATTAAAGAAAACCAACAAGGAATTCTTATGAAGGGATCCCAGGAGAGGAATCAGTAGGTGTTAGTTTCTTTATTCAATAGATTTGTAGCTCATCGTTCAATGTGAATAATTTCCAGGGTGGTTTACAGTGACAGCTCTAGGCCCATCACAATCATCAGTCATTACACTGTGACATTTAAAGAGAGAAAACACCTTTTTTTTATTTCTTCAAAGTTTATTTCAGATGAGGAAGTACCCCAAATTAGGAGAAGCCCAGGAGACAGACCATCATGGGCAAGCAAACTCTTAGATAGGTTTCCATGATTCTGTGGAACTTCCTCCCAGTTAAGATTAAGCAGGGGCCCTCACCATTCAACTTCAGGAGCCTGACAAATACCTTTCTTTTTCAGCAGGCATTTTTCAGGGAGCTTTCTGCTTTTATGATTACTTTTGATTGCTTTCATCCAATGTATAAATTTTAATAATTTTGGTGTACACTACTAGATACTTAGGTAATTAAGCAGCAGATAAATATGTCAAATAAAATAAAACTTGGCTACTTCTCTCCCATGCATTAAAACTCTGCTGTGTCCACTGAAGCCAACCAAATCCCAGACTGACCTAAATCAGCCCAATTCCATTTGGGATCTGGGATGTGATCAGATCCAGCCTTTGACTGACAGACTGTGGCAGTGGACACCAGCCACGCTGACCAAAGCTTTCTTTCCTTTCCACTCATCACCTTGAGCTTTATTGCTGCTGCTGCTGCTGCTGCTGCTGCTGTTATTGTTGATGACCTACATTCACCATAACTGCCAGATAACAATATAAAAATGCAACAAGAAAACCAGGTAAAACAATTTACAATCAAAAGAGCAGAAAGAATCCTAACCCAATATATATACCGTATTTTTCGCCCCATAGGGCACACCGGCCCATAGGGCGCACCTAGTTTTTTTTTTGGGGGGGGAAATAAAGGAAATTTCCCCCCTTTATTTCCCCCCCAAAACCAGGTCAGGGAATCCAAACCAGGTCGGGGAGCAGCGGGATGGCGGTGCTCCGCCTCCCCGCTGTCCCCCGAGCTTGTGGGGCTGCCCGATATCTGCATGAAGCCCGGGGCTTCGGGATGCAGGCTGCTATCCGCAAGCCTTGGGAGCCCAACGGGAACTCCCGCAGAGTTCCCAAGGCTTGCGGAGAGCTTCCTGAAGCCTGGAGAGTGAGAGGGGTCGGTGCGCACCGACCCCTCTCACTCTCCAGGCTTCAGCGAAAGCCTGCATTCGCCCCATAGGACACACACACATTTCCCCTTCATTTTTGGAGGGGGAAAAGTGCGTCCTATAGGGCAAAAAATATGGTATATATCTTTTGAAGGCATTGATTTAGATTCTCTCCCTATTCCCTATGAACCTTTCTCTGGTGCCTCTGGATCTGTGTGGATGTCATTATACAGTGGTACCTCAGTTTATGAACTTAATCCATTCCGGACATCCGTTCTTAAACCAAAGCCGTTCTTAAACCGAGGCACACTTTCCCTAATGGGGCCTTCCACCACCGGTGCCCTTCCACCGTTCGGCTTCCATTCATAGACCAAGGTAAAGTTTGCTAACCAGAACACTACTTCTGGTTTTGCGGAGTTTGTAAACCAAATAGTTCATAAACAGGGCTGTTCTTAAACCGAGGTACCACTGTACTGCACTATGAAGGTCTTAAGGTCCTAATGACTACAACAGCCATGCTTGGTTGAGAGGGATGTTTATTGTTATCTATTTTGTAAAATTTATACACCACTTTATTATTATTCTTAAAAAACCTCAATTATCACTAACTACAATAATAATTAGTGATAAATAAATTGCTAAAATAAAATTATCACTAGCACAGTAAACAGTAAATTTATCACAATAAAACTAACAACAATCATTTAAGATACTGGAAAAGTTAAAATAACAATAGACCAAAATTCAATTAAAACCCACCCCAGCTTTCTAAACATCTTGGTAGGCTGGTCTGGACAAAAATGCTCTTAGCAGGTGCAAAAAGGAGTACAGTGAAGGGGTCCTTCCTGATATCAATAGACAGGGAGTTCCAAAGTGGAGGTGCTGCCACATGAAAAGATCGAGTTCTTACAAGTGCAGAACAAGTATCATTTGACACCTGCAGCCATGTCAGTTCCACTGCAGTTGAGTGGTCATATATGAGGGGAGGAAATCTCATAGGTAAACTGAAGTTGTTAAGGGCTTTATATACTAATAGCAACACCTTGAACTTGGCCCAGTAGCAAATTGGCAACCAGTGCAGATCTCTGAGCGCAGGTGCTTATGCAATGCATGTGTCACCACCACCCCAAATAACTTGAGGCACTATAGCTGATGTAGTGGGAAATATTTATGGCAATGAAATTTTCGTCATTATGCTACGAAATGTAATGTTTTCTTATCCCAAAGAGGAGAACTAATCTTTCACAACATCATCATAGTCACTGTTGTACTGGAAGCTGGAAGAGCTCACTCTTTTTGGAATAATGATGACATCTTCATAGATGGTGGTAGTGCTTGTTTTGTGTCCTTTAATGTCATTTCCTCTAATAATATGGTCAAGGGTAGCGTAGCATATTTCAGAGGGCTCTGCAGAGACTTTGTCATCAGTGTTCTCCTGGGAAGAAAGAAATCAACTTTAACAAAAAAAATGCAGCTTTCAATTGTGTGTGGAGTCTGTAAATGAAATTATTCTGCCTAATACTGTTACCAATCATTGGTAGTGCAGCTAGGAACTGGATAATCTGTCAATTTTGGTCCCGTCCCCCCCGTTTATCATTTTATCTATATTAACTTCAGTTTTCCAGGTTTCCACACTTAGTCATGTTTGTTTGTTTTTAATGCAAAATAATTTGGCTTCGCCCTCCCTTGAAGAGTTTACTCCCCTACCCCAGTCACAAAATTGTTTGATGGGAGGGGTGCCATTAATTATTTACTCCCAACTTCATTTAGCCACTCTTTTTGAGGTATTATTGGACTCCCAGCAACTATATACATGACCAGTAGCCAGGAGTGACTGGCTGGAGTTGGAGTCCTGTAACATCTGGAGTCCCTGTAAGTATTTAAATCCACACTTCAGTATCATGGATTTCAGCAGGGCTCAGTCACAAATATATTTTGTTGGTTTGTGCTTGGCATTCACCTGAGCATAATGAGATATGAGTCTCCCAGAATAACTCAGCCATTCCTATAACAACAAAAAATTCTCTCAGTGGTTACCTCTGTCGAACACTGTAAATTTTCCCAGTTCGTATGAGGCCATCAAGTTCACACAGAATTTATGACTCATCCTTATGCAAAACCCAAACTTCTCTTTACACTCCTTTGCCTCAGAGCATGACACCAGAATAGGAACCAAATGGGACAAGAGAGTTCAGAACGCAAGTAAATAAATAATCCCTTGTTAGTGTAACACAATTATGCTCTAGCATAATTAGTGTTAGTGTAACACAATTATGCTCTAGCCTCTTTTTCATTTATCAGCTTGACCTTAGGTATTACAATCTGTCAGTTTTCATATATGCCTTAAAAGATATTGAAGCAACATTTTGTAAACCTAAAGAATTTGTTGTCTTTTTAAAAATATGATTTTTAATTATTTAACTCATGCATTTATATCTTGCCTTCTAGAGTAAACAGCAAAAGAGGCAGCTTTTACCAATTAATAAATACAATACGGCCTTGACCTGTGCTATGTTTAAAGCAGCATTGCTCCACTTTAAACAATCATGGCTTCCCCCAAGGCATCCTGTAGTTCATTAAGGGTAATGAGAGTTGCTAGGAGACCCCGTTCCCTTTACAAAGCTACAATACTCAGGTTTCCTGCGAAGAGGGGTTTGCTTACTAGGAACGTAAAATGGGAAGGGAAATAACTATTGCCACAGAGGAAAAAACAGGATATAAATATAAATAATAAACACAATCTTGAAGAGGACAGGAAAAATCTTTCAGTACCTCATCATGAACTGATGAAACGTCCTCAGCTTGTACTGGAAGAAGAAGCAGAAATAAGATTTGAGTGTAAAAATAACGACGACGACATTGAGGTAGGCATGAGAAACTACAAATATCATAGATCCTGCTCTGCTCAGCTGCATGGAAACATCAAGCATCTTCAAACTATTCACTTGATCAAATCCCTACTGCAGGAGTGTGCAGAAGGTAGATCAGGATCCAGTGGGCAAGGCTTCCTGACTTTCAATAGCAACAACAAAATTACCTTTCCCCACCTAAATTAGGCAGCAGATATAAGAAAAGCTTATGGTAACTAGGAGTGGGCTTTTTTGTGAAAGATCACCTCATTTCTAATACTGAAAAAACCCCAAAGCCCTTTGCTCAGAGGCACCCTGTCCTTTAATTTGATCAGTTATGGTAGGCTCTAGTTTGTAGATCTTGGGGTTCTGGTAGATCTGTAAAGCCCGAAGTTCTGCTGCAGTGCTGTCATTTTCTGGAGACGGAGGTCACTTCTACACAGCCTGTTTATCAATATTTCATTCTGGTTTCCTTCGTTGCGTCAAGCGAGTTGTGATCCACACTTTCCTGTGCAATTTCCCATCATGTGGGGAAAGGCCAGTCATTGGGGGGAAATGGGTTTGTTGTGCAAGACCTCCAAACCAAATTTAATTGCACAACCTGCCTTTGCCAGTGTGTGATTGAATGCCGCCCCAAACTAGCGATGCTCCAGAAGCCCCCCTAGCCAGGCTCTGCAATCGGCTTAAAGACGTAACTACTCACTCACTTCTGATGTGAAAGCATTTCTTTCTCCTCGGGCAGGGCAAAGGCTTTCTGCTGCAACATAAAAGCCAGAGAAGCTGTTTGAGAATGGAGTTCAGCCACAGTGTACAAGTACTGTAAATGCTTTCCCCTTCTGAATATCTGTTCCCTACCTGAGATGGGAAGACCTCTCCCAGGTCAGGGTAATAGCTGAGTGGTAGAGCATCTGCTTTGCATGCAGAAGGTTTCAGGTTCAATCCCAAACATCTCCAATAAGGGCTGGGAGAGTACTCTGCCTAAAACTCTTGGAAGGCCGCTGCTATTCATTGTAGGTAATTCTGAGCTAGATGGTCCGGATCAGTACAAGGCAGCTTCCTATTTCCCTTAGCACCCATTTCTCCAACTCCTTGTTTCATCTGGGTGTCTTACTAAGGCAGAGGCATGTCAAAGAGAGATAAACTGATCTTACATACAGAAACTCTTACATGAATGGGTGTGTGAAGTGATTCGCGGCACAGTAGCAAACACAAGACATTGGAATTGTCTTTCTTTGCATTGGTGTCCATTTTTATATGAAATAATGCCCACACCCCATCTGGATATGAAATGGTCCTGCTAATAGGGAAAAGGGAAAGTTTCAGTATAATGAGGAGAGCCCACAACTTAACATAGGAAGCTACCTTATGATAATGAATTAATAGAAATAACTATTATTAATAGAAATTAATAAATAGAAATTAATAGAAAAATGCATAGAGTTCATGAAAGCCAAATTGGACGGCATCATCTAGTGGATGGAGGGCTTATCCCCAACACCTCAGCCTCATCCCAAGGAAGTCCAGCCTTAAGATGGTAGAACATCACAATCCTTCAGGTTTAGGATCCCTCTTCTGTACATCTAGGTTTGAGATCCTCAAGCATTATTTAACCCAGCCTTTTTCCCTGGCAGGGAAAAAAGGTGGCTTACAGATAAAATAAGAACAGTTAAAACATAGAAAAAGAATAATTAAAAAAAACATTTAAATATTAATAGAATTAAAACTATATCTACATATCTATAGCTATATATTATAGATTAAAAGCATGCAGACATAGGATGCCAAGTATACAAGAAGCCTTGTCTCCCGACATCATTTTATAAGTACAGCTTTTATTAAACCATTGAAGAAGTTTGGTCCATTATCTGCTTGAACTGGGAAAGTCCAAGGTTAAATCTGGAGCTGGGATAACCTGACTCCCTCCCACTTGAAGTAACACTAGACATACCTTTCTTTGGTTCCTTTATTCCCCATCTCTTCTGTGAGAGTTTTCAACTTCCCTTTCCTTCCTTTTTTGAGTGTGTTATAGTAATTGCTCTGCCAATAACGTGAGAAGAGTGAAATCCCGTCAGACGGTATAAACGTTCTTTCACATGGTTTCCGTAACCAAAATCAATAGAGTAAAATGACACAGCAAAGAAATTCCCCTTTTACATCACAGGTAGGTGTGTAGCTGCCCAAGAGATAAATGATGTCACTTCTTCAAAGTGATATGTCAGAACAGGCTAATTGTGGCTTTCTAGTAACGAGAGAGGAAAGACCCAGGTGATATGGCTGGGATTCTTTTTGGGGGATCGTCATGATTCATCATCTGACTTTCAATGTGCATCACCTTATCTCCGGCTAAACATTTTGCCCACGTGATAAAATAGCATAAGAGAAGTTTGCTCATAAAACATACCACACAATGTTGTTCCTCTTTCGTTTGCAAAGCAGCCTGATGTCCACCTCCTCATTTTTCATCCAGTGTCCCCAAGCACAAAAATAGAAATAAATCCTGGAAGAAGGTTTAAACAATCATCTTACAAAAACTGTGTTTTAAGGAAATAAATAAGAAGAAGTTGGTTTCTTGGGGATAAAGAACTGTGTGTGCAGTAAACTTTTTGCTATCTAGTGGTTTCTGGGTGTTTTCCTTTTATAGCACATATTGTAAACTGACAACATGTGGTTTTGAAGTATGATGAATTATGCAGCCAAAGTGATTAGTAAAATGTTTCTTCTTTAGAATTCTGTGTCATGGATGTAACACTATTGACAGGGTTGTCATACGTTTAGGAATTCCAGGACATGTCTTCTTTTTGGGGGTCCTACATGCCCACATGGAGAGAATTTTACATTTTAAAGCAAATGTTCAGGATTTTTGGTTTTTAATTTTTTGGGGTGTGTGCAAGGGCAGCTCTGGTTCAGGTTCTGGCTCTGGCTTGGCTCTAAAAAAGCTCAACAACTTTTTGTGTCCGGATTTTTACCCCTTGAAATATGGCAACACTACCATTGACCTTGTCTGCTATGTATGAGACATCTTGGGTCTGTAGAACCAGCTGAGCATTGGAGTCCATAGAAGCTCAGGGTAAAACATGATTAAATTCAGTGCAATAAACAGTATTTGGTCTTACTAGTCTTTTGGTGTCTGGCCTACGAGGAGCTTATGCTGTTGTAGGAACATAGGAAGCTCCCTTATACAGAGTCAGAACATTAGTCTATATAGCTCAGTACTGTCTACACTGGAAGCTGCTCTTCAGGCAAGGTTTTCTTCCAGCCCTACCTGGAAATGTTGGAGTTGAACCTGAGACCTTCTGCATACAAAGCAGGTGCTCTACCTGAGATATGGCCCTTCCCTGGTAGAATCTCACACTAACTTGGGCGTATAAAGGCTAAGAAAGTGCAAGGCTAATTGGCTGGGCATCTGTCCCCACAATTAAATATGTGAGCACTCATGGTGAAAGGGGCCAAGCAGGGGTAGCCAACACGGTGCCCTCCAGATGCTGCTGAACTACAGTTCCCATCACCCCTGGCCATTGGCCATGCAAGCTGCGGTTGATGGGTGCTGGAGTCCAAGAATATCGAGAGAGCATCACCTGGCTATCCTTGGGCTAAAGTCTTGAGCCAATGCGTTGCCTGAGGATAGCTTTAAAAGATTTTAGTTGGTATTTTAAAAAATGATTTTTAGATGTCCTTTATTATTTCTGAAGGTTTTAAATAGGTTTTTTTATTTTTAATTATCCTGTTTCTACTACTTTGTTGTTTGATGCCTTGTGCTCTTTTGGGAAGATAAGCAGACTAGAAATTTGATTCCTTTGCCATTTCACCCCTCCGCCTCTCCTTCTTGGTTATAGACAGTGGAGAAGTGAGGTAAGCAGCACTGCCCTGCTACCTACTATTGGAGAAGATGTGAAAGAAATAGGTGCATATAGGCACATGTGGCGGCCTTGCCTGAGAGCACAAAGTTTGGGGGGAAAGAAGATTTAGAGAAATAAGTGTTGTCATGGGTCAAAGTTGTAGTGTGCTCAGTGGTTTTATTTACTGTCTCAAGTGTGAGGAATCTCAGACCCAAAGGCCAATTATGGCACTCCAGGGCTCTCTATTTGGTGCTTAAGCCTCTCTCTCTCTAGGCCAGGCCCTTTTTGAGTGCTTTTGCCTGGCTAGAATGTGTCCCACATTCAAAACAGGGACAATAACATTCAGGAATGCAAAGCTTCCTTTAGCTTTAATATGGAAATGTTTCTCTTCTCACTATCCAAAGTCCTGAGATATGAAAATATCAGACTCTTTTGAAATGGAAAAAGATAAGACCGATTAATTTAATTTGTTTATAGTTAAAATGGGCCAGGGTGTGTGTGTGTTCAATTACCATCAAAGTGTAGCTGTTACGAAAGCCGTTCCTCCTGGGAGTATCCAAAGCAGAAGTAGCTATATTTCTGAATACACAATGCAGAACTGATCAGTGGACAGCAGACAACAGAGGCAAGATGTACTCTGCGTTTCGGCTCACCTTCGTATTCTGCATGATGGTGCTATCTGGTGAGTACTGCACCATGGCAAGCTAGTTTAATTCAGGCCCTGGGATGTCAGTGCCTGGAGTGGTAGGGCAACTGTTGGTCCCACTAGGTCTGATGCTACCATCCCCTTTTACATTTTTTGGTCAGGACTCCAAGTGAAAACTTGTGGTTTTGCTGCTATACGGCAGCTGTCCATTGCTCCTGGAGGTATTTTAAGGTAATATAGCGGTTGCTGCAACAGCAGCTGTTTTCAAAGTGCAGCTAGCCCATCTCCACTGCTGCTCATTAGCTTATGCAGGGAGTGGTTGCAGGAATGGGTGTTGGTGCTCAGCCCAGAAACATCAGCTGAAGTGCCTGCAGCAGCCACTGCTGTCTTTGTTTGTCGAGAGCAGTGCAGTGTAGTGCGGTGGAAGGTAGCTCAGACCTGGTTTTACCCTTACTGTATGCTGTTTTTATTTACAGATAAATGCACATACAGTGGTACCTCTAGTTACAGATGCTTCAGGTTACAGATGCTTCAGGTTACAGACTCCACTAACCCAGAAATAGTACCTCGGGTTAAGAACTTTGCTTCAGGGTGAGAACAGAAATTGCGCAGTAGCGGTGCGGCAGCAGTGGGAAGCCCCATTAGCTAAAGTGGTACCTCAGGTTAAGAACAGTTTCAGGTTAAGAACGGACCTCCAGAACGAATTAAGTTCTTTACCCGAGTTACCACTGTACTGTAGTTTAATTACTGTATTTGCAAAATCCCTGTGAAAATGCCACTGATTCTCTAGCACAGCTGTTCCTAAACCTTCCCCCACTTGAAAATGGCTGTGAGTCTTGGAAGACCATTTAATGATCTTTCTGCCTTTTGTAGCCATTGCAACACCACATCAATTTTGTTGTATTTTTATTCATTCTATTATTTCTCATGTATTGTACTTTTATTATATAACAATTTGAATTCCATTGAGTTCCACTTGTAATCTAATAAAACACAACAGAAGAAATAGAAGAAGCATTACAAATTACAACTGAAAATCCATATGGATATTTAATGTGATGGATGTGCCATCTCTCATCTTCAACCGCAAATCCATAGACACACCACAGACAACCTGATCGAAGCCCATGGACCACTGGTGCTCCAAAGACTACCATTTGACGTGTAACAAAAATGTAATATAAATGTAGTGAACTAGACCCTGTAGTGAATGAAAATTATCTGTGCCACGGAGCAACAGGGCTGAGTCCTGCCACCTACTTTTTATTCAAGGTTCAAATTTGGAACATAGTAGAACATATGGGACAAGGCATCTCACATTTCAGATCCTGCACTGAGAAGGTGGTTGGGCTGCTTTATTCATTCATTCATTCAGGAAAATGTATGAATTGCTAAATACAAAAGGTAAATATCATAAGTGGTGTACAGAAAATGATTATAAAATAATGATCAATAAAGACTCAGATGAAATCAGAAACACTTTTAAAACAAGTCTACATAACAGAACTATATGTCTGGGCTAGAGATGAACTCTAGGGACTAATGCATCATCTCTGTGTCATTCAGGTGGGCCCTGAATGCTGTTCTCTATACAGCTGCCTTCAGCTGTTTCTGACCATAGGTTGTGTCTCCAGAGCAGCTTATCACTTATCATATGATGCATCTATTCTTTTGTTATTGTACCTGTTCTGTCACTCTTATACATGTTGCTTGCTGAGAGTGTAGCTTTAAAATGAAGCTTAACATATTTCGAAGTCACTTCCAGTTCTTTGATTCTCTGATTTAATGAAAAAAGTACCTCTGAGCAGGTGAAGTGTGCATTTCTTACATCAGTGATTATGGAGAAATATTTCCAGATCACAGAATGTTACATCAACACAGCCTTGAGTTTCCACATGACTATCGAGAAGGTGGGAAGTTTGCAGTGTGTTGCTAAAGCTGATGATAGATGCTTTGTTTATTATTTTTTAGGGATGGAAGAGTTCACATTTAAGATCCAGTTCACATTTAAAGTTGGACCTACTATATTTGCTCTTACCAAAACAGGACATGAACAGCAACGGAAATCAGTTTAATTTTGCAGTGCAGTTTTGCAGCCAAGTAGTGTGTACAAAAATGCACATACTAGGGTATAGTGTGTGTACATATGCATATATTAGTGAAAGGAAGATATAAAAATGCATTTGGGGAAATTATTTTGCAAAAATTGGTGTATTAGGCAAAATCTGCATAGAAACAGGTACATTATGTGAGCACGGAAATGTAGGTGCTATTCTTGAGGGCTATAAAAAACAGATGTGGAAATTTGGAGAACTGAGCTTAAGATAGGAGAAATGAGAATCTGAGATTGCCAAATTTGACCATCCTTATTTATGAAAATACCGTAGGCATCTGGTTGGCCATTGTGAGAACAGGATGTTGTGAGAACAGATGGACCTTGCAGAATTTTTCTTATGTTCTAAGCATTTGTTGAGCTCCCAAGGATTTAAGCAGTCTTGGCTTCTTTTGCAGGTGCAACACAGGTGATTCACGAGCGGTTTCGGAACATCACAGCAGGAGAAAATGTCACTTTGCAATGTCGTCTGGCCAAAAAGCACGACGTTGTTCAGATTACCTGGCAGCAGGAGCAGGGGGAACAAGAGACCAACATGGCTACTTACAGTGAGGCTGGTGGCACTACAATACTGAGTAAATTCAAAAGAAATGTCCACATGTCCCAAAGTGGACTGATGGTTTCTGCTATCACCTTCCATGCTGTTACACTCAAGGATGAAGGCTGTTACAAGTGCATCTTCAATGTATTTCCCATAGGACCCATCACAGGCAGGACATGTCTCAAGGTCTATGGTAAGAGTCGTATGATCTTAGAGGAAGGCCAACAATGCCATATTATTTCTTTTCAGCAAGCACATTTGTACTTGAAAGGGCAACGTTTCCTACATCAACCCTTCCCATGCTCTCAGATCAGCAGAGGGGGCCCTCTCTTTCTTACATCCAGTGGCAATGACAGATACAGCCTTCCCTTGGTGGTGCCTTATACTTATGAGTATACCAAGACCTCTTGCCATTTCAGCACCAAGTGAAAGATGTACCTGCTTTCTCAGGCTTCTTAGTTTTTAATTAGCAGTTACAAAGACATTTTAACTAGCTTCTTTTGTTTTAAAGCTCTAACACAACCCCAAGTGATGGTGAGGAGTGTATTGGATCCAGGCAACCCTGAAGAAGAAGTGCTGGAGATAAGCTGCACAGCAACAGGGAGACCAGCTCCAGAGATCACCTGGAAGGGCACCAAACCTCTTCTGGTGGAGCCAAAGCAGTATGTCACCCAGCACCTAAACCAGACAGTGACTGTTGTCAGCAATTTTTCTTATGTCTTCCTCAAAGATGTCTGGGACAACACAATAAGCTGCGTTGTTCATCATCCATCTTTAAACACTGAACAAGAGGTGACTTTGCCTGGGATTATACCTGGGATTATACATGGTGAGTTTGATGATTCTGGGTTTAACTTACTTACTTTTTTAAAAAAGCTGATTGCATAGAACATTAAAAAAGAAGAAGACAACTTGATTGCAGGGTGTGCCCATCACCTCTCGTCTTTTAGCCACCTTTCTTCAGGGTGCTTGCAATTTTGTGGCCTGTTGTGATCCGCATTGTTGGGCACAGGTTTCCCCATGAGTGGAGGGTCCTGCAACTGGCCAAATCAGTAGTTCTATAACATTTCTTTTACTTGGCACTCCCAATATTTTTTAGCACCCTGTAGAATATGCATCTTCTAAATGCACCACCAATCCCACAAACCATGGATTTTTTGGGAGGTGGGGTGTACGAAAGAGATTTTGAAGACCGTACTACACTTTTGGAATAGCTAAAAATGAGACATTGTTTCCTGGTTGGTTGAAAGAAAGGCAGCTTCACAAATCATTATCTTACATGTGTTAAAATCCAGGACAGAAGATGGGGAGTGAAAATAAAATGATGTCCTTGGCTGTTGACTGTGGTTCTGGCTGTGTTGTTTATATAATCTTGAATCTTTCCATGATAAAATACATACAGTGATACCTCGGGTTACATACGCTTCAGGTTACAGACGCTTCAGGTTACAGACTCTGCTAACCCAGAAATAGTGCTTCAGGTTAAGAACTTTGCTTTAGGATAAGAACAGAAATTGAGCTCCGGCGGCGCGGCAGCAGCAGGAGGCCCCATTAGCTAAAGTGGTGCTTCAAGTTAAGAACAGTTTCAGGTTAAGAGCAGACCTCCAGAATGAATTAAGTACTTAACCCGAGGTACCACTGTGCGTTTATAAAGAAATGACATGTTAGGAAACAAGGTGGTACTTATGCCATGGCACTTCCTCAGATACTGTGCATATGCCAGTGGTAACAACAACAGCAACAACAACTTGTATGTCCAGCATCCACACCTGCCTACAGCACAGATGTTATAGTGCTGCCAAAATGCACACCTTTCATGACACACAGTGTAGATCTTGGGGATCAGTTAAAGAAATGGAGGGACAAATCTATCAGTTTCAGTTTCTCTCAGTTTCTCATTTTCCCAGTCTGAGATACATTTTTCCACATCAGTTTTTAAGTCCTCGTGACATTTCAACAGCATTTTAGTGCTAATGTCTCGTAATGTACAAATGTCTGTATGCACATTTGCATGATATACACATTTTACAAGGCAAGTTCCCCCAAAATAATGTGTTTTAGTATGCTATTTTCACTTATATATGCATTTTTATGCACACATTTCCCCAACATATGTACCTTTGCACATGCTACTTGGCTGGAGAACGACATTGCAAAATTCAGATAAGTGTAATTTTTGAAGGGTGGCTGTGTTTTGGTTCATGTATTGTTTTGAAACTACTAAGTGAATTGAAATTCCTCCCTATTGGTATACATCTGCTGAGCTTATTATGTATAGACATCAAGCTATTTTCCACTACTTTTTCTGATGCTGTTTCAGTAGCAATTCTTATTTATTTATTCATTTATTTCTGCAGTTCAAAATGAAGATCTGCTGCCAGGAACTTCTGCCACTATTGCAATTTGCATTTTGGTGGCCATGTTTTCCCTTGGTCTATTGCTCTTTTTTATCTGGTACCGTTGGAGGAGGCTACACCCAGCCAATGAGAAGCAAGGCCTTCTATGCATGGTAAATATATTGACTGATTGAGAAAGTAAGAAAGAATTTGACAAAGTTGTACAAAAAAGTTTTTTTTAAAAAAAAAAATATATATCCACAAGACTTAAGATTTCAGGCTTCTAGACAGCCAGAAAACTCAATTTCAAAAAATAAGATTCAAAAGTTGAATTTGAATTCTGAAATATTGCTGCATTTTGTTTGTTTTGTTTTAAAAACCTCTAAACTAGCTTATACTGCCTATCTGGGCACAGTAATGCCTACTTTAGTAGCAAAAGTTTACCATCCAGCCTCTTTTATGGTCTAGATATTGAGGCAATTGATTTTGCTGTCCTACAGAGCATCCTTAGGTGGCAACCATCATAAAGTTCACTAGTAACTTGGCCCCTCAGAATGTTTGTGATGCTGCAACATTCTGTAGAAGTGACAGAGAAGGAAGAGAAAAATTGGTACAAGCTTTACAGCAGGAATAGTTCATAAACTTTCCATCCTAAACTGCAATACTAGATGGTGCCCTTTCTCCATTCCGTGTATAGAAGTCTACTGGACTCGCAGTTGAATCTGATTTCAGAACTGGTGATGGAACAGCAGACTAGCTTAGGGGCTGAAGGGTAGACTATGTAGTACATGCAACTCCAAAAAAGGGGAACATTGAAGCAGGCCACCAGTTCTTACCAGCACCTGCTCTCTGAGGTCCTCTGTGTAACAGTAGGGATGACCCTGCTGCAAAAACTAAACTCCTTTGCATCTTTAGAAGTCATCATACTTGCCCATGGCTTGAAGCCAATATATGGTCAATGTGAGAAGATATTTCTCAGCTGCAGGTTCTGAAGAAAACACATTTACGTGCAAAAGTCAGCATTCTAGAACTGCCCATCTAGTTCACCATCTTTAAAGTAAAATATGTCTCTGTTGATAGGTTCTTCCTGTATGTCCTGGATGCACGATGGGTGCAAGATATTCCTATACTCAGGAACACGTTGTAGTGGAACCATTTCCTGAAGAAAGCCCTCTGAACAGATGAAATATATTTTGGACAAACAACACCAGACTTTTTAGAATGTGAACTCAGAATGTTTCTGTGTGAACAGAGAATTGCCTGCTGGATTCTATATTACGTTCATATAAAATCTTCAGTAGGATCTTCAGGAATTAAGCTACGTTGCCCAATATTATGATTATTTATTTGAAAAATCTGTTTATATAGACTAGAATAATAAAAACAGAACATATTTATTTGCTACATATTTTATGCATTGTGGCCACTGGAATTCTGAAACTGTGAACTCCGAGGGCCAGTTTGCTGTTGTGACACTTAAAAATGCAGTGGAAATTCAAATGAAAAATGACTCAGTCCATCTGATAAAAGTGAGACAGACATGACTGGCTTGAAGATAAAGTTCTGATTCTGTTGCTGGGTTAAGGGAGGTGACATGTATGGAAAACACATATCAAAATACTTCAAGACCATTAAGGGAAAAAGGAAACTCATTGAACCTTTTTACATCATGTGTATATATGTGAGGCAGTCACAATAAAACAGCTCACTAAATATTGAGAAAGCTTGGGTGTATATGTTATATTGGTGAATCATAATAAGAAAAGAAAAAATAGATGATTCTCATTCACTCCCACCTTTGCTAGTGACCAGGGCTGCTCCCTATTTTCTGGTATCTAAACCTGGTAGAACGCTTCTGCTTTGCCTTTTGGAAAGATGCTAGGATGCTTTTAAAAATACACCAAAGGGTGGTTCTAAGCTGGAGATGACCTTAAAAGCTCTAAACCATTTGAGACCAGCCACCTTCTCCCATATATACCTACCTGAGTCTTGAGATCCTCTTCAGAGGTGCTTCTTCAGATGCTTCTGGCAAGTGAAGTGAGGCAGGTGACTACCGGGAAGAAGATGCTCTTGGTGGTAGCAGCCGGTTGTGGAATATCGTAGTATCGTAGAGTTGGAAGAGATGCTGAGGGTCATCTAGTCCAACCCCCTGTGATGTAGGAATTTCAACTGGCTGTTATAATTAAACAACATGAGGAATCACAGTTCTCATAAAGGTGTCTCAGAAGGTGGCCTCTGAATGAGATTGTTATACTTGTTGCTGTTTTATATAATTAATTTGTTGGTGGTTTATATGAGAAAAAGTCTCAAAGCAACTTTCTAAAAAACCTTTTAGAATCCATAGTTTTAACGGCGTTAGCAATGTCCCAGTAAGCCAGAGGAGTGAGAGTTAATCATAAAAGGAAAAGGAGACAAAATCATTATTAGCCTAAGCTTCCCCGCGACGGGGTGAGCTCCCGCTGCTCGGTCCCTGCTCCTGCCAACCTAGCAGTTCAAAAGCACGTCAAAGTGCAAGTAGATAAATAGGTACCGCTCCAGCGGGAAGGCAAACGGCGTTTCCGTGCGCTGCTCTGGTTCACCAGAAGCGGCTTAGTCATGCCGGCCACATGACCCGGAAGCTGTCTGCGGACCAACGCCGGCTCCCTAATGGTCAGGGGTCCCTTTACCTTTACCTTAATATCTCCAGGTGGGGGCAACAGCTCATTCATAAAAGAAAAGGAAAAATGCCATTGGGGAAAAGTGGTGTCATCATTCAACATACCTTTTCACGGGATAGTCTTGTGAGGGCACCTCAAACTCCCAATTCTTGCAATGTTCTTTTTTGTCAGACCCAATGCATAAAACTGTGGCTCCTATTTAACTGCAGTCATTGGCTATATCATATTTTGTTATACAGTCACATCATATTCCATTCTAGACAAATAATACCACGAAGACGGTTGTATTTTCTTGGGCTTGAGTTTAGTTGTCGTTTTTTCGACTAAGTGACTCATCGTTGGATGGGAAGAGCGTCTGATGCCATCTGGTGGTGCTTCTGTGATCAACGGCAACGCAAGCTGAAGTCACTTCTGAGCTTCTCAGAGAAACACCACAGACTTCATCTCTTGCATTTTTGGTCTTCCTCCCTCCTCCACTATTTACAACCCCCCCATACTTATAAATGTGTGTGAACTGAGCATGCCTTATGCCTCTGAAGAAGGTGGTGGTGGTGTGGTTTTGTCAGTGAAAATTCATGCAGCAATATTCATGCACCACCACCTTCTCCAGAGGCATAAGTCATCTGCTTTTAAGGTGTTATACTTTGTGTGCTTGCTGAAGCATATACAATGCAGAGTCCTTTCTACAGACATATCTGCCAATGTGCAGGGGCATAGTGTAGGGGGGGCAGTGGAGCAGTGGTCCAGGATGCATATTTTTGAGGGGGTGCAATGCAGGCGCCCCTGGTGCAGTGAGGCCTGGTGTTCCTCTCCCAGTGTCAGTGGAACCAATAGAGAGTTTACCGATGGACTATATTGTCTAATTTTGTTCACGCAACAGTGATAGACTTTTATTTTCTGCAAATCTATTACAGTGGTACCTCGGGTTACATACGCTTCAGGTTACATACGCTTCAGGTTACAGACTCCGCTAACCCAGAAATAGTGCTTCAGGTTAAGAACTTTGCTTCAGGATGAGAACAGAAATTGGGCTCTGGCGGCGCGGCAGCAGCGGGAGGCCCCATTAGCTAAAGTGGTGCTCCAGGTTAAGAACAGTTTCAGGTTAAGTACAGACTTCCGGAATGAATTAAGTACTTAACCCGAGGTACCACTGTACATATTCTCTGTTCAAGAATTGCTACCCTTGGAGTTTCTATTATCGCATGATTACAGGATTGGGACTATTGAAAGGCTTGTTTGCCTCTGTGATATTGATTGATTACCTTCCGTATTTTGTTCATACAATATTGATTTATTTTATTATTTGTATCTCCATCATATATTCTCTGTTTAAGAATTGTGAAATAATACAGGTTATATATATTTTGTAGGGACATTATTAGCCTCAAAATATATAATGAGTTTTAAAAAATGTTCAGATACACCTTTCCAAAGAGACCTGAAGCATTTATATTAGGAATGATTGGAGTGGAAATACCAAAAATAGATCAAAAACTGTTGATGTATGCTACAACGGCAGCAAGAATTTTACAAGCCCAAAAATGGAAACAGCAGGAGCTACCAACAATAGAAGAATGGTAGGCTAAAGTAATGGAGTATGCGGAAACGGCAAAGCAGACTGGACACATCTGGAACCAGAGTGAGCAAGCGTTCCAGAACGAATGGACTAAATTTATATTATACTTAGAGACTCACTCTACACATATAAAGACACTAGCAGGACTGAGATAGGGCTCACTTCATGAGAAGAATCAACATTCTATTTCAGACAAGTAACGTTAAATATAGGATGGAGATGTTATAAATGTGCAAAATAAAATGTAACAAAAGGAAACCAGAAAAAGGATGGAGGGTAGTCGAAAGCTCGGCAGAGCAAATGATATAATGGTTGTTATGTTATGGTATTATATAATTATTAAAAGTTGAAAATTAATAAAAATTATATACACAAGAACATTATGTTCGTGTTGCCTGTTATTGCTTAAATAACAATATTGCTTAGGAGAGGCAGAACTGAGATGTGGAGATATGCTTCAGAGGTCCAGACTATAGGGAGCTCCAAAAAATCAATAATTATAATTTGGATTATAATTTGATCTTCTTTATCTTAGTTTTTTATTTTAATTGGATTATGATTGGATATATTAATTGGATGTTTTTTTATTGGAAAATTAATAAAAGTGATTTTTTTAAAAAAAAAAATACAGTGGTACCTCTGGATACGAACAGGATCCATTCCAGAACCCTGTTCACATCCTGAAGCGACCGCAACCCGCATCCGTGCGCAATTCGCCGCTTCCGCGGGTGACATCATTTTGACCATCTGCGCATGCGCGAGCGGCGAAACCTGGAACTAACGTGTTCCGCTGCTTCCGGGTCGCCACGGAGCGCAACCCGAAAGCGCTCAACCTGAAGCAACTTCAACCCGAGGTATGACTGTATTGCTTAATATTGTCTGTTTTTGCAACACAGGGGATTTCCTTTGTTACATACCTCTCCCAGAGTCAGCGGAACCAACAGAGAGGAGCACCGTGTCAGGCCATGCTGGGGGCACTGCTGTGGGTGTGCCTCATTCATGCCTGCCAAGTACTGTGTTGAGTGGCCAGGCTCCTCCTGTGTGGGTGGGCAGGCAACACAGTGTGGTTCTTCTTGGCTCCGGTGTGGGGTCGCTCTGGCAGTGTCAGCGGTGAGAGCTGGGAGGCTGGGGTGAGATCCTCCACCCTCCACCCTTTGTGACCCATTCCGTGGCACACACGCATGCCCCCCCAGCACGCACGCACACCCCTGGTGCTGGGAGCTCATGGTACGCGGCTACCTATGTGTGAACACCAGGGTGGGGTTGAACCGGTATACCATGATGGGATGGAAAGGGAAATAAGTGTAGACCCACTCTTGACCTTCACAAGGTTACAATGGCTTGGATGACAGGACCTCAAGAGGGCCAAAAAAACAGCCTGCATACTACAACATATTTGGGTTAAGGATATTGTCTGTTTCTTCAGGACACAGCAGTTTCAATAATCTATGTAAGAGCCTAAAATGTTCTAAAAGAAATTGAACAAAGTTGGTGCTAGAAGACCAGAATATTATATCGCCTATTAAGGCCTTCAGACAATGCCGTTACTCTTCCAAAGTCACTAGAGTGGCACTATCTGTTTAATGAGAACTAATTCAGTGCAATTGTGTTTTGTTTACTGCTGTTTCTGCCAATTTCATCCGAGGCTTTATCTGATCTGGGTGCCCCTTTAAGATCTATGAATTGAATACCTCTTAAAATAGTCTGTTCCCTCTTGACTTTTGCATTGTTAAACAGGCAGGCAGAAAACAATGCTCTATACAAGAGTATCCTTTTCAAAAACCTGCTTTCCCCTTTATATCAGTTTCATGAATCTGTGACAATAAAGAAGATGGCTCTTGTACAAATTCAGCAGGAACGCTTAAAAAGCTGACCGGTTTGACTGCTAAGCTTTTTTCCTTAACACTGGAACAAAAATTATAGATTCATTTCATTGCTTAAGGAAACAGATGTGCTTAATTTTTGTTTATTTTTAAAACGGGGTAGTGCAAATTCGTCAAGAAAGAAAGAAAGAAAGAAAGAAAGAAAGAAAGAAAGAAAGAAAGAATATATATATTCCTCTGGAGCTGTTAAAGAGAAGACACCATTCTTTTGACAACAATAACAGTAATCTGGAACTGTTAAAGAAGAGGCCATATTATTATAATAATTTATTGGGGGGGGGGAATTCAAGGCAACTTACATGTTACAGTAATATACATTTTAAAAAACCAAAAGAAGTAGTAATTAACATATAAAAAGTAATCAGGACCCTTCCCAAAGGGCACCTGGTGGTAGAGGAGAGAGTTTAGTCATAGAATTATAGAGTTGGGAGGGACCATAAAAATCATCTAGTCCAACCACCTTCAATGCAAGACTGTTTTGCCCAAAGTGGGGCTCAAACCCGTGACCATGGTAGAGTCTCATGCTCTACCAACTGAGCTACAGTCTTTTACAGAATTTTTTTAATTTGTCAGATTCTCAACACAAGCCTTTCAAAACTGAACAGATTTATTGGGAAAGTGAGATCCCAGAAATGTCTTTTTGTTTGTTTGTTGTTAAACATGATAGCGTCCTGTTCCTCATTTAACATTTCTTGAGATTTGCTTTACACAAGAGCCCAAAAAACGAGCAGTTGTGAGATTCAGAAGCAAAAAGAATACTTTGATAATAGCTGGAATATATATATTTTTTACGTTTTTCTTAATTTTCTACATTAACATAACAATAACAAATAAATAAACAAGGAAAGAGCTCAATACATTTTTGCACCTGAGGTGAACCACAAAATGGTTGAGCTGGGGGTTTGGTTTGAGCTGGGGGTCAATTTCTCTTGCAAAACCTATTTCCAAACTGTGAAAATTGTGGAATAAATGGATGAGAGAAATATCTTGTGAACACTTCAGAAATGAAGATGGGATCAGCACCCGATTTAGGGCACCATAGGATGATTTCACTGCAAGGGGCACCAAGCCGAGGGCACACAAAATTATAATAAATAAAAAAGGAATTATAGTGTAAATAATAAATATTTAAGTGGAGGACACCAAATTTTCTCCTTGCCATAGGAAATGTCTGGGGGCTTGGGGGGTATTTATTGGGGGGGTTGGCTCAGGTGTGGGCAGCTTGGGTGTGGGCTGCTCTGTACGCCACGGCCGCTGCCAGCCTGAGCCAGCAAAAGAGGCCGGCATGCCTCTTTCTCCCACTCGGTCTGGTAGCATCTTGGGCTGTCCTCTTTTTGTTCTTCAAGATATGACAGCTATATATATATATCCTGTATGTAAACTTCGTGCAAGGAAATCAGGAAGCATGCTCGATAAACCAGTCATCTAGGAGCTCTAAGAGCAGCAATTAAATTTGTGTTCCTTAGAAAGTGGCAGCTGGATGACTCAAAGAGCTATTATTATTGCAAACAGTCTGTGAGCACCTAGAAAGGAATGCTGTGATCACCAATAGTCAGCATGGATTTCTGAAAAATAAGTCATGTCAGACTAACCTGATCTCGTTTTTTGACAGAATTACAAGCCTGGTAGATAAAGGGAACACAGTGGATGTAGCCTACCTTGATTTCAGCAAGGCATTTGACAAGGTGCCCCATGATATTCTTGTAAAGAAGCTGGTAAAATGCGGTCTTGACTATGCTACCACTCAGTGGATTTGTAACTGGCTGACTGACCGAACCCAAAGGGTGCTCATCAATGGTTCCTCTTCATCCTGGAGAAGAGTGACTAGTGGGGTGCCACAGGGTTCTGTCTTGGGCCCGGTCTTATTCAACATCTTTATCAACGACTTGGATGATGGACTCAAGGGCATCCTGATCAAATTTGCAGATGACACCAAACTGGGAGGGGTGGCGAGGACTTCCGGTTAGCGCCATCGCTTAATGGCGGATCTCTCCCGGAGCTCCGGGAGAGGTCTGCTTCGTGGGTTCGGGTCCTGCAGCTACGGCGGAGCGGGGACCCTCAAAAATCACAGACGCGTAGCCTGTGAACTGGAGACTCGGCGGGCACCTTTGCGCCCCCCCCCGACGTTGTGAAATAGCCTTTTTAAAGGCTGCGGACCAGCGGAGGGTGTATGGAGCGGTGCTGAGAGTCGCTTTCACCCAGCCTGCGAAGCGAAGCCGCGTCGCCATTGGCGGAGAGCGCTGATTTCTTCCGGTGAATTTGGATTAAAAAGAACAACTATCCGTGAGTAGGATTGAACACTAAAATATAATTGGACACTAAAATTAAAGAAATTGGGCACCGAGGCGGACAAGCACCAAAAAGGAAGTCTGCTTTCCGTTCTGTAACAAGATCAAAGCGAAAGGCATTTAAGCTGTAACTGTTTGAAAGGAGAGTTGTGGGAACTAAGAAATCCACCACCAAGCAAAGAACTCCCTCCCCGAAGGCAGGAGGGGGGGGGGAGAAGACTCTAAAGTGTTTAAAAAGTTTAAAAAGAAATTGAGCTATTTACCGCTGCTCTTATACCTGGGGTCCGGACTGCCGGAGATAAGGAACCGGCTAAGAACTGTCGCTATAGGAAGGTAAAAAAAGTATCCGTAATTGACTTTGGTTACTCTCAACTTGAAACATCTATTTTGTTGCACAGTAAAGTTATTTGCAGGATATTATTGACTTGGATTCTTCAGAAAGAGAAAAGAATAATTGAAAGGGACTAGGAGGACTTTTGCTTGCTTTCTGGAGAGCGTGGGATTAACTTGAAGGTAAAGAATTAACTTTACGCCCTCTAGAGGACTTATAAATTGTTTCAGCAACAAGTGGAGCTTAAAATTTGAGAACTTTTGTCTGACAGCTCAAGAGTGTGGGAATGACCTTGAGCAAAAGTCTTTGTTATGGCAGATGGTAAAGAGAAAGAGGATTCACAAGAAACAACCTTGAGATCTGGCAGACAATACAAAGTGGATCTTTCCATGCAAAGAAGGGCTTCTGTATCAGGAGCCTCTGGAACTACAATTGTCTCAAAGGCAAAAGTGAAAACAATGTCTTCAGAAGAATCATTTGCTAAGGTATTGGGGAAGATAAATGACTCTTTGGAGGAACTAAAAAAGCAAGGCGCAGAAACTAAAGTACAAGTTGCTGAAACAAATAAGAAAATTGAAGAAATCTCTGGGAAAATTGACTTAAATACAAAAAGCATAACTGACCTTGGGAACAAAGTGAACTCAAATGCAGAAGCAATTGGGAAATTATTGGAAGACTCATCTACAACACGAAAGATAGCTGAGGAAGCTAAAGAAATTGCAACTGCTGCTGAGGAAAAGTTTCCACCAGTGTACAGGAAACTAGATGAGTATGAGCTGGCACTCTCTATGCAGGATATGCAACGTAAGGAGAGGAACTTAAGGATCAGACTTGTGCCGGAAAAGGAAGGTGACAACCTGGTGGACTATCTGACAAAAGAATTTTCTGAATTTTGGAAGCAGGAGTTGGATAAGGAAGAATTTAAGATAGAAAGTGCATTTAGACTGGGAACAAGGCAGAGGAAGAACAGACCCAGAGACTGCTTAATAACTCTAAGATCAAAGGAGGAGCGAGACAAAATATTGAACCTGCATTACCAAACAACCCTTCGAATTGAAGATTTTCATATTGAGATTTTTAAAGACATTCCCAAAAGTATTTTGGACGCAAGAGGACTCTACAAGGACTTGGTGACACTGCTGAAAAGGAACTACATACCATTCAGGTGGGAGTTTCCCCAAGGCTTGTCTTTTAAATACAAGGGGAAGAAAAGAAGAATAAAGACAGTGAGTGATAAAGACAAGTTCTTAGGAGAACACGAAGAAGACCTACAGAAAGAGACGTTTCCAGGACAAGGGCATCCTTCATTAGATACGGATACGGAACCACCGACAAACGAGGAACAAAAATTGGGAGCTGTAGGAGGAAAGAGTAAATAATCCCATCATGGCTCTGCAACTTTTAACCTGGAATTGTAATGGTTTGAACATTCCCAGAAAAAGAAAAAATATATTTCATGCCTTAAAGAAAGACCAATTGGACTTGATTTGTTTACAAGAGACTCATGTGACAAGAGCACATAGAAAATTATTAATAAACAAAAGATTGGGACAAGAATTTATATCCTCAGACAGAGTAAAAAAGAGAGGAGTGGTGATTTATGCAAAGGAAAAGTTGCAACCGAAACAAATCTTTAAAGATGAACAAGGAAGATATTTGGCAATTGAAATTCAATCTCAAGGAGAAAAGTATCTGATAGTGGGAATCTATGCACCAAATGAAGGGAAAGCTGAATTTTTTAAGAAGTTGCATGAGACCTTGATGGACTATATGGATTACAATTTAATCATGATGGGAGATATGAATGGAGTAGTTTCAACAAATATGGATAAAGCACAAAGACAGGTAGTGACAAAAGATGGAAGATTACCAAAGACTTTTTTTGAAATGACTGACAATATGGACTTGATTGACATTTGGAGAACAAAACATCCATTAGAAAGAGAGGGAACCTTCTTTTCTGAAGCCAAAATGACATGGACAAGGATTGACCAAATTTGGGTGACTAGCAGTATGGCGTCGAACATAAAGAAAGTGGAAATCTGCCCAAAAACTTTCTCCGACCACAATGCAGTAAAGATGGCGATGAGGCAAACAACAACTGGCTCCTTCAGATGGAGAATGAATGACACCTTACTCAGAGACGAGGAGATTTGCAAGAAGGCCCAAAAAACTTTGAAAGACTATTTTGAAATTAACTTAAGGACTAAAGTAGAAAAAAGAATAGTCTGGGACGCAAGTAAAGCCGTGATGAGAGGGTTTTTGATACAACAAAATACATTAAAGAAAAGAAAGCAAAATGAGAGGAAGGAAAAAATCCTGGAAAAGATAAAAGAAGGGGAAAAGAAATTAAGATTGAAGCCAAAATCGCAAGAGATTCTAAGAGAAATTAAATTTTATCAAACACAATATATGGAACTGATGAATCAAGAATTAGAGTGGAAAATTAAGCAAATGAGACAAAAGACCTTTGAATCTGCTGATAAATGTGGCAAGTTACTGGCCTGGCAAATAAAGAAGAGACAAAAATTCAACACGGTAACAAATATAGAAGTGGAAGGAAAGAACATAAGTAACCCAGCGGAAATTAGGAACTGTTTTCAGAGCTACTTTAGACAACTATATACACAAGGGCCGCAGAAAGAAATGGATATACAACAATTCCTCGAGGAAAATGGACTGAAAAAGGTTTCGCAGGAAAGTAAGACAATTTTGAACCAGGAGATATCAGCACAAGAAATAGAAGATGCCATTCAAGGCTTGACGCTGGGCAAATCCCCCGGACCGGATGGACTGACTTCCAAATATTACAAAGTTTTGAAGGAAGAGCTGATACAACCTTTGAAGGAAGTCTGCAATGAGATTATGGAGGGGAGAAGGGCACCCGATACGTGGAGAGAGGCCTACATTACACTTATACCAAAGACAGAGACTGAAAAGACCCAACTTAAAAACTACCGACCCATCTCGTTATTGAATGTGGATTACAAAATCTTTGCTGACATTTTAGCAAAGAGACTGAAAAGAGTTTTGATGGAGGAGATTCACGGGGACCAAGCGGGCTTTCTTCCAAAAAGGCATTTGTCGGACAATGTAAGGAATATAATTGACATTTTGGAAAAGTTGGAAGTGAATATAAACACCAAGGCTGTTTTGATATTTGTGGATGCCGAGAAAGCCTTTGACAATATTTCTTGGAGTTTTATGTTGAAGAACCTCCGGGGGATGGGGGTAGGCCAAGGGTTTGAGAATGGTATAGGTGCAATATACTCTGAACAGAAAGCAAAATTAATTGTAAATAATGTGGTTACAGAAGAATTTAAGATTGAAAAAGGGACACGTCAGGGGTGCCCTATCTCCCCACTACTTTTTATATCGGTCCTGGAGGTTTTGCTTAATATGATTAGGAGGGACCAGTTGGTTAAAGGGATTCAGGTCGGAGCTAAACAATACAAATTGAGAGCATTTGCAGATGACTTAGTACTTACACTGCAACAGCCAGAAGCTAGTACGAAAAGAGTTTTGGAAATAATCCAAGAGTTTGGTCAATTGGCAGGATTTAAATTGAATAAGCTAAAGACAAAGGTATTGGAGAAAAATTTAACACAGGTTGAAAAAGAAAGGTTTCAGAATGAGACAGGGTTGAATGTGGTTAAAAAAGTGAAATATTTGGGTATAAACATGACAGCTAAGAATGTGAATTTGTTTAAAGATAATTATGAAAAAACTTGGACTGAAGTGAAAAAAGATTTGGAGATTTGGTCAAACTTAAAGCTTTCCTTGTTAGGTCGAATTGCAGTTATAAAAATGAATGTATTGCCAAGAATGTTGTTTTTGTTCCAAGCATTGCAAATAATGGATAAAATGGACTGTTTCAAGAAGTGGCAAAAGGATATATCTAAATTTGTCTGGCAGGGCAAGAAGCCCAGAATTAAATTTAAGATATTAACGGATTCAAAGGAAAGAGGGGGGTTTGCCCTGCCAGACTTTAAACTATACTATGAAGCGGCAGCTTTCTGCTGGCTGAAAGAATGGCTGCTTCTTGAAAACACAGACATTTTGGATTTGGAAGGTTTTAATAACATTTTTGGGTGGCATGCATATTTGTGGTATGACAAGGTTAAAGCACACAAAAGTTTCAAAAACCATATTGTCAGAAAAGCACTATTAAATGTTTGGATCAGATATAAAGATTTGCTGGAAAATAAAACTCCAAGGTGGTTGTCGCCAATGGAAGCTAAGGCAGTTAAAAAGTTAAACATGGAGTCGAAGTGGCCAAGATACTGGGAAATTTTGGAAAAGGAAGGGGACAAATTGAGATTGCAGAGTTTTGAGAAATTAAAAGGGAAGGTGAGAGATTGGCTGCACTATCATCAAATAAATGAAGCGTTTAAATCGGACAGTAAAATTGGCTTCCACGTGGAAAAATCAAAATTGGAGACAGAATTGTTAGAACCCAGTACTAAGAATTTGTCAAAAATGTACAATTTGCTGCTGAAATGGAATACACAAGATGAAACGGTTAAATCAGCTATGATTAAATGGGCTCAGGACATTGGTCATAATATTTTGTTTGCTGATTGGGAAAAGTTGTGGACCACCGGGATGAAATTTACGGCATGTAATGCTCTAAGAGAAAACATTATGAAAATGATATATAGGTGGTACATAACCCCAGTCAAGCTTGCAAAGATTTACCATTTGCCTGATAATAAATGTTGGAAATGTAAAGAAAAGGAGGGTACATTCTTTCACCTTTGGTGGACGTGCCCGAAGATTAAGGCATTCTGGGAAATGATCTATAATGAACTTAAAAAGGTATTTAAATATACTTTCCCTAAGAAACCAGAGGCCTTTCTCTTGGGTATTGTCGGACAGGGGGTGTTAAAGATGGATATAACTTTCTTTTTGTACGCTACAACAGCAGCTAGAATACTTATTGCGAAGTACTGGAAGACACAAGAACTACCCACACTGGAAGAATGGCAGATGAAGGTGATAGACTACATGGGCCTGGCAGAAATGACGAGCAGAATCCGAAACCAGGGAAGAGAAGCAGCGCAAGAAGAATGGAAAAAGTTCAAGGACTATTTAAAGAAATATTACAAAATTAACGAAAGTTAGAATGATGTTGGACTGGAAAGTAAATGGTTACTATTAGCAATGGTTAAGACAAGGAAAATAAGGAAGATTAGTTTAAATTTAATTTAAAATAAGGGAAGATTTGCTGAGTAATCGATAAGAATTTGGAATACAGAAAAGGGAGGCATGAGGAAGTCGGGGAAGAAAGGTATAAGAAATTAAGATATGAAATGGTACATGTTTTATGTTTCGTTTTTGTTCTTTGTTTGTTTATGTATGTGTTATATGTTTGTGTTGTTATAAAAATCTTGAATAAAAAATTATTATAAAAAAAAAAAAACTGGGAGGGGTGGCTAACACCCCAGAGGACAGGATCACACTTCAAAACGACCTTGACAGATTAGAGAACTGGGCCAAAACAAACAAGATGAATTTTAACAGGGAGAAATGTAAAGTATTGCACTTGGGCAAAAAAAATGAGAGGCACAAATACAAGATGGGTGACACCTGGCTTGAGAGCACTACATGTGAAAAGGATCTAGGAGTCTTGGTTGACCACAAACTTGACATGAGCCAACAGTGTGACATGGCAGCTAAAAAAGCCAATGCAATTCTGGGCTGCATCAATAGGAGTATAGCATCTAGATCAAGGGAAGTAATAGTGCCACTGTATTCTGCTCTGGTCAGACCTCACCTGGAGTACTGTGTCCAGTTCTGGGCACCACAGTTCAAGAAGGACACTGACAAACTGGAACGTGTCCAGAGGAGGGCAACCAAAATGGTCAAAGGCCTGGAAACGATGCCTTATGAGGAACGGCTAAGGGAGCTGGGCATGTTTAGCCTGGAGAAGAGGAGGTTAAGGGGTGATATGATAGCCATGTTCAAATATATAAAAGGATGTCACATAGAGGAGGGAGAAAGGTTGTTTTCTGCTGCTCCAGAGAAGCGGACACGGAGCAATGGATCCAAACTACAAGAAAGAAGATTCCACCTAAACATTAGGAAGAACTTCCTGACAGTAAGAGCTGTTCGACAGTGGAATTTGCTGCCAAGGAGTGTGGTGGAGTCTCCTTCTTTGGAGGTCTTTAAGCAGAGGCTTGACAACCATATGTCAGGAGTGCTCTGATGGTGTTTCCTGCTTGGCAGGGGGTTGGACTCGATGGCCCTTGTGGTCTCTTCCAACTCTATGATTCTATGATTCTATGATTCTATGATTCTATGACTCAAGGAGCTATTATGCAAGAATGCAACCCAGACCATTCTTCCAGACCGCCTTGCTCACTCACTGGCTGCACACATGAGAGGAGGAGGCTAAGGTTGGTTAGAAGTTGGGTTGCCGTATTTTAAAAAGTAAAATTCCTGACGCCCGCAAAATTGTGATTTCCCCATTTTTACACCCCAAAACCAGGACATGTCATGAATTACCATGACTTATGGCAATCCTAGTGACAAATTTTCAGTTCCTTTTTTCCCATGAATATTCAAAACAGAATCTAAAATGTAGTTCCTTATTGGGGATGCTCATTCACCACTATATAAAAGGCGGAACGAACAAATTGGGAACCAGTAACCAACTCCAGTCAGGTCCTAAAGGGCATCTGTTAAGACAAGAATGCAGAAACACAGAAAGCTGCTTTACGTTGAGTCAGACCATTGGCCTATCTACCTGGAGATGACAGGATTTGAAAGCTGGGACGTTCTTCATGCAACACAGAAGTTCTATCAGTAGCTGAGGCTGCTGAACAGCTGAGGCTGTTGTTGGTGTTTTATTTTAGATCTTGTTATAATCTATGTGAAAATTATTATTTAATTGTGTATTTTTTAATGTTTTGTTTATTGTTTATGACTACTTTTGCTATGTTGTGGTTAATGTATTTAACTGTTGTATTCCCCCCCCCTCCCCATGATGTAGGCCATCATGGTTTAAATGGTATGTATGTATGTATGTATGTATGTACCACTGAGTTAATGCCCTCGCCCGATGAAAGCTGCTATGGAGTTTTTCTCCTTCATAATACTAGACTAGAGCTCCAAGCATCAGCCAATCAAGATGCAGGGAACTGAGGAGCACAGGAAGTTCCTTATCCCAAGTTGGACAATTGGTCCACCTAGCTCAATAGTATCAACATGGGGTGCATAAAGGCCACCCCCACTTCTGGGCAAACCTCTAAAGTCCAAATGCCTGTGGTGGTGGAGGCAGAGGCAAACATGGGCACAGCATTGAGTATACATTTCTTCTTTGCGTAGTAGGGACATCTCCTCATTGCTTGTAGTTTCTCTTACTCCTTCTATGTGTGCCAGCTATGCCTCTGTGTACCAACTGCCTTGCATTTACAATATTAAGAAACAATATTTAATACTCCGGCTCTGTAGAATATATAGGATTGTATTCAAACATGTTTTACTCTTAGCAGATCCACTGAAATGAATGAAAGTGCCTAAGTTAGAGCCATTACAGTAATTTCAATAGGGCTACTCCTGAGTAAAACTTACTTGACTACAACCCATAGGTCATTTCTTACTTTAGAATATTCTATGGTCTCAGGACTTTGGGATTTGTTTAAAGCACAGTCATAAAATAGAACAGGAACAGTAGTAAAGACCTCAGATTTTTATTTAAAGCATTTCCCTAGTAAAGGGCATCATTAGTTAGGGCCCCTGATAATCCCACAAACATTTTATACAAATATCCTTTCCTTTCTTTAACTATATGCTCCCCACCATAGTCACACGTCTAGCAGAAGCATCATTTTTCAAAACAGACGCTAATAAGATAATGGCCAATTTGTGCTCTCAGTTACTGCTCTATAATCTCTGTTTAGCTCTAAGAGCATGCTTTAGACTTCTGTCTCTCAGAGTTCACTGCCCACCCCCCAACCATTAGGGAGGGAGGAGACGGGAGATTAGACATTCCCAATGCATTTTCCTGCTTTCCTTTTCCACACTGTGGCTTTTCCAGCCTTCACTGGAGGCAGCAACTGCCCTTGTGTGCACTCTTCTTCATACCAGAGCATGCGTCCCAAGGTAAGATGCTTGCTGTGATGCAAGTCCAAGGCACAAGCTTGGGGATTTGTCTCCGAAAATAGGGAGAAAGTAAAGAGAAAGTGCCTGCATGTTCTCAAATGAGGCTGAAATTGGTGTTTGCTTAAATCGGTCCAAAGCCGTACTGCCTGAATTCAATTTGCCTCCGGCATTCAATTAGCTCAAGAGTAGTGGCGCAATTAGTTTTAGCCTCTGGATTCAAATAGGCTTACGAGGAGCACACCTCACTTTAGATAGTCATGCGTGGTGTGCTCACTTCAAAATGTGGTAATCCAAGATTGCTGCATTTGGAAGCCCTTCTGCTCAGCTGCCTGGAGTGGGGCCCAGCCCTGCCCTGGTGATGCCATTGTTCAGGAGCAGGGCCAGATTAAGGTTTGATGAGGCCCTAAGTACTGAAGGTAATGGGGCCCTTTATATGTCCAGCTGTCCTTTGTCAACAATAAATTGTCGCTGCTTTTTTTGTGTTGAATATATGCTATATGGTAATTGATGGACCTAATAGATATCTAAAGCCATTTGCACATAACGAAATAGGTATTTTATCAAAGTAATTGTTGAACTAAAATACAATTAAGAAGTATATTAATAGTGAAATAATTACTAAGCTCTAACTTAAAATGATTTTTTATTCATAACAAACTTAACAATGCAAACACATTGTCATTTGGCAATAACAAAAGTTCCTTTAGAAACACAATTTACACATTTTTTTTCCTTTAAATTTTTTTGGGGGGGCCCAAGAGAGTGGGGGCCTAAGCTATAGTTTGTTTAGCTTATACATAAATTTGGCACTCCTCAGGAGAAGCACAAAGGTGCTTTTATGACAGCAACGTTCCACATGCTTAACTGAAAGGGAAATCTTACTGAACTGCGTGAGATTCAGGGTGCTTCTAGGTGGGGACCTAGTAATGCAAACAGGTATTTGACTACTGGGTTTCCCACCCCCACCCCCCAAAAAGACTGAATATGGATTAAAACTGAGGGGCAGATATGGGGAGAGGGGAATATGACAAAGATGTGTGGTTGCAGCAAAAACAATGGCACACATGAGAATCGCCAATCCCACACTCTTGCTTATAAGTAAGATCATGTTTATGTATAGGATTATTTTCACACTTTGGCAAGAAAAAAAAAGAAAAGAAAAGCCATCACCCTTGTCTTCTAGTGAACGTAATAGGAATATTTGAAGCATGAACATGAGAAATGCAGAACAGGATTTGAGTTCCATGGAGCCTGATCCTATTCTTTCTTATGCAGAAGCAAATCCTACTGTGTCCAATGGGGCTAGGTCACAGATAAATGTGCAACAGAGTTGCAACCTTTTTGTTTTTGAATCCTTTTGGTGCTATCTGTGTGTATGTGTGGATACTGTTAATGTGGGGTAGAAACTAATGAAGACCACAAATTTTAGACAGGTTATACCCTTGGGGATGATGTTGTAATATTAGTAAGTCTGCGTGACTCATGTAGTGGTTTCCTATGTTGAACAGGCTCTGTGCAGTTTAGATTTCAAGCATGACTGTTTATGGTACTAAAATCCATCAACCCCAACTTCTCATCATTTCCAAGGGTTATATCATTACTGTATTATTCTGGGTGCTATTTCCATAACGTCACTAACCTAGTTACTGGCAGGAGATTTCACATATAAATCTCCTGGGTCTGCACTCAAAATCACTGCTGTGGTCTGAAATTCTTATCCCATTCATTAATATGCACTGCATGGTTTTAATTCTGATCTATTATTGTGGTTTCAATTGCTTTTTATGTAAATTCTTGACTTTATGATTGGGTTTGGAGTGAGATGGTTCTATATTTTTTATTGTTGTGACATTTCAATTTGTTAGTCACACTGGGTTTCTTTGAAAATTAAGCAGCACATACATTTTATTTTAAAAATACATGAACTGCAAGCTGTGTAAATAAATTGCTGTTTTTTCTACTATTTAACTGGCCCAATTATGGAAAAAAAAATGTGATTAAAGTGTGTTATCTGGTAAGTAATCTGCATGCCGGTATGGTTTCAAATGTGCACCTACAGAGGAAAGTTTTAAAAGCTTAGAGGACTCACAGAAACAGACACTCTCTCCAAATCTAGGTTCAAAAGCTGATGTTGGGAAGTCAAATGAAACTATCTTTAAGTGAGGAAATGGCTGGACATTTATAATATAAGCACCGAAGTGTCTTGTAGCACCTAAAAGATACATCCATTTATCTCCGGTACACTTCCAAACACCAGGAACCACTTCATAGGATGCATTTGCATCTATTTGTGGACTCTGATCCACAAAAGCTCATGCCATAATAAATTTGGCAGTCTTTAAGATGTCACAAGGGTATTTTGTTTTGCTTTTTGTTTTGTTTCTTTGCTGCAGCATACCTATTTAGAGATTGGGTTGGCGTGCAACAATGCTCTCCTAAATTATTTGCATTGCACATTTGACCGTAATGTATATGGTTCACTTTCTTACAATGTTTAAAAAGATTTGGAAAACATGGGCAAAAGGAAATAATGGTATTATTTGGTTTTCATTTTTTCCTTGCCAAGGCATTTTAAATACTGTATGTAAGTTAATTTTATTTAAATCAGTGTAGGTTATTTACTTGCAGCTTGTTCAGTATGAGAAGGTGGGCTTCGTTCCTAGAAGGCAGTGTAGAGGGTTCGAGTTTACAACACTTCCGATGTGTTATACTTTAATATATATTTTTTGACTGGTCCTACCAATAAACATCATTAGAACCATGCTGCAGATGTGCTTTAAGTTCCACTGTCATTAACAAGTCATTGTCTGCAATCACGGGGCAATAAATCCCTCTGGAATCAGTGGTGATTGTAAACGCATTTTAGTGGGACAAGCCAATGAATGGAAAGAAACTGCTTAGCATGATGCAGTTTACAACCCCTCTCCAAATAAATCTGTTGGAGGGTCAGTTGTGGTGCGTAATCTGTGCCTTCATCTATGCTGAAGGGGAAAGGTTGCAGTGCAGTCCCAGATTCAATCTCTTTTTTATTTATTTATTTATTTATTTATAATTATTTTTTATTCAATTTCCAGTATGCATTCCATCCATGTTTAACATCCACTTCTAACATATACATCTTTTAGACTTCCCTCAGCCTGTCTGACAATTTTCCATATTATCACAATTACTCACATTTCTTAAATTTATATTGCGCTTTAACAATCTTAATCTTATCATATCTTTTAAGCAACATTTCTATCAATCATTTTCACATAGCTTCTTGAAAGCCAACAAGCGTTAATTGCTCCTCACATACATGTCCCAGATTCAATCTCTGGGATCTCCAAGATGGGCTGACCTGACAAAAGATCCCAGCCTCAAAGCCTGGAGAGCTGACAACACTGGATCACCACTGCATTAGCAGGCAGCTTCCAGTGTCCTTTGTTCAACCTTAATATGTATAAATAAGCACAGATGTAAAGATCTAATAATTTTCTTCTGAGGGGAACCTAACCTGGGTGTTGCAGCCAGGAGTTTTGCACTGCTTGGAGAAAGGGATTGATCATGTTTTGACACTGAGCCAATCCAAAAGTTCTATAGGTGGGGATTAATCTATTAGTGCTCATTCACACATGTGCATCACCGCTTGGTGCAAAAGATAGTCAATGTGTCAAGCACTGTGTGTGTGTGTCATATGAAGGAGAACAAAATGTGTTAGGGTTTTGAGATTCTAGAAATACATTTTGCAATAACACAAATCACGTTGCTTGCTTTTCTTTCTCACTTCTGACATCCTGTTAATCCCTCTCCCTTTATTGTGCCAGCTCTCTTGAGGGAACGTCTTGCCACTGAGATACTGACTAGATTTAGTTTCCATTGACCTTAAAGGCATTAATTACCCACTGCTCATTTTGTTTTTCTTTTGAGAAGTAGTTTGCTTGCCCCATTGTTCCTTGTTATTTTTCTCCCAGATGCTTCCTTCCTTGATGCTGTAGCTGAAATGCCTATCTTCCTTTAAGTTTCCACCCACAACGCATCCTTTTCTTAACAATTATCTCATTTCCTTTTGATAATAAGTCTGTTCCTTAATCATGTTTAATCCTTGTCGGTAGCTGGCATAACATAATGATTAAGAGACTGAATTACAGATTGAGATACACCAAGTTTCACCACTGCCATGTGCTCACTTGGTGATCTTAAACCAGCCTGTAGTATTGTGCGGGAGTTTTAATACTGGTTTACCATAGATAGCTGCTGTAAGGACTACAACTAGAACATGAACACGAAGAGCTCGGAATGTATGAAAGCGCTACACATTTTGTGCAGTGTTTTGTGATTTAGAATACAGGGCTTAATTGGAGCCCAGGGGTTTTCTGAGTCTCATCACCAGAACAACTTCTTCCAATGCTAGGGCCTGGAGTTGAACACGAGAAGTAACAATGTGAAAAAATACTTTCCATGAGCTTCTGAGAAACAACAACCAGAGCCCATGCACCAGGGGTTTGTGATAGGCATCTAAGCAATGTGACTAGTTCCAATAGATTATTGGCAGTGGTGAGAGGTAAGGGACCCCCTGATAAAATTGACAATCTCCAACTGCCGACTCAATCCCAAAATTTACAATCTCAATCTGCTGACTCAGTTCATATATCTACCAACTCCATCTTCTGACTTAGGCTGAATAAACATCATACATTTAAAGCACATTATTATTATTATTATTATTTATTAAATTTGTATGCCACCTTCATCCAAAGATAAGAGGGCAGTTCACAACATAAAAAATACAAAATGAGAACACAAAATTCAAAATACATAATAACAACGAGAACAAAAACAAACCAATAACCCTTAGAGTGCTAATCAGCCAAAGGCCTGGTTCTGGAGAAACGTTTCCGCCTGGTGCCTAAAGATATGTAATGAAGGCACCAGACAAGATTCCCTAGGGAGAGCATTCCACAAACAGGGAGCCCTGCAGAAAGGCTTGCACTTGTGTTGCCACCCTCCGGACCAATCATGAAGGAGGTCCTCAGATGATTATTGCAGAGTCCAAGTTGATTCATATGGAGAGAGGCTGTCCTTGAGGCACATGACTTCAAAGCACATGACTTTCCCCAAAGAACCATGGGAACTGTAGTTTACACCAGAGCTATAACTCCCAGCACCCTGAACATGCTACAATTCCTGGGATTCTTTGTGGAAATTGATATGCTTCCGATGCATATTAAATGCATGGTATTTACGCAGCATAGTCCCAATCACTTAGCTAAATCATGGCTCTCTGTGGTGTGTTCTAAAAACAGTGGTTTAGAAAGCTTCCACACAAGGTTAGCAGGCTGGACTGCCACTGGCCCTCCTGAAATTTAAGAATCAAGACCCACTACATTAGGGATAACCAATGTTGTGCCCTACAGATGTTGTAGGAGTGCAACTCCCTTCATCCCTGACCACTGGCCGTGCTTACTGAGGCTGATGGGAGTTGGAAGTCCAACAACATTTGGGTAGCACCACATTGCCAGATCCTGCATTGCGTGATAAGCTCCTCTACCAAATTTCAACTCTATGCATGGAGAAGAAGTTTAATAAAAAAAACAACAGCACGGCCCTGTTTCCTCTTTATCTGTTGATGGGGCATCCTCAGGTTTTACAGTCTTCATTTCATAAACAGAAAACACTTCTGCTAGGAAATCCCATGAAACCAATGAGGATCACATGTAATCATTTTGAATGTTTGTACATCACGGCACAGAAATATACATGCACTGGGAAACTAAAGCCAGTCATAGCTTCCCAGGTTGTACATGCTGCAAAACACCAATGAGGTCAAGTCTCATTAGTGACAGTCCATAGGTGGATTTCAACTTCCCCACTATTTAAAGAAATGGGTAAAGTACGGTATGTACAATGTGAAGTAGCCTTCAGGCCAATGACCTGCCATTTGTTAGTTCTTAGCTAGACATGGAAAAGCTTCACTGCTTGTTTTGGGGAGTTTTGTCTGCTATGGCAACATTTTGAAAATCCCCTGATATGGTTGCAGTGGAACAACAGCCTCTATCTTCATTATGCACCTGGGCTATACCCCAAATCCAAATAGTAGAGCACTGTAGTGGCAAAAAAGGCTATTGTGTATCTGTAACACATCTCTTTTTTTCTATTCCTAGTTAAATGAAGGTCTCTGTTCCCCATGGACTTTCCAGGGCCTGACTCTGTGCATCATATGTACTGTTCTCTGTAGGATAAAGGGTAAGTCTAACATGATTAGTGCACTGGGGGAAGTGTAATGACTAGACAAGGGTGGCTCAAGACATTTTGCCACCTGAGGCAATGGACAATATGGTACACACACACACACACACACGATATTGAGTAGCCAGCTGGACTGACTGCTGAATCCTAATTCAGTACTAGCAATGGGGCACTGCACTGTCCTGGAGGGAGGTCAGCACCATAGTTGTAAGGCTGGAGCCCCACAGCTCTCATCTCCAACAGTATGGACAGGGATATCAGGAGGAAGAGCTAAGGGCTGCCACCACCTCCCATCTTATGGCACCTGCACCAGTCACCTCATTCTACCTAATGGTAGAGCCAGACCTGTGACTATGAGCCAGTAGACCAGCAAGTGTGGCTGGCAGAGGGCTATGGAGAGTCTTGTGCTGCTGTGAGCAGGATGGGCTTCTATTTTGAGTCAAAGAAATGTATTTTTTTGGCATCTGTCTGTCTCAGGAGACAATGGAGGAGCACGCTTTGAGGGATGAAGTCAAACTGTTGGAAGGTTGCAGCACCTGCTGTGGCTGTAGAGACCAATGCAGGAGAGAGATGTTTTGTTGCAGGTCAGGCAGATGAAGGCATCTGGTTGTGCTGCTACAAATGAACCATAGTGTTTCTTTTCTCTGTGCTCCTCCCAGTGGCCTTTCATCTTCTGGTCACTGCACAGACACACACAGAGCTGCCTTGTGAGGTTAAGTAAGGTATGCAGCAACCCTCTTCCCCAAATTGCTCCTACCATGAATTTCAGAAAGGCTTCCTTTTCCCTCCACCTATCCAGTGAAAGGTTTTTTAAAAAATGAAAGAAAAATATTTTGGAATTAGCAGCCCAGTTCTAATCTGTTCATGGTTGCTAGAAGTGCAGAACAGGAATTTTTGCATAAATAAATATTTTCCTTGGATCTAGACCAAGGGATTTGTAAGCATAAGATACGAGAGGTGATTATTAATTATTTTGTCTTGCCGCAGGTGCCATATTGACAAGTGACAGAGACGTGGAGCTGGGCAGCAACGCTACTTTGAGATGTACCCTAACAAAATCTCTTCAAACTGTTCAAGTTACATGGCAGCAAGAGTCTAATAAAAACGCTGTAAATTTGGCAGCATATGACAACAAACAAATTCCAAATATTAATGACCTATACAAAGGTCGAGTCAATTTAACAATTTTTGAACTCAATGACACTGCCATCAGCTTCTGGAATGTTAGCACCCAAGAAAATGGTTGTTACCGATGCATATTTAACACATTTCTTCTAGGATCCACTAGCAAAAAAACTTGTCTTTCTGTTTACGGTGAGTCATTTCATATTAAAATAGCTAGAGCAGGGCATTTCTTCAAATATGCTCCTTTGATAATGAAGCAATACAACACACACCATTATCTCACCCCCGTTCCAGGGGTGCAGGACTTGCCCAAGTTTGGTTTCCTTAGGAAGGGTGTTACAAGAGCCCTACAGCATTTCCTAATACTTGGTTTCATCCAACAATATAACTGCCGATTGAGTATAATTGGAACTACAGCTTAAACCACAGGTGGTGAACCTGTGGTCCTTCAGTTGATGTTGGACTACAACTCCTACAATCCATGAGCACGCTAGCTGCAGATTATGAGAGCAAAACCTGATAGTCTAAGATTACAATATCCACAGCAGATCGGAGGCAGTATATTTCCAGTTGCCCAGGTCCTGCCTGTGGACTTCCTGTGGGCATCTGATTGGCTACTGTGAGAGCAGAATGCTGAACTTGATAGGTCATTGATCCATTAGGTTCTTATATTCTTCTATGCTGATATGGGGAGTGGAACAGAATACTAAGAAGCTCCGGGGACCAAAAGCTCAGCTTGGTGTCTGATCTCCATCTGCCTCAAAACTGCAGGCTTCTCCTTTCGTTTCCCTGTATATACAGAGACCTGGATCACAACATTTGTTAACTGTGCAGGAGGATCTGTCCCCTTCTCTCATAATTCTTCCGATTCATGACATTCCCAAATCTTTTGTTAGCAATGGGCTAAGCAATTTGTTGCTATGGCAACATATTCCTGAACAATTAACAAGTCCAAGGTTCTGGCCTGTTATGCCACAGAGAAACTCACACTAACGAAAACCCCTTTGTAAAACTGATTAGAAATCAGCCCACTGTGTAATAATGTTACAACATATGTTTTGGTTTTCAGCCAGAATATTGCAGTGTGGGACATTGGGCTTTTCCACATGTATGGTGTGTTGAATAACACACTATAGCACACTACAGTTGAAGGATGATTGCTCAAAGTTAACATAAGTTTCCTACCATATAGTAGGAAAGTAGTAGTAAAGGGACCCCTGACCATTAGGTCCAGTCATGGCCGACTCTGGGGTTGCGGCGCTCATCTCGCTTTATTGGCTAAGGGAGCCAGTGTACAACTTCCGGGTCATGTGGCCAGCATGACTAAGCCACTTCTGGGAAACCAGAGCAGTGCACGGAAACACTGTTTACCTTCCCGCCGGAGTGGTACCTATTTATCTACTTGCACTTTGACGTGCTTTCAAACTGCTAGGTTGGCAGGAGCAGGGACCGAGCAACGGGAGTTCACCCCATTGCGGGGATTCGAACCACCAACCTTCTGATCGGCAAGTCCTAGGCTCTGTGGTTTAACCCACAGCACCACCCGTGTCCCTTTTCCTACTATATAAGGTAAAGGTAAAGGGACCCCTGACCATTAGGTCCAGTCGTAACCGACCCTGGGGTTGCAGCGCTCATCTCGCTTTATTGGCCGAGGGAGCCGGCGTACAGCTTCTGGGTCATGTGGCCAGCATGACTAAGCCGCTTCTGGCGAACCAGAGCAGTGCACGGAAACACCGTTTACCTTCCCGCTGGAGCGGTACCTATTTATCTACTTGCACTTCGTGCTTTCGAACTGCTAGGTTGGCAGGAGCAGGGACCGAGCAACGGGAGCTCACCCCGTCGCAGGGATTCGAACCACTGACCTTCTGATCGGCAAGTCCTAGGCTCTGTGGTTTAACCCACAGTGCCACCCACGTTCCTACCATATAGTCTGCCTCTAATTCAACAGTTTGCAGTTTGCCCTGCTGAGTCCCTCACTGATACAGTAGCATCTTTTCATCTTCCTTTTATTGCCCACCTGCATTTTGTGCTGTCATTTATGTCACAGGCCGCCTCAACACATTTTTACACTACAGCATCTCTGATGGGCGCTTGAATGCCACCTGCTCAGCAACGGGCTTCCCACGTCCCAACATCACATGGGTTGCGCCAAGAGGCCTGAAGGAGGAAAACGAGATCACAAATCCCAATGGAACAGTATCGGTCATAAGCAATATCCTTGTAAATGCCTCAGATAGCCATTCTGGACAAGAGATGATCTGCAAGGTTACACACAGGGGGAAAGAGATGGATCTCAAGGTACCAAGAAAAGGTAAGTGAGCAAAGCACTCGGTGCCTGTCATCTTCCTAAAAGGTAGCAAAACTTTCATGTTAAAAATCTTTTATTTTATTTTCTTCCATTCTACAAGGGATGGCGAACCTGCAGCCCTCCATATGTTACTGACCTACAGTCTTCCACCATCCCTGATCATTGTCCATGATACCTGGGGGTGATGAGAACTGGAGTATAACAAACTCTGGAGGGTCACAAGTTTGCCATGCCTGATGTAAAAGAAAAAAAACAAAATTCAGACTAAAGAGAGGCTTTAGAGAGGCAGGGATGTGGAACAGGTTCCAGGTGGCCAATTTTGGCAGTTGAGTGGGGCTACCCACCTGTACACCCCTGGATCCTTTAATACTGTATATTTCACACTTCCCCCTTATCAAGTAATAATTATCATTTTATTCTGTTGTTACATGCATGCATTCTTCCTTATTTTTTCCCTCCTTCAAGATGGATTTGGGCATGTGCTTTTAGTCTCCCTCTGAAATTCTTTACTCTTACCTCTTTCATAAACAGAAAAACACTCACTGGTTTTCAGCGAATGCATTTTGAACATATTCTTAGGAGTTATTTCAACCTCTAGTCATCTCACCCACTACAGCAAATTAAGGACCTCAATTTCAATGTAGAATTGTGATTTTATTCTATGTTATATTACATTATTATATCATATTATATTATAATATAAATTTTTATATTATATTATAATATTATATTATATTATATTATATTATATTATATTATATTATATTATATTATATATTATTATGTGATATTATATTATATTATATGACTCCTCTCCATACTGTCAGCAATTATTTTCTTTCCTCCATATAGGCTATCCATATGCTGTGGTCGTAACTGTACTTGTCCTAATTTCTCTGACTGTGGTTATTATTGCGGTGTGCTGCTGGAAACGACACCAAAAATAATGCAGAAGTAAGTTATTTAAACCAAAAGAAGATAAATATACGTTGTTGCTATGCAGACTACATGAATGGTAGCTGATGCACATAAAAATGCTGGATATCAGCTGAATGATAGGGCTTGTGCTTAAGAATGGAGAGATATGTCAATTTTGTTTTGTCCTGAATTCTGTTTTCTGAGAGCTCCCAGGCAGGCTCCGCCCCTTTTTGTGCTTGAAGAGCAGACTGGAGTGAAGACTACTCCTACTTGGTCCGCTCCCCTGTCTCCACCTCCCCAGTCACGATTGGTTCATTTGAACTGAGGTTTGGCGGGAACCTCAAGGTCTGTGACCTGAGGAGGTGGACCAGGAGCGCTCTGCCGGGAGTCACGGAGGATCAGGGGTGCTGCGCATGGGCACGCAAAGGGTGCCCTTCATTTCATGGGGAGAGCGGTTATTTTTGCACAAATTTATTGACCGGAGAACACCATCACAATTTAGAAATTACTAATTTCAAAGGTTGGCTGTGTTCCAGTTTTCATATTGTTTCATAAAGTGTGAATTAGTGATGCTTACCTTTAAATGTGAGCAAAATTAAATTTCTTATTAATCACTACTTACACTCAGTTGAAACAGGTGATTTCTGAGTACTGTGCAAACAAACATGTATGTTTATGTGGGCTATGAGATATGGCTGATTCTTGTTCAAAATAGTTTTTCTGTTATTTTGACTTGAAAATAAGGTTGTGGTGTTTGTTTTTTCAAAAATGACATGCAAATTGCTGCAGGAACATGGGGAACTGAATTTAAGATTGGAAAAATGAGAAAGTGGCAAAACCCAAAAGTGATATCCCTAGTTGTAAATAGGTGATGGGATAAGGAAGGAATAAGAAACGTTCTCTCTGTGAACTTCTTTTAAGTTAACTTTTCTTAGCATCTAAGTCCATGACAGCAAGTCAAAATCTGCTTCCCAACTTAAAACATGTTATATGTGTCTGAAACAGAGCCCAATAAATGCCACACACAGGATTTAGAGTGAATCCCTTGCCCCTTGTACTGGCAGGGGTGGGGAAGCTCCCACCGAAGTGCATGGGAGCCCGTTCCACATTGGTGCAAATAGCAGGCATGGAGGGAACTGAACTGGGACCACAGTGGGAGAGTCACAGCCATCCCTCCTGCTACATCCTATGTCTTTTGCCCTGTACTAGAGTTGCTTGCACACTACTCCGAACACCTGTACAGTGGTTCCTCAGGTTAAGTACTTAATTCGTTCCAGAGGTCCGTTCTTAACCTGAAACTGTTCTTAACCTGAAGCACCACTTTAGCTAATGGGGTCTCCCGCTGCCACTGCACCGCCGGAGCATGATTTCTGTTCTCATCCTGAAGAAAGTTCTTAACCCAAAGTACTATTTCTGGGTTAGCGGAGTCTGTAACCTGAAGTGTATGTAACCTGAAGCGTATGTAACCCGAGGTACCACTGTACGCACGATCTCTACACATGTGCAAGTGTTTGCATGGAAGTATACACTTGTTCTACGTCCAGTCACTGTGTACACAGACTGTACACTCGTTGAACATTACACAGGAATAGCAGCAGGGTTGTGCAGCTCATCTGTTGTGTACACGGGGACCAAGATGGAACACACGATGAACGTATTATGTGAACATCTCAAGTGTTATCTCATAAAGAGGCTTTGCAAAAGTTCTGAAGCATTACCAAAACTACCATATCAGTATGCGTGTGCTTTCCCCCACAGGGCAAAAAGCATTTTGTGTGGATGGGAGAAATATTTTGACTGGGAAAATGTCATGGAAGGAAAGGCTTAAATGCCATTCACAGTTCTGTATTCCCAATCTGGTTCAGGGGCTTCCCATGCCCCATCTAGCTTGGCCCAGAGATGTTTATAGACTTGAACTATGCATCATAGGCAACATTGATGATAATATGACTTCCCAGTCATGGGAGATGGAGTTGGTCTACAGCCTAAATTCCTTCATGTTTAAAATATGCTCCATGAATTGGCAAGGCTTGTGAACAAAGAAATTACATTCAGTGTTTAACTTTCTCCATGCAGCTTCATTTGAAACAGCTTTATTCCTGCTTAAGTCATTCACAACTTTTAAACAAAGTGAGCTACCATAACATTTTAGCGTTGAGGCAGTTAAGCTTAGTGAGAGTTTTGGATTGATGTCAGCCACAACCCCATATGAAGCTGCAGATAGAGGCTTCTAGAACTTTCACTTCCTCTCTCTGGAACTTTCTTTCCTGCATGCAAACAAGCATGCACATACAAGCAGAAACTGGGCCACCAGCTGAAAGAGACTTTTCAGGGGTGGAATCGCTTCCCTTACAAATTAAGGCAAATTAACTGTGGTGATTTAAAATTAGACTTTTGTAAAAAGGCATATTCTTCTATTAGGATTTTAAATCTCTCTCCCCCCCCCCCCCCCCCGGGTTTAAATGAAAATTCTATGAAAAATGTATATGTATTGGAAATGAATTTATTTTTAAAAAATGAATTTCTAACTGGAAAATTAAATGTTCATCAACATACAAACATCAACTTTAAAAATGTAGGGCAGGAGTAAAAATTTTCAGCTGACCTATCCCAAATCCTATATCTCGACAAGCTCTCTACTTTCAAAATTTCCCCTCAGCTTTCTTATGAGCCAACAATGTTGTGCCATACCTTCACTGCCCAGTCTCTTGTCTGGAACCATATCCTGCTTGAAATTCCTGGAAACGTCATATTATTCCTGGAAACGTCAGAATTCCTGGAAACGTCAGATAAGGACAGTCATAGGGAGTGTCTACCATAACTTGAAGCCAAGTAGCATAAGGAGGGATTTTGTTTCCTGTGTTAAACAAAAGAAATGGACACTTATAAATTCTTATCTAATATTCAGAGATGTTTTCATAGGGTAGCCTATCAAGGTTTTTACAGCACTGAGGAAATAGGAACGAAACTACAAATTAAGGGCATGTTGTTCTTGATGTGAGAACATATTCTTCTCTTGTTGGGCTTTAGGCTGTGGCAATTTTTTTCAGGAGATCATCATGGCAGCCACAGCCCCTGGAGTGTCCAAAAGTGAAGGCAGTTGTGTTGCTCCATTGTGTATGTGTGTAAACATGCAATCACACACACATGCACACACACAAGTACGCACACAAAAGCATAATATCCAATTTATTAGGGATCAGCCTGGCTGAAACATCTGCCTAATTATCTGGACATAAGCTCTATTGAACTCAGCAGCGCTTCCTGCTGAAGGCATATAAGATGATGTGTGTCAGAGGTGATTCATACATTAATAAACAATAGTAATGATAATAATAAGTTCAACGTCTGAAACTCAGAGCAGGGGTAGCTAGCTATATCTTCATAAAGAAAACTGCTGTTGTGTATCTAGTACTTTCTTCTTGTAAGGAAATTGACTTGTCAAAGGATTTCTTGAAACATCTTAACATTCAGACAAGTGCGAAGCAACAGCAACACCCAAACCTGCCCTTTCAGCTCTCAAAAGTCCTGTTTCCTATATAGACTGGATCCCTTCCAAACAGTAGCAGCCAAGCCCCGAACAGGATATATTGCACAAGAACCCTGACCTTTCCCTTGACCTTCATAGTTCCATATTTTCTCTTGCAGCTATGGAGTGGCTTTTTATTCTGAAACATTTTTGATTGTCACACAAGTGAGGGCTGCACACCATACACTTCCTCCTGCAATGTGGGTTTGTGGTTGTGGAGCAGGAGTAGTTCTGAGAAAAAAAGCAATGTTTCTCTCAAGAAATAAGTATTCCTCAAACACTCATGTGCAATCTATTCCTGTATTCCCCCTCCCCCTTTCTTCAGCAACCTGGGTCCTATTTAAATAGGGCTTGTTATAGAAAATGCAAGTTTAGTACTGTTTCTGCCATGACAATGTAAAGCCCATTGCCATACCCAGCTGGTGTGAAATTTTTGAAACACTTGGAGCAGTCAGCTCATTCTTTCCTCATACACTATATATATGAAGATTTGGGAAGAAAAGTGAGAATGGACTATAATCATCATACACAATGGGAAAAAACTGTGAAATGGCTCCCTGACAGTTGAAACACGCCTGACATTGTCATTTTTAAAAATGCAAATAACCTTTTATTTACCCAGGTTTTAGGTGGGTACAGTGATGCTCATCTTTTAGTGGAGCGGGACTTGTTGGATGAGCATTTTAAGAATTTTGTATTGTACATCTTTTTCTAATTTGGCTCATAATTTTAGATTTTACTTCACTGTATATTAAGTTGTTAAGCTACCTTGTATTATGGCAACAAATATATATAATATTGATAAAATAAAATAAAATAATTAAAACTACTCTATCTATCTATCTGTTCTCTTTTAGGAATCTCAGGGAATAAACCAACATTCTGAATTTTGTTCCAGGGAACTGAAAAAACATTCTAGCAACTGTGTCTATATAACTAGAAAGTCATGAATGCAGCATCAATTTAAAGGAGAACCTGGACCAAATTTGTGGCAAATACAATATCAGCTGGGATCCAGAGGTTCTCTTGTACAAGCAGAAGGCATCTCTGTCGGTACAACCCTCCTAGATTCTGTCAATTCTCCCCTCTATTTGCAGGCTCTCTTGCTACATCCCATGTTTTTCCCAGTGGTGGGAAAGCACCATTGTCTGAGCAGTGTCCTGCTTGTTTGTCACTGGATCCAACCCAAAGAAAATGATTTATTAATTCTTAAATGAAAATAGAATGTGAAAAGAAGGTGGTAAACACCAGGATTCTAGTCTAGTAAAAGGCTTAGAACTGTTAAAACCAAGAAACACATGTGCAGGGTTTTGGGCCAGTTTCCACCATGAAGTATTCATTTGCTTCAAAAAGAAAAAAGCACAATGCAAAATAAACACAGATCTGCTTATGTTAATATAACTTTGGCTTTCCTTCTTTAAACACACTATTGTTAGCTGATTTTAAAAATAAGCTTAAAAGGAAAATGCAAAGGGACAGTGTTTTCCAGCTATCTACTGAAGAGGAAGGGCACAGGTTTGATGAATAAGAGCTATTCAATAATTCTGCAACTATGGGGATTGAACAGGAAACAATTAATTAGGCTTAAAAAAGAATTAAGGAGAAGAGGAAGTTATTGTTTAAAGGGACAGTAGCCCAAAAGACCTTAACAGTGCTTACCAAGCCACACTGAACAGGCTAGTGCTGAAATTGATTTCATTTTAAGAAAGTAATAATTAGAACCTACCAATCAGGTAAAAAAAAAAAATAGAAACAAGGAAAAAACGGAACGCAGCAGGTAATCATGTCACTGGATTTTGTAAAACCTGAGAGAATAAAGGGATGTCAATTTCAAATTAAATGGCTCATATAAAAGGAACCCAAGTAAATATTTATGGGCATTAATTAGTTCCTGGTGTTTGTTATCCTAACTGTGTTTTATGGCAATTTCTTGTACATTCAATGTTACCTCTTCTGTGGCTACCTCTCTTAAAATAAATCATTGCACTGAATGTATGGAAAGACCTACTGCATTTTATGTAGAAACCAAATAAAGTAATTTCAAATAAAAGTGATAATATGCTCCTTATTGTCGATGTCTTTGGCTTTTTTTTTTGTCAAAATGGGAACTCAGATTAAAATAGTGCTACAATTGGATGTAGATTTGATGTGATGATAGTCTAATAGTCCTTCTTTTTACCTTTAAAAATCTTTCTGCACTGATTTCTTTAAAAGCAAAAAATGACATTTAAAAAATAGCAATGAAGCTCTATCAGAACTAGTAGACAGTTTCTCTGGCTTCCTGCAGTTTCTTGTGGTTACCAGAAAGCCCCCCTGAGGTTATTATAGGGGCACTTGGGAAGGTTGAAGAATGTGGACCACCAGAGAGAGGATTTGTAGAATCAAACCAAAGACATTCACGAAAAAACTTGGACACCTCTAAAGTAAGGGAAGTGCCCTTCACCCATAAGAATTTCACTGAAAAATTCTCTCCGCTTTGGTAATTTTTAATAATTTGATTCTTTTTAATGCAATTTCTTTTCTAGTGCATTGATGGAGAACGGTAAACAAGCAAATAAGTATATTTTTCCTGCTTACATAATTTCTAATTATGTAAGCCACCTCCAAGTTTTGCAGAGAGGTGGGATATTATATGGATAAATAGAGAAATCTGTGCTAAAGCACTGCAACCTCCCTACCACCATTTGTTTTCAAAACTTTTTTGAGACTGTACGTGCCCCATTGCAGTGTTAGGATGTTCAGCTAGTCAGATTAAGAATGACAAAACTCAGCACAACTACTAAAGCAGTCAGCTGGTAGTCTTTTTCCAACCACTTACGGTACTTCAGCTATGCTGCTAAATGAATCAATATGATGAAGGCAGAAAGATGAGAACTTTGCTGAAATCAACTTTCCATTTCCTTGCCTAGATCTGAAGATAATTGTTTGCAAATTAGATGGGTGACTTTGACAAGGAGCGCAAATGATTCATCGCAGACGGATAAATATTTTGCACCTAGATTTGCACGCTTGCAGTTTCAGAGGTCTGGTGATGAACTTTTCAATCACAGGGCAACCTGCCACTCACCCACCTGCTCTAGGCCTAGGAGCCCAGCATGTCGCAGAGGATTCTGGGAGGTGTTGGCTCATCAGGCTGTTGGCACCATTGAGGTTCTGCAAGAACTGTCCACATGCACTAAAACATTACCAACGTTCTGATGTGGCTGTGACTCACTGGATAATATCGACACCTGCAGTTGCACAATACCTTTACTAGAAGGACCAACCAAAATGTCACAAAATAGTAGCAAGCTAGGTCTGGTTAACATCCAGCCTTTGTGTTTTCAAAAATAGGGAGTGACCACTATCCCAGAATACTAGCTGTGTAACCATATACTGGGAACACCTAGTAGAGACTTACTCAGTTTGCAATACCCAGTTTGTAAGAGAACCTTGTCCTTATGGCTACAACATCCAGGCAATTTCTGTACTCCCACCCCTTCTTTATTTTTCCTCGTTTCCCTGCCACTTGCTTTGTGTAATTTCTTGCAGAAAGAAGCCCCCGGCCCCTTCTAAATCTTTCAGCAACTTTCCGTTTTGCTAACTATGGCTGGTTTAGTTATAGGATAGTAGTTTTGGCCTTCCACAGGTGGATGATCACAACCATGGTGAATTCATTACCTGAAACACTACGAACTACTCACAACAAGTGGGTATCAGCAGGCTTAAAGGTAAAGGGACCCCTGACCATTAGGTCCAGTTGTGACTGACTCTGGGGTTGCGGTACTCATCTTGCTTTATTGGCTGAGGGAGCCGGCGTACAGCTTCCGGGTCATGTGACCAGCATAACTAAGCCGCTTCTGGTGAACCAGAGCAGTGCACGGAAACTCTGTTTACCTTCCCGCCAGAGCAGTACCTATTTATCCACTTGCACTTTGACGTGCTTTTGAACTGCTAGGTTGGCAGGAGCAGGGACCGAGCAACGGGAGCTCACCCTGTTGTGGGGATTCAAACCGCCGACCTTCTGAACGGCAAGTCCTAGGCTCTGTGGTGTAACCCACAGAGCCCTCTGCACCCCCACAGCACCCCATCATCAGGCTTAGGGCCACTAAAAATAAATATTCAGGGGTAAATCACTAAGGGGTGGAGTGGCAGGAGAGAATGCAAATGAAGCTCAGTGAACACTGAGTGTGCTCAGCAAACACACAATGGTAGCTGACTGACACTTGTTGGAGGTGGAGGAAAATGGACTGTTCAGGAAGTGAGCATGGTTGGTTGTTTGGAATCCTGAGCAGTAAAATTCTACACTCTTGCAGTTTCCCACTATTGCAGTTTCCCGCTTGTCCTTCCTGAGCCACATTCCCAAACAGAAGTTTCCAATAACAAAACCTTTTGCCAGGAGAACAAGTGTACCGCTAAGAGACGAACTTGGCTCTACCCTGAATGCTATCCAAAGATTCTAGATAACTAGGAAGCCATGTAGATGGTCCTTTGGGCTCATGTAAGCCTTGGATTTATATCATTCATTCATTCATTCTCCTGGCACACAGACAGTTCTGTCATAGCACATAGAACAACTGCATCACAGAATTGCTTCTTCCCTATTTATTTACACCCAGTGCTTTTTTTCTTTAAAAATGCGTAAGTGTATTCTCATTTTGACTCAAGAAAATCACCATTTTATAGCTCAAATCAGGAAAAATAAATACAGTAAATGGACATCGGGGGTAGCAGTGGCACTGACGATTCACCGTGCTAGAGAAGAAACAATTTTTAAAAAATGATTTTTCAGTTTCTTCTCCCATCAGATTCACAAAATGTTTAGGGGTATGCATCCCCCTGCATCTCCCCAGAAAAAATCACTGTTTACACCTATTAAAAATTGTTCTTAAATGCTACCCTTTTGACATAATTGTTGTGCCTCTTTTGTGAGGTCATCCACTGGTTGCACAAACTTTAACAATGAAACACCAACATTCTTAATAAACCTTTTGTTCCCACATGTACTTCAAGTTTACACCCTCCAGATTGCTTTCTTCCAACTAAGAATGCAGAGTTTTCCCCAAAGTTTTTCACAGTGACTCCAGCTGTGAAAGTTCATGGGAGATTTGCTCTCGTTTTGGCTCCTTTTCAGAAGTTGCTATGTAGCTCACTCCTTCACATGTTTATTCAAAAGCAATTACCACTAAAGTTGATAAGACTTGCTCCAACTAAATAAGTCTGCATAGGGCATGGATTTGAGAAAAATAACAATGGGCTTATTATTTGGAATTAGGAGATCAAACTATAAATCGGTAATAGAAGAGTTGTTTTCAAAACCCTAAAACGGGTGTTTCCAGTCTTTTGGATTTATCTTCGCAAGCATTGCCATTTCCATTTTTAGAAGGCTAGGAAGTCATGGGAAAAATCCTCCCCCTTCCAGCAATGGAATGAATCAATATATCAGATTTCAGAAGGATGCCCTCCAGTTTGTGCACAGCAGTTTAAAGTTACAGCTGTCTTTTCATGGCTGACTTTTTAAACAGTTGTTTTGCACACTCCACAATACAATCCTGTACATGTCTATTCAGAAGGCATGCCCATTAAGTTCAATGGGGATTACTCTCAGATGAGGATTGTAGCCTAACTCACAGAAATACCAAAGGTGTCATGGGCTTTGAAGAGTCTTGAACTCAGGACAAAAGGGAGAAACGTGCTAATAGGAAGGCATGCTTGGCAAACCCTCACCGTGATCAACTTCTGCCCAGAAACCTATGTCCCCACTGTGGAAGGATGTGTGGATCCAGAATTGGCCTCCGCAGTCACTTACACTGTCACTGCTAAAACCATGTTTTGGAAAACAATCTTACTCGGCTACAAGTGATCACCAAAGAAGAAGTATGCATTTGTGTGTGCTTTGCCTGTGTGGAAGTATGAAGAATAAAACTGAGAATCTATTAGGTGTTGTTAAATTTATTAACAACACATTCAAGTTCAATATAAAGCAAGCTCTCATTGGCTTTTCTGGGGGGGGGACATTCTTGGATTTCTAGGTTCATTATTGCTTTGAAATGTGGAAAATGTTTGATAAGTGTCAAAGGAAACGCTGATGAGTAATTGTGTGGGGCTGGGCATTAAAAGTGCAGGTCCTTATAAAGTTAAAATCTCTGGGGATTTTAGCTTTGTATTTTTATTTTTTATCTGCTTGGTTGAACTTTTTTTGGTCATCTGTCATGGAAATATTGAGAGCTTTTTGGATTATGTTGGCACTGAATGTGGGAAATGTAGATTCAGCAAGTCCATTGAACAAACAAACAGACCCTTATTGCCTCAAATCTAATTGTGAACACATAATAGCTAGTTTAGAAGAGGGAAACATTTTTTTTGTCCAGCTCCAGCATGGGACTGGGGAACCTTTGGCCCTCCAGATGTTGCTAGACTACAGCTCCCACCTTTCCTGACCAGTGGCCCATCCTGGTTGGGGTCGATGGGACTTGGAGACTACCAACATCTGGAGGACCACAGGTTCTCCAGCTATGCTCTAGCAGCATCATGCCCATCCTTCTTGGGTGGGTTTGGCCCTTTACCCAATAGTGCTCCTTAGTATGTACCTTTATTTGAGGACACTTGAAGCTGAGGCAAAACTTTTCCACTTCCATGACACTGGGTGCTCTTACCTCTGCTATTATGGATTCCCTGACTGGAAGGGCAGTAACAAAATCCAACCACCTTCTTTGGTTCCTCTGTTAGCAACCACATTTGATTACCAGGCAGGCCTGGATGTAGACCACAGATGGAGAACCTCAGGCCTCTCTAAATGACCTTCTAGATTCTTCTCAAGTCACATCCCTCACCCTCCTTTGCACCCTCCTTCAGTGTTTTCGGCTGGCTGGAATATGTTTGTGAATTCGTGTAATGTTCCCTCCTTGTCTGGATGGAGGACAAAAAGGTATTTGTGAGAGAGTAGAAACTTGTCCACTGCATGAGGGTAAAATTCATATTTGTTGATCAGCGCACTTTTGCCTCTGGCCTCACCTGCCATTGGATGTGGCCCCTGGAACATTGGCTAGAGGAGATGAGGAACATTGGCTGAAAAGGTTCCCACCCTGATGCACTTCACGCAAACGTCCACAAAATGCCACATTATCAAGCCAACAACCACATCTACTGCCACCTCTCACTTCTCCTGTCCAACCAAGGACCACTGCATTGGTCTGGAGTGGGATTAAAATGGAGGAATAGCAGTGAAGACAGTGACTAGTGCTTCAGTTCTCCGGCAGGGAATGCCCTCTCACCTGGAACCATAGAGTCTCCCTTCAAATGCTGTAGTGTAATGGGTCAGTGCATCTGGCTATTAACCAGAAGGTTAGTGGTTCGAGACCATCCAGGGATGGCTGTGGGCAAGATTCCTGCATTGCAGAGGGTTGAACTAAATGACTCCCAGGGTCCCTTTCAATTTTATGATTCTGTAAGGCTGCACACGAGTGTGGTGACATGGCCCCTGCGAGGAATGGTACTGAAGGCGGTGAAAGACCCATGTGGTCCCACCTCAGGCATTGCTTCAGAGTATGGAGGGGGGCATCTGAACCTCCATCTAACATACCTTGCAAGGTTATTACTGTATTGCCTCAAATATAAGCCACACCTTTAAAATTGAAGGGGGGGGAGAAAAAAAGAAAAAATACCCGAATATAAGCCACTCCATTCCTCGCTGCTCTTGGCTGCATACTGGGCGGGGGGGGGGGGGAGCCACACTGCGTTGCCGGCGGCCTTTCCCCTTCCTCGCTCTCTCCCTTCATGGCCTTGGGGGAGAGGATGGGGGACTACGCAAGGGGCAGGTGCCGCTTTGCCATGCTCCTGGCGCTGTTTGCCCAGCGCTTCTGGCTGGCTGCATACCGTAAGGTTGAAAATATAAGCTGCACTTTAACTTTCATGGTAGGAATTGGGGGGGGGGGGGTGAGGCTTATATTCAGGCTAATATGGTATGTGGTTAAGAGAAGGGGAGGATCATGTAGGTCACACTAAAGTCCTTGGAAGTTATTAAGCATAATACAAAAAAATATTAATTCAATAAAAATAAAGTGGCAATGTGTGCAGGATTCTGCCTTCTGGTACTCTTGATATGTGCTTCAGAAAGCAGATCTAGTAATTATGGGCAATTGGTGGCATCTCAAAAGCTGAGAGCAGGGTAGGCAATCAGCTGAAATGGAGCAACGACTGACATGCTAAACACAGCAACACACGTAGAGGAACAGGGTGGTTGGTGAATGGAACAGTGTCTTTTTTTGGTGTGTGTGTTTTTTTAAAAGAAGAATTTTGTCCTAGATTTCTTCTAACCAGATCAGTGCTCCTGCCTAATCTACAGCCATCTAGTGGTCCCCAGTATTAACAACACCTCCAAGAAGCAAACGATTCGGCACGGTGAAAAACTTGAAATTTGTAGATGACCCCAAACTGGGAGGGGTAGCTCATGCTGCAGAAGACAGAATTGGGATTCAAGAGGACCTAAATGGATTGGAGAACTGGGCCAAAGCTAACAAAATGAATTTCAGTAGGGACAATTCAATTGACATTGCTTGTAGGGTTAAAAGAAGTTTTGTAAGGAGTAATTTATAAATTATTGTGAAGAGAATTAAGAATAGTTGTACTGGAAATCTGAGTTTATAGCAATAACTATAGTAACAAAATGCATAATTAGAAAGACTTTAGAAAACCATCAGTCGAGGTTGAAGGAAGACTCAGGCTGTGGTAGCCAAAAGTTTTGAAATGATGTTTAAAAGGATGTTATGCTGGAAAATATGTGTAAAAACTAATAAAAAATTATTTATATAAAATAAATTGAATTTCAGTGGGGAGAGAAGTAAGTCTTATGCACACACTGCCCAGGAACGGAACCCCTGCACAAAATGTTTGCCACCTGTATGTATGTTACATAAATTATGCAGTTTCACCACCACAGATAGCAAGACCAATAAAGTAGGGTTGCGTTTGTTTGTTTTTTGCAGCATACAAACTGCAGTACTACAAAAGGAGCACTGCCTGCAGCAAATGCACAGAATGGAAAACGATGCCTCCTTGCATCCCTAATTGGCAGCCACTCCTGGTGTTGGCTACCCCCCCCAACATGCTCTATTGGAAAGTACTATTTCACAACATAATGTAATTCCAGGGTGCATTGTGGGGTGGGGAGAAGCTGGTGGTGTGGACTCTGCTGTCACGAACACTATATTTTTGCCGCAGCAAAACCAATGTTTTAAATGAAATGGGGGGAGCTGCTTCTGGTAGCCTGCCACTGTCCCACCCCAAAAAATAACTTTTGGGGCAGTCTCCCCCGCCCCAAAACCCCCAGATTTTTCATTAAAGAACCTAATTTAATCACCTTATGTTGCAGTGGAAAACTGTATTTATCTGGGGATTCTCTGCCTCAAAAGCACCACCAAAACACCAATAATATGTTCCTTGGGGGTGAAATCGTCTATAAAAATAAGCCTGCTCACTCACAGGTGGTTTGCAAAGATTCATTTAAGCCACCTTTTGGTTTCAGATGATACCACAGTTTGTGTGTCCCCTTTTTTTTTTTTTAACTCAGGAAGATTCTGAAAGTTAATCTCTGTAGAAAAGATTGATTAGGTCAACTTAGCAAAGTGTGTGCATCTATCTATCATCTATCTATAAATGTTATAGCAGGCATGTCCAAAGTCTGTTTCGGGGGCCTAATCCGGCATGCCGGTTGGTTTAATCCGGCCCCTGTGGCAGATTACACTGGTCAACAACAAATTTGTTGTCTGCATTTTTTCAGTTTATTTAGGACGAATCTGATGTGCTGAATCCAAAAATCACATTGGTTTTGCTCAATCAGGTCAAGTTTTTGAGCTATGGCCACATGTTATTTTTTGACGTTTTTGTTCACATGTACGCTTGTGTGGAGCATTTTAGAAGAAGTTGGTGGGGGTAAAATGCCATGTTGAATAATTGTTTTGATTGGAAATGATTATTTTAATGAAAAGAAGTATTCAGGTCCAATAGTTCTGGGTGATTATGTCGAAAAGGGATCAGTTTGAAGTCATAAAACCTCGAAATCTTCCATAAATTGGTGCGGCAAAGCATAAACTTGCTTACCATGCTTATTTTGGTATTAAACTTGGTGACCAGGATAAAGCTTGGGTGCCACACATGGTGTGCAAGGCATGCACCGAGACTCTATGTGGGTGGACCAATGGCAAGAGGAGTCTGAACTTTGGAATTCCCATGGTTTGGAGGGAGCCGACAAACCATGTCACTAACTGCTACTTCTGCGCTGTTGATGTGACTGGGATCAACAGAAAGAACCGGAGCAGCCTCAAGTATCCTGATCTTCAATCAGCACGTTGTCCTGTAGCTCATTGTGATGAAATTCCAGTGTCTATCTTCGGAGAACTTCCTGACATTAGTGACGAAGATGCCTCCAGTGTTGAAGGACATGAAGAAGAAGAAGTGGTTCTTGAAGATGATGCTCCATGTCCATTTTCCCAAAAAGAGTTGAATGATCTAGTTCGCGACCTCAGCTTGTCAAAGGACTCTGCCGAACTGTTGGCATCCAGATTGAAGGAAAAAAACCTCCTCTCTGACAGTGCTCGCATCAGCTTCTTCTGCAACAGGCATCAAGAGTACCTCCGTTTTTTCTCGGAAGAGAAGGACTTGGTGTACTGTGCAGATATTGCGCAGCTTCTGCTCAAGCTTGGAGTGCAACAGTATGAACCCAAAGATTGGAGACTGTTCATTGACAGCAGAAAGCGATCACTGAAATGTGTTCTGCTACACAACGGCAACCAGTTTGCCTCTATACCCCTGGCTCACTCAACTACACTGAAGGAGAACTATGAAGTGGTGAAGTATGTGCTTGGTTATGATCAGCATAAGTGGTTTATTTGTGTTGACCTGAAGATGGTGAACTTTTTGTTGGGACAACAGTCTGGCTTCACCAAGCACCCATGTTTTCTGTGCATGTGGGATAGTAGGGACCGTGCTCAGCATTACACGAAGAAGGACTGGCCTGTGCGGGAGGAATTGGTGCCTTGCAAAGAAAGGAACGTCATCAACGACCCTCTGGTGGACGGCAACAGTTTATGACCTACTGGCAGCCAGGAAGTGTCATTTTAAAAGTTGGACCGGAATCACCAAATCTAACCAACTGTTGTCCTCTTCAGCATAGATATGATAGTTTGTTAAGTGCTTCGGATAATTGTTTCTTTTGAATCAAATGCAAAACTTCAGTCAGTCATTATTCTTAATCTACCCCAGACCTTCAATTTTGGATTGGTAAAGCATGAGAATCATCACTGTGTTTTTTTAAAAAGGGGACTCACTGATACTTTGTCATTCTATCTGATGTTTACCTGTCAACTCATCCATTGCCCTGTGCCTTTGAGGTGACTCAAAGTTCCAATGCCGGCAGCCAGTGACTAACTGGTGGGGCATGGCTGACCTTTTAGACGTCACTGAATATGAATGGCATATATATATATATATATATATATATATATATATATATATATTCTTCCCCCAGGAGGAAGCCACCATCACAATCATACATTGCCTTATCATTTTTCATTTTATTCCACCCAAAATTATATCTGATCTGAGCTGCATGCACTTTCACATCCTTTCATCAACGTCATGAACCCACTCTTATCTATACACAGCACTCTTTCCTCTGCAGTCAGTGTGCTTGGTTGCGAGATGCTAAAGCGCTTCCTGTTTTTCTCACATATTGTGTCTTTCATATCAAAAGGGGAGCAACGTGTTCATTAAGCCAATACTTTCAATCCTTGGGTTCTTCTACTTTCTGAGAGACACTGTGGGCACTTTTAGCTGATAGAGTTCTGAAATGATTTCTTGAGTTTTCCTTTTTCATCCCTCTATTCACAGTATGTCAAAGCAGAGATTCAGGTACTGGCATCCTTCTGCTTCAGTAATCTGCCAGAGATTAGGCAGGTGGGAACTGGGTACTGGATCTTTTCAAGGGGAATGTCCTTCCCAGAGTCCCCCTTTGTGCTCCAGCTAAGCACCCTTTTATTTTCTCCTGCTTGACTTTTGCTGCTGGTTTTATGATCCCACTTCTTGATTTTATCTCATTCAGCTTTCTTATTATTGATGGTTGCTTCCTTCCTTGGGCTTTATAGAGATAGGTTGCGTTGGACATTGGCTGGCTGAATGAAGAAGCACAGAGGGCTCCTCCTGGAAAGTGAAGGTAAAGGTAAAGTTACCCCTGCCCGTACGGGCCAGTCGTGTCCGACTCTAGGGTTGTGCGCCCATCTCACTTAAGAGGCCGGGGGCCAGCGCTGTCCGGAGACACTTCCGGGTCACGTGGCCAGCGTGACGAAGCTGCTCTGGCGAGCCGGCACCAGCGCAGCACACGGAAACGCCGTTTACCTTCCCGCTATAAAGCGGTACCTATTTATCTACTTGCACTTAGGGGTGCTTTCGAACTGCTAGGTGGGCAGGAGCTGGGACCGAAAGATGGGAGCTCACCCCGCCGCGGGGATTTGAACCGCCGACCATGCGATCGGCAAGTCCTAGGCACTGAGGTTTTACCCACAGCGCCACCCGTGTCCCCCTGGAAAGTGAAGCCTACTGCAATTCCCTTTTCTACACAAACTGTTAAAGGTGCAGGAGCCCTGCCATCTCCATATGGCCACCTTACACGGACATTGGATCAAACAGGAATGAAATGCCATTATTAAATAAACAAAGAGAAGATAAGAAGGTTCCTGCTGGTTCAGATCAAAGGCCAAGTCTAGAATCCTAGTTTGCCACAGTAGCCAATAAGATATCTCTGGAGATGTCTACAAGCTTGATATATGAGTGCTATCCTGCTTTTGTTCCTCAGCAGCTTGTATTCAAATACTTATAAACTGAGCATGAAAGGAACTGTGAACTGTGAACATGTGATAGCCCTAACCTCCATGAATTTCCTCACCCCACCACCTTTTAAGCCAGTTTGTGGACTATAAAGGTAAAGGTAAAGGGACCCCTGACCATTAGGTCCAGTCGTGACCTACTCTGGGGTTGCGGCGCTCATCTCGCTTTATTGGCCGAGGGAGCCGGCGTTTGTCTGCAGACAGCTTCCGGGTCATGTGGCCAGCATGACTAAGCCGCTTCTGGCGAACCAGAGCAGCGCACGGAAACGCCGTTTACCTTCCCGCTGGAGTGGTACCTATTTATCTACTTGCACTTTGACGTGCTTTCAAACTGCTAGGTGGGCAGGAGCTGGGACTGAACAACGGGAGCTCACCCCGTCGCAGGGATTCGAACCGCCGACCTTCTGATCGGCAAGTCCTAGGCTCTGTGGTTTAACCCACAGCGCCACCTGCATCCTGCATTGTGGACTATGCTGGCAGCCATTTCAGCATCTGCAGCGACAGTGAGCAGCAATCATTTATCTATCAACCATAATTTATTGTACACATCTAGTTCTTTTCCAGTTCATTCCTAGTGGAGATAATTACTATAATCTATACAGTAATTGGTTCATTTAGCCTCAAAATTCTTTTGCTTAATATTCTGACTTGGGATATCCCTAGTTGAGGATGAGATCAATGAAATACATGATTAAAGTTCTGCTAATTTGGCTTTCAGTCAATAGAAAACGTATACATTCATTCTACTCACTGAGCACACTTCCAGATGACCAGATTATTGGGCATTCGTCCCAACTTGTTGGCAGGGAGATTAGATGACACTGGCTATTGAATGAGCATTTATTCTCATTTGCAAGGAAGTTTGATGATGTGGACACTTTCCAATGAATTTCCCTGTCACTTCCCTTATTGCAAGAAGTCCAGTCTTTGGGGGAAGGGAGTTTGTTATGCAGAAGCTCCAAATCATTTTAACTGCATGACCTGAATTTGTTGGCATGTGGTTGAATCCCACCCGAAAATAGCAACTATTTTGAAGTGCTTTGAGAGGGCATGTCCACACTTCTGCCTGCCCCATGCCTAGAAAGCTTCTCCTGGCATGAGTCCAAGCAGTTTTGTCTTTGTTCTGCCACTTTCCCCTGGAAAAACTGCTCTTTAGCCCTAATTCAGAACAAACATAAATCCAGAGAAAACCTTATTACTTCGATTCAGTGGTAAAGATTGGGTTTTAGTGGCGGAAAGCAGCGGGGGAAATGCAAGTCTGGATGGGCCCCTTATCTCCTGCAGTCTTTTAGTAAACTGGAAGTGCAAACAAAAGTTGACAGTTTCTCAGAATATTTTTTCTTTTCTTTTTGTTGTAGTATTCCTAAGATTTCACCATCCAATTCTATGGAAAGCTAGGTAGTGATGGGGATTTGCTTACAGGATTTGTCTCTCTTTGCTGAAGGGATTTAGTAATAAACAGCTAGGCTGCTTATGCAACCAACTGTAATGTGGTTTGATTAGATCAAGGTTTCTGGAAACTAGGACTTGCAGAGCAGCTTATGAAAACAGAATAGATAACATCAGCATGAGAGTCATTTTAACAACCCCAAAATAATAAATAGCATCAATGAATGAGCACATGCTCCTAGTGGAAATAGATGGTGTGATACCCATGCACTAAGCAATTATCAGAGTGAAGCTGGTGAGAAAGCTTGCAGAGTCACAGTGGAAGAAGCTATATGATGCTAAACAATGAGCGGTTGTCCACATTTAGTGATTCAGTCCAATGGCAGCATATTCTGTAAATTCCGTCTCAGCAGAATGCTCATGTCTCTGAACAGGTTCCCCATAGCTCAGTGTTGCATAAATAAGGGCTTCCTTCTTTTGAGGTAAGAGTTGCTGGGTATTGGAGACACATTCATCACAAGTAGGCTTGGGTGGTGCCCTGGTGGCATTCCAGCAATTGCATTGATTGCCGTAGATGGGATCATCATCTGGAAATTGCAGCACATAAGGCTCAGCAGCTTGATGAAGTGCAGGTATAGTATGGGAGACATTGCTGCACTGGGCATCTGCATTGCTATTAAGCTGTGGGGGAAACAAGAGTACAATAGATTCATGAAAGAGTGCGGTATCTTAATCACATATCTAGCTAGCAAAGACAACAACCATGTCAGACGTGGACAGCTCAAACATCAGGGAAGACGTCGCTTTTCAAGCCTCCATTAAAATCACAGGTTTCTCCCATCCCTGACCCTCCAGACCTTGTTGGGCTGCAACTCCCATCATCCCTGAGCATTGGCCATGTCTGCTGGGGCTGATGGGAGTTGGAGTCCAACAACATTAGCAGGGTAGCATGTTGGAGAAGCCATTTTAAATTTTAATACCCAGGATAACATCGAAGGCACCTGGATTAAAAGAAGTGCAGTTGACACTCATCAGATTATGTATTGTTTTGATGTGACGTTAGACACAAATGAGATGTGGCACTATTCATGTCTTCAGTACTTGCTAAAAAATCAAATGGTTGATTTTTTAAAAAATAGTGTGGTAGTGATCAGGGTGAGCTAGATTGGGATTGCATGTAGAAGAGGAGTGTTAGTCCTTTGTCCCAAACATAGTCCCGTTCCCAATGCAATGGCAGGAAAACTCGAATTGGGAGTCTGTGCTCCCAAAAGAAAGATCAGCCATGCAAAGGCTAAAGTCATGATGCCTCATTTGGACCTCTTCTGAGTCTAGAAAAAGCTGAACTTTGGAGCAAAAAACCCAGCTTTGCACAAAACTAAGAACATTTGCCCATATTTCTCCCTCCCTTCTTTCCTATGTTGTTTCACACTATCTGGTTAAGGTTATTAGCAACTTGGGAGGCAGAATTTGTCCATGTAGTTCAGTAAGGTGCAATGTCACTGATGGCTAGCATTTAAAACACAACTAAACACCACTTAAGTTGAAGGCTGAGCTTTCTTCCTGTGTTCATGAATGAAAATTGCTTCCTTTAAGTGGCAAAGTCCGTGAGGTGAAGGTTTTTATATGTATCTTGAAGGGGTTGGAACATAACACATTAGCCCTCTCCAGGAATTCGAGCTGTAGCTCCATGGTAGAACATCTGCTTTGCCCATAGAAGATTCCAGCTTCAATTCTTGACATCTCCAGGTAGGACTTGGGAAGAATCCTGCCCAAAATCCTGGAGAGCTATTGCCACTCAATGCAGACAACACTGAGCTCAATGGACCAATGGTTTGACTCATGGGGATTGTAGGGATGAGCACCCAAGCTTCACCCCTTCTCATTATTCTCACCTCATGGTGGTATCCATGTGAATCAGGGAGCCTCCTGTACTTGTGGGGCTCTCCGTGCATTTTAGAACCAATATTTTCCATGGGTCCAGGAGGCTTGACACAGTCACCCTGCAACTCATGGAGGGAGGTGGGTGATGATTAGGGAGGTAGGGGAAAGCTAGCACACACTTCTCCATGGCCTCAGCTCATGTGATTACTGTACACAGGGACGGAATGCCTGAAAGGGGCTTATGGGCATTTAAGTACCATACTTGGAAATTCAATACCAGGCTCATCAGTGAAGAAACCTACCACATTCATTTCACTTTGCGAGATTGATGGGCCCTTATTGCTGTTCACTGAAAAGGAAAAGGAAAACACCAGCTATTGATGGAACAACATTTGGATAGTTCATCATATTCATTGTACAAAAACAAGAACGCAGCTTGTGAAAATGCCCTGTCTCATAAAAAGGGGATCAAGGAAATCCTTGCCAAATTTTATGGATAGGTCAAAACTGCTTTGCTGTTATAATGAAAGTCAGGCAATAAATATTTGAAATAAGTAGCTTTTATCCAAGACTATGAGTTTTGGAAGATAGTCACAGAAGCGGTCCCAATACACTTTTTTTTTATCCTCAGGTAGAACAGAAATGGGGGTGGCGCCACTTCCCCCCCATCCCGCTCAAGGCACATAGTGGTTCCCGAGATTGGTCAACTTATTTTGACCCATAAGGCAGAAACCCCCCACAAACACCTTGCCCCAAGAATAAAATATGATCATAATAAATTTAGAAGTAGCCATTTGCTGCAGTTCTGTAACACTCAAACTCAACTGCCTCACTCTGCCTGTGGGTAGGTTCAGCCCTGGTAATATGAGAAATGAAAAGATATTTGAGTAGCAGAAGTGAGACAGCTCAGGGAAAAGAGGGGGAAACTAGAGAGATCTTGAGAGAATTCACCTTGATGCTTCCTTATGCAGCACAGCAGGCCCAAGCAGCTCAAAATGAAGAGGCACAGTGGTCCCAGGAATGACAGGAAATAAATAATCAGCTTCATGTCCTTTCCAGCTGCTTCATTATCTTCTGCAGTAGCATTTTCAGATTCTGTTATTTTATTGTGATCTGTTATTATTATTGTTGTTGTTGCTATAATTACTATTTACATTTGCTATTGTCCTAATGCCAAAGCAACATAATGTTATATTTCAATATAGCAATGCAATTATTAATCATTAAGCAAATACAATGAGCTGAGCAGTTAAAATCTCCCCTCAGCCCCCTACCAAAGCAGAATTCACCATCAGTTAACTTAACAGGGGTGAAATAACCCATATGGTAAAAGTTAAACACTGTTTAAAAGTAAGCATTCTCAGAAAGAGAAAGAGCATTCAAAAGTCAATAAAAATAAAAATAGCATGCTTCCTAACAGAAGTAATCTGCTTGATCCAGAATGGTTTCACAAGGGTCATTGACAATACATTATGATCTCTAAATGTTCTTAATGCAATCTAGAAAGCCAGAGAGGCTATAATGAGGGTCAAACTACAGCGTAGGCAGGAGGATCCAGAATTCATCAGTGTTTTTGTAGAGGAGGGCAGAAGATGCTGAAATGAGTCAAATAAGGGCAAATGAGGCACTGCCCCAATAATCTGAGTTTGCTCTCCTCCAGTTCATGCCTGCCTGCCTTCTTACTAACATTCACTCCGGGGTGGCACAGCCCATCATCTTCCTCCGCAGTCTCAATGTAGCTATTGTTGAACTCAGCAAGGAGGAGGATCCCTGGAGGGGGAAACATTTCACGCTTTCCCCCCATACTGTTTTCATTACCAAAATAGCTCCTTCAACCTGTTATTAGAGCCCTAGTTGCCCTGAGCCCCAGTTGAAAGGATGGGTGTGTCATGGAACTGCATGCTGGGTAGCCGCCGACACACCATCTCTGCATTTGGAGCATGTCAGAAGAGCCTCTACAAGCAGACCAATATACAGTACATGCATAGAACTCCATGAGGAGGGGAGCCATGACCTAGTCAGGGTTCTCTCTTACTCAGAGACACACTTCAAAAGGATGGATGACAGGAAGTAGAAGAAGACTTTAGATTTGATATCCCGCTTTATCGGCTAACAATCTCCTTTCCCTTCCTCCCCCACAACAAACACTCTGTGAGGTGAGTGGGGCTGAGAGACTTCAGAGAAGTGTGACTAGCCCAAGGTCACCCAGCAGCTGCATGTGGAGGAGCGGGGAATCGAACCCGGTTCGCCAGATTACGAGTCCACTGCTCTTAACCACTATACCACACTGGCTCATTTCCACTGGGCACAACAGCAGCAGGGGGTGGGCTAGCTCACTCAGCCCCCATTCACTTTCAATACTTGGGAGGAGGATCATGTGAAACACCCCCCCCCACACACACCCGTCCAAGTGTTTGGGTGCATGGAGGGAAGCAGTTTTATAGAGTACAAGTAGAGACTTGAAACTCAGCCTCAAAGTAAACCTGATATTAAACTTATCTGTGAATTCTTTGCTTGAGATTCTCTTTTTTCTTTCTTGCATAAAACAAACTAATAGCAGTCATAAGGGTGGGGTGAGGGAGCAGGTGTTAATTCTGGCTGGAAAAGTGGCAGGGTTGGAGAGTATTGACCTCTCCTCATGTGCCACACAATGGCATTACCTGTGCCATCCTTCCATTGCCTCCCTGAAATAGCTCTTTGCATCAGCTAGCAACATTGGGGTGAATTAACAGTTTGGGAGAGAGATAATTTTCAGTAGGGAAACATCATGGGGGAGAAGTTGGATAAACTTCCCCTTTCTTCAGTTTTGATGCAGATGTTGTTGGGATGGGGCTTATGACTATTTTTAGGTTTTTGTGTGGTTTTTTTAGAGAGAGAAGTACAGTATCCCAACTATGTGCGTCAAAAGTCACATTTAACTCAACCCTTAGAGAACTGAAACTAAGGTAAGTCAATTTGAGATCAGCTATAGCAGGGGTCAGTAAACTTTTTCAGCAGGGAGCTGGTCCACTGTCCCTCAGACATTGTGGGGGGGCCAGACTATATTTTGAAGGAAGAAAAAAAAAATGAACTCCTATGCCCCACAAATAACCCAGAGATGCATTTTAAATAAAAGGACACATTCTACTCATGTAAAAACACACTGATTCCTGGACCATCTGTGGGCCAGATTTAGAAGGCGATTGGGATGGATCCGGGCCCCCGGGCCTTAGTATGCCTACCCATGCGCTATAGTAAGAGTTGCACAGCCTTAGGTGTGCTTGTTTCGTATTTCAGCCTCCTGTGGGATTTTTATTTTGTAAAGATTTCAGCATTTCAATTTTATACAGGCCGTTTCTTAAGCTCAAATGTAAGTTCTGGGCAATGTGACCCTCTTGTTGAATTTACATACACAGAAAGTCCAAATACCATTTTGAGTCATTTAGATGTTACAACATGGGCTGTTTGGCAGTCTGTACAGGTTTCATTTCTTTACACTACTAGACAGCCTATTTTTTGGCAGATGACTGATAAGGCTACCGCTCTACACATTGTTTGCAAATAAGGGAGCCGTGATGTCTTTGATGTGTGATGAACATTTTGTAACTGCAGCACTTGGGTTTAACTGTTTTCTGCAATGAACCCCATCAAGATTTGGAAAACTGAAATACCGCAAAGCAAGGAACAAATGAGCAAATCTTAGCCAACGTTCACACCATATATTTAAATCACTATGATACCACTTTAAACAAACAGGACTTCCCCCCAAAAAGAATTCTGGGAGATATACCTAGTGCTTTTTTCTGGGGGGACGCAGGGGGGTGCATACCCCTAAACATTTTTTAAGAAAAAAAGCACTGGATATACTTTTCTCCATGCACGGCCTTCAAGACAGCTTACAAGCAAAGCATTTATGTATACTACTATTATTTATTAAATTTGTATACTTCCCTTCATCTGAAGACCACAGGGTGGTTCACAACATAAAAAGAAAAACACAAAATACATAATAAAACAAAAGCAAAGCAATAACCCCCCTCTCCTAAACAGGTTTAAAAGGATATAGAATGTTAACCAGCCAAAGGCCTGTTTTATAGAGAAACGTTTTTGCCTGGCGCCTAAAGATATGTAATGAAGGCGCCAGGTGAGCCTTCTTGGGGAGAGCATTCCACAAACGAGGAGCCACCACAGAAAAGGCACGTTCTTGTGTTGCCACCCTCTGGACCTCTCATGTAGGAGGTACATGAAGAAGGGCCTCAGATGATGATCACAGGGTCTGAATCGCCTCATATGGGGAGAGGCAGTCCTTCAGGTGATGATGATGCACCCTTCATAACTAAGTCCCAGGGCAGGTTGCAACAATTTAATACACATCATTAGAAACAGTTTAATGCACATGACAAACTTAGGTCTATTCATTTCAGTGGGTTTACTCCGAGCATAACTCAGTTGGAAACAAGCCCCTTTTCTAATAGCAGTCACACACTTCAGTACAGATTATGCTGCCTCCCCGGGCTCACAGTGTCATCAAAAGAGTTCAGCTTGTTGTCCGTTCCAGCTCTACTGTTCTATGATTCTATGACCAAGAGAGCAGTGCTGGATTGGGGGTGTTTGTGCAGAAGGGGGCACATGCCCTTGTGGAGTGGTGGCAAATTGCAGGCTTTCTCATGAGTATGTCCCCGTGTGTGTGCCCCTATCCAACTTTGCCTTGCTCCAAAGGGGAAGAGAAATTCAAAGTATCAGTGTGGGGTGACCTTTCTAAGCCTCCCATACCCTCCATTCAGGCTCCACCTGAACCAGATGGATTCACGGAGGCTCAGGAAACCTGCTCCATGTTGAAAGGCTCAATTTTCAAGTACCCGCCCCCATCTCCTTTTGAAGCTCAGCTGGATTTCCAAGCCTCCCTTATGCCTTGGAGAGCTCACCTGCTGCTGATCCTTTCAATCTCCAATTTCAAATCACTCTCTTCATCCTTCTCAGCTGTTGCCACTGGGCTAAACATGCTGAGATGGAGAAGCGGGGCAGCAGTGCAGACCACTGTCGCCTATTGCAAAATTTGTAGATCCAGCATTGTAAGAGAGGCAGCGCATGCAACATGGCTGGGACTTTGATGGGCCTTTTGACAGTTGGCTTTCTATACTGTACTAAAGAGCGCTGCACACAGATAAGAGGAAAGGGTTAGCCTGCAGCATGCCAGAGGTGCTTAGAGAAGAGGAAATAAAACCAATGTACAGTTGAAACCTTGACTGTGTTGATGTGCGTTTCTTGAGCAGAGCAAGAACATAAACAAATGACCGCAGGGCTATAAGCACCAGGCAACTGACCAGGAGGCTGACTGAATTGCCCATAGGCCTGTTGCTACAAACAATGAATTGGAAAAAAGGCCCTCATTCTCGGAATTGCTTATGATGCTTACCTTGTACAATGACTTGTATTTCATGACCTGGGAGTATGCTTTCCCCCATAGTAGCTCTACACTGATAGCGTCCACTGTCATTCTTATAAATAGGCAAAAATTGCAAAACAAAATCATGGCCTTTCCAAAGAATATTGTGTCTTTGTCCTTGAGGCAGAATTTCACTGTTCCTGTACCAATTTATCGTAAGATTCTCTTGGCAATCCATTACTGGGCACTTTATACTGAATGAAACACCAGCATTTATCGTGTAGTTGGTTCCCCTTCGGACAGAAATAGTGCAGTTTTCATTCCCTGGAAGAAAAAAGTGGGGTGGAAATTATGCCTGACACACCTCAGATATTTTTGCATTTTTAGCGGTATCATTTCATTGGCGTCTTGTTGGTTTTCCCATCCATGCAATACCTTTAGATGAGAAGAGCTGATTGGCAAGCTAATATGATATAAAATATTGACATCAGTCATCTGTTATTGGTTTAATCACAGCCAAGATATTTATAAATTATTATTATTGTTATTAGTATATTTATTTCTATCCCTTTTCCCCAGACTGGAACTCATGGCGGCTTACAAAGATAAAACAGAACAAGCTTAAAAACAAAGAAAAGATAATTATTTAAAATGTAATTAAACACTAACAGAATCAAAATGCTATAAAAAGATCCGTTAAAAACATAAACAGTAACTACACATCCCAACAACACCCCTTTCCTAAAAAAACAGTCAGTTCCCAAAGGCCTGTTGGAACAAGTCTTCACCTGCCAGCAGAAGGACAGCAATGACACAACCAATCTAACTTCTTTAAGGAGGGAGTTCCAAAGTCTGGGAGCAGACACAATGAAGGCCCTGTCCAAGTGGGTGGTGGGACCAAGAGAAAGACCTCCCACAAAGAGTTCAGAGCCTGGACAGGTTTGTATGAGGGAATGTGGTATTTCAGATAACCTGGACCTTAGCATCAGAAGTCTGTTATCAGAAGTCTGGATGACCAAACAGTTACTTCTTGCTAAGCCTCATCATTCTGCCTGGACACTGAGGTCCAGCTCTGAGGGCCTTCTGGCGGTTCCCTGATCGCGAGAAGTGACGTTACAGGGAACCAGTAGAGGGCCTTCTCGGTAGTGACGCCCACCCTGTGGAAAGCCCTCCCATCAGATGTCAAGGAAATAAACAACTATCTGACTATTAGAAGACATCTGAAGGCAGCCCTCTTTAGGGAAGTTTTTTATGTTTGATGTTTTATAGTGTTTTTAATATTCTGTTGGGAGCCACCCAGAGTGGGTGGGGAAACCCTGGCAGATGGGTGGGGTTCTATCTATATCTATCTATCTATCTATCTATCTATCTATCTATCTAACATCTCTCATCTATCGTATACATTTCAAAATCATGTTGAAAGCTTTTGGGCTGGTGCAGCTAACTTCCATCAACCCCAGGAATTCACAGCTTACCAGGACACTTGCTGCACCCTTCAAACCCAGCAGCTTCAGCTCCCTTACCAATGGTAGCCCTTCTTCAATGCCTACTGTGGTCAATGGGGCAGTAGGCATGGGGGAGGGGATTTGATTCCATTTGCATTTAAAGGTGAACCTACCTAATTTGCACAGCGTGCAAACTGAAACACAGCCAACATCCTAAATTCAAATTTCTCCAAATTTTGCAGCACAGTTCTCCAGTCAAATAATGTGAGCAAAATTGCATATACAGTGGTACCTCGGGTTACATACGCTTCAGGTTACAGACTCCGCTAACCCAGAAATAGTGCTTCAGGTTAAGAACTTTGCTTCAGGATGAGAACAGAAATCGTGCTCCAGTGGCACAGCGGCAGCAGGAGGCCCCATTAGCTGAAGTGGTGCTTCAGGTTAAGAACAGTTTCAGGTTAAGTATGGACCTCCGGAATGAATTAAGTACTTAACCCGAGGTACCACTGTACCAGGGCAAAGTGTGCATAAGAATGTATACATCAGTGAAAATAACACATGGAAACGTGTTCTATTTGGAGAAATTTACTTTGCAAAAATGTGTACATTAGGCAAAATTGGGCATATTATGAGAAATTTGCACTAAAATGCTGATGGATTTATATGGGGACTTAAAAAAAACACACCACATCATGAACTAATGCAGTGAGCTAAATTTCAGATTGGAAAAATGAGGAAACTGATTCACCTACCCCCTTCTGACCAGTGACCACAAGGCAACTTCAGCTACAGAAGGTGGAAATGGAACTAGGTGTGTGACTGAAATTTGAGAACAAGGACTTGTGTGGGGCTTATGTAAATCTGTGGTTTTAGGAGGAAAGAGGAAGTAGCAGGCTGCAGCCAGTTTGCCACAAAAAGTGGTAGAAGAGATTGCTGTTTGGTTGCCTGGGTCAAGTAGGCATAAATGGAATGACACAGTGCGGTTCAATAACTTGATCTGATTTACGAAGTTGAGGCGTTTTAAAAGCCACAACAATATCCTCAAGTAAGTCTTGTTCCCCTCCCCATATCTGAATAGAAGAATCTACAATCAAGACCCAAGCACTCTCCCCTCCTATGGTTTCCAGCAAATGGTGGAATTTCTGTCTCTGACCTTGAAGGCAGAGCACAGCCATCATGGCTGGTAGCCATCAACAGACTTAACCTCCAAAACACAAAATTCGTGACGAGGTCGATTGCTGCCCGAAGGTGAGTGCCACTGGTTTCCTAAAATTCACAAAGACTCTTCGACATCCAGCAGTCCAAATCCTTCAGTTGTGGATGAAATGGTATGAGACCACTTGCAAATTTGAAAGGCACGCAAGCATGTGCACACACACACACACACAGACAGAGAGAGAATGATGCAAAAACATTTCTTTTAAATCTTGGGAACTGAAGAACTAGGGCACACTTCTCTTTGGTACTTTGAGAAACACACATTTGCTGGTTTAACGTGTAGTTTCATACTTGAATATGCACTGCTGAATACAAATAAAAGTGTTAATCAACCTGGCATTACTTTATTTATTTGCTGTATTTGTGTCCTACATTTCCTCCAAGTTGCTCAAGGCAGCATGCATAATTTTCCCTGTCTCCATTTTCCCTTCGCAACAACGCTTTCATGTAGGGTTAGGCTGTAAGATAGTGACTGGCTCACCCATGATCACTGACACCCAGCGGGCGACACCAGTGGGAGGATTTGAACCTGGGTCTCCCTGATCATAGTCCAACACTATACCCACCTACACCACAGAACAACCTTTGGTGGTAGAGAGCCATTTCGCATGTTCTAACGTTTTATTATTCATTGAAGATAAAGTGCTCTATAAAATGTTTAAAATAAATAAGTAATGTTCCAGGAAAGACAAGCTCCCATTTGTCTGCTCACAGTGGCCATAAAAACATATGGCGGTAAGGTGAAGGTATCTACGAGATGTTTCCAAACATTTGTCTCTCCTCTGCATGGTACAATGGCTGCCACAGTCAAAGCATTTCCTGTAAAACATTAGTCGTTTTGCTTCTTTACCTTGAGTTCCAGACCGATTAAAAGCAATAAAATATTGATGCATTTATCAGCCACTTTATCAGACAACTGCAGAGAGAAAATTTCAGAATATTACGCTCTGATTAATAGTTAGAAGCTTTCTCTCTAACCTAAACTTATTCTTGAGTAGTTTTATAGTGTGGGTACCTGCAACCTTCCAGCATTGTTAGGCCTCCAATCTCATCAACAATCAGCCATATTAATTTGCCCTTTGCACTATATTATTCAGTGAAGAAGAGAAACTTCAGCCCCAATATAGATATATAGTATTCAAATATAGATTAATAGTGGCTTCTCTGTTGGGGCTGAAGCCTGGTGTGAAATATTCTAAGGCTGAGAATAAGGCCCGTTATTGTACTATTTAACCCAATTTGAGCTGTATCCTGAACTTAACAGTTGTGTCTAGCCACCTGAAAACATTTAGAAATAAAGGTTTCACACACGTTTCACTGGCATTCAGATAGATACGGTCATATCTTACCATATGCCCATGTATTCTCCAGTGTCAGCATCAGAAAGAGGGAGCGCATTGCAAAGCTACCTGCGTACATGGCCTGGAATGTAGCTTCACTTCATAGTCATCATGGAAAAGAAAGCTGATCCGTCGGGATGAAACTGTTTTTCTGGTGCAGTTTCAGCAGCTTCTTAATTCGGCTTGTGGAGGCTCATGTAGAAACACTTCAGTTACCTCAAGAAAGTGAGCCAGAGTGGAGGCGTGAGGGGATGTGAAAGAGCTCTGCCACGCTCACAACAAATCAAATTTGCTCACCGTAGAACTTCCTGCAGCCGCTGCTGGTTTCCAAAGCCTCTTGCCTCCAAAACCAGACAGAATGAAATGTTTTTTTGTTTCACCTTGAAAGAGGAACTGGTGGATGGAAACAAAATGAAATACACAGAACATTTTTTGAAAGAGTAGCTTCACTTTTTAAAAAAGCATTTGAAAAAGTAAAGGTTTTTTTGAAAAAATAAAAAAATAAAGAATTGTTGCAGCACCTCATTTGGATGTCTTCTTTCTTTTGGAAATTCATGTCACTCCTTCTAAGAGCGAACTCATGTGCTGAGTGCCAACAAAGTTGTAACCAAAATGGGAGAGCAGTGCTATTTTTCTAGAAAAAGAGGTGCTGGAACTCCCCACAGATGCCTCCCTTGTTCTCTTATAATGGCCATGGTGCCCACCTGAGAGGTGCCAGAACTGAGTTCCGGCTGAAGAAAAAGCCCTGAAGAGAAGTATCAGCATGATCAGTAGGAACCCTGAATTTTGCAGAGGGGCAACAAATAAAAATACTCACACCACTGGGGCAACCCTCCCTCCAAGAACCTTCACGTCAATCCTATGAGGACTGCACATGCTCAGTAGCCATGGAATGGTGGCAAGCAGTTGCAGAATGGCTTGATGAAGGAGGGCCTGGCTGGCACCCTGAGCAGGAATACCTGTGTTAGGAAATAAGAATATGTTGCAACATTTTGTTGCCCATGCCACTTGTACACATAACAAGATGACTGAACAAAATTTCTTAACACAGATCGCTTATGGATATTAATGATAGATATATACTTTTGCATTTTTGTTAACACAGAGGGAGTTAAGAGATCATTTCTCTCACTACTGTTAATGCCAGTGAGGTTTCCTCTAATTTTGCCAAGCCAAATTAATATTTAGGGCTAATGCAGATGATGTCCTTCAGCAATGCTTGAGACTATAAGGAAAAGGCTGCAGAAATCTGGGACAGCTGTAGGAGGAAATTTCTATGTCCACAGCCTGCTCCCGATTTCTTAAATATATAGGAAGTTTTGTGGGCAAGAGGGGTCCTTTAATCAGGTTGAAAAATCTTTTCTATTTGTTATTTTAGAAGTTTGCTCAGTTAGCTTATCATTGTCTCACATGCAAGAGACATCTGATAACCCGTGGGCTTATTCTGCAAAGGTATCCCAACTATGAAATGCCCTCCCCCTTGGCATACAATTGGCACCAGCTCTGATGAATCTTTGGTGCCATTTGAAAACTCTCCTATTTCAGCAGGCTTTTATGAGAGCTTAATTACCTTGGACTGGTTTTGGTCCTTCTTGCTGCTATTGAGACTGTTGTGATTTTATCTGCTGCTCTTATTTCTAATTGTGTTTGTCTCCAGACAGATCCACTTGCTTTCAGATAAAGGTGACATTCCAGAATTTTTGTGTTGTCAAAAGGATAAAATTATTTCACAGGCTAGCGCTGCTGTCATAACGTTGACAAAACAGCTACATCTTTACATTATTCCATTGTGCTGTACAAGAAAGAAATTATTGTGGAACCGCCAGGAATGAGAAACCCGTGCCCCGCTTTTTATCCAGGTGTTTTCTTCTTCTGGGTATTTGGATAAAACAGGCTTTCCCCAACGTGGAGCCCTTCAGACATTGTTGGTTTCTTAACTTGCATCAGTCCTAGCCAATACGGCCAACGATCAAGGAGGGTGCAAACTGGAGTCCCACATTTGAAGTCCCACAGGCTCCTTATCACTGACTGAAATGACTCTTTTCAATAGGGAAGCAAAGCCTTTATTTTAGATAATGATTATGCTACAATATAACACACTGACACATTTTTAGGTGCAATCCTAAACTCTAAGCAGGGCATCACAGAGTGCCAACTTGACACTCCCAGTGCTCACACCAACCTGGGTGGAATGTGGAGTGGCAAGCAAAAACACCGCTTTGCTCTGCTAGCAGCCAGACTGGTGCAGCAAAGAGGATTAGATTCTCTCCAATGTCATGACATGAGGGTGGCAAGATCTCAGGAGAATCTAGTGGATGCTGGGCCAGGCCAGGCCTGCTTCCCCAAAACACGTCAAGGCTTTCTGCAAGTGGGCTGTTAGTGGTAACATCTGCCTGTTGCTTGGGTGGGCAGGTTGGGGGCCCCCTGTCAGTAGAGGCTAGCAGAGCTAGGCAGGGCTGGGAAGAGGGACATCTCAGCTGCACCCAAACCCCATGTAGCATGGCGGTCTGGATTGCTCTATTTTGCCAAAAGAAATAACAGAAAGGGGGAAACTAAAAGTAGTCAGTGCCACCTCTCTATCTGGCAGTTCTGCTATGTATCTTTTGCTGTTCAAATATGACCTTGCTGCCATTGTTTTAAAACTCTTTATTTTGTAAAGTTAACACAGAACTTTAAAAACATAAAGACAATGAATATTCAACATGCATAAGCAAACAAAAAATATCCTAGCAGCAAATTCAAAGATGGAACAGTAAAAAGGGATAGCAAGATTATCCATACAATATATATCTATAAATAAATGGTAATGGTTAGCACACTGTTATTTTGTTCCTTATTTCACTCAAGAAAAAAAAGTTATAATGGAGACACAAAATCAGTTTAACTACGTCACTATCTATCCTTGCATTGTTGTAATAGACTATTTTCTTATTTATTTAAAAAAACCCTTAGGGAATTAGGGATTTTTGAGTAGCATAAGAACATCCTAGTTGGCAGAAACTATTTTTGCCATCTCTTGTAAACTGGACAGGTTAGTTCAAAAGTTTTCTCAATCCATTATAACAATCAATATAAAAACCTGAACTTTTAACTTCATAAAAATGCAGGTTTGGAAATTTGGTGGGAGCCAGTTTTCAAAAGACAATTAGGTATGTCTTGACAACTATATGAAGAACAGTAACACCTTGGTTTGTATGCAAACTTACAGGGCAGTCCAATGCATTTCTACTCAATATATTGCTCCTCTGAGTTAAGTGTGAAAAGTTAATCATGACTTAAGTTCCATTAACCTCAACAGGAACTAAATGCAACTAATTTAGGTTGTTCTCTAATGCACACTTACATGAGAGTAAGCCCAATGGAACTCACTTCTGAGTAGACATGCATAGGATTGAGCTTTCGGCTTGGATCCAACCCATTATTAGCGGTGTCCTTCATCCCCAACCCAATCTGATGGTTTGTACAACGTTAACATCTGATTGTGAAGGATGCTTCAGTAAATGTATGCTCTTTCTCAACCAGATACTCATTTTAGCATTAAGAAAGCTTAGAAACATTTCTGTCTCACAAAAGGAGAAGTCTTGTGTTCAATGGAGTCTAGATCAACAAAAATTGATGTATTTGAAGTTTCTGCTCTATGTCAATTGAGAACATATGAGCAGCCAAATCCTGTACTTGGAAGCAAGACCCATGAATTCAACATGACTTATGTTGAAGTACGCATGTACAGGACTGTGGCTTTCAATAGCTATTCAAAAGCCAAATCATGTTTAGGCAACTACTCAGACCAATCTGTAAAACATTAAGTTATATTCCTTTGGCTAGGTTGCTACTAGTTACTTATTTCAGTTCTAATTTTTACATGCACAAATGACACGAAAATAACGTGTGCAAAGGTAAACTATCCATTTTGTGCTTACAGAAGTCTGGCTTTCAACAATTCTTTTCATTGGTACGGTCAAAATAGTGATTTAATATCCTAAAGAAAAGGAATCTAATGGTTACTTTTTTCCATGATTTGTACCAGTCGTTTGGGTTAATGGCATCATGGTGCAGCTTCCATTCTTCTACATAGCACACTTACGCACGGCCTTTTCACTTCAAACATAATGGGCCAAACAAGAACTGTTTAACTGAACGGTAGCCAACCAAATGTTGGTGGACTACAACTCCCATAATCTCTGAACCTTAAACCATTAAGGGTTGGTGGGAGTTGGAACCCAACAACATCTTGAGGGAACCAAGTTAGGACAGGGGTAGTTAATGTATTTTGTGGTGAGATGTGTAAGTTTCAGAAGCACAAGGCAATTCAAGGATCACCACTCTGCACATTAATTTAAAGGGTGAAAAGAAAGTGTGCAAATGCACACATACCGCCTCCCCCACTCTTTGCTGGCATTTCCTTGTGAGTGATGAGGCTGCCCTACAAACAGAAGAACCAAAGCAATACAAATATCCCAGGAGTACAGCACATGCATTTCCCACTGCCATGCGCAATGGGCAGCTACTCCCTTTCTGACATCATATAAAGGAAGCTTGTAGATGAAGATGACAGGAAAGTACACATATATTGATGGCACAGCATTCTAATTCACTAGAATTAGTAGATAAGCAAAATAAAATAAAATAAAAACAGGTGGTTTTTTTGTAGGGAACTACTCACTTGCTCCAGCATTCCTCTCTGACAAAGGTAGATTACTGTTTAATGTTTATTTTTTTAAAAATATAAGGTATCTGAAATTAAATGAGATAAATTTTCAACAGAATATCTGCTATGGACCCAAACAGGGCATTTTTCTACTCCCAATTCATTATTATGAGCTTTCTTCATAGGTAAGAAAGCTGATCTAATCTTAAAACGTGACAATGGCCTGCCTATGAAACTGATGCACCAGTGTCACCCAGTCCAATAGAGTAACACATTTCTTTTTAATGCTGCACTGGAGTACTGCATCTCTGCACTTGAGAACTATTGTGCAGGAAGTCTATACTGGAACACACATTCTGTGTGCCAGTAACTGTTTTTCATTCTGGAACTGAATATTAAGGCTGTGATCCTTTGTTCAGCTACGAGTTAATTAAGCTTAGGGCTGATTAGGTTCAGCCCAAGAAAGAAAACCCCAATATTTTCCTCCATGCTGCAGATGTAACATTAGGAGCAATATATGGGGTTCTATTGGATTCTTTAAACAAAAAATCAGAGTACTTTGGCAACAACTGCAGTGGCAGGAAAAAAACAGAAAAGGGAAAAGGCAGGTGGGGTGGGGGACACACAGAAGCTCCTCCCCAAATATACGGAAACCTATAATAGATGCCACCTATGCAATTTCATACAAATATGAGAGCAAAAAAAAAGGATTAAATATGAAATATACTGTTTTTCGTAAGCCAGCAGTCCAGATCCTGGGCTACATTCACCAATGCCAAGCTCAACGTGGCATTGCAGATTTTGAATAATCTCCAACATAAAGAGTATATACCTACTAGAGTAACTTAGGTCCATTGATTTCAATGGGTCTACCTTGGTGATCACCCGCTTCCTCAAACCCTATGTAACTTTTTAATGCAATATTGCCTGTGTGACCTTCCAGTGAATCTGCATGTTCCTTAAACTGCTTATTCTGCTCTCTTATCTGTTTTAGTCCAAGAAAAGAGGGGAAAGTGTGGGGAAAGAAATGGACCCATCATCTGACTCCAACCAGATGTCTATGGTGAAGTTTCCCATTCTTTTCTATTTGATTTGGGCTTTGGATGTTAATTAATTAAATAAAAAATAAAAAACAAAAAAACCCGGCCAGAAATAAGAAGTTACTTTGCTTCCTTTGCAATTCCACCAAGAAAAACTAAAATGTCTGGGGCATGATGCTTTTAAAAGTTATGCATTTAAAAACTCAATCAATAGAAAAGACAGTTATGGTAAACTCTCCCATTCTAATCAATGGGAACCAAAAGTGCTTAACTGTGGTAGGATCAGGAATTGCTGTTAGCTAATGCATGAAGAAATATTTTAGTCATGAATTACAAATTCCTAATAATGCTTTGCTCCTTGGAAAACATTTCATAAAGAAAAAGACAACAGACAGTGAAGCAAAAGGTATCAGTAACTCTAGGAATTCGTCTTACATAGACCTAAACTGTGCAAAGTTCAAAAACATGAGATATTCACGTAGATTAAAAAAACAAACCCAACCACCTATTTGAGCCAGCTTTGAAATTAAACAGGGAGCAATGGAAATGCACATTAGACAACTTCTCCTTATATCCATTATTTGCAAAACATTGCCATCTACAGGCAGCTCTGACTGTGTAACTACTCTTACAGTCCTGCAGCTTTCCTCTGACCTGTAGTATAATTAGGGATGTGGGAAAATTGCTCCTTTAATTCTGTGGAGTATGTCATATACTCTTGCTTTCAGGACTGTGTACGAAAGGGATGCTCAGCAGAATGAGCATCCAACAGTAGATGCTACCCTTGGCTTTCAATGGGATGTGCATCTACATCCTTTCAACCCTCAATAGCTATGCAAGTTTGCACATCCAGCCACCAGTTAAAACTTCTCCATCCAACAGAATGTAAATCACATAGAATGAGACAGAAAGTGGGTTCAGGATAATAGCGCAAACCAGAAAAACGGAAACAGTAGCATTGGAAATCAAGCCTGCAGGATTGCTTTGGCATCCCTAAGTATAGCTATGCTGGAGATAAATTTATGCTGAAAATACGGGGCACGCATATTGGGCATATATGAATACATGTTAAAGCCAGAAATTAGACTATTGAGTTTGACCATGCCTAATTTGATCATTTGCAATTATCAGGTAATGCAGGAGGATGAAAAGCGAGCAAAGGAATTTTTCTACAATAATGATTTAGCACTGGACTGTACAAACTCAGCAACATGGCACCTTTCTGCCATTTCCCCCCACTCAAGGAGCTCAACAACATTTTAGATCCAAACTCTTGTAATACTAGAGCCACCAACAATTTGTTGCACGCCGTTGCGTTTTGCAATAGATTGTCATTTTACAATACAAAAACCGTTACGTAACATTGCATGTGCATGAATATAAAAATAAACCACGTCACTGCTATGCAACTGTTAATACTCCACACTTAGAACCAAGTGGCCTCCTCCACTCAGTGGTCTTCAGACTTGAGAAGCTGGTGTGAATACCCATCAGGCAAGTAGGTTTTTCTTAGCTGGTCTGCCTTGGGTATGGAGTTCCCATTCTTCACGTGGCGAGAGAGGAAAGCTCGCACAGCTGGGTGATCAGCCTTCTCGAGGGGAATGCTAGCTTCCAGAAACATTTTTACAAAGTCCTGGACGACACCGGGCTTCTCTGGCGGGGCTGCGCTGTTGCACTGCAAAGAGGCAGTCAGAGTTCGCGGTTTCTTCCTGACAGTTTGCTCCTCAAACTCCCCCTTGCGTTTGGTGTGCGTTTTGGATTTGAGATGGTCATTGATGGCCGACTTGCGAACATGATTCAGGACCACATTGCAGAACGTGCAGTACAGTTTCCCCCCGTCTTCATACAGTTCGCTGCCAAATTCAGTAACGCGATCCTGAGGAGTCACATACAAAGCGGTTTTAGAACGGCTCCGGGAGGGAGGTGGCTTCACGTCAAATCGTTCCATTGCAGTCTTCAGTAAACTGATCTTAAAACAAAAAAACCAAGATAGAGTATTACATTTATGTTCACTCTGTGCAGTCTCCAGTAAACAGCGGGATTTGTTTACTTGGGTATAGCTGAATACCAGAATGTTCAGTCACCAAAACGTTCCTACACCAAGAGATACAAATGCCGATTTCTCTACTAGTTGACTGCAGGCAAAAATGTACTCTGTACAAGATGATTATACCATGCTGTGACATTTGTGAACAACAGCAAAATTATTATGGGAAAGTTGTTTTAAAGAAAATGGGCTGTATGCATCTAAATAGTTCCACTAGCGCACTGACTTTTAGCTACACAACAGAACTTCCCAGTCTCCTCTCCCTGTGCTCCTCCTAAATCTGTTTCAGGTTTTCCAACCCTCCGGAGCAGAATTATAGGGTGAACAGGAAGAGGAGAGGGCAGAGAAATTACATTGCACAGCCAGACGTCTTGCACTAAAGGGCCTATTTAGCCGGATACTGCCCTATGTTTATGTTAGAGACAGACATGTGTAAGTCACATGTTGGCCCCTGGCACTGATGACTGGCCCAAGGTTCTTGTTAAAATAGAGTTTTCATGATTTTTTTAAATAGGCTTGGGAGATGTAGCATATAAATTAAAAGCATATAAATTATAATTTTTTGGAACAAACATTACTGCAATGTACAGTAATTTGCAGCTATCTTGTCCATGAATATGATGCATACTTCCATTATTTGTAGCTAAAGTTATGAACATCAGCTGCAATTCCCAGTGAAAAACGTACTTCCATGGTGTTATCACTGCTCTATCAGGTGCTCCAGTTCCACACACGGCTCAGGTTTGTTACGGAGAGGCTAACTTTCACAGAATTATAACTGGGAACCTAAACTAACTGAAGAAGCTTAAATCCAACTCCTGCTTCCATCTGCAGTTGAGAAAGAAAAGGGCACGTCACAGTACTTTAAAACATTTGAATGAAATGGCTTGCATAGCATTTTACTTCCACCAGCATGACACTTTTAGATATCTCTAACACTTATGGTCGCAGTTCAAACTTTTTTTTTTTTTTAACATTGCTGGCCTTATGGTTGTTGCATTGATTTGTATATTTGGATATACCATCCTAAGAATCTTCCCAGCTGAAATGTGGAATACCAACAATAACCACCTTCATGGCAAACATGTGTGCTTCAACCAGATCTTATTATTTTTATGATATATGGTTTGTACATGATACAAATAATGCTTGATTTTATACAGGTAAATGTTTGTGAGATATATTAAGGTAATATTTACAGTGAAGTATAAAGCCTCACTGCTTGTTCCAGTGCAAAACTGAGTGGGAAAAGATTTATTCAGATAAAACTAAATAGATTTAGTTTCAAAATATTACTTAGATATGTTTTTATATATTTGTAGATTGCCCTGATGATTGAACTTCTTGTTTCCAAAACACCTCAGACAACAATGGAATATTTTTGGCGCTTTTCTTTGTGGTTTATTCTTGCATTCACTATCTCTCCCCATTTTTATTTTTATTTTGGTTTTGAGTCTTAAGGGAAGGAAATGCAGAAATGCCTTAAAGCATGGTGATAGTGGGCAGAATCAAAGCATAACATCCAGCCCATTTCAGGTGGATTAGAATTCAACTCACAGCACCATAAAGTAGGCAGACATTTTCAGTATTTAGGGACATTCCTACAGTGCTCTGAAAACCCAACCTGATTTTTGCTATGATTTCAGAAAAGCAGTACTGCTGCTAAGCAGAAACACATTTCTCCAGTATGAACAATTACCGTATTTTTCGCCCTATAAGACGCACTTTTCCCCCTCCAAAAATGAAGGGAAAATGTGTGTGCGTCTTATGGGGCGAATGCAGGCTCCTTGGCTTCAGCGATAGCAACGTGAAGCCTCCGAAGCCTGCGCTCCGGAGGCTTTGCGTTGCTTCCGCTGAAGCCAGGAGAGTCTGCTCTTTGAGGCTGGCGGTGGGGGAAAGCAGCGCCTCCTCCATCGCCAGCCCCAGAGGATGGGGTGCAGCGGGAAGGCGTGCGACGCCTTCCCGCTACTCTCCGACCCGGCTTTGAGGCTGGTGGTGGGGAAAGAAGCGCTTCCCCCATGGCCAGCCCCAGAGATTGGGGGGCAGCGGGAAGGCGAGCGACGCCTTCCCGCTACTCTCCAACCCGGGTTGGAGGCTGGCGGTGGGGAAAGCAGCGCTTCCCCCATCGCCTGCCCCAGAGATTGGGGGTCAGCGGGAAGGCGAGCGACGCCTTCCCGCTACTCTCCAACCCGGGTTGGAGGCTGGCGGTGGGGAAAGCAGCGCTTCCCCCATCGCCAGCCCCAGAGATTGGGGGGCAGCGGGAAGGCGAGCGACGCCTTCCCGCTACTCTCCAACCCGGGTTTGAGGCTGGCGGTGGGGAAAGCAGCGCTTCCCCCATTGCCAGCCCCAGAGATTGGGGGGCAGCGGGAAGGCGTGCAACGCCTTCCCGCTACTCTCCAACCCTCCTGTGGGCTTTTGTGGGAGATGGGGGAATTCCCCCACCTCCCGCAAAAGAAGGCAAAAGCCGTGCGCTCTTTAAAGGGGCTCCGCGGCTTCTGCTGGCTTTTCTAGGAGGTGGGGGAATTCCCCCACCTCGTACAAAAGCCCGTAGGAGCCACGCAACCTTTGAAGAGTGCGCCGCTCTTGGGGGCTTTTCCCCGAGGAGGGAGAAGGGACTGACTGGCCGAGTCCATCCCTTCTCCCTCCTGTGGGCTTTTGCGGGAGATGGGGGAATTCCCCCACCTCCCGCAAAAGCCGTGCGCTCTTTAAAGGGGCTCCGCGGCTTCTGCTGGCTTTTCTAGGAGGTGGGGGAATTCCCCCACCTCGTAGAGAAGCCCGCAGGAGCCACGCACCCTTTGAAGAGCGCGCCGCTCTTGGGGGCTTTTCCCCAAGGAGGGAGAAGGGACTGACTGGCTGTTTCAGTCCCTTCTCCCTCCTGGTCGAAAAGCCCGTAGGAGTCGCGCACGGCTCCTGTGGGCTTTTGCGGGAGGTGGGGGAATTCCGCTACCTCCCGCAAAAGCAGGGAGAAGGTCTTGGAGTAGCGCACAGGCTGCGTGCAGCCTGTCTGCTGCTCCCAGAGCTGCGGGGGGGGGTCATATTTTTTCCCTTGATTTCCCCCCCTGAAAACTAGGTGCATCCTATGGGCCGGTGCGTCCAATAGGGCAAAAAATACGGTACTAAATGAATATTGCAAAATTCCCAATTATGATCAATTATACAACTTGCATTTTGGATTTACGTTATCACAGTCAGTACAATTTGCAGGTATATGCAGAAGGAAATCCTAGTTACTCAGCTGCAATCCTACATACACTTACCTGGAAATAAGCTCCAATGGATGCAATAGGTCTTACTTTACTGAGTAAAGAAGGATTGATCTGAAAGTAAAAATTGTCCTCCCGTTATCTATGGAAAAGTAAGGTAAGCTACCTTAGAGTAGTCTCCTAATCTTGGTTCTCTTGCTATCCCTCGTCCCATCCCCACAACCAGAAAATGTTTAATAAGATTAAATGTTGAATGAGCCAGAAAAGGGGGGTGGAATTGTCACAATTTTTTATATTTATTTTTTAAAATCACTTATTTCCTTGAACTGAGGAAGCAATATATTATTTTGAGCAGATGGGATGAACTGATATTGCTCATTGGTAACAAACTAACAAGCAAAATGAACTGACAAATCACAAGTTTATCAGGCAAAGAAGCTGTATCCCTCATTGAATGGTAAAGGGTGACACCTAGTGGTTGAATTCTATCAAGTTCCCTATTATAAGAAAAGGCCATTGTCAAGTCCGGCAGTGGTAGCTGGGGAAATTCCACTTGCTACACAGAAGTAGCAAATTGGAATATTCAGTTGTTGTTTTGATAATGATTTTTCATAGAAAAATAAAAGTGGATTCAAGCTGAAGTGGGATGTCTGTTCCAACCTCTGCTCAACAGCACTACTTACTTACTCTGTTTTTGAAAGAAACCACTTACTAATAGATCTTTCCAAAACTTATGCAGACGATCTATTTTAACAAATTCCAAATGCACTTTTTACAGTCACTTGCATTCAGCTAATGGGGAGGGGGAGGCTTCCCTATCTCAGGTTCTCAAATCTAGGATTATCTTATGTATATAAGGACATCATGAGATTCACAAGGCGACTAAAAATTTAAGATATACTCTAGGATCTGCTCCTGCCCCAAACAAGCTTACATTTGTAGATACCTAATTCACTCCTTCTCACATCCTAAACAATTTCATAAAGCTGTCTCTCACCATCCTATTGCCAAATTACTGATTAATTAATTAATTATTGAATTTCTATCCCAGCTTTTCTCCAGAAGGAGCCCTGGGTGGCAAACACATCCACAATTCAAAAACAACACTGTCAAAACATTCCAAAAACTATTACAACTGAAAACATCTAAAAGCAAATTTCAATTAAAAACAGTATTTCATCCAGTACTCTTTAGTCACTAAATGCCTGGGTAATGAGGAATGTTTTCAAATTCCTTCTAAAAGTTAAAAGTAATGGAGACAGATGCACCTCACTAGAGAGGGCATTCCACAAACAGGGAACCTCCTGCCAACCTAGCAGTTCGAAAGCACATTATGTTGGTGACATGCAGTTCCATCTCTCCATTTCATCTGAATCAGGGAAGACTGCGAAGGTGCTGAACGTATCTGAAAGCAGTGATGGGGTAGGTGGGAGTCACAAAACTGAGAGGTGCTGTAGGTGAGCAGTTCCTGTGTCTGGAAACCTGGCTCTGGGCAGGTTCGCATTCCCCTTGAAGAAATTTGTAGATTTGTAGTCTGGAAATACAGTACTCCTGGATTCGGATCTGTCACTGGAATCTGTCTGTGGCTAAGAGTGTTTAAGACCAGCTTAGGCCAGTTTGCAAGCTCAAGTCATCCCTGGCCCACGATAGCCTGGTCTCAGTTGCCTATGCTTTGGGGCCCTCATGTCTGGACTACTGTAATGCACTGCTGTAATATAGGATGCTGGAGGCTGAAGCTAGTGCAGAATTTGGCTGCCAGGTTGGTCAATGGGGCAGTTCAATGGCACCATGTACCACCAATCCAAGGTGTTAGTACTAGCATACCAAGGCAGATGTGGGTTGGGACTCAAGTACCTAAAGGAGTGCTTTCCCCAATATCCATAATCTCGGGCCCTTGCCTTGCCACTTGTAGGGTATTATCTGGTATACACTCAGACTTTCAGCACATTGCTCTAACTCTGAGCCCTAGTTCATTCAGTATGGTGCCCCTTAGCTATCACTGACAGATACTTCCCTTATGAAGTGGCTGCTCCACACCAATACCTAGTTGCATGAATCCCAATGGACACAGATTCTCTCTCCCCCAGAAGAAGCACATGTGTACACCCATCAATATAGAACAGCAACTTCATATGTGAATTGAACAACATGGGGGCGGGGAGAGTGATGCCCACAGCTTCACCATGTAAGAAGAGAAGCACTGCTGCTTACCTTTATGGCTAAACTTAAAATCACAAGAGATGGACAATTTCCAACTGATGCTGACAACACATGCATGGTTTTGCGATTGGTTAAAAGAAATTTATGAAGAGCAGTGGCGACCTGTCCCAAGTCAGAAGGAATTATCCTAACATCATGCCCTATCCTCTGCCGCACATGAGCTTTTTCAATCTCTCTTGCTCATTTGCCAGAAGAGCTCAGAAGAAGTACTCAGTAGATCACTTCATCAGTTGCCTGTGTATGCCCTAAATGTGGTCACTCAAGGTCACTTAACACAGATTAACAATGCATCTACATCATGTTGTCATAATTACAGTGGCTACAAAGAATTATTTCACCTCTTTCAATGTCTGCTTATGAGTGGAGTGAGAATTTTAATCTGTGTGAGTACAAAACTGGGAAATTACTCTATATGAATTAATCTGGTGGGTGCAATTTTGTGCAGACATAATAGTCCAGATGTAATAAGAATGGTGAACTGAAAAAAGAAAAAGCTGCAAATGGTAGGAGAACTTTATCTAATGAGGGACTACAGTCTAGTCACTGGTTCCTGGGTTAAAGCAAATGTCATAGAATGTCCTCATTATTCTTATCTGAGGCATCCATTCCCAGATTTAGCAAGTGCACATTTGTGGAACAGTTCCTCCTCATGTGTGCCTGGAAGCCATATTTTCTGATTTGAAAGCCCTGTCCCAACTCCTGGATATTTGAGGGAGCTTGTGGTTACTTAACAGCAAGGGCAAACTGTTGTTTGCTGTATGAATTTAGTCCACACATTCTGTGGCTGAACCATGTGTGATCAAGGTGTTTGTGCTATAATGATACCACAAAGCTGGGTATAAAGGTGTTTGTTTTTTGATGGTAGATACTGATGCGAGTTGCAACTGGGCAGCAGCTATAGGATAAGTACCTATAAAAACTGAGAATCTCTTATCCATTCCTTGTTATTATTGTTGGTTTTTTGTTTTGCACCATGGGAATGCCACAATATGTTGAATTTATGCTTTTTTTTAACATCGTAATCTGTGAGCTACGATGAGGCAGTGTATTTTTGTGATTCTAGTAGAAATCACTTGGATCTATGTCTTAAACTGCATTTTCCAGAATGATGCTGCTGTAGTGTAGAGCATTAGGTGAACTATTTCTTATGCCGTACTCTCAGTTATGCCTTGATGATGGATGGGACAGTGTAGGTTTGAGAGAGTCTGAATTTAAACCAAAGAGCAATCTTGTCTCAGACATGCAACCATGCCCTGGACCTGCATTTTTGTGCCACAGCTTTGTCATAAAATGCTAGATTTTCATGTGTGCATGTGTGGGAGAGGGTTCCTTTAATTGTACAGCCTGTCAGTATAGGAGTGAACTATAATAAATGGTGGGTTTTACAGATCCAGCTGTAAAAATAGTATGGATTCATGAGAATCCATATGTGAGATTTCTATTTCTAAAGCATGAGGGGCTGGAGATATTATTTCATGGCATAATCTTGGGTAAAAATGTGAGCTGTCATCAGATTCATTTGGGTGTTCGTCTGTAATTATAGCCATAATTTTGAAATTTAAAAGATTATGGTCCTCTTCACACCAGCTGGTAAATACTATGAAAGGGTTAGTGAAAGAATCAGCTTTTCAGGTAAAATACAATTCACACATTTTCCTATTATCAATATTGTTATGAGAACTAGATTAAAACAAAATGCACAGAATCTAGGCCAGACAATGCCTTAACAATTGGCAAAGCCTGGAACCATAATAGTACTGAAGTCTCCAAGATAAGCCAAAACTAAGTGGACATCAATAAAACTGAAAGCTGCCCTGGGGAAAAAACTACAATCCAGACTAACATATCTCACAGAGACTGTGCAAGAACAAATACTACCCTGAGCTCTCAGGAGGCAAAATATAGTATACATAGTGCAGAAGCCCCACTAAGTTCCCTACACCTTAACTCCCAGAGAAGTGTATATCGGATTACAGCTTTACAGTTCAAATTTAGGCATGTTACTGTTTACTTTGAAGTAATTCAACTACGCTCAACAGGGCTTACTCCATGCATTAGTACTATACACATAGGACACTAACACCTGAATCATCAAACCAGTCAGTGGGCAAGGACCTCATGCAAACGTTTCCAGAACTGGACCCACCAATAAACGCTCCATTATGATACCTCACCAGGAACATGTTTTTTTGTTCTTCGGTGAATTTTACGCTACTACAGTGCCAAACTCTTTCTCAGTGGCTCTTTAGAGGTTCCCACATTTCCCTGTGCAGATTTTTCTTCATCAAATACAACATTTATGCTCCACAATGGCTTCGTTTTAACGAAGAGCCCCAACGTGTGCCCCCCAACACACCTCCTTCCTAGCCCCCCCCCCTTTAGTAGTCTACTCGCGCTTCCAAATCTCAGGGGTTCTTTCTCCCTCGACAGAATTTCCTGCGCCCCCTGACCCGCCATTTCCCAACACCCCCCATCTTAGCCACCCCTTTCTCCATGCAACCCAATGCTATGTCTCCCCACCCAGGTGGGGAGGGGGGACCATTTCCCTCCCCCCCCCCCCGCCGCCGCCCAACCTCCTTCTTACAGCTCTTGACAGCCGCCTGTTCTGTCCCCGGGGGGGTCCGGGGCTCAGCTTCGACCTGCTGCTCCGCGCTCACCTTCCAGGTCCCGCGACAGCGCGGAGCAGACTTGGCGGAGCCGCCTACCAGACAGATAGACAGACCGGAGGAGGAGGCAGGGAGGGGGGCGGTGAGGGCGGTTGGACAGAGTTGCTTCCTCTCTACGGCTCAGCCCAAGGGGGCGGAACTTACCCCCCCTAGCAACACCGCCGCCAATCACGGCGTCGGAAAAAGCGAGAAAGCCCATGCGAGAGGAGGGAGGAGCGAAAGGCGTTCTGTGCGCCCCGCGACGAGGAGAGTGGCAGGGGCTCGCGCCAGTCGCTGAGGAGAGAAGGCGGAAGTCGAGGGGGGAGGCCGCAGCCCACTCACAAGGGAGGAGGCGGAGATTGTTTACTTTGAAGGATGAAATGCGGGCCCAATCGCCGAGGGCATAGGAGGAGCTTAGGAAGGGAGAGGGGGTTGATCGATAGGGCCTCCCGCCAATCAACATGTGGGTCTGAAAGTTCAGCCGCGGATAGGGAGGCGCGTTTCCCAATCAGGAGCCGGAGAGCCGGAGCTGTGCCGAAATTAAACGGCCGGAGGGTCGGAGGTTGCGGGGGCCCGTGGCGGCTGATTGACAAGCGAGCTCGCCAGTAAGGACGGCCTGTGGGGGGTGGTGCCGGAATTGAGGAACGCCGCGACAGGGGGCGGGCCATCCGGCGGATCGGGAGCACAGGGGAGGGGAGCTGGAGGAGCTCGGTACGCGCAGGGCGGCCGGAGCAGCATGGCGGAAGACGAGAGCGATCAGGAGTCAGAGAGGCTCGGCGAGGAACTCGAGGCCATTGCCGGGCCGCGGCTTCCCACCGGCTTGTCCCCGGCCTTGAGCAGCCAGTATTATTGCTACCGCTTCTGCCAGGTGAGGCGCTGGCCCCGCCCCCTGGAGGCTGACACCTTGCGGGGTGGGGGTGGGCTGGGGAGGCGGACAGAAGGACAGGGGCGGCCGGGGAGGAAAAGCTGCTCCCGACGGGTCCCCTGCGGGTGGCTCTCTTGGAGGCGCTTCGCGGGGGCGGACCAACCGCCGGAGGGGGCGACGCTGAGGGCCCCTTTCTCGGCCAAAGCGAGGCGCCGTTCTCTGGGCCCCTGTTCGCTCCCCCCACCCCTCACGGGCGACGACCGGGCGCTTGGGAAGCTCCTTCATTTTCTCTCCCATTCCTCTAGTCTCCCCTCAGGTCAGTTTCTCCCCTGGGGAATAGCGAGGTTCACGAGCTCGTGGTTGGCCCTCCCTTCTTTTATTGTGAGAGGGAACAGTGATTTGTGTGGGGTGTCAACAGTGGAGCTCGGCCTGACCTTTTCATTCCACCCCCCTTCCTGGCGCTGTCGCGGTGGGGGTGCTGGGAGGGAAGGAGGGAGCTTCTCTCTCCGCCCGACCGTCGGGCAGTTAGTTAGTTGCCCGGGTGGCGCGCGGGGGTCCCCGTGAGGTCAAAGCTTGGCGGAGGGGGTGCGAGTTGTTTGCAAGTGGTGAGGCAAAAAGGAGCAGGAGGAGACAGATAGGTTTGTTCTCCTCCGGAGAAAGTCTTTCCTGGTCTGTCCTTCCTATCTTTTAATAATAATAATAATAATAATAATAATAATAATACTAATAATAATAAGGCTTCCTTGCCACGGGAGAAAGGAAAATGCGCTCCGAGGAAAATGGCTGGTGGCAAACTAGTTTGCGTTGCTGGTGCTGTTTGTTAGGAGGGGTAGCTGTCCCTGAAGGCTTTTGTTCCCTGAGGAAGAGGAGGACCATGGTTGGTTGAGTGGTCTTGTTTTATTAATCAACTGCTTGGTTCGTATTATTTGAAACATCGCTCGGCTGCTATTTCTACAAGGTATCTTATGACACTAACAGTCCTGTGCAATGTGTGCTTGAGGTGAAGTTCACTCTATTTAGCGAAACTTACTTGCAGGTGTGTATGTTCTTTGGAATCAATCAGGGGTTTTTTTCCTCCTGGAGTCAATCGTTCTAATGAATTATTTGCTTAATTTGAAACACTTGCTGTTCAACTATTTACCAGGTTTGGAACATTTTTAAAGCAGTTTCAAGAGCCTAAAGATGATAAATGACAGCTAAATGTCATTGCTACATTGTTTGCATTTTTGTAGGTTGCTTGTATATAAGGCAACAGCGATTCAAAATTGACTGGATGGCAATGTATTGACTTGGTGGCCAAATAAAAAACAATTTTTGCTATTCTTATTTTGTATTTAAATTATTTGGGATGGACTCCTGTTACCCGCTTACCTGGAAGTAAGTGAACTCATTGAGTTTTAATTCTGACTAGACATGTTCATATTGGGTTGTTAATGCAAAGGTAATCAGAAGATAGCTTTTATTTCACGCTGGCCATGCATTTTATATAAATAGTATATCAAATGCTTGACTAGTAGATTATTGTAAACACCATAGCTTTGTAACCTGTGTTAGGCACTTTTGATTGTGGTGTAGTGACAAGAACAGGCAGAAGCTCACAACTGTTACTATATGCTAGGTGCTTCTCTCTCCCTTTCCCTAATAGCATGCAGACAGAAAAAAATGCCAGTGTATAAAATGCTATGCTTTGGAGGAAGACTGCTGATAGAAACTAACTTGCAAATATCTAGCTAGCTACATCTTGTGTGCTGATACCCTTTAAAGAATCCTTTCTGTAATCCTTTCTTCATAGCTTTTGATTTTTAAAAACTAGATTTAATAGGCCTGTGAATGGCCCAGTCTTTGTTTCTCTCTCATTCCCCATTCTCTCAAACACGTAGATTCTATGCACTGAGAGTTCATCTATTCCACACTTACAGTGCTGTGTTAGTTGGTGAAAAATCTGGTTGGCATGGTAAAACTTGCAGTTTTAAACAGTCTTCATTGATAAACATTTAGACTTCCAAATCAGTGTGTTTAGGGCTGGAATGGAAATCTACTTAACCTGCCTTTCTATTTTTTATTGGCTTCATATCCTCCATTTTCTGTTTAAACTAGGCAGTGTTGTGCCTTTCCACTGTCACTGTTTCCTTGGCTCTTTTCTCATACAGGATCTGTCTTGTCTTGTAAGCTGTGTTTTTCTCTGCCTCTGGTGTGAAGAGGCTTAGGTATGGAAGGCCTTGCTACCTGCTTCGGCCAGGCAGTGTTGCAAACTCATTTGTGCACTCATTGTGTACAACCCTGTGAATATGTTCCTGACTGGTGTAGAGTTGTTTTAAAATGATATACAAAGTTACTGAATTATTACTATAAATTTCCACAATTGGATGCTCAGGGTAAAGCAGTTGGTATAAAATGACAATTTTAATAAATTCCGATAACACATACATTGCTGTGTGCTTGATATGGAAAAGTGTGTGGCTATTAACTTGTGTGAGTCTGACTGTCATATATGTGTATTGACAAGCAGTACCTTGCAGTCAAGGTTTTTTTTTTGTTATTTTTTGGAAAAAAAGCACCTTAAGAAGATTGATGCCTTAAACTGGAAGCAGGAGACAGTGTTATTACAAGAAAGCAATAGTGAAACAGAGCTAAAGGAAGCTGTGCCTTTTCATGGCTACAATTCCTATTCCTTATCATATGGGACTGGAGGATTTAGTTGTCATGACTAGCTTATGCGTAAGCAACTGGTGTTCCTAACTTTGACATTGATTTTGCAATTTGATGTTGAGTAACACACCTGTTCAGTTAGTAACGTTTGTAGGTAGAGGATATGCATAACACATGTCGGGATTCAAGTTTGGAGCTGGTTTTTAGTCTTTGGGCATTTCAGTTTACATGAACATAATCTGATTAATATTATTCTACTAAATTATTTCCTTGATGGTAAGTACTTTATGGCAGGTGCTCATTTACCTTGCAAGCTCTGAGTTCTGGAATTTGAGGTAGGCCTTTATAAGAATAGTGAACTTAGCAGCTACTTACAAGATTTCTTATTTTCATCAACTACTCCCTTTGGCTAGAGCTGACTATATTTTTGCAGCATCTTAGCAATACTATCCTGTTTTCATATACAGGATTCTGGCTGCAATCCTTTGCATACTTATCAACAAGCAAGTCCTACTGAACACAGTGGGATTTGGTAGAATTGCACTGTTTGTCTCATTTCTCAGTGGATGCTGAGTCTTTTACATAACTTCTGAAGACCAAGAGTTAAAAGGGCATTTTAAACAGCTTTGTGTTTAATAACTCACCAGGAAGGTGTGCATGTAATTTTGTTCCGCCTCAGCCAGTCTTATTTGGTTTCCATGCTGTCTGAGGAGAAAAAGAAGTCTTTCACTAGCATAACTGATAAAAAGCTAGTTAGTATCTTGTGTTCCCATGCTGATCTTAGAGAAAGGGGCTTCCCCTGCTCTGCAGCTATCATGGGACCAGGCTACTGGCTTCTTCCTGTGTTCCTTGACTTTTAAATAGTGCTACAATGTGTTCTTTGCTTTCACAGTGAAAGGTGCATTCATGATTGTTAAACTTGTAAATCATAAAACAAGTAGTTCTGCAGATGTTGCTGGACTACAGATCCTACCATCCCTATTGGCCATTCCAGCTCGGGGTTGTAGGATTTGGATTCCAGCCACATCTGGAAGCCTGCACGTTCCCCATCTTGGCTGTAAACATTTCTCCTACTTCTTCATACATTGTTTAACTGGCTGATAATCTGTAAGAGCATAACTTTAATATCTTTGCTCTTGCTTATAGTACCTTGTATTTTTACATTTTCTCCATAGCATATAATTATGTGTATATGGAATAGAGTAACTTTGAATTGCAAATTTATCTCAGAGTAAATCTAGCCTATTCTAGACTGAGTGAGGAAATATAAAAGAGAAAACATTAAGCTTTTTAAAAGTAGTATACTATGCTAGAAATGTCACAGGGTAGCCTTCAGCTCTTTACAGGCAGGTAAACCACTGTGACCAAATGACTACTTCAAGATGTGCAGTTGAAGTGTAAGGTGGTTTGGGGTGCTGATCTTTAGATAATGTGCTACAAGTAAAACAGCTAGTTCTTTAACATCTAGACCTTCTTGGCTGCGAGTCCTAGAAGACCTTCTCTCTGCCTTGCAGGCCTTTCCCCACCTAGCCTGGGAGGGCAGGGCCCTGACTGACTCCAGCTGCAAAGGTTGAGGCTACTAAGCAGACTCTTGGGTTGGGGTGTTGTTTAGGGCAGCATGGCCAAACTTGGCCCTCCAGATGTTTTGGGATTACAGTCCCTATCATCCCTGACCACTGGTCCTGTTAGCTAGGGATGATGGGAGTTCTTGTCCCAAAACATCTGGAGGGCCAAGTTTGGCCATGCCTGGTTTAGGGGTTTTGTTGGGGGTGGGGTTGTTGCAGTTTTTAATATATTTTTTGTACCTTATTTTAGATCATATTATGATTTATATGGAAATGGTTTAATCTGATTGTGTACTTTTTATGTTTTTTTATGTTGTAAGCCGTTGTGAGCATGGTTTTAACTATGGAAAGGCAGCATACAAATAAAATTATGTATATATGTATCTGATGCCAGCTGACTTATACAGTGGAACCTCGTGTTACGTACCACCCTCCTTACGAATGCTTCGGGTTACGAGCTCCGCTAACCTGGAAGTAGATGCCCCTGGTTGTGAACTTTGCCCTAGGATGCAAGCGGAAGTTGCACGCTGGCGGCGCAGCAGCAGCAGGAGGTGCCATTAGTGAAAGTGTGCCTCATGTTAAGAATGGTTTCGGGTTTCAAACGGACCTCCGGAATGGATTAAGTTTGTAACCAGACGTACCACTGTACCTGGTAGTTTGCTACCTGTTATCATGAAATCATCTCTCTTCTATCCTAATTCCTAAGTGATATTGGTGGGGGTAACAAGTGTCATTTCAACCATTCCCATTGATGATGATGATGATCTATTATTTATACCCCACCCATCTGGCTGGGTTTCCTCAGCCACTCCGGGCGGCTTCCAACAAAAGATTAAAAGTACATTAAAACATCAGTCATTCAAAACTTCCCTAAACAGGGCTGCCTTCAGATGTCTTCTAAACCTCAGATACAGTGGAACCTCGTGTTACGGATGGGATCCGTTCCAGAGTCCCATCCATAACACGGAACTGACGCAAGCCAAAGTGCCACGTCTGCACCCGCGCACAGCGCTATTTAGTGCTTCTTTGCATGTGCGAGCGGCAAAACCTGGAAGTAACCCATTCTGGTACTTCCTGGTTGCCGCAGGACGCAACACAAAAACATGTAACCTGAAGCGGACGCAACATGAGGTATGACTAGTTGTTAATTTCTTTGACATCTGATGGGAGGGCGTTCCACAGGATGGGCGCCACTACTGAGAAGGCCCTCTGCCTGGTTCCCTGTAACTTCGATTCTTGCAGTGAGGGAACCGCCAGAAGGCCCTCGGTGTTGGACCTCAGTGTCTGGGCTGAATGATGGGGGTGGAGACGCTCCTTCAGGTATACTGGGCCCGATGCCATTTAGGGCTTTAAAGGTCAGCACCACCACTTTGAATTGTGCTCGGAAACGTACTAGGATTACAGCTGCTGCAGCTAGTATGGCTATGTTAAAAAGAATTATAAATTACTGCAGTATTGTTGTTTCTGGAGAAAATGCATCTCATGCCTGACATCTATTTATGTTAAAAACATATATGCTTAATTTTTACTAACGGATTTGGATCAATTTAATCCTATCCAGCAAAAAAGCCTATGGGAAGAAATGGAAATGGGATATAAATCAACCTCTTCACTGTGTGAAGCTTCATTGGTTGTCCCCGGGATTGGCAAGGCTCATTTGACAGTGACAAGAAAACAAGCCTTTAATGTTATTGGCTCTGTCCTATGGAAAGCAATGCCAGTAAAGTTTCAGCAGACTTTAATCTTTAAATGTCTGCTGAACTTTTCTATGCTGCCAAGCATATTTAATGTTTTTATTAAAATAAATGAATGAACACAGCTGATTCAACCTCATAATCTACATGCAATTCTGTCCCCTCTGTAGTTAATATGTTGCATATTCCATTGTTTTTACAAATGCAAGGCACACTCAACATAGTCATTTAAATACTGCTTTAAATATTATTTGAACAAGTTGTGCAGCTTCTGCAATACATACTTGATGCTGAATACCCTCCTCATCACAAGACTTGGTAGCAAAATATTCAAAGCAGTAAAAACTGAATGGGAGGAGTTGCCTTATGCAATGATGGTCACTTCATGTTGATGATCTCTAGCAGGCCACCCCACTGCCCTCCCTTCAAGTATTCATTCTCATCCCCCCTCCAACCATCCCTCCTGTCTTTATTAGTCCATCAGTCTTGTTGGAGGATGTGTGGAAGAACTGCTTGTTACTAAATGCCTGCAAGCACCTTTGTTCCCTCTCCCTGGCAAGAGCACACACCAGCTTGCTCAAAACAAAGAGCCCCAAATTCCTTCCTAAGACTTGGCCTTATTGGTGCCGACAGGTAAAATGAGATTTCTAAGTGCAGTTTTTCAAAAGATAATTTGTTAATATTATATTTGATCAGCATTGAAGCCCACGCAAATCCATTAGATTGGTGGTGGTCTACCTCTCACTCTTCGTTCCTTCTTTTGCTTTGTTTTCTCTTCAGACTACCCTTTATTTTCTATTTCTTTGCTATATCTTGCTTGTTAGCTCTTTCGGAATGTTATGGAGCGGATGGATGTAATGAGGTGGTGTGTTTATATCAAATACATATTTAAAAAATAAATACAGTAATGCTATTTGGTGAAAGAATTCCCACCCATCACTGAGATGGGTAATGAAACATTCCAAAAGTAAAAAAAGTCAGGACAAATAGTTGTTGGGCCCCTAGCCCCAGTAGTTTTTCTGTGTATGTAGGCACACTTGTTTATATTGTGCCTGTGTTAGCAGTCCTCAGTTTCATCCAGATCTAGTTCTTGTTTATCAGAATTCCTGTCCTGTCTCAAATTCTTGTAATTTTTGGTATAAATTTTATTGACCCTGACAGTGGACTGCCCATTTGCCAAATACAGTGGTACCTCTGGTTACTTAATTAATTCGTTCTGGAGGTCTGCTCTTAACCTGAAACTGTTCTTAACCTGAAGCACCACTTTAGCTAATGGGGCCTCCCGCTGCTGCCGCTGCTGCTGCTGCGCCGCGCAATTTCTGTTCTCATCCTGAAGCAAAGTTCTTAACCCGAGGTACTATTTTGGGGTTAGTGGAGTCTGTAACCTGAAGCGTATGTAACCCGAGGTACCACTATATTACAAAAGAGATCCCCATGGCTTTGCAACTTGTTAGGATTCCTCTTTGTTCTAATTTTGACTATATTTAATTTGTACTCTTTTTTCCCTTTCCCCCTGCCAATAGGTAGTGGAAGACTATGCTGGAAGATGGCAGGTTCCTCTGCCACAGCTTCAGGTGCTTCAGACAGCGCTCTGTTGTTTCACATCTGCTTGTGTATCATTCCCAACTGATTGTGAGCACGTGCAGTATGTGCTGAGTAGCTTAGCCTTGTAAGTATTATTATTTCACTCTTCATCCTGTAAGATTCCAATGTTGTAAACAAGTAAAAGTGCTAAACTATATCATAAACTAAAATATATAATGAAACCATAAAGAGTAGTTTGAGGCCTCAGCAAACCTGTACAACTGGTTAATAAAAATGCCTGGGAAAATAGAAACAGAACAACTTCAGCAGAACATGTCAAAGCAAAATATTAGTTTCTCCTTTTTCTGTCTTAATTTTCTGGATAATTCATCACTTGAGAAACGCATAGTCAATGACAACTCTGTGTATTTTCTGAGAAGTGTTGTGAAGAAGATTAATATCTCATCCCCCCCCCCATGCGAAAATCATTGGTTGCTGTCATAACCATTTCACAAGTTTCAGTTTGTAACTAACAATATCCTCCTGTGTGTTCACATGTAAGGCTGGGATTGGCCTATATATATTATTGCGTGATAGTTCTCATTTTCCACATGTTAATTAATCTAGCTCTATGATAGATTGGGGTGTGTGTGTGGCTTTTCCCTTGTGAATTTAAGACATGAAACAGAGCTGAACATTTCATAGAAAAGCTAGTTTTAGATGGGATGGTATTATTACTATTTTTAAAAGAAACTTAATTGTTGATATGCCATATTAGGATGTTTGCTTATTTTAAATTGGAAACCAGCTCAAGCACTTGATAAACCTGCTTTGAGCATTTTTTTAAAATGATAATCAAAATAATGTGATCAGATTGAAATACCTTTTATTTTTAATCCCCTGTCTGCCTCACGTCTGCCACCTCTGTAAATAATAGTTGTGTTCAGTTTGACTTGTGAGTCACAAGTTCCCGTACAGTCTCTGTTTTGAAATACTGAAAGCTCAATCTTGTCTCTTTTTTATACATATCAGCCAGTATCAGCTGCCAGTGCAGAGTATGTACTGGGTGTGGGAGAGGTTTTCCTTGGCTGATGAAGACTAGGAGACACCTGGCTAGTTGCTGGCTGGAATTACCAGTCTCTTCCTTAGGCACTGCACATTAAAAAGCTCAAATCTGTAGTTGGTCAATATTGATGTAGTTTCTTTAAGTGTTCTATACCTTAACTAGATTTCCGTATTTTTACAATGATGCTTCAGTACTTTTGTTCACCACGGCAAGTATGACACCGCTCTCTGAAGAATGTAGCAAGCTGCCAGCCTTCCTCCCAACTTTGAAGTGGCATAGGGATAGAGATAACCCTGGCATTTACACAGAAATCTCCAGCTTGAAGGTTTTGAGCAGGCATAGGCAAACTCGGCCCTCCAGATGTTTTGGGATTAGAATTCCCATCATCCTTGACCACTGGTCCTGTTAGCTAGGGATGGTGGGAGTTATAGTCCCAGAACATCTGGAGGGCCGAGTTTGCCTGTAACTGGTTTTGAGGAAGAATTTTGGCTTCCAGATGTGTTCATTTATGCCTTTAAACTTTGCCTGTGGACTAAAATAATCTGCACTTTTGTTTGAGGTATTGTTGGTGTCACGAATGCCTTAGCAGAGGCTTGTAAAAGAAGTTACTTGTATTTTTGGCAGGAAGGCCAGAATGGATAGTGAAACATGTTTGGAACTTCCCTTGCAGATTCCTATAAGGGTTGCTTCTCATAATACCACATGCATTTGGGATCATTAGGTTAGATTATCAAGGAAGCTGGAGTTGACTGGCTCTCTCTCCTCTTAGGTTCTGCAGTCTTGAGGATTGCCCACTTCGTAGCCATTATGAAGTTGATTACTGATAGGACTGAATTAATACGGACTGGCAAGCCATATGCAATACGAGGGAAGGGATAGTCAGAATTAATGCTGACTTCATAGCAGAAATGGGGATTCTGTGGCTGTCCAGATGCTGCTGAACTAAAATTATTGTTATCTGCAACCATTGAACATGCTTGCTGGCAGGAGTTGGAATTCAGGAGCTTCTGGACAGCCACAGGTTCCCAGTCCCTTCCTATCTCAGTCACACAAGTTTCATCTTTGTGATACATAAGTGAGAACATATGCTAGTGCTCTAGTATCTTCAGTGGCTTCCTCATGTGTTCTGATGCAATTCAGGGTGCTTCTTTGATATAAAGCCCACAGGGGCTAGTGTCACATTGGTGCTTAGTTTAAAATTCTGCGCTTAAAACTTGTGAAATAAATATGTCTTCATTTTTTGCCTCGTTTTTGATTCCTAATTGCTTTGATTTTTAGGAGTTTTTTTGAATTGCTGTTGTTCTTTGGAAAGGATGAATTCTATGAAGATCCTTTAAAAGATATGCTGGGCTCAATCCAGGTAATTTATTGTTCATACCTTTGAGGACAGGCTATTATTACAGTTTTCAGAGTATGTGACAGAGACTCAGTAAGCAAAAAAGTAGCCTCCTGCTTTAAAAAACCTTAAAATTGAGAAATGAGATCACTGGTAAATATTTTATGATAAGATCAGTAAGATTAGCTTTTTATGCTAAACTTTCCTAGGACAAGGATGGCCAACTTTTTTCAGCGTGTGACTTTGGATCCCACATTTACAGTGTCTTGTCCTCACAGGCACACTGGGAAAGTAGAAAACAACTTTTTAGTGCTAAATGACAAGGTGCTTACTGGGAGCTGTCAATTGGAAATAAGCCTGAGAGTCACACAGCTTTTTGCCAGGCCAATACCATTCTCTGATGTCTTTCTTGTAGCCTTTTCACTCACCAAGAACACTGAGCACTTTGGGCTTGCCTCCCAGCATTGCCACTGCCATCTCAGCCTTCACCCTGTGACGCAATGAGAGAATGTTGCAGAAGTCTCTGTGATATATTTGTGTGCTGCTGGAGGTGTTGGGGAAGGAAAGCTTGAGAGAGCTAGTCAAGGTGCATTGAGAAGGGTAACCGGAACGCATTACTGGCCAGCACTCTGACTTCCCTCCCACCTAGTCAAGATATCTCTCAGTTATCTTCATTTTTAAAAAAAATATTTTAAATTTTGAAAATACAAATGTAAACAACGGAAAAGGTTGCCCTTAACTCGTGACATAAGCTAAACGAGAATTAATGCTTTGAATGTATTTTACCCTGTGTGTATATGGAATTATATTAAATTATGCAATTTATTTATGAAAAGACAAACAAAGCTCAGTCCACTTGACGTATTAAAGAAATATTTGTATCCATTTTAGGAATGTCAGAACCTCTTGAGCAGATACGGAAGCGTTAACTTGGAGTTGGTGACTCGAATTATCAGAGATGGAGGGCCTTGGGAAGATCCTATATTACAAGCTGTCCTTAAAGCAAAGCCAGTTTCTCAGGAGTTGGGTACTAAACTTTTTTCCATAAATAGACCAAAGTAGTACCACAAAGAAATGTCCTAAATCATGATATCTGCTTATAATTTTATGTAACTTCATTTGCAGGTTGTCTGTCACTCAATTTATACTAGGGATAGCGGGGTAGAATTTACATTTATAATTTCATTAATTTTTCCCCCAAAACAGAATTTCTCTTCCTTCCTGCTGTATCATTATTCCCAGGGCAGCTGACAGTTATGGAAAAGAAAGAAAAAAGAACACCCCATAAAATCACATTAACAGAATAAAATGAATTGCCATGGAAATTAAAAGACACGGGTGGAATAAATGGCCTGTGTTATTCTTAATATGAGCACACTAGTCTTGCCCTATTGGCCGCTTATACATGTGGAGCTTTCAATTTCTGTGTATTGCTCCTGATGAGCAAAGAGTTCAAAGAACAACTCCATGCATTTCCCCCAGTTGTCTATACAAATCTTCCCCTCACTCAATTGTGAAACATTTGCTTGTATAGGAGTTTGAAATGCAATTGTAATGAAGAATATTGCAGTAAAAGGCTTACAGTTGTCATTAAGCAGTCACTGGGGCTGAGTTAATATGAAAGAGGCATGTGGCAGTGGAGGTGATATGCTATTTCCTGTTAATGTAAGAATTTTTATACTGATTTCTAAAGTAGCTGACACCTAACTGACCTCATTCTATTATTAATCTAGATATTTTACCAAATTTTTTTAAATTAAATTTGTTAGTTTTTTACAGAAAAAAAGGCCTCCAACATACTTAGTACAGGTAAAAATACAGTATAATATAACCAGATTTACACAACAACATATGCAATTCATAAATATCCAAAGCAATTTGTTGGGAGGTTGACCTAGCATAATTTGTTAACTTTAACAGAAGCTCTTACCTTACATCTTTATAAAATAGAACTTTTTGTTTAACCTATGTTGCAATTTAAGATTTTTGTAATCTAACTGTTTTTTTCATTTGTTTTTACCAGTTAACAAATATTTAAGCTCTGAAAACCCACTGTTCTTTGAATTGCGTGCCAGATACCTTATTGCCTGTGAACGCATCCCGGAGGCAATGGCTCTAATCAAATCTTGCATGAATCATCCAGATATTAGTAAAGACCTTTACTTCCATCAAGCATTTTTCATGTGTCTTTATATGTCACCACTGGAAGACCAGCTTTTTCAAGAGGTACTGTTCAACACATTTTTGTGCTTAACAATATAGCTTAATGTTTTGATGATAATTCATATTTGATAATTGATATTACAGCAAAGTAGACAAATGGTAAAACAAGGATGTTTTAAAATCAAATTCCTGCACTAAATACCAAACTTTGTACAGAATATAATTTCTGAAGAGCAATAGAAGCTGTTTCCATCCTAATGCTAGCATTGCACTACCCCTACTCCAGAACTGGATGTTCATAGTTAGTGTGATGGGGGCCATATAGAAGTAAATTGAGAGGCAAAATTGATGGGACCAAATTGCAAGCAGTTCCTGATGAGATCCATGTTTTCTCATGGCGGGGGCGGGGGGGAGTGAGAGAAAACGGTTTATAGTGTTAATTAATGTTATTTAAAACATAAAACGGTTTTAAAACATGTTAGGCTGGAACAGTATTAATTGTTAGTCTTCTCAATGGAATCCCATAGCAGTGGCACTAAATTTCCTGCAACACTGACAACCATGCTGCTGAAAGCTAGTGCCTTCTTTTGCTTGCGAGTTATTGAAATGCTGTATGTAAGGTAAAAGGGAAAGGACCTCTGGATGGTTAAGTCCAGTCAAATGCAACTATGGGGTACAGCCCTCATCTCACTTCGGGCTGAGGAAGCCGGCGTTTGTCTGCAGACATCTTTCCGTGCTATGTGGCCAGCATGACTAAACTGCTTCTGGTGCAATGGGACACCATGACGAGTGCCAGAGTGCATGGAAATGCCATTTACCTTCCCATCACAGTAGTACCTATTTATCTACACGTACTGCTATGTTTTTGAACTGCTAGGTTGGCAGAAGCTGGAACAGAACAACAGGAGTTCACCCCTCGCGCGGATTCAAACCGCCAACCTTCCGATTGGCAATCCCAAGAGACTCAGTGGTTTAGACCTTGTTCAGAAACAGTGTTGATGCAGAAAAAATGTATGCCTCAGGCAGTGATGAATCTAAAACATGGTCTCCAATTCTCTAAATAGTCATCTTATACACAGATGGCATGCATACATTAGTCATTTTTTCTGGAATTAAAATAATACTTGATACTATCTTTCTCAGTCACTCTGCTACAAAACTAATAAGGTAGCAATTTTTACTCTGTTACAATCTATAGTTTTACATAGGGTTGAATAAAAATATATCAATTTACAGCAAGTTATAGTTTACTGCTAAACTTCCATCACAAGTTTCTGTATGTGTTAATATTATGAAGTTATTTTTTTTATCCCTTTTAACGTTGTTACTGAGCGTTTTTGGGATGCATTTTACTGAAATCAAATTGCCAAACTAGCTGCTTACAAGGGTCAAATATATGTTGCATAGAAACTGCCTTAATATACTTCCATTCTAAAATAAAAATCTAGGCAACATTCCCAATCCTAACCCAAAATAAAATTGGCATTCATATTTGACAGCAATCGCTCTAGTAGCAGCAGTTTGAGGATTCCAATTACTGTTAAATGGTGAGCATTAATGTTACTAGACTTACTCAAATGGATCTCATTTTGATTGTATAGCACTTGCTGAGGACTGATTGCAAGAATGGCACTGAAATCATCTGCAACATTGCAAAGGAAGGGAAGACTGCCTTAGCCTTGTACCTTTGTGAATCATTCCTTATTCCACAGCTCAAAAAGGGAGAGATGTATTGCATATGGTAAATACTTTATCTCTCGTAATATTCTGTTATGGTAACATAATATCTGCAGGTTGTAGATTCATATTGCTACTAAAGACTAGTAGAAGTATAACTTATAGTTGTAACTAATACAAAGTCAAGATTTCACTTTTCTGAATTGCTGTTGAAGATACCCGTACAGCATGGGATATACTGCATATTCTCTCTCTCTCTCTCTCTCTCTCTCTCTCTCTCTCTCTGCACGCGTCTGTGTTTATAATCCTGAGTTATATGTAAATTACTGTGTTCTTAGTAGCATAATTACTCTTTTATAAATATTTCACTTACAGAATTGCTGTTTGAGCTTCTTGCTAACAAACCACTTTCTGTTTTATAGGGAGCTGATCTTTATTTGGAGTAAACTGCAGCTTAAATCTAATCCATCAAAACAAGTATTTGTAGAGCAATGCTACCACCTCCTAAGGATAGCTACAAATATAAGAGTTATATTCCCTTTCATGAAAGTTATTAGGGATGAAGTAAGTTATTGTTTCTTGCAAACTTCTTTTTTTAAAAAAATACTAGATTCCACCACGGCTATGAATAATTATTGTACACAGAGTACAGTTGCATAATAGAACTTTTAGTTTAAATGTCAGGAAATTGTTTATAGATGCTGCATCTGAGATAGGAGCATTGCAGACATAACTCTTAATCATAATTAATGCTAACCGCTATTTTAATCCTGGTTAAGATCCAAAACATACAGTGAAATCATGGTTTAGTTTGCAGCAGAAATGTACACAGTGCCACTATTTAAACTTGTAGTTCTTTGTCTGTATAGGGACATAAGATCAAGTGGTGTTTAAACAGAAACTTTGAAGATTGTTTTTATTGCATCTAGCTTGTTAGTTTTTTGCATTCTGTAAAATTATTTGAGAAAAATGCATTTAAAAAATAATAATCTTCCAGTGTTACTTGTCTATATTGCCATTGTTACTTATGCCATCAAGTATTAATTCAATAACTTTATTACTCATTTCATTGCACTATAATGTAGGCATACTTCAATAAGATGCATACATTATATGTGCATCTGAAGATTGTGTGTTGCACCATAAGGGAAATATGTCTTTTCCTCACTTTTACATCACCATGAAAGTACAACCAGAAGTATTACTTCCTTCTAACATACAGAGGTGCAACTTGGTGCTTTCAGAGGTCTCCTTTATAAATCTGTAACAGTTGTGTGAGTATATGGGAGGCTGCTGTAGCCTAAGGCCATCAGTCTAGCTCATATCAAGGAAGACAACTTCATTGGCCCTTCCCCTGATGTAAGACTACTCCAATTGAAGGCTTGGTATAATAGTCATGGTGTAATAGAAAACAATAACTGTTGGTTAAGAACGTAACATGGCAAAAATAATATTTTGGGGCTAAACAGAAGCTTTTTTAAAAACAACATATTTGGCAGGGATGTTCATGCCTGCTCCATTCAGTATATTATAATCTGTAAATAGCTGTAGAATATTATGAGATGTAGAAGGATCCCAGTAAATTGGATTGTCTTTGTGTTCTGGGTTTTGAAAACATTGGTAAGTTATATTGTCTCATTTCTTCTCCATAGGTTGGCAAAGAAGGCCTGCAGATTTGTGTTGAGATATGTGGAAGTGCTCTCCAGTTGGATCTCCGTGATGATCCAAAAATGAAGTGTCTGATATATAAAACCATTGCTCACTTTTTGCCAAATGACTTGGAGATTGTCAGAATATGTGCTCTTTCTGTCTTTTTCCTTGAGCGCACCTTGGAATCATATAGCACAGTTGAACATCTGTATAAATGTGCGGATGAAGAGTACAACGATCAAACCAGTTCTGTTCAGAATCGTGTGCGATTTGAGCTGCTTCCAATTTTGAAAAAGGGCTTGTTCTTTGATCCTGAGTTCTGGAATTTCTTGATGATCAAGCAGAACTGTTTAGCACTGCTAAAGGAGAAAGCATCAGTTGATTTGAATAAAACTACGCCAGGGCATTCTTCCGCACATGTTTCAAAGACACGTCGAGGATTGCGTGGTGATCAAGCCTGTATAGCGGATGTAAACAATACAGAACTAGAGCATGATAGCCCTTCTGGAGCACATGATAATTCCAAGAAAAACCATATAACTCTCAGTTCATCTAAAGTCGATCACAATGTACCAAGGCACCGTTGTGTGTTATGTAACAGGGAATTTCTTGGTGGTCACATTGTGAGGCATGCACAAGCTCATCAGAAAAAAGGCAGTTTTTCCTGTGTAATGTGTCGCAGGAAATTCAGGCAAAAAGGAATAATGCTCAATCACTTAAAGAATCACATCAAGAAAATGACAAGGCGTCACCTTGCTGTTACATGTCATGATCAGGAAACCCCTAATGTAAATGAAATAAATTGTGCCGATACAGGTGTCACAACTGAAAATGGGAAGTCGGAAAGCTGCAAAGACAGCAAAGTAGAGGTTGTCATCATACCGGATACAAATCAAGAGATGCAGAATTCTGAACTCCTATTTGATATAACTGAAAATCATGATAGTTGCCAGGGTACCATTATTGAAAATGGTAGTTGTGATAGCTGTTCAAATAATACTCCTGAACCAGAAACCATGGGAGGATTTCCAGAAAGTGATAGCAACCTAAATAAAGAGTTGCCTGTACTTCATAAAGTAAATGGGGTGTTATGCCCTCAGAATGACTTTGACATTATGGACCAAGCAGGTAACTTCAAGTGTCCTGCTAATGGCTGTATTAGAGTCTTTAAAAAGATAAGATTTCTGAATAAACATGCCCGGAAAGCTCACCCCTCTGATTTGAAGGTGCAAGAACACATAATGAAGTCTAATAAAGGAAAATGTCGCTTCTGTCAGAGAAAGTTTTTTGATTCTCAACATTTTATTGATCATCTAAAGCAGCATGTTTATCCAAATGTTTATTTTTGTTTACACTTTAACTGCAATCAGAGATTTAAGCTATCCACAGAACTTGCGGAGCATATAAAAAGCCACAGTGAGTTTAAAGCTCAGTGTAACTTTGCACAGTGCGGTAAACTTTTTGAAGATCTTTCGTTGCTGTATGAGCATGAAGCTCAGCATTATTCCAACAAAACTGGTCCTTTGGAAGAAGCTGATGAGAACATTTTTTCAGATACTACTTTGGAATCCCAGTGTAGCATCCAGGAAAAAGAAAGTAGTAATAGTAAAAAGGAGACTGTAATAGACTTGCCAGTTCCAACATGGAAAGCGAGGAAAGATTCTACAGAACCAAAGACTTACATTCAGAGTGAGAAGAAAATTAATAGTGTAATTCCGAATGGGAATGAAAATGCATGTGAAGGTACTGCTACAGTGGTGAACTTGATAGACCAAAAGATACCTGCGGTAGAGCCAAATTCAGAGAACTGTAATGTTACTGACCAACTAGTCAATGGGTATGGTGAACTGGAACAGACTTCTTCAGCATCCCTAGATACTGATTCAGAAAGTGTGATTGACAAAACAAGGACAGAAAATGGATCCGTTCTGCCTGTTTTACAGAACTCTCCTGATACACCACCAAACAGTGTTGCTCAGTTGCCTTCCAAACCAAATCTGATAACAGAAAATACTTCATATGGCTTAATTTTAACAAAGCCTTTTGTTAGACCATTGCCACCAAGTTACCTGGATGAGCGATACATTAGCATGCCAAAACGTAGAAAAACTTTGACTGAGAAAGTAGATACCCATTCAGAACAAGATAAAACTAGTAGCAAATCGGAAAGGTTAAGATGCAGCAAATGCCTGACCACCTACTGTAACTCAGAAGCACTTGAGCTTCACCTTGCACAAAAGAAATGTCGGACACTCTTTGGATTCGATTCAGATGATGAAAGTAAGTTTTGAAATACCAGGTCCATGTATAGTTGTAAACGCATTAGACAAGATACAGTGGAAACAAGCATGTGCCAGACAAATATTGAAAATGAGTGTGGTACATTTAAGGAGAAATGAATCCAAAATGTTAGGGTAGATAGATGCAAGAAACAATTGAATATAAGCTGTCAGATTTAGAATATAGGCAAGCAAGTTAGTTTGAGTGCTTTTTTAAAGACAGTATTCCGTACTTGTTAAGTAGCTGAATTCCAGTATAAAACAAGAATAGAGAATACCTCATTGTGTATACTGTAAACATAATAATGTAATATTTGTTCACAGGTGCCTGATCAAATGTTGTGAGAAGATTTCTCAGTGAAGAGTGATGTGGTGGAGCACTACAATATTCTGCATCAGTTGTCTTTCCCTTGTTGGCCTTAATTATAAGAAGTCTGAAGTTACTAAAGAAAATCATGATCTTGCTCACTTGGGTCAGATCTAAGTGACTGTAGGAACTGCAGAATTTGAGTCCAGAAAAACTGTGTTAAAGCCCCCAAAGTACCAGTAATCTAGAAGCCACAAGGTCCTACATGAAGTTCCAGTGTAAGTAAGTTCAAAGTGCAGTAACATACTGAGTGGGAACTAGGGAGAAACACAAGTGGTACATGCCTCTTTCAGATGTGCACAGTCAAAGGAAGCCTGTCTATATTATAACAACTATTTTGAGTCATTCTATTAAATGTCCGTATGCATAAAACCCAGTCAATTAAAAGTTCATCTGTTTGTAGAGGTTGATTATTCTTAGCATTGGCATTTGGCTTATATTGTACTGTACTTTGGAAAGAGAACTTGTGAATGTAACAGAAGATCAGAACATGGCCATATCCTGGTAAAAATGTTAAGGCATACAAAACATGGAAGCATGTCTCAATCTAATATTTCAAAACACAAGCAATTAAACTTCTTTCAAATGCACCAACTTTCCTTTTTTTTTCAATACCTGACCCATAGATGACCTCTATAAAAAATGCAGGCGAAGTGAAAAATTTTTAAGTACAGTGTTGGATACATGCAGTTTGAGGCTTAAAAGTAAATGCATATGCTATTGAAGGCAGCTGAACTTGACCTGGAATATAAAATGATTTTTTTATTCAAAGTATAGTTATTATGTTGGTACAGTTGATATCTTGAAAGACCAATTTCCTCTATAAAGTGAGCTACTTGGTGGTTGTTTTTTAAAAAGATACATTTCCAACTTTTCTAGAGTCCCACAAGATTCAAAGTAGATTGTCAATCCTAGGAATAAAAGCACTTGGCAAAATAACTTCATTCTTGGTGAAAGAGCAGGGAATTAAACGAACATACCCATATTGTAATCAGTATAGGAATATATAATTATCTTTATGAAACAGTTGCTTTTTTCTGAAAGATTATTGAAATGTATTTCATTACAAAATTTGTGGTAAAAATTTTAGGACTCACTGTTTCTTTAGCTAACTGAATGCCTGTAAGGACAATTCGCACTGTGCCTTGAGAGGTGAAGCTTTAACCAACCTCATTCATAACATAGTATATGTAAAGACAGAGCATTCAGATTCAAAATAAGATCCAAACAAATATTTTCTTGAATAAATCAATATGCAAATTTTCATTTCATGAAAGGTCACATGTCAAGAGACTTTGCTAACCACAGATATTTTGGAGACATTTATTTGGGTGGAGTGTATGTTTCAAAGCATTGAATGATGGTGTGTGAGTTATCATCACAATTTTAGGCATTTCAACTTGTTGATCAGGTTCACGTTGTTACCTCTTCTCATCCATAAAACAAGCGTATTTCAGTGTTAAAAACAAAAGTTCCATAATCAAATCTAGCCAAACGGGGGGGAAAGGATGGAATTATGATCTCACACAAACATGCTTGTACACTAAAACTATCATTTAGTGTATTGGACACCAAAGTATGTGTTTAACCTTTGCATGCATTTGAGGTTATTGACTTGGATCCAGATTTTTGTTGAGCCATAGGTATTACTTAATCTACACTTATTAATTGCCTTCTAAACCACCATCTCAGTGGTTTACACAGAATAATTTAAACACAAAAACAGAAATTACAGTTAAGACAATACTAAAACCCTAACAAGTGGACCCTCATAGCAAAGCACCAGCTGGGAGAGCCTGCTGGAACAAAAATGGCTTCAGCAATTTCTGGTAAGTGCAGATAGCGGCCACCTGTCATATCTCAACAGGAATGCTATTTCACAGAAGAGGCAGCCACAATAAGAGCTCTGCTCTGAGTTAATGTGGAGCAGGCTTCTGAAATCCTTGGAACTTGTAGGAGGAACTCTGATCTACTGGCTGTATGTAAGATAAGGCAGTTTCTCAAGTAACCTGGTCCTGAGCTGTATAGGGACTTGTATGTCAATACCAACACCTTGAACTTGGCAGCAATTGCCCACTTTTCCTTCTGCCAGTGGGAACTCTGGATCAGAGGTCTTTGAAGGAACCGTTTTGCAGAAGGCTTAGTTTGTATTCTAACCACTGTCAAAGCTGCTCTAGAATATACTAAAACAGCAAAATTCAATCCCAATATAATCCAGATTATAATAGCAGATTTCTGTTATGTATAAATTATAAAATATTACTTTGCATGGAAATAACTCTCATAGCACATTACACAAATGCCATATCTGGGTTCTCTGCTTTTTACCACTTGAGATCCAATATAACATTTTTTGTTTTGTTTCTGTGTACAGTGGTGCCTCGCAAGACGAAAAGAATCCGTTCCGCGAGTCTCTTCGTCTTGCGGTTTTTTCGTCTTGCAAAGCAAGCCCATTAGCGGATTAGCGCTGTTAGCGGCTTAGCGGATCAGCTGATAAGCGGCTTAGCGGATCAGCTGATAAGCGGCTTAGCGGCTTGGGAAAAAGGAAAAAAACCCCGCAGGAACTCGCAAGACATTTTCGTCTTGCGAAGCAAGCCCATAGGAAATTCGTTTTGCGAAGCACCTCCAAAACGGAAAACCCTTTTGTCTAGCGGGTTTTCCGTCTTGCGAGGCATTCGTCTTGCGGGGCACCACTGTACCCTGACACCCGTAAGTGTTTAGTAGTTTACATTAAATGGGAGTCATTAACAAATTTTGGAATTTAACTGTGATTTAGCTGGAATCTGCTTGATACCATTACTAGATTAGTAAATATTTTTTTCCTATCATTGGAATATTAAAAGTGGAAGTTCTCATAAATGGCATTTAATTCAGTGGATTTCTGTCAAAATGAAGATAATGACCAAGAAACATAGCAAGAGTCCACAAGAAGTTGTTTTTCAACAGCTGGTAATTCAGAAGCATGTTGCCTTTGATTCTGGACGTGGTATATAGCCATCATGACTAGTGGCCATGACACTTTCAGTTTTCAATAGTATTCATATTCAGGTAGTCCTAGACTTGTGTGTATTGGCTTTTTTATTTATTTCTAGTTACATTGCTAAATTTGAATGGAAGAGTATTAGCGCTGTTCAAAAACCTGCTTCAGTGGCATCACACTGAGTATCTTAAAAAAAATAAAATTATTATGCACTATATAATCAAGTTGCTTTAAAAGACAACTGGGTTTTGCAGTGCTTTCCCTCTCCAGTTTATGTGGATATTGTAGCTGTGATACTTTATCTGCTCTGCTGTTTTGTTTTGTTTTTTTGGATATGGACAACAATCTTGGACACCTCTTTAGTTTGAAATTGTTTATTTTCTGTATATCACCATATATTGGGTATTCAAAATTTGGCTTCCTCAGGAATGATTTCCTTTTTGAAGTTGATGTATTATTTTCTAAAGTGTAGAAAATCAGTCAAAATAGGCTGTAGGAAACATTTTGTAAAAAAGAAAAATTACCCTTCTCTTAAATGTTTACTTTGCCTGTTGTATCAAACCATTTTAAAAAGAAATTTTTAAAATGAATATACCATTACTTTTCAGTTATTATCTTTGCTATGCCACCACACAAATGCTTTGGATATGTTTTAGTACTAGGACAGCATGCCACTGCATTGCAAAAAGGACGGGTCTGCTGGCAGGTATCTGAATATTTGGGATTTCAGGCACCTTAAAACAGGAATGCTTAAAAATCAAGATTGCAAACCCAATCCGTGTGGCTTTTAAAGAATAAGTTTACCGTAAACAGTGGCCAGAATCTAGCAAACCCACTAACTGCAAAATGCTGAGAGAGCAAGAGAGCTCAGGATAACTTTCTGATTTAGGGCTCAGGTTACAAAACCCAATCTTAGGTTTTGGCTGTTTGTAGGCTGCCGCTGTTAAACTCAATACAGGGAATGGGAAACTTCAACCAACCAACCACCTGCATGCCCCTGGTGTAACTTCTTGATTGTTCTGGGAAATAATTGGGATCCCTTTTCTTGTTAACATAGAACCAGCTTTAGATGTACAAAGACTGAAGTTGCCGGGACCATATGGGGAGGATTCCCCCCCACCCTCCGTGATCCTGTTCAGTCTTCCTTGTTTCAGATTTTTGGCCCAAGGATTGCTGGATAGTGGAGATTTGCTAATTCAGATAACACAGTGATACATTTATTGCGATGCAAACACCTAGGGCAAATATTTGAACTTTGTGTGCTTAAAGCTGTTATATATGGATAGTCTACATTCTAAATTCTACCATTGAACAATTATTAATGGATGGTGTTCCATCTGTCTGTCTGTCTGCAGGACTGTATTTCTCCAGCTGTTTATGCCCCCCACCTCCAAAAGGGACAGCGCAATAGATAGTTGTTGTGAAGGGTTTACCCAGAGAAATGTGCTGTGACAGGTGTTTGTCCCTTTCCATCTCTTCCTTACCCTAATGTCAAGAGAAAAAGAATGCCCACAGCCATGGAAGTGTTACTGAACTCATGACTATCTTGTCTTAAGATTTAAAGGCTAGAAAACAACACAGTGCCGTGTGTTCTATGTTTCACCAGCTGGTGGCAATATTGGCAATCTCCGCTTGCCCCAATTAGGGTGACAAATACAGATTTCATGGCTGACCATGTTTTCTAATTGACTGCCCAATATCTAACTGCTATCATATGGGAAAACACTATTATTTTCAAGCATTCTGACCCTCAGTTACATATCTGGTTATCAGTTGTTCTTTCTTTTTTAGAATAACCCTTAGTGCCTAAAAGGGTTCTAAACTACCCAACTGTTGGCTGTGTTTTCCAGATCAGTTTCTTTAGGATGTTCACTTAAAAAGGATGTTCACAGGTTTGTTACTATATAAATTTGGTTCATTTTAAAGGATATGTAAAAATCTAATTGTATTATTTTCTGGGTAACCTTCCTCTACAACCAGTTTTCTAGAAAAAGTTGGAAATAGGATATCTGTGGGAAAGGTCACTGGTACTTTGGTTATTTAGCCATATTCGTTAAACATCTATAAATTGTATAGTTCGGATCATGTATAACAAGAAGGTTCGGCGATACTCTTTGTTTAACACCAAGGGGTAAGATGAAACACTTAAAAGGGGTGTTTTTTTATTTATTTTGTACTGTATAACACTTTGATTAAATGCAGTGTGTGCATTTTGAGACTCTTACTTTGTAAAAGCTATTACAGATTCACCAAGAAAGGAAATTTGTGCTTCCTTCTTGAATGTTAAATTATTTTATTTTGCATTTTATATGAATACAAATTAAAACTGAGCCATCAAACTGCAATAAATCAACAGTAGTGTTTCCATTTTAAACTTTTTGTATTGTAAATAGAACTGTTCAATAAAATATTGTCTGTTATTAAAGATGATTTTTATGGTGTCTGGGATTCTACCTAGGAAATATTTGACAAGTAGATACATCATTGCTTTACAACTTCTAGACTACACAACATTGCATTTTGTATAGCAGCCATACAAAGCAAATGATTAAGGCCATCAAGCAAATGATACTGCTAAAGTAAATATGGTCTAATATGCCAAGTGGCAATGGAACACAGTGACAAGGTTGAAACATTGCAGAGTTAAGCTGGCTTTTCTTAGTTGATCAGGGTTTGGCCAGGTTTGAAAACTCCCTTGGCAATAGACTCAAAAGCATGGGGAAATATTAAAGTAACAGGGCATGCAAATAGTTAACCTTTTTTATATTCTATGATTCCCATTTAAATATTTACCCACAGAGCCACCCATGTTTGTTATGGCTGCTTTTTTTGCCACTACCAACATCTTTGCAGATCAGCTAAGGTTTCTGACTCCCAAATATTTAACAGCAGTAGCTAAAATGAAGACGGTTAACAATGTGTGGACTTTAGTGCGATTTCAGTTCAGGTAAAGACAAGTGCCTCAGATACATTCTATTTTGATTGTTATCTGCATTTTTCCACCTTGCTCTCGGTGGGAGATTTTGGGGTTCTAGTAAAGTAGACCCAGCAATCCTGAAGCCTGCCAACCCCCGCTTTGTACTACCGAAGTGGCACCATCTAGGCACAAGAGGGAGAGGTTTTCGTAGGTTTGGAGGAGCCCAACCTTTTAAGAAGTACAGTACAGGATACTCCTGGGGAAACTAAAACTAAAAAAAAAAAAGCCCAGTGAAGCCTCAGCAAGTTACAGGGTGGGGGGATGAATGAAGGATCCTAGAAAAAGGCATGGCTGGAACCCTAAATGCTGCCACATATTGAGTTGTTTTGCGGGATTTTATGTTTAGAGAAGTTTTTTATATATATTAGATGCTCCTAATATTTCGTTGGGAGCCGCCCAGAGTGGCTGGGAAATAATAATAATAATAATAATAATAATAATAATAATAATAATAATAATATAAATGTGTTTTGCTGGCCGCACTAGCACTGGGCCTAGAGAGCAGCCTTTTCCCTCAGCGCCCTTTCCTTGCGCATCACAGCAGACAGGCGGCAGCCACTCTCTTCCAACGGCCAAAACTTGGCTAAGGTATGCTTGGGGAGATCCCCCTTATTAGATGAGGCCTCAGAAGACAACGGAACCAATGCAGCCCCCTCCGCGTTCCAAGCCGAACCCGTTCAGGCCGCGCTCGCCTCGCGCGAAGCGTCGAGGGGGCGGGGCCGGAGGCTGTTCGCAGCAACACCCGAGCGGCGGAAGCACGTTGACCCTTGAACCTGTCGGTTGCCAAGGTTTCCTGTGGCGGGGGTGGGGGGGAGAAGAGGGGGGCGCTGGCGGCTTCGGGGGGGGGGCTCTGCCTGCGCTCCTCACCTCGCGCCACCAAGAGGCGACGCCGCCGCCGCCGCCGGCCGCCACCACCACCATGGCTTCGGCCTGGGCGGGGTTGACTGAGCGCGAGCGGGACGGCTGCCGGGAGCTCCTGGATCTTCTCCACACGGACGATCTGCTGTCGCTGACGGACACGGTGACTAACCGCCTCGTGCAGCCGGACGACCGCCAAGGTATTGGGGCGGGGGGGGGGGGGAGTACGCGGAAGGGGTCTGCGGACTTCATTTCTCTCCACGCACACATCCTCCTAACTTTGTTTTTTTTAAAAACACACCGCCAGCGATTTGAAAACAAGTGCAGATATTTGTATGCTGTTTTGCCACAGTAGGTCTTCGGGTTGTAGGAACAAAACTGATACTCTGCTCCAAGTGTGACTTGATACTTTGGCTCATAGAACTGCAGAGAAAACAGCAGGCAGAGTTCACTTGGCAAGTCTTTGGACTTCAGGAGCTGTGTTGTCGTTGTGCACTGTTTTAAGGGGGCACAGTTGCAAAAGAATGTATTTGGAAGGGGGGGGGTCCTTAAACTTCATTAACTGAAATCCGTATTCTTTTTTAATCCTTAACAAATCCATCTGAAGATTCTAGCTGCCAGGAACAGCCCTGTCTGCTCTCTTGGCCCAGAGTTTGTCACCCGTCCGGCTTCCCGATCTGATTGAAGAGGTTTATATTTGTAAGCCATTCCAGGAGCCTTTTTCACTAACATTTAGTGGGTGTTGGAAATAAATTTGTTTGACCAGAAAATATGTCCAGACAAAAATGCATGCTGTCATGTTAGCTATAATTTTTTGTTTTATTTTGTAAAATAGGGATTTTTATGATCTTCTGACAGCTTATGCTTGTTAAAGACTATTTGCCAGTTAAATATGATACTGGCATATTAAATTCATGTGTCTTTGATGAGACCAAAATAAAGAAGTACTTTATATTGCTAATATGCCTTTAAAAATAGCTTGCAGTTTGGGTCTTTTACTATTATTTTAACTGTGTCCAGATATAAGGGAGCCATTATGAGAAAATCGCTTTGTGTTGTTTCCTATTGTTACTTGGCTGATGATTTCATACAGCTGCATGAGTAGTAGTGTCATATGATAAAAGGTAATGCTTATTTGTAGGTAGATAGAAGTTGAAGTATGTGGTTACTGTGTGGAGTTAGTAGTGGTCATGGCTTCTGCAGCCCCACAGGTGGGACACTGAAAAAAATTAGGGGAGCTTCTAAAGTTTTTGAAGCCTGTTCTTGCCATTGAGAAGGAGGCATTAGTGACTCAGTGTCGTGAGTCAAGAGGCAGCTTCCATTCTGCTTGGTTGTCTTCTGACCACCAGGACAGTGGCAGCTCTCCCTCTCCAATCCTCAAGTGGTATTGAACACTAGTCCTACTCACAGTAGATCCATTGAAGTCAATGGACATTAATTTCAGTGGGTCAACTCTGAGTAAGAATTGGTAGGATACAGCCCATTGTTTGCAACTAAAAGAAAGTGTGTTCAACTGATCTGCCCTTGCCTCTTCCGTCCCTGTCTGAATTTAGTTTGTACGTATGTGGATTCTTGGCATAGGGGCTTCTTTGTGTTGCTGCCTATTGTTACATAACCAATATTTTCATACAGCTGCACATCTACCACATAACACAAATGCCCCAACTAATACCATACCATGTACATGTGCAGTCACAGTACTATAAAAAGGAATTGCAGCTGTGTGTACATACATAATTTAAAATACAGTGATCTAGTGATGATTTTTTTACCTGGTGAAGAAATGGTTCTAAGACTCACTCTTACCAGGGAGCATTTAAAACCTCTGTAATTCTTAGTGTTGTATCCAGTGGACTTCTGCTTATGTAACAGAACTTAATTTTTTAAAGCTTCCTGTATGTTCTTTTAAATTGCTCTGGAGGGTTGGGCCTTCTGAAGACCAATTTTGAGGGCAGTTGCTGGACTATGGTAGGGAAGCAGAAGAAAGTGAAGTCCCATTGTGTGAACAGAAGCCAGCTTCCACAACATTGGGTTCTTTGCTTACTCAGCAGTGATCAAATACATGTGATTGCAGCAATAATTTATAATAAAGAACTGAGCCTACAGAAAGATGATACCAGTGAAGGTGTTCAATTTAAGTTTAGCACTTTGTTCTGCCTATAAACTAGAATGCTTGTAGAACACTAGAATCCTATGTTGTGTTTTAATTGTGGGATGTGTTATGTTTTTGGGGAAAAAGAAATCCTACACGAACTTGTCAGTATTCTACTATTCTGAGCATCTGGCTAGATTGTCCAACTTTCATCTCTTCCCATCTTCCATCAGTGCCTAGGGGAAAGGCTACTCTGCTTTGGAACACAGTGAAGTAAAGTTATTTTAATTCCCACCTCCCACTTGGAGCTATAAGAACATTTATGTGCTTATCTGAGAAGGTATTTGGGGAGTACATAGCCGGCTTTTTAGTACTTATAGCCTTTGGAAGGTGCTCTGATTCAGTTTAAAATTTAAGAAGCCAAACTAAAGAAAGTTATAAGACTTTAAATAAATTAAATATTTGAAGTGTAAATGGTAGAGGTTTGCTATGAGCACAAGTTGCACCTTATATTTGTAGCATTTGGAAGCAACTCAAAACTGTTTTGGATCCACTCTGTCATTTTCTTCTCTAGTTTTTTGGTGACCCAACGACTTTGGGAGAAGGAGAGCTTTCCTGCTAGGCGATTTATTTTATCTTTGTTATACTGGCAAAGGCATTTTTCCCCACCCCTCCACCACCTACTTCCTAGAAGTACACTCTGTGAAATAAGAGAACACTATGTTTTTTATTGTTAGAAAAAGAATAGTTGGAAAATAAGTCTAACTCCATCGTTTATGCCCTGCTTTCACATCCAGAATGATGACCTACGTAAAGAAAACCATTCCTCTCTCAAATCACTATGATTGGAGTACACCAGGGGTGTCCAAACTTTTTTCAAAGTGGGCGAGATTTGATGAAGTGAACATGCATGAGGGCCAACCAAAGCTTTTTTTACAAGTTTACCCTAAAATTGTTGAACTTTGTTTAGGATTGAAGTTGATGAGTTTTTTAAAACCGATTTTACCCCAGGACATATACTGCCATGGGGGCTGGATCAAATCGACCAGCGGGCTGGAATAGGCCCTCAAAATGGACTTTGGACATGCCTGGAGCACACTGAGAAAATTATCTACTGTGATTAAAAGCTAGTCCTGTCAGTCAAAATGAAATATTATTCCACCTCCCCTCCCCTCTCCTTTGCGCATACACACCCTTTTAAATTCTGGGCATTTCCCCACTCAGCTTGGATTTATATCTCAAAAGAAAAGTGAGGGATGTGTGTTTAATTTTATGGAAAAACACAGGCAACAGACTTACAAGTTTGGTGATTCCCTGTTTGCCCTTGATACACTATGTTAAGCAGGCAGTCCAAGTTGGAAACATCAAAGTCTTCCTGAATCACCCCAATATGCATCATTATTTGAGGTATACAGAGAGCTGATGCATATTCCTAGTAAATAACTATATGGGGGGGGGAGAGAACTTGTTGCATATATTGATCCTTGTAGTTGAATATCTTTAGGCAGACTTAATTACGATAAGGATTATTCTGTTTTGATTGGTGAATAATTCTTGATTGAAACATGCATTTCCAATGGATCTCTTATTGGCTGTCAATGGCAAGCTGAAGGGTTGTCGCTATGTAGCAGAGCAGCTGCTTTGCATGCAGAAGATCCCAGATTCAGGCCCCAGCATCTCCAGGTGGGATAGGGAAAGACCCAGTCTGAAACCCTGGAGAGCTGCTGCTAGTCAGTGTAAATAATACTGAGCAAGATGGAGGAATGATCTGACCCAATATAAGGCAACTAGCTTCCTATGGCACATGGAACTTGTTTTCTTGCCGACCAACATGTGACTTAATTACATTGGACCATGAACCTGTATGGAAAAATATGTTGACCAACACTCAAGTTCCAGCTTTCTTTTGCAGAATGATAATTGGATTCAAGGAACACCCCTGTTTCTGATTTTATTTTCAGAAGCCATAAATGCCATCGTATTGTACAGTCAAAGTGCTGAAGAGCTGCTGAAGAGAAAGAAGGTATTTCGAGAGGTAATCTTCAAGTATTTGGCAGCAAAAGGAGTCGTAGTGCCGCCTTCTTCTGAAAAGCACCAACTTGTTGATCGTGCAAAGGAGTACTGGTGTGAACAGCTAAAAGATAATGGCTCAGAAGAAATCTATACTAAGCCTGATGTACAGGTGAGGTTTATTGTACATGTTTTATAAATTCAAAGCATTCTTTTTGGAAATTAGTTGCTTGTTCATGCTTTAATAAGTTGTTCACATTTGTCTTCTATGGAGGAGCAGGGGGCATATTCTTTCTGTTAGAAGTGTGTCATGTGACAGCGTTTTGTGCAACATAAGCATCGGACCTTCCTGTCTGTTCCTCACATGCTTTGAAGATAGTAGAATAACAGGTGTCTAAATGAGAGAGGGTTCTGTGAGTGATTCCTACAGAAAGCAGGCCGATTTTGGAAGCCATATTCAGCACAACTGTGCTTTAGAGCAGAGATGGGGAACCTGTGACCATCTAGATGTTTGAGTCAAACCCCTTTCATTCTCTGCAAGCTCCTACATATTTTTAAGGTGAGGCAACCAGAACCATAAACAGTATTCCAAATGCACTCATGCCATAGATTAGCATCATGGCATTATTATATCAGCAGTTTTATTTTCAGTTCCTTCCTAATGATCCTTAGCATAAGAATTTGCCTTTCTCACAGCTGCCGCACACTGGGTCAGCATCTTCATTGAACTACCCAGAACTACCCCCAGGTTTTGTTCTGGGTAGTCACTGCCAGTTCAGGCCCCATGAGTGTATAAGTGAAATTAAGATGCATCCGTTTTCACTTGTTTATATTGATTTGCATTTGCCATTTTCCTGCTCATTCACTCAGTTTGGAGAGTACTATGTGTACATCTGATTTCCCCCTACTTCTTTTGCTGCCTTGAACATGGGGGAGGAGAGGAAGTAGAAGTCCTATTGTGTTAAATCCACTTCAGCATTTCATAGAACCCATGACTAATGAATGGTTCCTGTTTTCACAAAACAGAAATCTACAGAGGTTTTTTCTGCCTAATAAAGTGGATCCAAGTAAGCTGTCTATTCCACACATCTTTAGATAGCCCCTTCATTTGGTATGCATAGTTCTGAACATTTTCAAAGCAGAAATTATGGCTGCATTAATTGTTGCATTCCATGTTAGTTGTAGTCGTAGGGTCCATTTCAACTTTGCTGAACAGTACCATGTGGAAAGGAATAAGTACATTTTGTTACTGCTTAAAAGTAAAAGTCCCTACTTCGTTTTTCAGAAACCTGAAGAGGGAGGGAAGGAAGGAGGAGACAAGCAAGATCACAGCAAAGATTGCCACAGTCTGGGAGAGGAGTTTTGCCAGTGGTTCTTTGGAATTCTGAACTCTCAGAACCCGTTGGTTGGAGAACCACATGATGAATGGGGACCACAACATTTTTGGGATGATGTAATCCTAAAGTTTTGCTATAACACTTCAGAACAAAACATGGAAGAGTACTTGGGTGCAGAATTGGTTAGCCTTCGTTTACTGTCATTGGTGAAAGAAGAATACCTCTTCCTGAACCCAAACTTGGACGCCGGTGGGCTGAAGTGGACAGTTTCACGACATGGGTTAGTTGTGGTGGCAGTAGCAGGCACAGTTCATAGAAATACTTCTTGCTTGGGCATCTTTGAACAAATCTTTGGACTCATCCGATGCCCCTTTAGGGAGAATACGTGGAAAATCAAGTTTGTGAACCTAAAGATTGTTGGTCAGAATGCCATGGAACCTGGGACCCGCTTAGAAAGACCTTGCATAAAATATGAGCAGGAAGAACTCCAGGAATTCTATGTTTCCAATGATCTTTCCTTGGTTGAGTCTCAAAAATCCTGAGCATTCTGTGTGCAGAATGAAGTAGAACAGTTTCTGGGCCCAGAAAATACAACACATGAGCATACTTGAGCATTCAAGTAAGTTGTTTGCTTCTATTTCTTGAGTTAGACTTTCTGGTTGGATGACAAGCCAAAGTACCGTCTAAAAAACTAGTGCTAATTGGGTTGACACCTAGTGCTGGTTGGGCTGACTCAGGTTCCCTAAAGTTACAGTCTGGCACCCTGAAGAGAAAGGAGGAATGGTGAGCAGATGCTTACGTTCTCTCCCTCCTGCTACTCTTCTCTCTCCTGCTCTTGCTTTCCCCCACTGTGAGACATGGGGAAGTAAGCAGAAAGAAGCAAGCACAAATGAGAAGGATGCAAAACGGGGAAAGACGCATCATCATCTTGTTTGCCTGTGGCTTCCTCACCTCCTTGGGGTAGCGGGGTGGTGGTGGTGGTGGTAAAAGGATATGTGTGGATCAAGACCACCATATTGCGAAAGATTACTTAACAGTCACTGGATCTGTGAAGGTGTCTTCTCTTAGAGTAGTCCTTTCACATTAAAGATGCCCTAACAATGATGGAGCCAACATTAGTGTGCTACTGTTAGTTGGAAAATTACATTTCTCTTGGGTTATTTTTGTAATTTGCACTTGTCACTTAATATTTTTTGTGTAAAAGAAACAATGTTAGAATTAAAGCTGCTGTTGATCTCAATGCAATTACTATTTACTAGGTATATAAAAAAGGTTAATTAAAGAAATGTTTATAAGAATTTCACGAATCTCAGGGTTGTATAGCGCAATGTATTTAATTATTTAATTTGCAGACATTTATGACTTGATTAAGCTGGACACAATTTAGGAACTATATAGTACAGTGGTGCCTCGCAAGACGAAATTAATTCGTTCTGCGAGTTTTTTCGTCTTGCAAATTTTTCGTCTTGCGAAGCACGGAACTGCACCTCTTCAAGCAATGCACCCTGGGTATTAACGGTTTTAAGAAAAAGGAAACAAACTCGCAAGACGTTTTCGTCTTGCGAAGCAAGCCCATAGGGAAATTCGTCTTGCGAAGCAACTCTAAAAACGAAAAACTCTTTCGTCTTGCGAGTTTTTCGTCTTACGAGGCATTCGTCTTGCGAGGTACCACTGTACAACTATACTTAGTCTTACATCTAAAATTATAGCTACAGTGTTTAAGAAATTTCCATTGATAAGCCTTAAAAACAGTCTAATTTAACTTTTCTATAATTGTGAAATATTTTAAATCTATCCCACTTCACAATTCATTGTGTCTGATTCTTTGTATGGCAGCATAGATACTAAGGATGTGCAGCTATAAAATTCAGAAAATGTGGTTCTGATTTGGGTCAATTATATCAAACTATTTTTTCTCTCATTCATTATTTACTTATTTATTTTAATACACTACAAGCTCCAGTCCCAAAACTTAACTGGATGATATCCGACATTAGCCATACGTAGAACAGACCCATTGAAATCAGTGGACAGAAGTGGTTCTGCTCTGAGTATGTCTGAGATTAGTTGAAATTTTTACGGAAAATTATTGGGGGTTACAATTCTGAGTTCAAGTTTGCAATGCACCTTTAATACTTGGATTCTTCTTAAAATGTACTATTTTTATATAAAAACGAGTGAATGGCAGCATTTGAAAATCCTAAAGTTCTTGAAATCTTCAGGACTATTTTTGAAATTACACATCAAAGACTTTTTTGTATTACTTTGCAGTCTTGTCTTGATATCAGTACAGTGCAGTCAGCTTCCATTAATGTTTCACTGTAGGTGTGGGGAACTTTTGTCCCTCTAGATGCTGCTGAAGTACTACTCCAGTCAGCCCTAGCCAGAATGCCCAATGGCCAAGGATGTTGGGAGTTATAATTCAGCAACACCTGAAGAACCAAAGGTTGCCCACACCTGTTCTATGGGCTGTTGCTTCTTCTTTGCCTTTAACAACAGGTCGTGTTAGCAGGTAGTCACATTGGCCGCCATGTTTTCCAATCACCCTTGCTGCTACTGATCCAGGTTTAAGTTTATTGTATTGATTTACAAAGCCCAGAATAACTTGGGTCAAGGATATATCTCAGGGATTGCCTTAACCCTTTATAATCCAGCTTGATCACTAAGATCATCTGCAGGATCATCTTTGGTCATTTCCTGAGTTGGTGAGGCTCATTTGACATCAACAAGAAACCAAGCCTTCAGGGCCATCGGCCCAGGCCTATGCAACATCCTGCCAATAGAGATTCAGCCGGGCATCTTCTGTGCCAACTTTTAAACACAGGCTGAAAACTTTTGGGACAGACCTATGCAAACAATTAAGAGTGCATTCACCACAATCGTCTATTGATATTTATTTTTAATTTATTTTTGCTTTTGTTTCTAACTTGTAAAGTGATAAGCTTTACATTTTATACTGTTAAAAACTGCTGTAATATGTTTTTAATGATACAGCAGTATATAAATATTTGTATAAATAAACAATAAATAAAGTGAAAACAGAACCACACAGCTATAATCGCCAATACACCTGCAAGCTTTTCTCAGCTGACACTAGAAATTCCTGCAGAATTTTGAAATTCCTGTTTTGCCAGCAAGGCATATAAGACACCCTCCAGTTGGTGCAAAGTGTTGCAGATCAGCTGGTACAGAGTGAAATCCAGTGCATAATTCACCCACAGAACAGAAAGCAAAATCCTTGTGAGAGGTGGGGGCCGATTGTATATAACTTTGCTGTACTGCATGCTCAAGACATCATGAATTTAGTGCCATCTAGAAGTGTGTGTGTGTGTGTGTGTGTGTTGGATTTGAACATCTCTCCTTTTTGTTATTTAAAGAGATTTCTTTTTTCATTGACACAGGGGGCAACCATTGTACCATGGTTAAAATTTGGTAGAGGTGGCCAGGTCCGGATAAAAATGGCTAGAGGTTGGATCTAGCCCATGGGCTATATGCTGGGGATTTTTGGATTAAGCAGAAGTTCACCACTGCACACTTCCTTGATGCCTCATCAGTAACGCAAAGGCTGGATATTTCCTTTGGCTGAATTACCTCTATCAGATAGAGCAGTTGGAGACGATCAACCTGCCATTGATAAAGATCTGAACCCATCCTTGCTTTTTTCAAGATCTGCCCCTCTCTCAAGCTGGTCAATAATGTCAAGCTGTGATTTATTTTTTTAAGGGGGGAAATAAAACCTGTATTGTTGCTGGGGTCATGCAGGAAAATGTTATCCATGACAGCTGTCAGGAAGAGAGAGAGAGAGTTGGCTGGCTGGCAACAGAATTTCAACTGACTTGTTAACAAACACATTTCTGAGAGTCAGGATCCCTGTAGGCTTAGGAGCTCAGGAAGGAATATAGAGCACTGTTCTGGCAAAAGAATAGCTCTCTCTTCACCTGACTGCAAATCTTAACAATCATGTTGAGAATGAGATTGAAAGAGGAATTGCTTGCTTTCAGCACCTGTCTCTCTGCCTTTACATCATCTCCAAGTAAGTTATTTATTCTGCTGCTTAAAGAATGATGCAATAATCGTAACAAATCAATTTCATTAAGGTAGCAGGAAATATTTCCTGAAGAGTAATTCAATTTAGTCTACCGCCAGACTTGGAACAGGTTCACACATACACATACATCCCTTGATCATCAGATTACTTGACACTTGGCCAAATGTGTGAATTACCTCTGCTGAAAAGTGTTTATTCATCACCACCATGTTAATAAGTGATTGCTCATTAAGTACATCAGAAGCAGGGAACCCAACGGGAAGATGGCTGGAATGTCAGTTGCTACCAAAGGAGTGACAGAACTTCTAAAGGTGGGTTGCACAGAAGCAGCATACATTTCTTTGTATGTGTCTCCATTGTAGAAAGTGCAGCAGGGAGAATTTTTTGGGATGGCTACATCCAAAAATGTCTTAGTCCCGCCCCCCCAAAAGTAGATAGTGAGCACCTGTAGTATCTCAACAGGAGCACTGTTTCACAGACTTGGGGCTGCTGTACTGAAAAGTCTGCTCCAAATCATTATATGTGACTTGAGACACTAATCTTAACTGATAAAAAGTACTGTGTGCCATAGATGTCAGTTTGGCTTCAAGTTATAGCAAAGATCAATGAGCCCCTCAATACTGCCAACCTGATACTTGAGGGACAATCTTTTTTATGTTGAGGGGCCACATGCTTGTGGTAGATGGAGCCAGAGCCATGAACAAAGGGGTTATTGCAAGTTTGGTGAGGGTTTAGGCTGCATGATGCCTGAGCTCCTAATTCCTGGACCCAGCAAGAGCTAACATCTAATGGAGAATCCCACTGTTGAATTAACCAGGCAAGGCCCATAATGGTCCCTAAATAGTGTAAGAAAGAAACAAGCGTTGTGCCAGAGGGCAAATGGTTGAGCCCTCTGCCTCGCCTGCCTGGTAGTGTGAAGGCCAATAGCCAGAAAGTGTCTCCTGGAAAGACCAGAGTCCTTCGTTTGTTTGAAGAACAAACCCATTCCCTTCTTTTTCATTTCCCCATGGTGCTTCTCAAGAATATCATTTTAAGCAACATACTTGTCAACCACAACGGTGAAACATACGTGTCACTTTCTTCTTTAAGTTCTCTCCTTGTAGTTCATCAACATTATTTATTACTTGTTCAGATTTCTAGTAGAGTATTCATTCTTTTAGCAATTTGCATTATTTATTGAAATGGCTTGCTCCTACGTGACATCATTTGTAGCAATTATGGGGTTTGGCATAATAGCTACGTGATGCCTCAGATGTCGCATGGAAATGAATGATGACAAAATCCTGTCCCGGTGGTTAACACTGATGTATTGCTGTGAACTTTAAGATCTCTAATACATTTGATTTTTCCTCATGTTTTCATAATGCTTCAGCACAGAAAGCGACTTTTGGGCTTAGGTCATATTCAAGTCATAGCATAATGTCTGGCACTTATCTGACATGTGTCTCTGTAGTCCTGTAATTCCAAAGGTGAATTGCTATCAAGTTTCTCCAATAGTTACTAAATTAAAATATAGAGAACAATAACGAGTCTGTAGCTGATATGAGTAGAACCATTCTGCCTCTTTAAGTCTGATCTTGTGAGCAGCATTCACTGTTCTGCCATCATTGATATGAGATTCTGATCACTGAACTGAGATCCCCTGGATAGGGGTTCCTGAATAGGGGTGGGGAAGAAATTTGATTCAGTTCACATTGAAAGGAGAAGCTGCCTAAAATCACACTGTCCAAACAATAAGAAAACTGAAACACAGCCATCCTTCAACATTCAGATTCCTCCAAATCTTTCAGTGTAGTTCTCTAGCCAAGTATTGTGTCCAAAAATACATATACTGAGATAAGATGTGCATCATAATGCACATATTAGTGAACATGGCGTACAAATATGCTTTAGATTATGGGAAACTGCTTCGCAAAATGCAAACCTTAAGGAAGATTGCTTACAAATGTACATATTGGAAGTTCACACTGAAATGCTGATATATTTTTATGAGAATTTATTTTTAATCACAAGCTGATGTGAAAATGTAGAGAACTGAAGATCAGAAAATGAGAACCTGAGAGAAAATGAGAACCCCAGTGACCTCTAGGGGACAAGGCCTTTTTCAGTTTCAGTTTACAGTTTAAACTGGAAACTTAATATAAAATATTCAAATAAAAGGCCTTTTCCAAATCTAGTACAGTAGTACCTCGGATTATAGACGCTTCAGGTTACAGACTCCGCTAACCCAGAAATAGTACCTCAGGTTAAGAACTTTGCTTCAGGATGAGAACAGAAATTGTGTGGCGGCGGCAACAGGAGGCCCCATTAGCTAAAGTGGTACCTCAGTTTAAGAACAGTTTCAGGTTAAGAACGTACCTCCAGAACGAATTACGTAAATCCTTAACCTGAAGTACCACTGTAGTGTGCTGGGGATTCAGCTAGGGAATAGTTTGCATCAGGCAGTGTGTTGGTTGGCATCTGTTTGTCTCGGGAGACCATGGAAGGGTGCACCTTCAGGGCTGAAGTCAAACTATTGGAGAGTTACAGCACCTGCTTAGGCCGTGAGCTCCAGTATGGGAGAGACACGATTCAAGTTACAAGAAAGCAAATTCTGACGAAACACCAGGAAGAACTTTCTGACAGTAAGAGCTGCTTGACAGTGGAACAGTCTCCCTCGGGAGGTAGTGGACTCTCCTTTCTTGGAAGTTTGCTTAAGAGGTTGGATGGCCACCTGTCATAGATGCTTTAGTTGAGATTCCTGAATTGCAGGGGGTCGGACTAGATGAGCCTTGAGGTCCCTTCCAACTCTACAATTCTGTGAGTCTCTGTTTTGTTGCAGCTGGGCAGGTGAAGGAGTGCAGTTGTTCTGATGTGGCTGCACCATGGCATTTCTCTCTGCGCTCCTCTTAGCAGTCATTCCTCCTCTAGTTGCTGCTGTGGATACATGGCCTGATTGTCTCTGCAAGGGATTCCCACATGGTGGGGTAATGTGTGCTATTGATTATAACACAATCCTCAGCCTGCTTAAGCATCCATGCTTTCAGTTAATGTAACCTGGTGCTCTCTGGCTGCTTTGACTACAGCTCCCATTTTTCCCAGCAAGCGCAGCTACACTGGTATAGACAATATGGCCATGCTGACTGGGGCTGATAGTTGTTGTCCAAAATAGTTGAAGGGCACCAGGTTGGCAAAGGCTGAAGGCATGTACCCTCACCCTGAGTTCAGGATAGTGAATCCATTTAGATGTATGCAAAGAGGTTGGTCGCTGTCATCTAAAACTCCAAATATAATCACCCGATGATCTGTTTGTTCCCGCTCTTTCAAGGGAAGATACAGGAAAGCTGCTAATGAGAGGGCAATTATTTCAGCTGAATGCACTATTTGTTTATAGCTGGTGAAGAAAAACAACAACAACCACCCCAGGTTAACCACACACTCAATGCAGTCTGGCAATTAAACAGTTCAATAGCAATAAAACAATTAGATCACAATGGTGAATTTCCATTTAAAGCTAATTAAAACAGTGTAAAAAGTGATTTGCATTAAGGGAAAACAAATGCAACCATCAATATGCACTATGAATACAAACAATGGCTCTGTATCTTACGGGGTTTTATGCAGTAATAATTTTAAATGTATTTATTTAAATGAATGCTAGCTGTCCTAGTAACATTTGCTCTGCAGCCTTACCATCTCGGGTGGAAATGAAGATGAAGGAAGGCGTTCTCTAAAGCAGAGGGCAAAAGAGAGACAGGGCAGCAGAGCACCCAGTTGCTCATCGCATCTTAGCAGTCGTCGATGCCAGAGAATCAATAGGAGCTGGGGAAGAAGGGGAGCAACCACAGAGTAGGAAAGAAGGAAATGCTACACAGGGAGATGGCAAATTAATTCAGGTGAACGTCAAGCACACAAACCAATTAAAGCTAATCATGTTGAAATTCCATTGACACCACTGAGAGAAAGAACATGCTTCCCCTCCATGGGACTGAAAACTGCATAGTGGGGTAGTGCGCAGGCTTCACATGCGTAGGAAATTATCTTGCACTGAGATCAGTGGTCCCTCTAGCCAGTATTGTCTATTGACAGGGACTGGCTGGATACTGAGGAGGGGGCACTGGGAGAAGGTGGGGTTGGAGACTGAATTGGAATAAGGGACCAGTGAACTGGGGGAGCCTGCAACAGCTGAAAGACAAGAGTCGGAGGCAGGAGGAGCTGCAGGATTGGAGAGTGAAGGAGAAGAGAGTTCTGCAGCTACTGGCATTTCCCCCAGCCTTGAGGCTTATATCTGATGTGTGGACAGTCAATACAGAAGCTGATAGAAATGCAGTCATAGTTCTATGTCACATGCTCAAAAATGGTTACCGTTGCCCCACCACCAAGGTGGGAGACTTGCCCACTGCATTTCAGTACGTTAGATTGCTTGCTAGTGACTCGGCTAGGTTAGCTGATATTAAATTGCATCTCTGATATTAGCACCGGCTAAAAGCACCTTTGGCTACCCATCATTGAGTGAATGGGCTGTGGGCACTTGATGAGGTAGTCCTATAGCTAAAGCTAAGCAGTTATGGTCCTTTAAGCTGCCTGGATGGAAGACCACCTGGGAACCTTATGGTCCATCTCTAGCTGTTAAATCAGCAGTTTGGAGGTGATAAATGTTTATTTCTGTAATGAAAAGAGTCACTTGCTGATTTCTGTATATCAGACCTTTATTAAAAGCTTACAAACAGGTCAGCCCCTTACACACACACACACACACACACACACACACACACACACTTGATTATCTACAAGTATATATGAATGGTTCATGTGAAAGTGTAAAAAATGAAACTACGTTGCAAATGTAGAAACTTCCTAATGCCCGGTGGTCATATTATTTGTCTGTCTACCCTGTTACATTCAGAACCTTTTCTGACCAGCCACTCCTGTGCACTTAAATACAAAATCTTTGCCTCTTCCTTGAGACAGAAACATTTCCCGGTCCTGGGGAATTTCGTGGTATTCCCACAGTTGCCACTGTGTGGAGATGTTGCGTCATAATCCCATCCAGACTGTGAATATTGCGGACGGCTCAAGGCTCAGTTGAATTGTCATTGTCCAAAGTGCTTTTCCTGCCAATTCTATCGTATCATATTCTGAAAAGCTCTGCCTGTATCTTCCTATTGAACCAATATATCTGGTGATACAAAATTTCTTACAAACAGCATGTGGCCTGCAATGTTAGGTGCATTTACCTGGGAGTAAGCACTGAACCCAAGGGAACTTGCCTCCATGTAAACATGCATAGGATTACATTTATAGCGATTTGCAAGTTGGGGAGCTGTCTGTATTTCTCACTTTTGTAAATGGGGTGTCATATTTTTCACACACACCCTCGAAGAATTGATCACTTTTATTTTTATATTTAAAAAGTGTGATGGTAGATTGCAAGTATTACCGTATATGCATTTCAACCCTGTTTTTCTATCAAGTGGACACTCAGATATCTGTTTCAGTTGTGGATTTACCTTCTTGATTATAATCAAGGCAAAGCGTTATTTGCTTTGCTTTTTCCCTGGCACAGGTAAGTGGAGGTTGCATTCAGAATCCAGAGCAGCAGTTCAAGTGATAGATTTTACTATCTATCCAGGAAGAAAGCAGCATTACGGTTATGACACAACAACAAATAAAACAAAATGTAACAAAGGTGAGAAAAAAGCAAACCCTTCACAAATATTATTGGGATACTGATATACAGAGGGTGACAAAGAGCAGAGGTAAACCCTCCGCTTTCCTCCCCTCTTCCTCAGCCAGCTCTTTGGAAATCCCTCCCTAGAGAAGCTAGACTGGTTTCCTCCTAGCTGTCCAGCTGAAGATAGTTTTATTCTGACAGGATTTTATGGACTGGCTGTTGTCGTTTTTTAGGAAAAGGCTTTTGAATTATGCTGTACTTTTTTTATATTGTGTTCATTCTATTATAGTTTCATTACTTCTTAACTATTATCTTTCATAGGTTTTAATGAAACACATTCTGTATTTTAGCTGTGTGTTTTTTAATTTGTGTAAGTTGCCATGAGTCCTGGTCTGCAAAAAAGGCATTATTATTTATTATTTATTATTTATTACAGTCGTACCTTGGTTCTTGAATTTAATTCGTTCTGGGAGTCCATTTGACTCCTGAAACAGTTTGAAAACCAATGTGTGGCTTTCAATTGGCTGCCGGAGCTTCCTGCAGCCAATTGGAAGCCACATAGGATGTTCGGCTTCCAAAAAATGTTCACAAACCAGAACACTCACTTCCGAGTTTGCAATGTTCGGGAGCCAATTTGTTTGACAACTAAGGCTTTTGACTACCAAGATATGACTGTATTGTTTCCTTGCCACTGCTGCCAGTTCCACTCAGTAGTTTTCCTGGACTTTGGCAAGCCCTCATACTTCTTCAGGGATATGGGAACTTGGGAAGCTCGCCTCCAAGTGTTGGGGTTGAGGCACATAGGACTCAGGTAGGCAATAGAAGCATTCTGGCTTTTCAGCCAGAAAGAAGAGGGTCTGCTGGTTCCAGCTATTGTTGTTGCTGTTTAGTATTTAGTCGTGTCTGACTCTTCGTGACCCCATGGACCAGAGTATGCCAGGCACTCCTGTCTTCCACTGCCTCCTGCAGTTTGGTCAAACTCATGTTTGCAGGTTCGAGAACACTGTCCAACCATCTTGTCCTCTGTCATCCCCTTCTCCTTGTGCCCTCAGTCTTTCCCAACATCATAGGGTCTTTTCCAGGGAGTCTTCTCTTCTCATGAGGTGGCCAAAGCACTGGAGCCTCAGCTTCAGGATCTGTCCTTCCCAGTGGCGTAGCGTGGGGGGTGCAGGGGGTGCCGGCCGCACCGGGCGCAACATCTGGGGTTAGGGCAAATCCATGGGTTAGGGGGCGCAAATCCACGGGTTAGGGGGCGCAAATTACTTGCCTTGCCCCGGGTGCTGACAACCCACGCTACGCCACTGGTCCTTCCAGTGAGCACTCAGGGCTGATTTCCTTCAGAATGGATAGGTTTGATCTTCTTGAAGTCCATGGGACAGCAAGTGCCATATACTTGTCCATAAATAAATATGCTAAGATAGACATAGACATAGACATAGACATAGACATAGACATAGACATAGACATAGACATCACTTAATCAACCCAAACCTCTAAATGGTTTGCATAAAACAACAGAACATATTCCAATAAAATAGAATATAGACAATATCAATAAAATCAAGTGCTATTATTAACAATAAATAAATAAAATCAGCTGTTTTAAAACACACATATATAACATAAAATTCCATCTTAAAATTCCGTGTCTGGGGAGACTTGTCTGCACAAAAGTTCTTAGGAGCCACAAACAATACAGTGAAAGCACCTAGCTAATATTAATGGCAATATTAGTATTGTGTTGTATCTGATAGCACTGAAACCAAAGATGATTATAGCCTTCCAATTTACATACACACATCTATCTAAACAAACCTTTTCCTGTATATACAGGGTGGCATCTGAGGTCGTGCCAGTGGACTTCTGCTTATGCAACAGAACTCCCCCCTCCTTTTCCTCCTGCAAAACCCCCACCCCATTACAATCTGTAGGTTTCTCATTATTTCTGTTAGTTTATTGTTCTCTTGTATATTCAAGTTCGGACAAGCCATCCCGATTTCTTGTAATTAATTATGTATCCTGCTGAAATCCCACCAAATGCTTTCTAAAACGATTAAAAACAACACCAACCAACCATTTCTTGATCTTGTTGGATGGGTCATAAAATTAGCAATGCCATCTATATAGAGGTTAATTTAAAATATTGTTACTATTCTAATTATAATTGCATTTCCTCCGTCATTACTAGGGGCCACTCAACAGATAAAGGGCAGCCTTTCCTTGTACTCTCTGAAGTGGACTGTAGTCCACGAAAGGATACATAGTAAAAGATTTGCTCATCTTTTAAGATGTCACCAGAATCTTTGCTGAAATCAAATTTTTGCGGCAATTGCTGTAATTAAAATGCAAGAAAACAGGAATTTCAGAAGCCGAAAAAGAAGAAAGCAAGAACACCACCACCACCCTCCTTTGTCTCCAAAAAAGGTAAAGGGACCCCTGACCATTAGGTCCAGTTGTGACTGACTCTGGGGTTGCGGCACTCATCTCGCTTTACTGGCCGAGGGAGCCGGCGTACAGCTTCTGGGTCATGTGGCCAGCATGACTAAGCCACTTCTGGTGAACCAGAGCAGCGCACGAAAACACCGTTTACTTTTCTGCCAGAGCGGTACCTATTTATCTACTTGCACTTTGACATGCTTTCAAACTGCTAGGTTGGCAGGAGCAGGGACTGAGCAACGGGAGCTCACCCCGTCACGGGGATTCGAACCGCCGACCTTCTGATCGGCAAGTCCTAGGCTCTGTGGTTTAACCCACAGTGCCACCCGCATCCCTTTTGTCTCCAAAAGGAACCCCAAATAAAGATGTCTTGCAGCATGAGAATTAAAGCTTTAATTGCTCATGTGCTGTTAGCAGTAAGAGTGATGCTTGAATGATTAGAAAGTAGCAATTGCAGTCAAACCACTGCTGATCTGCTAAGATTTCCAAGCCAGGCTAAAAAAAAAGATAAAATTTACAGCACCAAAAAGTAACGAAGAACTCTAATACAGGAGAAGCCTACATGACACCCTCCAGATGTTATTGGACTACAGTGTTGGACCATTTCGATTGGATACTCCCTACTGATGTGGATAGATTCCTCCAAGTTGGTAGGCCCACCACCTGCCTCCTTGATCTGTGCCCGTCTTGGCTGATTAGGGAGTGTCCAGATGTTGCGCGGACCCCCCTGGTTGAAATTATCAATTTGTCCCTTGACACGGGGACATTCCCAGGAGAACTGAAGGAAGCAGTGGTGTGTCCACTCTTAAAGAAAACTTCATTAGATCCCTTAGACCTATCCAATTACCGCCCAGTTTCAAATCTTCCATACCTGGGTAAGGTAATTGAGAGAGCGGTTGCTGAACAGCTTGGTAGGTTTCTGGAGGAAACATCGGCATTAGATCCATTTCAGTCCGGTTTCCGTCCTGGTTTTGGGACGGAGACGGCTCTGGTTGCCCTAACAGATGATCTCCGTAGACAACTGGATCGAGGCAGGTCAGGACTGCTGATCCTTTTAGATTTGTCAGCAGCCTTTGACATGGTCAATCATGATCTTCTGGACCATCGCCTCGCAGACATGGGGATACAGGGCATAGCCCGCAACTGGTTGTGCTCTTTTATCTCTGGTCGGGGACAGAGGGTGCCACTAGGGAGGGAAATGTCGTCGCGCCACTCCTTGGTGTGTGGAGTGCCGCAGGGCACAATTCTCTCCCCGATGCTTTTTAACATCTTTATGCGCCCCCTTGCCCAGATTGTCCGGAGCTTTGGGCTGGGCTGCCACCAATATGCTGATGACACTCAGCTCTATCTGCTGATGGATGGCCACACCGACTCGGCCCCGAATACACTGACCAGATGCTTGGAAGCTGTGGCTGGATGGTTTCGTGGGAGCCAATTAAAACTAAATCCTTCGAAGACAGAGGTCCTATGGCTAGGTCGGGATGGCATGGGGATGAGGGACCAACTCCCTTCTCTTGCGGGGGCCCAATTAGTGCCATTGCCTTCCGTTAAGAGTTTGGGTGTAATCCTTGACGCCTCCCTTTCCATGAAGGCGCAAGTTACAGCAACAGCCAAGGCGACATTTTTCCACCTTCGCCGCATCAAGCAGTTGGTCCCTTACCTTTCCCGCCCCGACCTGGCCACAGTGATCCATGCGACGGTCATCTCCAGACTTGACTACTGTAATTCGCTCTACGCGGGGCTGCCCTTGAAGCTGTCCCAGAAACTCCAGCGGGTACAGAATGCTGCAGCGAGGCTCCTCACGGGGTCTCTGCCATGGGAGCATATTCACCCAGTGCTTTTCAAGCTGCACTGGCTCCCGGTGGAGTACAGGGTCAGATTTAAGGTGCTGCTTTTGACCTTTAAAGCCTTTCACGGCCTAGGACCCTCGTACCTACGGGACCGCCTCTCCTGGTATGCCCCATGGAGAGCCTCAAGGTCCATAAATAACAACACCCTAGTGGTCCCAGGCCCTAAGGAAGTTAGATTGGCTTCAACCAGAGCCAGGGCCTTTTCAACTCTGGCTCCGGCCTGGTGGAACGCTCTGCCTCATGAGACCAGGGCCCTGCAGGATCTGATTTCTTTCCGCAGGGCCTGTAAGACAGAGTTGTTCCGCCTGGCCTTTGGCTTGGAGCCAGTTTGATTCCCTCCCTCCCTCTCTTTCTTTTTTCTTTTCCTTCTCCTCCTGCGATGAGGCTACATTTTAATATTTTAATGTTCCATTATTTTAATGTTGTATTTTATTTTTGTTTTTAAGTTGTAATCATTCATCTTGTTTTTATTATTGCTTGTAAGCCGCTCTGAGCCCGGCCTTGGCTGGGGAGGGCGGGGTATAAATAAAAAATTATTATTATTATTATTATTATTATTATTATTATTATTACAACTCCCATCAGCCACAGCCAACATGGCCAATGTTCAGGGATTTGGGGAGTTTTTGACCACAACATCTGGACCGTGTCATATTGCTCTAATAGAACCAGCAGCAAGGTGTTTCCCCTTCTCAACTTTCAGTTGTCGATTATTTAACATCGCCTCCGTCTAATAACTGAGCTGAACTTAAAAGCATCACAAGAAAGATGTCCCATCCGCAAATGGTTTAAATTGCTCTGCTAGCAAGCATTCCATTGACACCCCAGAAATGGGAAGGTTGGATAGCTATCTAAAATGGCCTGGGCAGTCATTGCAGCCATGATGGTTTCTTTTTTGAAGGAGACAGCTATGCCAAGCTACCACTTAGCATAAATAAAATGAGTTCACACACCAATATATTTTATCTAAAAGGGACAGGCTGCATTTTTCTATAAATAAAAATGAAATGGCCGTGCTTTTGATTCATTAGATCCTCTCAAGTCATCTAAGATTAGTTAAGGCTGCAGTGACTGTGTCACAGTATAAACCTATGCATATGCCCTCAGAAACAAACCCCACTGAGTTCAGTGGGGCCTAAAGGTAAAGGTAAAGGGACCCCGGACCATTAGGTCCAGTAGTGACCAACTCTGGGGTTGCGGCGCTCACCTTGCTTTATTTGCCGAGGGAGCCGGTGTACAGCTTCTGGGTCATGTGGCCAGCATGACTAAGCCGCTACTGGCGAACCAGAGCAGCACACGGGCCTAATCACTGGCAAAGTGCATAGGATTGCCACCACAAACTTTGAGCCTGGCTACTTGATACACTCACCACAGGCTACCAGGCCCATCTTGCAGGGGCAGATATACTATGAAACTAATGAAGCCCCTAATCCCAGAGGGGTGCCAGAAAAGACTTTAGTCCACGTTGCTTAAAATTTGGGGGGTCTGGTAGACCCAAATGGAGTCACACAATTCAGATTGATTAATTTTTGGTTGTATATAGTTCAACAATCACAAAGTTTTGAGAGTCAGTAGCACAGATGTTGTAAAGGTGTGCTGGTCTGTTGTGGAACAACTCCACTGAAGAACGTAACAATAGCTACCCAGACCTCTTTGCTGGTTCTGAAGGGCCCCCCTTAACAATTCACGCTTTCGGGCCCCCAAAATGTAGGTCCGCCATTGTCATTATGTCTGTCCAGTTTCAAAACAATGGAGGAGGGCCAGATGGGGCTCCTATATGGGGAAAGTCCCTCTGGTAGGTGGGAAAGTCATACAGTTGGGGAGGAATCCCTCAACCCACTTTGCCCCGTGGCTCTTGTGAGGGGTGGCATATGAGTCTTTGTGTCTAGCATTGGGGAGTAACCCCAGTGGCAGAGATGGGCATTGTATTGGCTCAAAAAAGGGATAGCACTATTTTTAGGAAAAACAATATGGAGTCTTGTGGCACTTCAAGGACACATATATCATGGCATAAGCTTCTGTGAACTAAAAGTCTGCCTCATCAGTTGCATGAAGTGTTATTCTGAGTTACAGGTATAAAAGCAAAGACATCACCTTGCAGATAAAGGTCCGTATAGTTAAAGCTATGGTTTTCCCAGTAGTGATGTATGGAAGTGAGAGCTGGACCATAAAGAAGGCTGATCGCTGAAGAATTGATGCTTTTGAATTCTGGTGCTGGAGGAGACTCTTGAGAGTCCCATGGACTCCAAGAAGATCAAACCTCTCCATTCTTAAGGAAATCAGCCCTGAGTGCTCACTGAAGGACAGATCGTGAAGCTGAGGCTCCAATACTTTGGCCACCTCATGAGAAGAGAAGACTCCCTGGAAAAGACCCTGATGTTGGGAAAGATGGAGGGCACAAGGAGAAGGGGATGACAGAGGACGAGATGGTTGGATAGTGTTCTTGAAGCTACCAGCATGAGTTTGACCAAACTGCGGGAGGCAATGGAAGACAGGAGTGTCTGGCGTGCTCTGGTCCATGGGGTCACGAAGAGTTGGACACGACTAAACAACAACAACATACACACATCACCTTTACCTTTACACACATCACAGCAGGCCCTAAACAATGTGATGCCTGTGGCAAAGGACAAGATGGTGCCCCATCCCATGCCCAGAAGCTGACTGGACTGGTAGTTGAATCTTACTTCAACATGGGGGATGAGACAGTATGCTCCACCACATTTGGGAGCATCAGACTAGCTTAGGGAATGTATAACAGGCCATGTGGGGAACATAACTGTTGTCCAACCACTTCTCCTGTGTATCTGCTTGTCTGAGGTGGCCACCTCACTCAGCCTACAGGTAGAGCTTTAGGGGTAAGCAGAATTGTAATAAAATGAGGTCAGATGCAATATCACACAGTATTTCCCTCTGGCCTCATAGTTTGCAAATGCACACATATACCACCATGTGTATATGACTGCAATTCATGATAAAGCTTCATGCATCTGATGGACTGTAGTCCCATATAAACTTAGGCCATAACAAATGTATTTGTCTTTAAGGAGCCACAAGGCTCCTTCTTGTTGTTGCTGTAACAGACTAATATTGCTGCCCATCTGAATTTTCTCAGTGGTGCCAATGAAGCCCCAGATAGTTGAATAATTTTATTTATTAGTACCTCTTACAATGCATAGCTATGAGGCCATTTAAAAACAGAAGTAGATCGTTGGATTATGATTGAAAGATAGCAGAAATTATGCACCACAGAAACAGAGCAGATGCAATATGGGGATTGTTAAACAGTTAATAGATTTTGTCTAGCATCTGCTTAAAGGCCTTAACAGCAGGGATATCTATTGCACCACTGACTAAATTCCACTCTTTCCTTCTCTATCTAGTGAGGAGGGAAGATGAGCAGGGACAAAAAATGGGCAGGTAGATTTTTCAGCTTTGCACTCAAAAGAAAATGAGCAGGAAATGGAATTCTTAATTTCCATTTCAGAGAGCCATATATAGACTTTGGCCGTGTCTATAGCGCAAGGCATTATGATTCTTTTCTGTGCAGTTTTAATTCACAGGTTTGTGTCAAGGTTTTACCTCATGTTACCTGATTCTTCCCTATTTCTGTTTTTAATGTGTGTTTTTATTCCACTTGTTTACAGGGACAATCATCTGTGCCCCACCATAAAGCCTTCTTGAAGGCTCAGGAAGCCCTCCCAAACACTCTGGGGCCACCACCACAATTGTACAAGAAACAGACCAGATTTTTAGAAATCCTCACTAACTGGGTTAGGAGACAATTTATAGGCAACACAGTGTCATTCACATGCATTTTAATATGTCAGCTTGGATAGTTGAGAGCCAACGTGGCACACAACACAGTGTCTCCCATTTTCAAGCCTTCCATCCCACTGGGGCACAGCACATTTGGCAGCCATTTTCTCAAATGATGGTTAATAGAGCCTCTTTACACAGAAGTAAGTTCTAGTGAGTTCAAATGGCTTATTTCCAAGTAAATGTGCCAGGAGTGCAGGATAAATAACTTGGGTTTATTTTGTATTTCCCAGCATTCAGTTGTACCTCTAGAATGTATATTTGGCTTAAAATGGGCTTGCTGCCATTTTCTATTCTACATCAAACATATTCACAACTGATCCATTTCAGATTAAAAGGTGTTTGTGAAAATCTCCTAATTGCAAATGTCATAGCATCACGCTGCTAGACACATACACGGATTCACAGATGTCTGAAACTGTAAACTGCACAGGTCAGATGACTGTAAAAGGAAGCTCAGATCGTTTTACTGCAGAATTCTAGAGGTACCAGTCAGAGAAAAATGTAGGTATGCCCAAATTATTACTGAAAAACTGTTTTAAATTGTCCACCCAAGGCCTTAATCATGGAAAAGGAAAGTAAGGATTCCTTGAGCTTCAGTGTCCTGTTTATCAGCATTCATCTTGATTTGCTTGCAAAAAGCTTCTTCTGTAGATAGACTATCCAATGTCTTTATTAAGTATTTGTTTTGATTTGTTTATGGGGTGGTTATATGACAATGAGCATTCATCCTGTTTGCTCTGTGGGGTGTCGACATGTCTTCTCATTAATCATTCACCCCACACTTTTCATATCTCTATCAATTTCCCAATTGCAAACATTTGTGTGTGTGTGTTTTAAATGTGGATTTGTTGCACTATGGCAACAGGGTTCTTTAATTCACTAAACTGCACAAACGTTAATTTCAACTATGTGCTTGAATCCCTTCCACAAAATAGTTTGTCTGCAGACACCCTAAAATGTGTATTCTTGCGCAAAGCAATGCAACCAAAAATTTCCTCAGTTTATGCTTCCCAGCATCTAACACTATGTATGATTTTGCTTTGGAGAAATACGGAAGTGATGCTCTTTATCAGATGGATGGACGAGGCATTCCTCCTCATGTGTACCTTTTGCAAAGGGGAGGCAGTGCTTGTGGGACAGGCTCATCATAGCAGCCTTGATCATATAATGAGGGAAGGATTGAAGTGGAGAGACAAGGTTGTTTCTGCATACTTTAGAAAAGGCATGAAAGCTTAAATGGGGGAATCAACGGAGTGCAGCAGTTACTGTAACAATTAAGCTGACATGATGAAAAGAGGGAGCAGAGAGGGTGGGACAGATCATCCACCCCCACAGAATGCCTGCATGGGCAGGTGGCAGTTTTGAGCCATGCCTCCTGCCAGCAGAAGATAATGGAGCTCAGCTACAAAGCTCCAGTGAGACACATAGGAGTTTGGGTAGGGAGGCAGATGTCTTTTTCTAAAGTTAAGGAAACACAAACAGATTAGCTGACTAAACCAGGTCAAATAGGAAATGGGAGGCAATGGATCGTGGAAGCTAAAGCCAGGATAGGTGGTGGAAGCAGTGATGCAGAAGATGTAGCCGGTACAGTCCAACATTCATAGCTGCCTTATACTTACTGAGACCATTGGACCATGGGTCTCAGTATAGTTTACAGTAACTAGCAGAGAGTCCTGAACCATAGGGTACCTGGCGGCAAGTGCCACTGGTGTACACGATTCCACTGCAGATGCTAGCACAGGCATCCCCAACCTGCGGCCCTCCAGATGTTTTGGCCTACAACTCCCATGATCCCTAGCTAACAGGACCAGTGGTCAGGGATGATGAGAAAGCCACTCCCGACATAAGGAGGGGGGGTTGCGGGCTCACGCCCCAGCTACAGGCTCGCGGGGCTGGCTGCAGCCCCGTGGGACTTTGGAATCCCGGGATTAATTAGTATGCATCATTCACTGCACCAGCCAATCGGCTGGCGGCGGGGGCGGGCTTAGTGGGGGGCATTTAAGGTCAGGGCAGCCCGTGCTCGCCCCTTTCTTTTCGTTCAGCTGCTGCGGTTTAGATCGCTAGTCCTCGGGCTCGTTTCTTTCTGCCGTGGCTGTTTTTCACTCCTTTCTTTAAGTTTTTTTCCTGGCTCGAAGCGGTGCGGAAGCAAGCAAGTAGCTTGGAAGCAAGCTAGCTAACAGGGAAGGTCAGGGATGATGAGAACTGTAGTCCAAAACATCTGGGGGGCCGAAGGTTGGGGATGCCTGTGCTAGCACATAGTCTGGCAGACTCACAGCTCCAAGGTGCAGTGGACCAAAGCCTCTGCAGCCGATCCAAGGGTCAGGGCACCTAGAGGTCAGTCCAGCACAAGCTCAGACCCAAAGAGCTCCCTGGAACATCCAAGCTATGGTCCGGGCAATGTGGGAAGTTGAGCAGAGACAGCCCCTCAGCTCTGTTGCCCTTTTATATGTTGCACGATGATTGGCTTGCATCTGAGCCTGTAGAGGCATGTGACCTTCACCTGCTCCAGCTGAGGAATCACACACCTCCTCCCAGAGCTAGCAAGCCCCACCTGGCCAGCTAGGGAGCTGGGCTGTGGACCCTTGCCTGCCTCAGCCTCCTGGAGCACCACTCCCACTGCTCCCTATGCCTCAAAGCCTGCTGTGTTCATGGAAACGGGGGCCCCTGCTGCTCTGGTTCCTGTGCACTGACTGCTACTCTCTGTCACACTGAGAGTACTTCCCATACCAGCCTCTCCTTCCCCATCCCCAGCTTGCCCCAGTCCTGGCGACACCCCTTGCCAGGATCCCCTTCCTCTTCCCAGCTGTCCTGCCAGTTCATGACACAGAGACTCTTCAGAATTTCAGATCCGAGTCTCCCTCAGCCCTACTTGGAGATGCCAGGATTGAACCTGGGTTTCTCTATGTGCAGCTATAGTTCTCCTACTGACAAGTTGTGCTCCATGTATCTAGTGCAGTTTGTGTCTGATCAGAGGACACCCCTACAGATGGACTTGAGGAAAACCATCCTCACAACCCCCAGCTCACCAGCCGCTGCTGAATGTCCAGGGCAGCTCAGGCCAGGACCCTTATGGGGTCCAGAATTTCAGAGCATGCTGCTGGTTAAGTTATTCAGAAATTGGTGTTCAGGTGAAGTGAACAATGCCAAATGCTGAAAGATGTGCATAATGGCAACATAAAGAATTTCTGTAAGCTGCTGCAAAATGCAGTTGACAAATATCATCCGCCAGAGTCTTTCCAGATGAAGCATGTGAACACTGGTAGGTAAGGGCTCACCTTCACTTTCACTTGTTCAAGTGGTTTTGCCTTGGAAAACTCGGTTGTTTTGTCTATTTTCCCTGGAAAACTCAATTGTTGTTTGGGGAAAGTGGCAGGCCAAATGAAAGTGTGGATGGCTCCTAATTTCTGAAGTGTCCCATATCCCACCACGGGAGTGACTGGTCAACTTCCCATGATACATCATGGCCTGGACTGCTAAATTCTGTCATCTCTCCTACCTTTTCTTAGTTGACCTGGTTTACTCTACCAGGCTGTTTGCATTTATGCAACTCAAAAAGACATCTGCCACCAGCCACCCCCCGAAGTTCTCATCTGTGCCTCAGTGGAGTTTTGCCGTTGACTGCTATCCTATTTATATTAATTGAATGCACTGTATTCTCCATACAGCACTGATTGGCCTAATTTATTTCAGTTCCTTAAAGGCCTGGGATTTTCCTGTTTGCCCTCGCTGCATTGTTTTTACTCATTTGGCTTCAATTAGCCTCAGCTAACAAAAATACATTATCCTGAGCCTCTCCTTAGCAGTGCTGTTTCTAATGGCACAATTAGTGATTTATTTATTTTTATTTTTAAAGAAGTCTTTAATGTAAAGATATTAGGAATTAAGTTACATATCTCTAGTGGGGAAGAGAAATATTAATTGCAAGCACCTGGGGTCCCCCTATCTTTAAAGAAGAGTTGTGATTTTTAACTTTAACTAATAAATGTTGACAGAATCAGTGAGCTATCAGCACCATGTGTCAGGCCTTTGTGAGGGACAGATCATCCCCCTTACTTGGTTTGCTGAGGAAGTGCTTGAATTTTAGCACCCAGACTTGGTATATTTTTCAACTATCTTTCAGCACCAGGATGTTGCTGTGGGAAAGAGATGAACTGTCCCTTCTAAGTTACTGGATTGTTTTCCTTAGCTAGCCAGGTGAAAAGGAATTGCATGCCCAGCCGCAGAGTCCCTGCCCCCAGGGAGTCTGGCTAACTGGAGAGATGAATGGACACGGCAAGTGGCTGGGATTTAAAAGGCCACAGCTTTACTGATTTCAGGTGTAGGTAAACTTTGGCATAGTCATTGGGCATTGGGCACGTATCCCTCTCAGTCCCCCGGCATGAGAGGGTCTAATTGGGGAAGAAGAGACCATCGCAAAACACAGGTTTATGCAGATGGTGCCAGTCTACTGTTTATGCCTGGGGAGCGGACCTGAGTGAAGACTGCAACACCAGATTCGCTCCCCAAGCACCACTCCCAGGCCGCCGCGGATTGGCTGAATTTGAACTGAGGGCCTGCAGTGCGCACAATGCTCTTTGGCAGCTGGAGAGGAGTGGCCGCAGCCACAAAAACAGGGCTAGGCTCCGAGGGCGCCATGGCTAGGCTGCAACCGCTGCTCACTGCTGAATTGGGTAAGCAGCCATTAAAAGAGAAAGACAATTGCTGAGGCCGTTTGAGGCCTCAAAAAATTAACCCACAAGCTTCCTTTGCTCTGAGGCTGTTCTTCCACATGGCACACCAAATAGTACATTTGAGTCTCTATTTGTGCCATATTGTGTAATTTAGTTAATGTAAAAAATAATAATAATAATGCACAGAAGTGTTAAGTGTATGTTTTAGCTAATATAGCATGCATATCTTGCATCGCACAACAATTTAAACATGACAACTTTAACTTCACATTGTGTAAAACTTTGCTACTCCTGCCTGTGTTTTGAGTAGAGCTGGATAAATCTGTCAATAATGGCTTCTCTCTGTTTCTCTCTCCTTCCCCAGTCTTAAGTTCACTTGTCCACATTTCTGTATTAGTTTGCAATTGGTTTTGTGAAGAAGGGAAAAAGTACTCATGAATATTGGTTTGCATTTTAATATAAATGTATCCTGAGACACACGTTTTTGTATGCAATTTGCCTATAACACACATTTTTGCAAACAATTTTCATCAGTATAATACATTTCTGAATGCTTTTTACAGACCAGTGTAAAAATGATATTGATAGCCTATCATTTTAGAATACTATGGTCAATTAGCAGGGTTTCCTCCTAGCATAGGGCATTCGTTCGGGTGTACAAGGCAGGTTCTGTGCCAAAAGGAGACTGTAATGGATTCAGATAATCCATATCTTCCAATATGGATTGTAGGTGGATTTTGTAGGGGGGTGGGGTGCAGAAGGACTCAGTCTCCATCAATACTGGAATGAAATGTTGTGTGTACGTTGTCTATAGATGGAAAGTGCATTAGAAAAAAGAGATTTAAGTCAGGGGTGAGGAACCTATGGCTTTTCAGATGCTTTTGGACTCCATCAGCTACAGCTAGCATTGCCAATGGTTAGGGATTATGGGAGTTGGAGTCCAGATTTCCATCCCTAATTTAAGTAGCAAGATTATTTTCTTCAGTAGCTTAAAAAAACCCCAAAACCTTTGTATGTAGCTAGCATGTAACCTCTGAGACCCACCTTCAGCTCACGTGAAAAACCGTGGTGAGTGGCTGCGGATACTTCCATGAATGCCACCAGCGGAGGAGAAAAAAGTTTTGCAGTTTTCTTTTCAAAGGGTTTCTGTCACTGTTCTTGCTGAATTGATCATCTTAATGGGATATGTTTGGAAAGGATCCAAATTCTAATTTTGGAAATTGAATTGTTTTAGTGATTAAACAAAGTAACCGAGGGCATCACCCTATTAAATAAGATATTTCATGCATGTGATTAATTGTAATCTCAATGTAAATCCTTTTGATTTAGAGATTAATGTTGATTCTTTGCTTTGAGTTTACTGTCCATTTGTTTTGTTAATTAAAATTAAAGATAGAAGACAGATAGCTGTGGAACCTCTTCAGGTTGTTGATGCCCACTTTATTAAATAGGACATTTCCCATTACTATCCTCAAAAATAATGGGCTTGGTATAACTATATTAACCTTCCTGGGGAGCAGCATCAATGAACGAGGGAAGTTTGCACTCATTTCTTATGATTGTAAAGCATGTCACATTTCACATCACTTTAAAAATAACAATAGACAGCCTTTTGGTCTCCAATGCAGTTTTCTTCCTTCAAAAGAAAGCCAATGTGCTTGAAAAATATATCACTTTAACAAAGAGGGTCATTTTCCCCTTGTGCAGCTTAGTTTATGGCTTCCGTATTAAATAGCCATCTAAAGCAACAACAGTTTATTGCAGAATGGTGTGCTGCTTTTTTATTGGCATCGTGTGTTGAAAATCCACCCGCTACTGCTACAAAGTGGTTCTGTGATCATGGGGGAAGCTGAAAAAATAATAAACTTCAAGCTTATTTTATTGAAAAGTGTATCTGCCTTGCTGGACCAGGCTAAGGCCACTGTTTCAAAGCAGTGAGCACCAGTCAGATGCCTATAGATGCTCACAACAGGGCATGGAAACAACATTCCTTCTGTTCCTTCCGCATATGGCGGTCAGAGATACACTATCCTTATTCATGGAGGTTCTAGTAACCTCTAATGTCTAATAGCTGTTGATGAATCCATCATCCATCCATTTGCAAACCTTCTTTAAAGCCATCTAAAAGGCCATCGTATCATCTTCTGGCAGCAATTTTTACAAGTTAATTCTGAGCTGTATGACGCCCTGTGACCTCCAATTTTACTGTCAGTTTCACTGAGTGACCATGGAGGCTAGTATTGTGTTAATTGCTGTCCCTGACCATTGTCTCCATGACATTCATAACTTTGCTAACTCCCATAATGCTTCCCCAATCGTCTGTGCTTTAAAGCAAATCAAAAGTCCCAAATGTTTCAACCCAAGGAAACTCCCATTATCCCATTATGCTGTGGGGAATTGGAGACCAAACCCTCTGGGAGTCACCATATTGTTGTTGTTGTTATTGTTGTCCTTGTTTATTGAATTTATATACAGTGGTATCTCGGGTTACAGACGCTTCAGGTTACATACTCCGCTAACCCAGAAATAGTACCTCAGGTTAAGAACTTTGCTTCAGGATGAGAACAGAAATTGTGCTCCGGCAACGCAGCGGCAGTGGGAGGCCCCATTAGCTAAAGTGGTGCTTCAGGTTAAGAACAGTTTCAGGTTAAGAACAGACCTCCAGAACGAATTAAGTTCTTAACCTGAGGTACCTTACCGCCCTATAACTTGGGGCAGTTCCTAGAATAAAATCAAGATTTAAAACCACAAAATACATAATAAAAATGAAAACAACAATGTAATAGCCCCCCCCCCCCAAATAACACTTTTTAAAAGGGCATAGGATGTTGGCTACTTGAGTGTTTCTTCATAGGGAAGATGTATCAATGACTTGATTGCTTTGTTGTTCCCTTTGGTGGAATCTTTATTGAATAACAGTTGCGGGAAACTACAGGAAAGGAGTGTGTTGTTGCACTCAGATCCTGCTTGTGGGCTTTCCATAGGCAACTGGTTAGCCACAGAGAAAAGAGAATGGTGGATTGGATGAGCCACTGGCCTGATTCCTTGATAACCTTTTTTGAGATGGGGAGCCTGGAGACGCTGTAAATATCATAGGAGCTTAGGAAGCTGCTTGCCTTTCTAGCTCTGCATTGGCTACAGTGATTGGCAGCGGTTTCCCAGCCTTTCGGTCAGTCTTTGGTGGAGACACGAGGATTGAATGCCAGGGGTTGAAGCTTTCTGCAATCAGAGCATGTGCTCTACCACTGAGCTATGAGGCGATGTGAAGAAGGCTGGCTTTTGCACGTCCAAGAGTTTTGCAGAACTTCTTTCAATTTCAGTTGTTGATCCGTAAATAGCGAGCTGGTCTCAGATGGCACAATGGGTCAGTGCATCTGGCTGTTAACCAGAAGGTTGGTGGTTCGAGCCCATGCAGGGATGTCTGTGGGCAGGATTCCTGTATTGCAGCAGGTAGGGCTAGATGGCCCTTGGAGTCCCTTCCAGCACTCCAATTCTGTGATAAGCAACCTATTTTATCATTGGGGGGGTCATAGATAGTGGTGCATGGGTGCCCTGGGGTTGCATGCCAGCGGCTCGTGCTGTGTAAAGCTGTGAATGCACAAAGTGAACACACACACACACACACACACACACACACACACACACACTCAATACTCCCTCTTCCCCCCGAAACACAATCCCCAGTACAGGAACAGTGATTTGGACTGCATCAAGATTGTTGAGAGGAGTCAGATTAAAACCTCTACTTGCTAATGAACCTGATGAAATCGAGAGATTGCCACTAATATCCACATGGGGGACGGCAATCTTTTGAACATCAGGATTGCTGGGGAGCAGAGTCTTCAACTTCCCTGCAAAAGCCTGATGCAGTCAAAACTAATCAGGATGGAAACGTTTTGCACCATAGTGATGGAGTGATGAATCCTGAGAATGACTAAGTCAGGAAACCGGAGCATAAACACTATAGGAACTGCATCTGGAGGATGCACAGGGATGTAACAATACGCAGGTAAGCTGAAAATATTCAAGTACAGTGGTACCTCGGGTTAAGAACTTAATTCGTTCTGGAGGTCCGTTCTTAACCTGAAACTGTTCTTAACCTGAAGCACCACTTTAGCTAATGGGGCCTCCTGCTGCCGCCGCGCCGCCGCTGCACAATTTCTGTTCTCATCCTGAAGCAAAGTTCTTAACCCAAGGTAATATTTCTGGGTTAGCGGTGTCTGTAACCTGAAGCATCTGTAACCTGAAGTGTCTGTAACCCAAGGTACCACTGTAATTCACAGCAGTCTTTGCAATGATGCCATTGTAAGTCTAGGGACTTTGAGTTAAACAAATGCTAACTGCAACAGTCTGGGTAGAAAGAAAGACTGAGATCCAAAGCAGAGTAGAGGTAATTTTAAGACACACAGAATCGTAGAATGGCAGAGTTGGGAGGAACCAATGGCAGAGTTGAGAGTCATCTAGTCCAGCCCCCTGCAATGCAGGACTCTCTTGCCCAACGTGGGGCTGGGACCCTGATTGTGAGATTAAGAGTCTCATGTTCTATCAACTGAGCTATTTCCATGCAGCAAAGGAAACCTTGAGTTTATGTGTCTTAACCCCACCAGATTACAAACTCCTACTGAAACGGAGTGTCTGGAAGTTTGGTGTATGGAGGCCTTCTGTTCAAAATGGTTGGGAAAGGGTGCTAAAGCTCTGGGATGAACATAAATGAATGACGTTTCCTCATCCTCCACCTGAATTGAGCCCTTAATCTGTAATTGCCAGGAGAGAACACAGCAGAAAAGAAGATGCTTCAATTAGCTAGCTAAATAGGATAAATGCATTTTTAGTGAAATGTCTGCTGACCTGCATTCCACAATCAAACCTTTCAGTGATTTGATAATTGGGAGTATCCTGTGTGGAGCTATTAATAGTTACATGCTTGCCAATGAGAAAGGGAGAAAGAAGCCTGAGCAGATATGAATAATGGAAATGTAAAACAACGTTAAATGCAAAATAACGGCACGGTGTAATTGGCAAGCTGACCTTTCATCTAATATTTCAGGTCTGTGGTGCTAACTCTCCTGGTGATGAATTTGAGTACAGTACAATATTCAGATAATTACAGCTCCAAATAATCCAAATCTGTTAATAAATGTCTTCTGAATTCAGGGAGGTTTCCAGAGATCCATTTTGGCAGCACAATATTAAGAAGCTCTTACAATAAATGGGCTGATTAAGGCTATCGGGAAGAAATTATTGCCTGTTAACTATTTAGCTACTGCTCAACAGGCAGATAGCAGCCACATACATCTACATCTACATATACATGCGTCCTTGATTGAGCAATATGACATGCTACTAGCAATTCTACTCACTTTTTTGCATTTTTATATTTGAATTTTAAATGAAATTATATCCACAGTTGATACCTATACACAAGTCTTCTTTGGGTGTTAGAAATGTAGGTAAGGAAGACAGCAGGCAGGGAGGCTGGGACAGGGCAGCAAGATGTGGGTGGCGCTGTGGTCTAAACCACTGAGCCTCTTGGGCTTGCAGATCAGAAGATCGGCGGTTTGAATCCCTGTGATAGGGTGAGCTCCTGTTGCTCTGTCCCAGCTCCTGCCAACCTAGCAGTTCAAAAGCACACCAGTGCAAGTAGATAAATAGGTACCACTGCAGCGGGATGGTAAACAGTGTTTTCGTGTGCTCTGGTTTCTGTCACGGTGTTCCATTGCACCAGAAGCGGTTTAGTCATGCTGGCCACATGACCCAGAAAGCTGTCTGTGGACAAATGCCGGCTCCCTCGGCCTGAAAGCGAGATGAGTGTCGCAAGCCCATAGTCACCTTTGACTGGACTTAACTGTCCAGGGATCCTTTACCTTTTTACATCCTCATGTAGCCATGAAGGTCACTAGGTGTCTCCACCTGACTGACCTCACAGGATTGTTGTGAGGATAAAATTAGGAAGGGGAGAACCATGTATGCCACTTTGAGCTTCCTGGAGGAAAGGTGAGGTATAAATGTAATAAATAAATATATGCATCCATAAAATCCCAAAATTTTCAGTATGTAATAAAAGAATATGATATTGTAAACATGCCATAGAAAGCCTCTAATAGACAGCAGCATGTGGTTTTACTGAGGGAGCAACTGAGTTACTCAAGTAATATGACAAAAAGAAAGGGAAAGGGAAGGTTAAAATAAGTAACCCTGCTCAAAATCTCTGGGAGTACCCAAGTAAAGTCCCCCTGCCAGCCATTATTATGATTTAAGATGCTTAGGTACCTTTCCTGAAAGGCTAACTTACCCCCCTGCAATATCTGTTGCTGTAATATTATTTTAACACTGTAAGATATGTGACTGAAAAGTTTAAGGTTACAGCTATATAAATGTCATTCTCAAGGAAAAAAAGTGATACATGGTAATATGATAATGAAGCACTTGGATTAAAAGCTTCCAGTATTTTATGATCTATGGGAGCTAGCTGGAAAGCCCCTATAAAGTATTTAATGATTAGCTTTTCTTGATAAGGTTTATTGGCTTTACATAGAATTGATTTGGAATGGTGACGAGGAATCAGGCTTTTGTTTGAGTTTATTGTGCTCTTTAATATGTGGATGGATATTGGAAGACCAGCGGGTTATACTCATGCAATACCTTTCGCCTCCAGGGCATTTTAGAGTAATAAAAGTAGCAAACCTAAGTCAATATTGATGCATTTGATCTGATTAATGGGAAGTAAATTGCGCCCTACATCAGCGGTTCCTAGCTTGGTTCCGTGGTCAGTTTTTTCTTCTTCGTCAACAAGCAGCCTGGCCCAACAAGATTTCTTTCTATGTGGACCTTCTTCTGAAATGTCTGCTGCTGGGCAGCAGGCCCAGTACTACCAGGCAGTTTCCACAGCCAGCTGCTGGGGATCAAATACCCCAAGCAGGGTCCACTGCAGATGCTCTCCCTTGGCCTCCATTTAAATTTGGTGCAGTGGTTAAGAACGGTGGACTCGTAATCTGGTGAACTGGGTTCGCTTCCCCGCTCCTCCACATGCAGCTGCTGGGTGACCTTGGGCTAGTCACACTTCTCTGAAGTCTCTCAGCCTCACTCACCTCACAGAGCGTTTGTTGTGGGAGAGGAAGGGAAAGGAGAATGTTAGTCGCTTTGAGACTCCTTCAGGTAGTGATAAAGCAGGATATCAAATCCAAACTCCTCCTCCTCTTCTTCTTCATCATCTTCTTTCAGCTGGCCAACATTTTAACTTCCTACAATGTATGTCAGGTTCCGCTGGTCCCAGAGGCTCACTGGAGCTTCCTGTTGGAGGTTGCCTTTAGAAGGTCATAGGCTGAGGGGTCCCCTCAGAGCTGAAGATGGTCCTGCTTGAAGGGGCATTTATTCACATTCATGTTCCATCTTTGCATGGCTCTCCTCCCCATTTTATCCCCACAACATCCCCACGTGGTAGGTTAGCCTGAGAGACAGTGACTGTCCCAAGATCACCCTATGAGCATCATGGATGAGTGAGGATTTGAAATCTGGTCTCCCAGGTCCTAGTCCAAGGGCCCCTCCAGACATGCTTTTCATTGCACATTCATGACAATTTGTGCTCATGATGCTATCGGGGCAGTCAAATATGATCTCACTTTCAATACTGTTGGAGCACACGGAGGTTTTTGGGGTGGTCACACTGCTTCCTTTCCAATCAGTGCATATCTCATAACTTCCTGTGGAAATCTGGCAACTCTTTATACCACAAACATTCTGGTTTCATTTTGTCCAGCTTTTGCTGTATTATAGTCCCTCTGTTAACACTGGTGAAGCATTGTGGAACAAACTAAAACAGAATAAACCCACCCCTTTGCATCTACACATGTACATTGGTAGACATGTAAGAAGCCTTCTCAACGTTTCAGTCATAGAATTGTCCAGTTGGAAGGGACTAATGCATTAGTAGGCAAGTACAGCTGTGGTGACTGGCCTTTATGTGCTCTTAAAGCATGGGAAGGTCACCTGACCCCCCTCCCCTAGGTTTGTGAACAGCATCTTCTTGTGTGTTTGCATGTGTGTGTGCAAGGCCTAACTGCCTCCCATTACACAAGTACAATGACGCAGCGAAGAGGGCCTTCTCGGTAGTGGTGCCCGCCCTGTGGAATGCCCTCCCATCAGGTGTCAAGGAAATAAACAACTATCTGACTTTTAGAAGACATCTGAAGGCAGCCCTGTTTAGGGAAGTTTTTAATGACTGATGTTTTATTGTATTTTTAATATTTTGTTGGAAGCTGCCCAGACTGGCTGGGGAAACCCAGCCAGATGGGCGTGGTATAAATAAATTATTATTATTATTATTATTATTATTATTATTATTATTATTATTATATAATGAGTTTTAATTATCAGCTTGGATAGCTCAGTTGGTTAGAGTGTGGTCCTGATAACACCAAAGTTGCAAGTTTGATCACCACATGGGACAGCTGCATATTCCTGCATTGCAGGAGGTTGGACTAGATGATCCTTAGGGTCCCTTCCAACTCTACAGTTCTATGATTCTATGAAAAACCACTTTTCCAGAGAGTGGGAAATCCCTTCAGGCATTTGTAGCCCACATGATCCATGGCCATGCCAAGGGATCAGCAACCAAGCAATAAACTTCTCAGCACATCCATACCAAGCACGCTTCCAACCACAAAGATCAGGATGGGGCAGCAGCACAGACAGACACAGATACTTCCCAAGGTGTCCCTCCATCTTTGCATTAGAAGATCCGTCGCCATGCCACACACAGAGTGAGAGCGAGAGCAAGAGAGCTCTCTGGTCCACAAAGTCCAGAAAATCTACACAGCTAAGCATAGATTTGGGCTCCAAGCAGCACCAATGCGCCTTCCCTCACCAACAATGTTGAAAACCACCATTCCAGAAAACAAGGACATCTGTTTCACGGGTTACAAAAACCCATTAAGGACCATGGAAACCATGGAAATAAACTCATGTGCTTTTTGTGGTTTACTTTGACTGGTTTTTGTTAAGTTATCCTTAGTTTTGGAGTAACTATAAGGAAAACAGAAGTTTCAAGGAATTGACCACACTGATACTTCTGTGTTTCTGCATGTTTTAGGAACTGCCTCAGAGGAAGGAACACTGCTTCCCTTGAGAGACTAATTCACAGTTTAGTAGATTTCAGTGGCAGGAAGTTGTGACCACAGTTTATCTTCCATATATTTTACATGATCTCCACTGTGCTTATGTAAAATATGCTAAAAGCATTAGCCAAGGGGTGGGGGATGCTTAGCCTAGAATATGGGGAAGGAAAAGAGCAGTTAAGAAGACAAGTTTAAATAAATTTGAATGCAGATTATTTATTTTAAGTAGATGTTTCGTGCAGTATATTTTAAGCTGACGTTGATTTATTAAACATGAATATATAAGCATATATAATTCATTTCATGGGTAAGCAAAAAGGATGCTAGATAGGAATTGCACATTAATTTAAAAACAAAGAATTGCTAGACTTGTGCAAGCCAATTCATATTCTAGAGCACACAAAAGGGAAAAAAATCCATATGTACATAAATGTGCTTATTCCTTATTAAAAAGCCAATACCCTGGTTCTCTTTTTGTCGGTGAGGCAGTGTCTAGATCCATATTTGCCACTCAAAGCTCTAGCAAAAAGGGCCAAACTAGATATGACATTACTCACACACTGGACTGGAACCTGACTTAGGGTAGACCCATTGAAATCAATGGTTTTCCAGGGTTTTAGACAAAAGTCTTTTTCTGCCCTATCTGGAGATGCAATGGCAAATGCTCCACCAACTGATGTACTTCTCAAACAATTTTTCAAGATTTAAAAAGACAATGCTCAACAATTGCGAACAGCTTTTTTTTTTTAAGGGGGTGGACAGTTTTAACAAGAAAAGAGCTCAACGAAAACATTTTTTGTTCACCATTAATATTAACAAGATGTTTGTCTAAGACGGTTCTGGATCATTTGCTCTTCTGTGCGATGACAACTCTCTTAGCTTCAGGCTACCTCTTTCACAGGCGATTGAAGTGTGAAAGAATAAATCCTTATTATCCAAAAAAATGTTTGAGACTTTAATCAGACAAAAATGTCGAGATAAAGTGCATGTTCCATCTACTAAGCAGATGGAACAAGAAGTTAAGCTGGCCTCATGCTGCTGCCATGTCTTCAAAATGTAGGGAATGTGCTTTAACAACATATACTTTCTTGAAATGATAAATGCCACAGCGTATTAAAAACTGATTTCCCCTCTATTTATTCAGAATCAAGTAAGCTTACAGACATTTTTCCAACCCTGTGGTTTATGACCATGCACAGGGAAGCTGTTCCATTCATAGAATGTGCCAAGTCAAATGTCCAAATCCATGGTGGAAAGCCATGGACATATCTTCAAGACATGTGGCAAGTTTATGAGGCCCAGCTGACCTTCTTTGTGCCGTCATTGTGAATATTTCATATCATGGACATGGCAAGTCCTTTTAGCCAAGGTTGCTACCCGTAGGCCAGGTTGGTGAGCAAGGACAGCAGTTAATTTACATTAATGTAGCCCACCCTTGTATTGCTTGAGGTAGAAATCCATTATCGGTAAGGCCAACTTTACGTACACAAAACTGGCCACAAAACTAGGAGGTACCTGTTGTGGAGGAGCCTAGCAGACTGCTAGAGTGAAAAACAGTTCCAGAAAAGATGCTCTGCAAGTATGGAGAAAAATTTGAGCTGGGTGACTGTGCGAAGGACTGTGGTTGGATGAGAGATGGTGGGGCAATCAGGGGCAGAAGTTGGTTGGAGAGAAGGCGAAACAGCCCAGATGAAGCATTTTTTCCTATAAAGCATGTATCTTAAAGGAAGGCTCTCGCAGACTCTTTGGACCTGCAATGCATTACTAAATGAAAGTCTGACTAATTGGGAATTTGGTTGGAGCCTCCATACCGAACCCCCAGAATGATTTTTCCTCCTTACATTCACAGTGATAAAGGACGGGTTACAACATTTGAAAATAAATAGAGTCTGGTTCAGGGATGGGTTTATTAATTCCCTGATTTTAAATGTGCTGTTCTTTTTAATTTTCTCCATCTGGAGTACAAAGGACAATCTTTCTGCTTAACTCTCTTCCACTGAAGTAAAAGGAGCTCATTGAATGTGACTTCAGTTGAATCATGTGCACAGGGCATATGTGTTAAAGGTAATGTCTTTTCTTGAACTGGATATAAAATGTCAACTTTTATTGTCTTTGCTTTATAGCAGGAAAACAAAATGGGCAACGTCTTTCCCTTGACAGTAGGCTCATTTGTACCACATTTTCTGTTAATAAATAAGCATTAAATTGCTCATTAGAAGGTAGACCTTGGAAGCTTAAAATGGAAAAGTCAATTGAATTTATGATATATTTAAATCAAGGCTGGTTATAATAGCATGCTTGCATGGAAATGTGTAAAATGTTCACCCTTTAGCTTGCTTGTCAGAATCTTCAGGTTTTAAACATCTCCTTAGCGCAAGATAATAAAAATATTATATTTAATGTGATCTCGGCGGCAGGGGGAAAAGGTTATGAACCTTGCCATCTGGTTAATGACCTCAATGGTTTCTAGCAAGTTATTTAACTAACCATTTATTCATTCTAATTTATTGTGCAATTAATGAGAGCTAAAACACAGCCATGGGATTCACAGTCCTAGAAAAAATAGACATAAATTGTGGGCAGGTTTAAAGGGGCATGACTTATCGGACAATCTTCTCAGTTCTCTCTGGGGAATTGGTGTCTGCCCACACATTTATGAATGGTGCTTGTGACACAGCGTTCCGCCACTTGTCCCTGGTTAGAGGCTAGTTCAAAAGCTCCTCGCTTTCCAGCTCTGAAGGCTTGCAGCAAGGAAGACTATCTTGTGGCACCGCTCAGTAGCAGCTAAACACTTACCAAATTGGAGTTCCTGAATCTTGTCAGGACAATCATGAAAATCTTTTAAGAACATATGGAGATCCTTGCTGAATCAAACCACAGAAACCAGCCAGATTCTAAGGGAAGCATAATACTGATTTGAGGCTGCCTACACACGGTCCTGTTTGTAACACAGTTATTCTAAATCAGGAATCCTTCGTACTCATCCTCAACATGCTCTTTTCAGTGAAGATTCTAGATCCTGCCTTCCACAAGGTTGGGTGTGGTTACTTGATAGTGTTATGAGTTTTTTGGGAAACTTGCAAGAAGATCAAACCTATCCATTCTGAAGGAAATCAGCCCTAAGTGCTCACTGGAAGGACAGATCCTGAAGCTGAGGCTCCAATACTTTGGCCACCTCATGAGATGAGAAGACTCCCTGGGAAAGACCCTGATGTTGGGAAAGATGGAGGGCACAAGGAGAAGGGGACGACAGAGGACGAGACGGTTGGACAGTGTTCTCGAAGCTACCAGCATGAGTTTGACCAAACTGTGGGAGGCAGTGGAAGACAGGAGTGCTTGGCGTGCTCTGGTCCATGGGTCATGAAGAGTCGGACACAGCTAAATGACTAAACAACAACAAGAAGGTTGTATGCCTGGGCCCCCTTCTAATTCCTAGATCCAGAAGGGATTCAATTCCTGCAATAGTCGGGCTAGCTTCCTGGTGAGGTAATTGCCCTCTAAATAGGAGCCATTAAGGTAACAAAGGAAGTGTCTCTGTGCCAGATAGCAAATGGGTGGGCACCCTTCCCTCATCTCACTGGTTACTTAGAAAGTTGAGGCCAGAGTGGAGAGTTGAGTTACATGAGCTAGAAGGTAGAAGTTGGCAGGTTGCAAGCTGGGCAGCTGGGAGACAGAGCTATGCCTGATTTCTGTCGGAATCCAAGGCAAAGGGAGAAGCAAGACCCTCTTGGCATCTTAATGTTGTGCACCCTCCATCGTAGGATCAGGTTGCATATGTGTGTAAATAAACCATATATCCTAAAGACACCACAGTCTCCTCTGTACCTCATTCGAAAGGAAACATGATCCCTGGGTAATCGCCTGGAACCCCTGGAATCTCACATTGCTGAGATTGGGGTGGTGTGGAGCAAAATGCATTTGGAAGCCCTATGTTTGAGTAGGCTTTCCATGCCTTTTCCTCCCTCCTCATGCCCTGGGAAGAAGGAAGTGGTGATTGCGATCTTGATAGATGCCCATTCTGAACATCGTTGCGCAGGTGTGGATATACCCCGTTGCCAGGATTGTCTGCTTCCGTTTTCATCTGTTTCAACTGGATACACTGTGGAGCAATGTAGAATCAATCAATGAGCATTTATTTTAGAATGGAATCAGTTTCTCAAGAAGCGCTGTCCGGGGGTGAGGATGGGGATGTGAAATGCATCTAGATTGTGTGCAGACTATGAAGAGAAACAATTGATTCTGGAATAAAATGAGGAGGAATGAAATTTAGTGGACTGAAAGGGAGAAGGGAGAAACACAGACATAGATACAAATACTTAGACCAAGACATTTCATTGCTTGAATAGATCATTTCCTAGTTCACACAGTCTTCCAAAAATTTCCTGCCTGTAGCCATCAAAGGAGACACCTGAGATTCCAATGTACCTGGAACTGGGCAAAAGTATGTGCTTTAGTTGACATTCCTGCATTATATGGGGTTGGACTAGATCAGGCGTAGGCAAACTCGGCCCTCCAGATTTTGGAACTACAACTCCCATCATCCTTAGCAAACAGGACCAGTGGTCAGGGATGATGATGGGAGTTGTAGTTCCAAAACATCTGGAGGGCCAAGTTTGCCTATGCCTGGAGTAGATGATCCTTGGGGTCACTTCCAACTCTACAGTTCTATGATTCTCTATGTACCTCACTCGTGTCCAAACCTGAGTGTTTATTTATTTTTATTTATATACTGTGTGTGTATCTATATCTAGCGTATGTACATTTATTTACAGTTTGATCATTAGCATTTATGGTGTAGATAAAAATAAAACATACAGAGCATAAAACGAAGTCATACTAAAACTTAAAATGGATTGAAAACACCAAATGGGGGGGGGGGACAGCCCAGTGGGAACTGAGCATGCTCAGTGGTTATTGACTGGGGGTGGCGGGGGGGGGGGGAGAGAGAGAGAGAGAGAGAGAGAGAGAGAAGGAAAAGGGAATGAAATGAAGCAGGGACCCTGAACAGAAGCTCTTCTATCTGCAACATTTTGTTGCAGGGTCATGCTTGCACATTCCTAATTGCATTTGACCACATTGGACTCCCAAAAGTAGAAACATGACCTCCGAGATTTAAGATGCACTTGTGGTCCATTTTCTTTATGGTCCTGTTAATTAGTTAATTTGTCAGAAATAAATAAGATACAATTAGCGTGATACTTTGATATTTTACTTCTAACGACAGGAAGACGATTACCTTCAAAAATAATAAGACTTAAATCTCAGTAAGGATCTAAATTATACTTGTTGAGTTGTGAAGAAAAAGCAAATTCATTTAATCCCTATTTGCATGTGCCAATTAGCTAAGTATTAATCAATCTTCTATATAAATGGAAATGAGGATACTAAGCCCTCTTTGGTAAGATAATGTTTTTCATTAACACGCGTACAACCTCCTAACACTTTAATGTAGAAAAATAATCTCTTTGCTGTGCACTAAAAAGCCCAAGCGAATGGACCACAACACCCACCCAAAGTCATTTAGGAACATTTCAACATGTCTGTTTCAACTATAACTAGCCTGGGATTAAATCACAGAAAAAGGAGATAAGTAAAGAGAGATGAACTAGGAATCTCAGAGAAAGGTATAGAAAATGTATGTATCTATAAATTGACTGTATTTTAGGTAATCATACATCAAGGGGAGCTTAAATGAAAAATGACGGCTAACAGCCTTATCTCCTTTGTTATATATTTATGTAATCCATCCTAAATTTCTTAATATCCAATGTATGTTAAATCTAATATTCAATTACAGTGGTACCTCAGTTTACAAAGTTAATTCATTCCGGAAGTCTGTTCTTAAACCAAAACCGTTCTTAAACCAAGGCGCACTTTCCCTAATGAGGCCTCCTGCCGCTGGTGTCCTTCCACCGTTTGGCTTCCGTTCTTAAACCGAGGTAAAGTTCACAAACCAAGACACTTCTTCCGGTTTTGCAGAGTTCGTAAACCGAATTGTTCGTAAACAGGGCTGTTCTTAAACCAAGGTACCACTGTATTTAATGTATTGTAATGCATTGTAATATGCTTATGATTTTTTTTTCTAGAAAAGGAGGGGTACTGAGGAGATTGACAGCCAAAAAAATATCGTTCTGGAAACTGGCTATTGTTTCAGCCTTAGTTTTTAAATATTTTAAGGAACACTTCCGATTTTTTCAAAAAGGTGTGATTCTGTATCCATGTGTGCTAGAAACTTGTTAATTGTTCCTGTGACCTAGAGCTCTGGTCTTCAACTGGTGGGTTGGTACCCAGTAGGTTGCAGCCTTATTATTAATATTATTATTATTACCCAAGAAATGAGTCCCCAAATGCATGTTTGCATTTAAAGTGGTAAGAGCTTTCTTACCTGAAGAAGGCATTTTTTATTAAATTAGCAGAGCATATTTCCATTATATGAATTTCTGAAAGATCTATCGTATACTGCCAAACTATATGGGACTTGCAAGATCCGAGATTAGACCTCTTAGTGTATTTTGCAAAACACAAACATCTGCTTTAGTGAATACAATACAGCAGTCAAAAGAATGTCTGAAAGTCTCTCTCTCTCTCTCTCTCTCTCTCTCTCTCTCTCTCTCTCTCTCTTTCTCTCATGTGTGCATGCACACACACACACACACAGGCACACAAGACAGCAAGATTAACACTTGTATTATCCTGTTACCTGCACCCTTTTTAAAGGGAAGGCATTCAAACACTGCAGATTTGTTCCAATCAGGGCTGTCTTAAGCATATGTGCAAAGATCTGTCTGGCGCCCCCCCCGGTTGCCCAGTCCCAGGCGCGCAGGAGGGTGGAGCCGGTCAGCTGCCTCAGCGTCTCACTGGCTCGTTCACTCCTGAACTCACGGCGCAGAGCGGCCCGTAGCAGAAGAGCCCGTCGCAGTGCTCTGACCGACAGGTGGGCTCTTCTCCAGACTCAACTCTTGGGCCTCGAACTCTCAGCCTGGTGCCCCTGAGAGCCCGACACCTGGGTGCCCCGCACCCCTAGCGCCTATGGGTAAGACGGCCCTGGTTCCAATCCCAGCTGGTAAAAAGGAACATATGAATAACCATGTGTTCCATGATTATTACATGCCAGCCAGCTCGTATGCATGTTTCTAAAGTAATATGGTCCTCATGTGGTTGATCTGAATGTTCTCATGCTTGATCTGAATGTTCTCATGCTGACCATCCCTTTTTTGTTTGAGAAAGCTTGGCTTGAAATTGCTCATCCTCTGCCCATCAAAGCAAAGAGACTGGCAATTCCACTGGGGAGAGAGGTCAGTTCCCTAGATATTGTTCACACATCCTTGCGAGGGTAGGCCTTGCTCAATCGGAGAGCTTTAGACAGAGGGGATTTTCAAGAACAAACTGCAGAAAATATTGGCGAGATCCGCTTACGTGCTATTTAGATGGAGCATAAGGAAATGGTTCATAAAAGTTTTTAAATTAATGTTACCCTTGCTATCTTTTAATGTTAGAAAACTAATTAGCATTTCATAGCATGAGATTAGAGTGCTGTAAACAGAAGAATAAATCTAAGCTTAACAGTAATGGTGAGCACTCTAACTGAGCTCTTTTCCTCTCACACTGTTGAATGCTCCAGCGGAAAATGAATGGCGGTTCGGTTTTAACAAATGGTTTGCAATTTGTTTGTTGGCTCTGCACCAGCTACATGCACCCATTCAAAATGATTATTAATATTTAAAATATTAAGGGGCTTGGTTGCACCTTTAATAAATATTTTCTTTACGAGCTCCCTGAGAGACGCAATATATTTCAGCTCCCCCAGGACTGGCAGGTAAAGTCCGCAATGTAGACGGGGCCTTTAATGCATACACATTCGTGACTAATGACCGTGGGCTTGGAGGCAGGTACTAAATCTACTTTATTGTGGTCAGTAAAATTGTGTTGGAAGGTAAACCTCAACTAATTGCTTCTATCTTTCTGAAAGCAAAACTGGAACTTTTAGACAGGGAATCCTTTTTTAGCCCATTCTCTTTGCTGAGACCCTCCAGGGCCCATGGACCATTGCTGGGCAGGACCAGAGGCAAAAGTGAGAAAAGCAACAAATGTGAATTGTAGCTTTGCACAGTAGACTACTTTCTATACACATTCTCTCACACTCTCCTCTCTATCCTCCATCCAGGTGAGCAAGTAGCATAATCAGAGTTCATGGAATCATAGAATTGTAGAGTTGGAAAGGACCCTGAGGCCCATCTAGTCCAACCCCCTGCAATGAAAGAATCTCAACTAAAGCATCAGTGACAGAAGGCCATCCAACATCTGCTTAAAAATTTCCAAAGAAGGAGAGTGCACCACCTTCCAAGGGAGTCCGTTCCACTTACGGCCCTCAGAGTCCTTTCCAATTCTACAAATCTATTATTCAGTCCTTGGTACCTTCTACAAAAGTCTACATGTTTGCTGTGGTGGATTTCAGCCCTCATTTCCAGGGTCATGAGATGTTTCAGAGCCTTCTGCTTTGCTGCGTTCTTCTTTTCTACTGTACAGTAGAATTTATATGGTGACTTCCCAGGCTGAGCACCGAGAGAAAAGGTAACTATCGCGACCTGGACCACTTCCTTTCCTACTGGTTTTTTCTCTGGGATTATCAACTGAGATAAGGGGAAGCTCCTGTTCCTTAGAATAGATCAGAGGTAACCAATATGTCCCCTCAAAATATTGTTGGACTCAGCATCCCATCAGCCC